>NC_086448.1:46908965-48108965 GCF_028390025.1 Pseudophryne corroboree
GATTTTCTTCCAGAAAGAATTAGCTTCAGTACCTGAAGTTCAGACATTGTGAAAGGAGTGCTGCATATTCAGCCCCCGGTTGTGCCTCCAGTGGCACCTTGGGATCTCAACGTGGTGTTGAGTTTCTTAAAATCACATTGGTTTGAACCACTAAAAACCGTGGATCTAAAATATCTCACGCGGAAAGTGGTCATGTTATTGGCCTTGGCTTCGGCCAGGCGTGTATCAGAATTGGCGGCTTTGTTATATAAAAGTCCTTATCTGATTTTCCATATGGATAGGGCAGAATTGAGGACTCGTCCCCAGTTTCTCCCTAAGGTGGTATCAGGTTTTCACTTGAAACAACCTATTGTGGTGCCTGCGGCTACTAGGGACTTGGAGGATTCCAAGTTACTGGACGTAGTCGGGGCCTTGGAAAATTATGTTTCCAGGACGGCTAGAGTCAGGAAAATTGACTCGCTATTTATCCTGTATGCACCCAACAGGCTGGGTGCTCCTGCTTCTAAGCAGCCTATCGCTCGCTGGATCTGTGACACGATTCAGCAGGCGCATTCTGCGGCTGGACTGCCGCATCTTAAATCAGTGAAAGCCCATTCCACAGGGAAGGTGGGCTCATCTTGGGCGGCTGCCGAGGGGTCTCGGCTTTACAACTTTGCCGAGCTGTTACTTGGTCAGGGGCAAACACGTTTGCAAAATTCTACAAAATTGATACCCTGGCTGAGGAGGACCTGGAGTTCTCTCATTCGGTGCTGCAGAGTCACCCGCACTCTCCCGCCCGTTTGGGAGCTTTGGTATAATCCCCATGGTCCTTACGGAGTTCCCAGCATCCACTAGGACGTCAGAGAAAATAAGATTTTACTCACCGGTAAATCTATTTCTCGTAGTCCGTAGTGGATGCTGGGCGCCCATCCCAAGTGCGGATTGTCTGCAATACTTGTATATAGTTATTGCCTAACTAAAGGGTTATTGTTGAGCCATCTGTTGAGAGGCTCAGTTGTTTTCATACTGTCAAACTGGATATAGTATCACGAGTTGTACGGTGTGATTGGTGTGGCTGGTAAGAGTCTTACCCGGGATTCTAAATCCTTCCTTATTATGTCTGCTCGTCCGGGCACGGTGTCCTAACTGAGGCTTGGAGGAGGGTCATAGTGGGAGGAGCCAGTGCACACCAGGTAGTCATAAATCTTTCTAGAGTGCCCAGCCTCCTTCGGAGCCCGCTATTCCCATGGTCCTTACGGAGTTCCCAGCATCCACTACGGACTACGAGAAATAGAATTACCGGTGAGTAAAATCTTATTTTTTCCTGTTTCCAACACACCAACTTCAAGACCTGACTGTTCACTTGCTGCTCAACCCTCGTTACCGTCAGGTGCCATTGTAGTGAGATAATCCATGATGTTCACTTCACCTGTCAGTGGTTTTAATGGCTGATGGATGTATACCTTCTATTCGTCTTACTTCATAATTAACTTGTATCATGTTACATTTATTCTGGAATAAAGATCGTATTAGATGGTTAACAGGTTTACTCTCGCTTCTGTATGTGGAAGGTAAATGTCTTCTTTAAATTCTATCAGATTGGTATCTCTTTCGGAAGCGACCGTGTTCACATCACAAAGATCTGTACAGGTCCAGTACTTACTCTGATGTCTGTAGCAGCGGAATTCTCCTGCATGGTTATCGCTTATTTCTGAGAAATTCAGTTACCTTGTACAGTATATTGATTTGTCCCTAGATTCAACTAAAACTGAGAGCTGCCTTTTTAAAGTTCCGATTATTATCCATTTAGTTTATAACGCACTGTACTGCTCCATCATGTCCGTACATATAGAGACAGGAGCTTGCCACGCTAATGCAATAATCCCAGTACAGTGTCCCGAGGGAAGTCACAATGCTGGTGCTTCCTTCTCTCACGTGCGAGTCTGTTCCTAGACACTGGCCGGACCTTACAATATCTAGCTAGTGCTACCAGCAGGGGCGTTTTAACAGAGGAGGAACCTCATTCAGAGTTACAGCCAATACCAGCGTTCACGTAATTAAGAGATTTATTTTACTACTGCGCATGTGCGACAATTCCTAAATACCCGTCCGGTGCAGGCGTTGCACCAGGGCATAGTGGAGATGCACAGTAGCAGAAATGTCTTGAAAGGTGTTGGACTTTCTTTGGAGATGGTTAAACAGACACAAGGAGATTTGCCCATCTTATGGGCGTCTTATGGTAGTGTCGCAGGTGTGTCGGTGAACGAGTCGCTTATTTCTACAAGATCATAAACTATGTGCCGCTGGGAGCATTCCAATTGGCTAATGGTTGTACTATCCCCACCCGCTTCAAAACAGAGGACATACCAGATGTACAGTACAGTTGTATCCTCATACGTCATTGCCGCAGGCGCACCAAACAGTCCTTCTTGGTGCGCCAGTTCCCTGTGGGACGCTACTAGCGCTGGGCGTCTTTTTTTTGCTGTACACAGATATACCAGTGTTGCATATCAAATGAATCAGCAGAATCTCCTGGTGCGTCTTAAGGTCCGTACACATTAAACAATGTCGCTGTATGAGCAACGTCGTCTAATGTTTCCCCTCCTGGGCAGGCCGGTCGGCAGCCGACTGTACACACTGAGCGATATGACAGCTTATATCGCTCAGTGACGTCACGCCTCCGCCAGCCGTGCATGCAGGTCCTGGAAGACCGTCCAGATCCTGCATGCATGCCCTACTGACAGCGACGATCGTTGCCGACCTGCGGGGGCCGCACATCGGTCGTCGCTGGCGGCATGCACACTTGCAGATAAAATGAGCGACGTCGCTCAGGGAGGGGGAAAATGAGCGGCGTCGCTCATTATATCGGTAAGTGTGCATGGGCCTTAAGTCGCATCGCATTATGACTAAGATGCATTTTCGGCAGAAAACAGACGCTAGCCGTGTTGCACGGGACCTGACTGCTCACTTCCACCAGACATCTCACGCTGCGTGGCGTCTTGAGACTAGATGTATACAGACTCATCTGTAGTGGAAGATTGAACCACGGTGAAGTGCTCACACTGCAGTCATTGTCACCTTCAGAAAGTTAACGCGACACGTCAGTGTGAAGTTTGTTCTCTAAATGCGGAGTAAACTTCTGAAGGGTTTTTTTAGTGTTTCATCCCACTAAAATTCCAGCCTTGTTTTCTCCTAACCCAGGGGGCACGATCTTTCAGCAACGGCTTTTATATTTTAAATTAAGCACAATACTGGCATCAAACCAGAGCAGAAATGCCAGCTCAGGGAATTGAGGCTGGCACCGTCGCTCATTTAACGGTCGGGATGGTTTTCTCTATTATTCAGCGGATGGGACTCAGCCCACGGCTGTTCTGTGAGAATGTAAATGAGAATTTTCAGAAGTGAGATGATGTAAACACTGACTTTGAAATGCAAATCTCCTGGCAGAGTTGTGATTTATCATACTGGAGAGGGAGAATTATGGATCGTTGTTGCAGACCTGACATTTGAAGCCCGGCAAACGGAGCGAAACCTGTTAATGATTTATATTTTCCTGACAGCGCCTATAAAAAAAGTATAAATATAGAGAAGGGGATGCCATCTCTTGTAGAAATAGTAAGGCCTGACTGATTCTGGATAAGAACCTGGAACACATAGCTCGGAGATCCATTTCTTATGGTTATTTACATTAAAGCGGAGAATGGTGGTGCATGGAACGCATTCAGAATGGCACAATTAGGGTCACGCACCAAACACGGCTATAGTGCGTCTGTGCACAAACACCAGTGGCTCTGTAACGTTGCTTTATTCGCATAGAGCCAACATTCTCCCCAGCGCTGTATAATCAGATCACTTGATTCGGGCACTTTCGGCCTTGGCCGCCGTGGAGCTTATAGTTTCATTTGTCTATTGCAGGGCAACAGATGGTCCGTTTAGTTGGCAGCCACTTATTTACTGGTCTGTCATGGAAACATGTCAGAGGACATGTATGCATGCATGGGGAGAACATACACACTCCTTACAGAGATCCGTTAGAATATACCATCCAAGTGACGCAATAGGTAGACACCGAGAAAGGTCGACATGGAAATTGTCATGTGCAACCTGATGACTTTTTGAAACTGTTTGACCTACTGGTGGTCATTCCGAGTTGATCGCACGTAGCAACTTTTTGCTCCTCGTGCGATCAACTAGACGCCGCCTATGCGGGGGGGGGGGGGGGGTGTATTTTAGCATAGCAGGGCAGCCCTGCTATGCTAAAAAAGTTTAGTGCAGAACAAAACCAGGGTCAGATTTACTTACCCAGTGCGACGGATCCAGCGATGAAGGTCCCAGCTGTGACGTCAGACATCCGCCCTCCAAATGCCTGGTCACGCCTGCGTTTGCCTTACCACGCCCGGGAAACGGTGAGTGGACGCCCCGATCTTCCTTCCTGCTGTCAATCTTCTTGCGATCGCTTCTTCGGTCCTGGCGTCGTTGCCTGGCGACTGCCGTCACTGGGCAACGACGCGTGGGCGATGCGCAGCTGCAGTTCCAACCCGTTCGCACCGCAGCGAAGAACCGTTGCGTGCGAACGGGTCGGAATGACCCCAATGTTTGTTAACCTGTCATCCGGAACCCCTGCAGTTTTATTCACACACGCTGTTAGTACACGTGTGGGATCGATATGGGATGCCGAATGTCCGTATATTGGCATCCTGTGCGCCAGAATGCCGACAGGGGGGCGAGCGCAATGAAGCCCCTTGAAGGCTCGCTGCGGGCACGATGGTGAGCTTTGCTTGCCACAGGTTCTTTTCTCCCTCTGTGGACACCCACAGAGGGGGAATCGCCTACGGTACCCCTGTGGCTGTCTCAATACGGGCTGCATTTAAACCGTATACCGTGAGAATGACCCTAGTTGCTTACAGAAACAGATGGGGGCTTCAGATTGGTTGTTGGGTGCACAATCTATATAGGTATAAAGCTGATATTTTGTCACGTGCATAACGTAGAAGCAGGGTAAATCTTACCAGCTGGCCCGGATGTAATGGTATTCTAGCTTTCCCTGTTGAGCGCAATGAGATAACCTTGTCTACTGAGCACAGCAGTGACAGGGGTGAAGCAGTTAAATAGCAGAGAAATATTGGAACTTAAATACATCGGGATAGATATATCAAGCCTTCTAAAGAGGACAAGAGAGAAGTTGCCCATATCAGCCAATCAGATTCTAGCTATCATTTATCAAATACTTTCTATAAAATGATAGGTACAAGCTGATTGGTTGGTATGACCAACTTCACGTGTCCTCTTTTTAGAAGGTTTGATACATGCCCCCCATCATACTTATTCCCCTACTTCCCAAAGCTGTTTCATTGTAAGGGGCTCATTTATCAATGGGTGATAAACTGGTTGCATATGATAAATGGCGCTCCAGCCAATCTGCTCCCAACTGTCATGTGTTCAGCTCCTAACGGTCATGTTTTTGAAAAATGACAGTTGGGAGCTGATTGGTTGGAGCACAATTTATCATACGCAACACATTTTATCATTCGCAATGAGTTTTAGCACTCGTTGATAAATGGGCCCCTATACTTGGAGGAAAGTAATAGACATTTAGGCCCAGATTTATCAAGCCTTGGAAAGTGATAAATAGCACAGTGATAAAGTACCAGCCAATCAGCTCTTAACTGCCATGTTACAGGCTGTGTTTGAAAAATGACAGTTATGAGCTGATTGGCTGGTACTTTTTAATCTCCGTACACTTTATCTCCATCCAAGGCTTAGTAAATAGACCCCTTAATGAAGAGGTGAGGAACAGATAGGACTGAAATAAGCAGGGATGTGTCACAACTTTCATTCCATTTACGTGTCTTAACCAAATCCGGTCATCTCGGCGCCAACCGCACATGTCTCATGCATGGGTGACTTAGGGGTCTAGTCATGAAGCAGTGATAAGAGCGGAGAAGTGAGCCAGTGGAGAAGTTGCCCATGGCAACCAATCAACATTGACGTAACATTTATAATACGCATACTATACAATTGCACGGAGCAGCTGTTTGGTTGCCATGGGCAACTTCTCCACAGGCTCACTTCTCCGCTCTTATCACTGCTTCATGACTAGACATCTTAGTCTACTTTGGCGGGGTCAGTAATCCATCCTTCCTGCTTCCACAGACATAAATCCTTAAAACATGAGCTGTGGGGGGGGGCGGCGTTTGCGAGAAGACAGGTTTTGGGAAACGCTGCTTTACATCATCAGGCAGCGTTGTTTATTTACGTTGCTCGGTGATTACAACTCGCGATACAGTTGTCTCTAGAGAGAAGTTTCTTGTATCCCAGGGAAACGGAAAGCGACAATTCTGAGACTTGGGTGAAAAGAAACAAATGTAATTAGTAAATGTTTCTGGGGACTTGTACAAGCCAATAATTGTGTCGTGTAGTTTGAAGGTGTAAACCCCTCTTATAGATTCCCGTTCTTTTCCTTATCTGGATGCTTAAAGGAGAAGAGCGTAAAATGTAATTCATCTTAGGTTATCGGAATATAAACCTGCAAAGCGATTAATAGCAATCAGTTTTCTTTGTAAGCTTTTATTTGTGCGGTTTACACGCAGCTTGCACTATTTACTGTCTATAAATCTCTTCCGTAACCTGTTGCCTAATTCTCTTGGCAGGTGACTGAAGAAGAGCGCTCGGCTAATCGCACAGTGATGATCCAGGAGGCGCTACAGCAAGCCTCCGTAGGGTTGGGCGAGCAGCACCACCTAGTGGTTTCATCGGACGACGTTGAAGGGATCGAAACAGTTACAGTGTACACCCAAGGAGAGGAGGCTTCGGAGTTTATAGTTTATGTGCAGGAAGCCATGCAGCCAGTGACAGATGGTACCATGGAGCACATATTGCAGGAAATATGAAATGCCTCCAGAAAATATGCAAATGTGCCTATGAACTCCAGTTTACACTGTAAGGAAAACATTTCCCCGGTACAAATTCCCCATTGTCTTCCCTATAATAAATCCTCCCACAGCCATATTGGAAAGATGTTCAAAGAAAGAAAAAAAAAATAATAGTAATGATCATTTATTCAAGACAGCATTTGCCCATCAGATCCTACCTAATGACTACCCCAAAGTCATTTAGTAATTGCATTTTAAATGACTGAGCAATAATTACAAAGTAACTCGTCTGGAATCAGTCCTGGTGATTGTTTACATACAATAAACTCCGTGCATTTTGCCTGGCATTCCTAATTGTAATTCAGCTCATTTACGTACATTCTTTTCATTCACTGATCTCTGCACACTTTTGTAAATGAAATAAAACACTGCACTTTGTTTGTTCAAGAGTTTTTTTCCATGTGTCACCCATAGTAGACCTAGCACTCTGTGCCTCCGTGTGAACGCCGCAGCCTGACGCGTGGATACGGGCGACCGCCATTATTTGGACTGACCCAATATTCTTGAGAATGCAGCCTGACATTTCTACTGGATTAGTGGCCTTATTGCCTTGCGTCGTGGTTTAGTCCACAAATTGGCTGCCACCGCTATCTAGATGAGAGGTAAACCTTAAAGAGAACCGGTCACTTACTGGGTTTTATTTTCTACAATGTTGAAGCGGTACAGTTGTTGTGTCCTCATACATTTTTGCTGCAGTCGCACCAAACAACTCCTCTCTGGGCACGCCATGTTCCCCTTGCCACTCTGCCTAGCGCGAGACGTCTTTTTTGCGTCCTTGTACCCGTTAATGACAGGAGACCCTGCTGATTAATGAGATATGCGACACGCGTATATCTGTGTGCGACTGAGTCTCTGAATCTGCACATGCAAAGCTCCGTTGTGCTCCGTATACAGTCTCGGCTACACACGATATGAAAATGTTGCATATCAAATAAATCAGCACAGTCTCCTGGTTCATCTCATTACAACTATGAAACATTTTTATTTTATTTTTGGGGGGAGGTGCCAAAAAAAGACACGGACTCCACGCGGGATCTGGCGACTCACTCGCACCAGGTATCTTGTGTCACTTGAAGTATTGAGGCTTTTTGTATGAGGACACATCTGTATGAGGACTGTATGTTAACACAACATAAAACTTGGGCTGCATAGTTCTCTGTCCTTACTCACGGTCGCCCTTCTCCCAATGTTGCACTTCGCTTACCATGTGCTTGCAGAAATGAATATAGAGTGATATGCAGTCAGTGATGTGGATGTTTTTTCATATAGGGTGTGTGTACTCATGTTTGCCCACTCAATATATTCTACTAATTAAAACTATTTACACCATGCGTACGACATTGGGAAGTGGGCCGCATGTGTTATATTGATCTTACACACTGACTGAACTTCAGAGTGATATACTGTACGCAGAAGGAAATTTGGTCATTGCGTTGAGACCGGCTTCATAGCTGGAGTCCATCCTCACACAGACTATAGGCATGCTGCATATACTTTTAATAAGCAGAAGCTGCTCGTGCGTCTTATTACATTACATTCCGTCTAAGACGCATTTTCGTGGCAAAAGACACTGGGCGCTACGGAGTTTCGCATGGAGCAAAGTTGTAAGAGGACAACCTTGCACCTTGGCAAAACCACATTGCACTGCAGGTGGGGCAGATTAAAAAAGTGAAGAGATATTTACGGTGGGGAGAAGGGTGGGGGGCGGTTGGCATCTCTTAGCTTGAGCCTAAATTACATTTATTACCAAAGCTGCCCAGTATTTCCTTGCGGCGTGCAAAAGAAGTCAGTATTTTCCAGCAAGCAACCAAATCCATTTTTCCCCCTTGTATATATATTTTGTTGTAGGGTGAATGAACTCTGTATCAAGCTCATTGTGTATAAAGTTGATAAGTGAATACCTGCAAATGGACTCTCCAAACATAGGTGACATTTGTGCTTTGACAAGAGTGATGCTTGTCTACCATATGGTTTCCCTCTTGCAGTGTGGACGATCCTCCAGGAAATTAGTCTGGGAAGTATTTGTGAAAGACTAACAACAAATAGTGTACAATTTGTGATGGTATAATGGGGGTAATTCTGAGTTGATCGCAGCAGAAAGTTTGTTAGCAATTGGGCAAAACTATGGGGGTAATTCCAAGTTGATCGCAGCAGGAATTTAGTTAGCAATTGGGCAAAACCATGTGCACTGCAGGGGAGGCAGATTTAACATGTGCAGAGAGAGTTAGATTTGGGTGGGGTGTGTTCAATCTGCAATCTAAATTGCAGTGTAAAAATAAAGCAGCCAGTATTTACCCTGCACAGAAATAAAATAACCCACCCAAATCTAACTCTTTCTGCACATGTTAAATCTGCCTCCCCTGCAGTGCACATGGTTTTGCCCAACTGCTAACAAAATTCCTGCTGCGATCAACTTGGAATTACCCCCTATGTGCACTGCAGGGGTGGCAGATATAACGTTTGCAGAGCGAGTTAGATTTGGGTGGGTTATTTAGTTTCTGTGCAGGGTAAATGCTGGCTGCTTTATTTTTACACTGCAATTTAGATTTCAGTTTGAATACACCCCACCCAAATCTAACTCTCTCTGCACATGTTATATCTGTCCCCCCTGCAGTGCACATGGTTTTGCCCAACTACTAACAAATTTGATGCTGCGATCAACTCAGAATTAGGCCCAATGTTAGGTTAGCTGAATGCCATTAAAGACTAAATAAATGGATGGTCCGATTCTTTTGTAAACTGGGGGGGGGGGGGGGGAATCTTTAGTCTAAAAATTAATATGCAGAAGAATTGCCAAGTGGATATAATATCTAGAGTTCAAACACTGGGGCAGATGTATTAACCTAGAGAAGGCATAAGGAAGTGATAAACCAGTGATATGTGCAAGATGATAAATGCAGCAGCCAATCAGATCCTAACTGTAAATTTACATATTGGAGCTGATTGGCTGGTTCCTTTATCACTTTGCAATTATCAATGGTTTATCACTTCCTTAAGCCGTCTTCAGGTTAATACATCTGCCCCAGTGTCCTCTGCTCAATTGTGCGACGCGTTTCACAGATCCCCATATGCTTCCTCAGGCCTGGTCAGTTAGGGCTGGTCACTCTTTAGTCTTTCACCATGCGGTTGATGATACTTACCAAGCTGATGGATTTTATTGTAAGCATTACCCTATGGCACCCAGGCACACTGTCCATATGTAATTTCAGCCCCAGATAGAAGTTCAAGTTGATGCATTTAGTGTACATTTCGGAAGAGAGAGATGCGTATAATTTTGTGATTTTTTTTTTTCCAAAATATATCATACACACAACCTTTGCAGTACAACAGCAAAGAGATACTTGCACCAGAGCTTACAGTCTAATACCCATACCTACAGTAGGTACATGTTACTGCTAGAAGGTAAGTTAGATGGTTGTCACATGACATGATGATTGTATACGTATGTAAAACTTCCAATACCACAACCCAAGTAAGCCTTTAAGTGTGTATGGATTGAAGGGAATGTCCTCTATGATTTTAGGAAGTTTATAGACAGACGTTCCAGTGTGCAAAGAAAGCAAATGTGGTTCCCATGCTTCTAATTATCTGTTACACCCTTAAGTAATTATGGGGTCTATTTACTAAGCCTTGGAGAGAGAGAAAGTGGGCGGAGATTAAGTACCAACCAACCAGCTCCTAACCCTGTTACAAGCTGTGTTTGAAAAATGACAGTTAGAAGCTGGTTGGTTGTTATTTTATCTCCATCCACTTTATCTCTTAGTAAATAGAGCCCTATGTCACAGTGTTACTGGAGGAAGCCTGTGTGACTATGGGGAGAGCATTTTCGCACAGCGGGCGATCAGATCTGAACTGCGCATGCACCACTATGTGCCGGCGCGTCGCACAACAGCGACAGGCTTCGGCGCCTAGTGACGGGATGGGGCGAAAAATCCGAAAGCATGGGCGTTCACAAGGTGATTGACAGGTTGAGGCCGTTTGTGGGTGGCAACTGACCGTTTTACAGGAGTGTCCAGAAAAAAAAACGCAGGGGGGGATCAGGTGTTTTCATGGAGGGTGTCTGACGTCCGCTAACGGCCCCGATCAGCAGGATTCCATCACAGCGGGTGAGTAAGTCCAGGGCTGCGCAGAGACTGCACAAACTGATTTTTGCGCAGCTCTGCTAATGAAGCGATTGCAAACTTGCACAGCGTTTTCCTCTCCCCCTGTAGGCGGCAACTATCTGATCGCAGGGCAGCAAAAAACACAGCCCAGCGATCAGCTCTGAATTAGGCCCAGAGCAAGTAATGGCGATGTTCCATGAAGTGGAGCAATTTTTCTCTGGCTGGGTCCACAGGATTATCCACAGGATAACATTGGGATATTGTCGAGCGACAGCGAAAATGGCACCAACACGGTCACAAGCTTTCTGGCCTCCCAGGATGCATTGGGGCCTCCACTATATAGTCCCGCCCACTGACTCAGTCAGATCAGTTTTTTGCTTGGTGCGGCAGGAAGCCGCAGGGTCACAGGGCTGCTGAGAAAGCAGCCTCAAGTTTTCATTACTTTATTTTTATAGACTTACTGTTTTGGTTTTTGAGCGACTTCTCTTAACAGCGTTTTAAACGCATATTAGACAGTCGCTCCAACAACTCCCCACCGGGTCGCAACAACGCTTACCTTCGCGGTACAGTGCTGTCTCGACGGGCGTCTGTGTCGGATGTTCTAGCAGGTCCAGCAGACGTTACCAGGCTGTGGCCGGAGCATGGGGAGACGGTGAGTCTATGGTCTTCCTCTTACTAGAGGGGTCAGGACACAGCCACACTGATTTGGTGGAGACTGCAAACAGTGTGTTGATGCGCCGAACATCTCGAGTGTGACAGCGCTACGCTCTGGGTATCATAGGCGCCAGGACTAGGTGAGGCCGCGATCCTGGGAGTTTAAGTCAACAGGGGGTTTCAGACGCTCTCCTGGCCGTCCCTCCTCCAAGTTCATGGCCAGTTCCCGCGTGTCTCTCGTTTCATGAACTGAATGACCTCACTTCTGGTCAGATGCTACCACGAGGGTACTCGGTCGCAGCTTAGACGCTGCGGTTGTGTACACTGGATATAAACCCGCCCAGACCGAGTCGCAGGCCTTTAGCGTCTGCATACACGTGGAGTCGCTCAGCGTCCGTTGGTGAGCGTCCGTGTCCGTTATCAGTTATCAAGAGCGGCAGTGTACACCAGTAGCGTCTGAATCCACTCAGCCTCTTACGAGCGTCTTTGCTTGGATATGGAAGTGTGGTGAGTCTACCTGTATCCCGCTCTCTGGAGGCAGGGTATACAGTACTAAAAATTCCTTCTACGTCTTAGTGTGCATTGTTAATTTTTAGTACCTATTGCATATGAGACCTGTGTATTACTGTGTTTTCTGCATGTTATGTTGAAAAAAGAACCAGTTAAACAGAAGTACAATTTTCCTACTTATGTATAAGTTATTATGGAGGTTGTATTCTCATATGACAATGTCTAAATGCTTTAACATGTGACTGACAGTATGACTTTTCTGTGTAATGTCAGTCCTGTTCTGACCCTCAAATCAGGTGCACTGTGGTCAGATTGATTTCACCTCTATATACTGATTATAGGGTGTTTTTCAGTCACAAAATTGTGTAGTCAATATCAGAAAAAAAATGTCTGAGCGGCAAAAGTGATGAGGAGAATTTGTCAAGCACTCCTACAGCCCTAACATGCTTATCTTGTAAGTCAGGGGTAATTGATATGAATCAATTGGTCACTTATGAGGATTTGTGTGCAAACTGTTTCGCATTTCAGCGAAGTAAAAAACAGGAGTTAGTTCAACCTCCAGTAGAGCCACCATGGAATATGTTCGCAAAGACTCTGTCTTCAATAGCGGACAGGTTAGCTCCAGTAGCACCACCTCAAGGGTTAGGTTACACTATGAACCCATACATGCAGCTCCCTTCCTATGGTTTGGTTCCAGTAGCCTCTACAAGCAACCAAGGGGCAGGTAAGACTAAGACAGATACGTCTGTATGGCAGACTACACAAGAGGATACATCAGATGATGATGCGGAAACAATAGATTCAACTCCGTATGATGATCAGTCGCAGAGCTTTAGTTCAGATGATGTAGCTGAACTCATTAATGCAGTAAAGGCTGTGCTTTCTCTGGAAGAACCAGCCAAGACAGCGTTAAAAGCAAAAGCACCTGTATTCAAACGAACAAAGTCAGTGAAAGCTGAATTTCCAGCGTCAGAGGAGTTGACGGAAATGATGGATGAGTCTTGGGCAGCGCCCGGTAAAAAGTATAAGATTCCTAGGAGATGGGATTCTTATTATCCATTTCCTGCTGGAAATTGTTCGAAGAGAGAAGTTCCTCCAAAAGTAGATGCACATGTTCTGCGACTCGTGCTAAATCTGCTTTACCACTGTCATCTACCTCTTTGAATGATGTCACAGACAGGAGGGTAGAGAGCCTATTGAAAAATATTTATTCTCTTGTGGGTGCAGTGGTAAGACCTGCTATGGCTTCGGCCTGGGTAGCAAAGGCAATGGGCGAATGGATAGAGGAACTAGAGAATGACATCCCCTCTCCTACTAGGGAGCAAGAGGATCGTCTTTGCCGTTTAAGACAATCTGCCCAGTATTTAGAAGAAGCAGCCATTGATGTAGGCACTGTTGCTTCTAAAGCTTCAGCCCTGGCAGTAGTCGCTCGCAGAGCAGTCTGGCTACGGACCTGGAAGGCAGATGCGGAGTCCAAGAAGGAATTGGAAGCATTGCCTTTCGTGGGTAATATATTATTTGGAAAACCTTTATCGGATATCCTAGAGTCAGAGGCTGAATCGAAGAAGGTCAGATTTCCGGCTACCTATAACCCTAAGTCCAAGGGTTTAAAATTTCGCTCATTTTGCTGGCAAAGCAAAGCGAAAGGTAAAGAGGAGCCTAAACAACCCCAGTTTAAATCCAGGGGTAGGAAGCAGTGGGCTAGCAAAAAGCCAGCTTCCAAACTTGAACAGAAACCCTCAGCCTGAAGAGACGGGCCTCAGCCTGGAGGATTCCAGGGTTGGGGGCCGACTCCTGCAATTTGTACACACATGGCAACAGTCAACAACAGATGCCTGGGTGCAGAAGGTAGTATCTCAGGGGTATGGGTTCCCATTCAGGAGGCAGCCTCCTCAAAGATTTTTTCGCACCAGCCCGTCTCGTATAGAGTCGAAGGCCAATGCCCTGCAAGAAGCAGTCCAAAAATTACTGCAGTCAGGTGTGATTGTCCCAGTACCTCCATCACAAAGGGGACAGGGGTATTACTCCAATCTGTTTCTAATCCAGAAACCAAATGGGTCATATCGACCAATTTTAAATCTGAAGATGTTGAACAATTACATATGGATCCCGAAGTTCCACATGGAGACGTTACGCTCCATAATGTTGGCTATGGAACCGGGAGAGTATATGGTATGTCTGGATGTACAGGATGCTTACCAACATGTGCCTATAGCACTATCACATCAGTGTTATCCTCAAGGAACACTTCCAGTTCCAAGCTCTGCCCTTCGGGCTAGCTACAGCACCCAGGGTGTTTACCAAGATCATGGTGGTTATGGCAGCTTGTCTGTGCAAACAAGGGATAAGAATATTCCCATACCTAGACGACCTATTAATCTTAGCACAGTCGCAAGATTTACTGTTGAGCCATCTCCAACAGACGATAGTTTGTTTACAGAGACACGGGTGGATCATAAATTGGGAGAAGTCGTCCCTGAATCCGTCACAGCGGATGGTTCATTTGGGAGCCATATTGGATTCAGACCTACAGAGAGTTCTCTTACCAGAGAAGAAAATAGTCAAGGTGCAGGTCATGGCTCAGGAAGTGTTGCAAGCCCAGACAATGTCAGTCCATGCAGCAATGCGACTGTTGGGTCTGATGGTATCAACGTTCGACATGGTGGAATATGCGCAATTCCACTCCAGACCGTTGCAGCATCTCATTTTGACCAAATGGAACGGAAATCATCAAACAATAAAGAAGCAGATGATAAAGATTCCAGTAAATGTAAAAAGGTCTCTAGCATGGTGGCTACAGACAGACCATTTAAACAAGGGGAGACCCTTTTGGATAAGAGTGGCAAGTCCTGACGACAGATGCCAGCCTACAAGGCTGGGGGGCGGTACTCGGAAGCCTATGGTTCCAGGGAAAATGGACCGCAAGGGAAAGTCGCCTGCCGATAAATCTGTTAGAAATAAGAGCCATTTACTTGGCCCTAGTTCAGGCAGAGGACAATCTACAAGGAAGACCAGTCCAGATCCGCTCAGACAATGCGACGGCAGTAGCATACCTCAATCATCAAGGAGGAACTCACAGCAAGAGTCTGATGGAGGAAGTAACTCCCATTCTAAAATGGGCGGAACTCCATCTCCCAGCATTGTCAGCAGTATTTGTCCCGGGTGTACTAAATTGGGAAGCGGATTTCTCAGTCGGCACACCATTCAGGAAACCGAATGGGCACTACACCCAGAAGTGTTTCAGACACTGGTGAACAGATGGGGTCTACCGGAGATAGACCTTATGGCGTCTCGTCTAAACAACAAAGTTCCGAGGTACGGATCAAGAACAAGGGACCAAGGAGCGATCCTGGTAGACGCACTGTCAGTAGAATGGAGGTTTCGGCTGGCATATCTGTTCCCTCCAATATCTCTGTTACCCAGAGTAGTGAGAAAGATAAAACAGGCAAAAGGAGCAATCATTCTAATAGCTCCAGCTTGGCCAAGAAGGCATTGGTACACAGATCTGTTGAGAATGTCCATGGAAGCACCGATACTGCTCCCTCAACGTCCAGATCTGTTAATGCAGGGTCCTTGTTGTCACAGTCATCTGGATCGCCTGTCTTTGACGGCGTGGCTGTTGAAACCTCTATCTTAGAGGCTAAAGGATTTTCAAAGCAGGTAATCCAAACCATGCTTAGAGCAAGAAAGCCTTCTTCGGCCCGTGTATATCATAGAATATGGCAAGCCTATATTCATTGGTGTTCTGGAAAAAATTACAATCCGAGATCTTTTAAAGTAGCTAGAATTTTGGATTTCCTGCAGGCAGGATTGGATAAAGGGTTGAAGGTTGCTTCCTTGAGGGTGCAAGTCTCAGCGTTGACTGTATGGTTTCAGCAGAAGATTGCTGACCTACAGGATGTACGTACATTTTTCCAAGGAGTAGTACATATTCAACCTCCATTTGTTCCTCCTGCAGCTCCCTGGGATTTGAATTTAGTTCTTAAATTTCTCCAGGGTCCTTTGTTTGAACCACTTGAGAGAGCGGTTAAAGTTCTTTTTTTACTGGCAATGGCGTCAGCCAGAAGAGTGTCAGATTTAGGAGCATTATCATGTAAGTCTCCTTTCCTAAGTTTTTTTCCAGACAGAGCAGTTCTCAGAACGAGATCTAGTTATCTTCCAAAGGCGGTGTCAAAGTTTCACCTGAATCAAAAGATTGTAGTCCCAGCTTTTCAGGTATCGGGACTATCTGCGGGAGAAGCGTCGCTGGACGTGGTCCGGGCTTTAAAAATCTACATAGATCGTACTAGTGCCATCAGGAAAACAGATTCCCTCTTCATCCTCTACGGATTCCATAGGAGAGGTTGGCCTGCTAGTAAACAGACGCTGGCGAGATGGCTCCGAATGGTAATATCAGAAGCTTATTCTCATGCAGATCTCCCTATTCCGGCTAATGTCTCTGCACACTCTACACGTAAGGTAGGTCCTTCTTGGGCAGCACAACAGGGTGCATCAGCAGAACAGATATGTAGGACAGCCACATGGTCTTCCATAAACACATTCATCAGACATTATGCCTTGGATACTTTTGCCTCTCATGACGCAGACTTCGGGCGAAAGGTCCTCCTGTGCAATCAGGAGCGTCCCCACCACTAAAATGGCTTTGGGAATCCCAATGTTATCCTTTGAATAATCCTGTGGACCCAGCCAGAGAAATAAACGTTATGGTAAGAACTTACCGTTGATAACGTGATTTCTCTTATATCCACAGGGATCCCACCCTGACGCATCTGATTTGAGGATCTAGACAAACACTAAAAACCTCTTCCTTCTTGTATGGAAGGGTGTGCATGTGTGTTCTTATCGCCTGTACAGGTCTCTACCTAATGTTCCTGCCTAAAATCGCTGTGGAAAGAACTAATTTGACTGTGTCAGTGGGCGGGACTATATAGTGGAAGCATCAATGCATCCTGGGAGGCCAGAAAGCTCGTGACCGTGTTGGTGCCATTTTCGCTGTCACTCGACAATATCCCAATGTTATCCTGTGAATACCTGTGGACATAAGAGAAATCACGTTATCAACGGTAAGTTCTTACCATAACGTTTATTTTTTATTTATTTTTCTCTTACGTCCTAGAGGATACTGGGAATCCATCATTTAGTATCATGGGGTATAGATGGGTCCACTAGGAGCCTTGGGCACTTTAAGAATCTGATAGTGTACGCTGGCCCCTCCCTCTATGCCCCTCTTACCAGACTCAGTTTAGAAATTGTGCCCCGGAGGAGCCGGTCACGTCGCTGGAAGCTCCTGAAGAGAGGGGGGAAGGTTGATGGTCCCATTCCCCGCTGACAGGACACTGGCTCCTGAGGGAACTGTTCGCAAGCCCCACCACGGCGAGCGTACATTCCTGCAGCACGCCGCCACCCCTAACCGAGCCAGAAGAAAGAAGAGCGGCGAGTGCTAAGCCGGCGTCCCGGTTACCGGCCATTATGGCGGCATGAGGGTACGGAGACGCACGGCTTCTATGGGGGCGGCGGGGTTTTCAGACTCAGTACACTGTGCGGATGCACTGCCTCTGAGGGAGCGAACTGAGTCTAAGTACACTACGGGTGTACACAGTACCCAGACTGGCATTACAGACTTAAAAGGCGACTGACTCCATTTTAAGCACTAAAATTACCTCAGCCAGTGTAAAAAAGCGGGAAGACCGCGTGCCATTGAAGGGGCGGGGCTTCACTATGAGCGGATCCAGGAGCTCACCAGCGCCATTTTCCCTCTGCAGTGGACAGACACTGACTGACATGGACGCGCAGCTCCTCCAGTGTGATTCCAGATTACCTCAGCGGTACCAGGGGGTCATAGCAGGGGGGGAGCGCTTACTAGTGTACTAAGTCCCCAATCTGGGTACTTAGTTTGCGACCCGGCTAAGCTTGGCATTAGCAGTAAGGGCACTGTGTGCTTGTTCCAGGCTATCGCTGTGTCTCTTTTAAAGGGCTCTTTGTGGGTTAATTGTGCATTTAACCTTTTCCTGTGTGTATGTGCTGTCACTGTCATAGTATGTCAGACAAAAAGTGTGTTTCATGTAAGGCACAGTGTTCCTCTTCTCCAGGGGTTCACTACGCTGTCTGAGCCGGGCCAGGGGTGTGTGTGTGGGAAGGGTGGCTCCTGGGCAACTGAAACTACAAAATGGCTGCTTCCACTGTGTTTATCACTACGGTGCACGTTAGGCATATAGGGGGAGATGTATCACACCTAAAGAGGATGTGTACAGGTGTTGACTAAAGCAGCCAATCAGATTTGAGATAACACATTCCCTAGTATAGCTATAAATTGATATCTAGAATCTCATTGGCTGCTATTGGCAACACCTCCACTTGACCTCTTTAGCTGGTTTGGTAGATATTCCCCTGTATCACAGCAACAAATTGAAATGGCGCCCACTTTATGCAATGGGTGCATTTAATGGGGCATAAGAAATTGCTCACAGACCCTTTCTTTTCTTTTTTTTACGTAAATGGTGTTTCCAGAATACACCATACCTCCCTTTTTAGAGGTTTTGGGGGAGATGTACTAAGCCCTGAAAAGTTATAAATTTCACAGTGATAAAGTCCCAGCCAATCAGCTCCTAACTGCCATGTCACAGACTGGGTTTGAAAAATTACAGTTGGAAGCTGATTGGCTGGTACTTTATCACCATGAAATGTATCACTTTTTAAGACTTAGTACATCTGGCCCTTTCAGGCTTCAAAGTCTATTCATTATTCCACTTTCTTTAGCGAGGGGGCCATAGTAATTAGCTATGCATTATTTACAGTCCAAATACCCTGTACATTGATTGCAGGTATATCTGCCCCTCCTTGTCTGTGCTCATAATGTGCTGCAAATCACTGTGCCGTCTCACAGAGCGACTTGAAGTGTCATAGATCACTGTCACACTCCTGACTGCCTCTCATTAGGTCTCAGTCACTGCAGTCCTTACAGGCTGCACAAGCAAATTGCTGTGAGATTCAATAGAAAAGTAAATAATTACCAAACATGTAGCATAAAAAAGGTTTCATTGTGCTCACAATGAGAGGAAATTGCTGTAATGACGGCAGCAGTTTTTTTCTGATGCAATTTGGAGAAAGATAGTTTCCTAATACAGTTTTTTTGCTTTATTTCTGCATGGTGTCATTACCACATATCATAATTATATGTATCATCTTTTATTGTTAAAAAAATAATAAAAAAATTCAACCTTTATCATGGATGACTAAAAGTTTAATTTCAACAAAATGTTCTTTTCCAACAGAGCGCAAACGGCAAATAATTATCGGAACCTAAATCAATTTTGGTTCTTTACTAAAATTGAGCGTTTGAAGTGGTCAGTTTCTTTCATATGCTGGAGAAAATGGCAGACGGAATAAAACGTGTTAGAACTATGGGGGTCATTCCGAGTTATTCGCTCGCTAGCTGCTTTTAGCAGCCGTGCAAACGCTATGCCGCCGCCCACTGGGAGTGTATTTTAACTTAGCAGAAGTGCGACCGAAAGGATCGCAGAGCGGCTACAAAAAAAAATTGTGCAGTTTTAGAGTAGCTCCAGACCTACTCAGCGCTTGCGATCACTTCAGACTGTTCAGTTCCGGATTTGACGTCACAAACACGCCCTGCGTTCTCCCAGCCACGCCTGAGTTTTTGCGAACACTCCCTGAAAACGGTCAGTTGACACCCAGAAACGCCCACTTCATGTCAATCACTCTGCGGCGGACATTGCGAATGAAAAGCCTCGCTCGATCTTGTGTAAAACTACATCGGCTGTTGTGAAAGTACGTTGCGCGTGCGCGTTGCTCGTGCACATTGCGCCGCATACGCATGCGCAGAAGTGCCGCTTTTTCACTTAATTGTTGTGAACATTTTTATCTAGCGATCAACTCGGAATGACCCCCTATGGCCTTAGATGTTATGTGGGTTTTCCTTGTTGGGATGCTGCTGTCTGTCACCCGTTCTTGTATGTGGTTTCTGTTTATTGTATCTTTCTCTAAAGCTGGTGCCACCTTTGACTGGATCAGGGGCAATAGCTCATTACTGTTGGCAATGCACATTGGGGCAGATGTATTAAGCCTGGAGAAATTATAAAGAAGTGAGTTCAAGGTGAAATGCACCAGCCAATCAGCTCCAATATGTAACAGAAGCTCATTGGCTGGTGCGTTATCACTTTCCACTTATCACTGCTTTATCACTACTCCAGGCTTAATACATCTGCCCCATTGTACATTCGTGGTGCTTGCTACCATTACCATGATACTTCATTTTTTGTCCCTACAAGAGAAATAGTATTTCTCTTACGTCCTAGAGGATGCTGGGGTCCATATTAGTACCATTGGGTATAGACTGGTCCACCAGGAGCCATTGGCACTTTAAGAGTTTAATAGTGTGGGCTGGCTCCTCCCTCTATGCCCCTCCTACCAGACTCAGTTTAGAAAATGTGCCCGGAGGAGCAGGTCACAGCTAGGGGAGCTCTACTGAGTTCTCTTGGTAAAACAGTTTTATTTCTTTCTTTCAGGATTTTTTGTTTTACAGTGAGGCTGTTGGCTACAGCCTCCCTGCAGAGTGGGACTGGGGGGGGGGGGAGCAGTGTCCGCCCCGCGGGGTCCTAAGCCACTGCTCCCGCGGACTGGACGTTAGCTCCGGGGGGTCCGACCGCACCCCGCCACAGGGGAACGCTCGCCCCAGCAGCCGGCCGCCACCCCCCCAGATGCTGAACGTGGTGAGTTAGTCACTATCCCCCCTTGCAAGCAGGGGGACAGTATGAAGAGGGCGGCTATTAGGGCGGGAGCGCGGCCTTGACCGTACTCCTGGGCGGCTCAGTGTACCTTGGTGCGGCGCTGGGGGGAGCGTCCTGGGCCTGCCCCAGACCCCACACTGGTCATCTCCTGACGGGGTCTGTGGATCCAGGTCAGCCACTGTTCCTCCAGGCTAGTACAATCTCTTTACAGAGCGGGAAGCCGGTGCCATTGAAGGGGGCGGAGCTTCTCCTTAGAGCGGACCCAGCAGCGTTCAGCACCATTTTCCCTGCCTGCTCTCACTGCCAAATGGATCCAGGTCCCTCCAGAGCAATCTCAAGCTATCTGTACGGTACCAAGGGGGTTGTAGAAGGAGGGGGGGGGAAGCTGTATACAGGCTGTGTTACCTATTAAGGGACACAGTCAGCGCTGGTTGGGAACTCCCTATACCTTTAATAGCGCTGTGTGTGGGTTGGCTCCAATCTCTGTATCTCTCTGCCATTCTTTGGGGGGAAACTCTGATGTTCGAATGGCGGGGACTTGGACATCACGGACCTTGCTGGAGGTCACTTTTTAAACTGTGGACATCAATTCTTCACCACCTTATCAAGGGACTGCAACATTGCGGATTGCCGAGCCACTTAAAAATTCCTTGGATACATCAGTGGTAAATATCACTCACAGTTGATGATGAATGTTTGAGTCCACTCAGGACTAAGAAGGGGACTGTATTTCAGGAACAGGTCTTTATACCTCCTTGATCCATATGCAAATTTGATTGGGAGTATCACCATCTGTACCCTTTTAGGGTTTTAATTAGAGATGAGCAGGTTCGGTTCCTCGAGATCCGAACCCCCCCGAACTTCACCTATTTTACACGGTTCTGAGGCAGCCTCGGATCTTCCCGCCTTGCTCGGTTAACCCGAGCGCGCGTGAGCGTCATCATCCCGCTGTCGTATTCTCGCAAGATTCGTATTCTATATAAGGAGCCGCGCGTCGCCGCCATTTTCACTCGTGCTTTGGAGATGACAGCGAGAGGACGTGGCTGCGTTCTCTCAGTTTCTGTGCTCAGTGTGCTGCAAATATCTGTGCTCAGTGTGGTGCAAATATCTGTGCTCAGTGTGCTGCAAATATCTACGTTCTCTGCCTGAAAACGCTCCATATCTGTGCTGCATTGTAGGAGGATAGTGCATAATTTTGCTGACCACCATTATATATATATATATATATATATATATATATAATAAACGATTATCCTTCCCAACCTGTGGCTCAGGTATTATGCGGCGAAGGAAAGCAGGCGGCACTCCAAGGACTTGTGTGACAACTTGTATTCAAAGCATAGTGACAAAAATGAAAAACAGTGGTACAGGTATCTTACTACATAAGATACCTGTACCACTGTTTTTCATTTTTGTCACTATGCTTTGAATACAAGTTGTCACACAAGTCCTTGGAGTGCCGCCTGCTTTCCTTCGCCGCATAATACCTGAGCCACAGGTTGGGAAGGATAATCGTTTATATGATCATTTGGAGGGCACTGACAATGCTAAATTCCTTTGTCGTATAAACAACCCTTTATGAAGCTAAGAACACTGTACGCTGTTTACTTAAGAAGTACCGTAATGGTACGCTATCTGCGTAGCGATCGCTCAGCCGTAGGCGAGACGCTCAAGCGTCACGTTCGCTCACGGCCCAGTGATCACAGGACACGTTATTGGTTATGTCTAGGGTAATGATTCGCTATGGCGTAGCTTACGCTCGAGACCACGAGGAGGTCACCAGCGATGCAGACGCTCACAACACTATACCTTTATGATAAAACCTTATACCAATGAAATACACTGAATACCTTAATGTGAGTACAGGGTGTAAGTGCAACCTTGTGTAACCTGACTATCTACAAAGCTGCTTGAGCGTCACCGACGCTCAAATGAACACTTATCACTATAGAAAATACACAGATGCTGGTTTAGGTTCCAAGGCCTATTAACTGTATTATATCTAATATACTTGTAAAAGGGGATAACAGTACAAATGATACACTACAATATAACAAAGACTTCCTAACCACAGAACTAAACAATAAATACAAAAAGACAATACTACACTGACCTAAATGCAATACAATACAATACTATAATACTATGAGAGATATAAGAGAAAAGAGGAGAGAGAGAGAGAGAGAGAGAGAGAGAGATGAGAGAAATTGGCTCACAGTAAGACAATGATAACATTAAATAAGAGACAACATGGTTGCAGATAAAACTACACATGTGAGAGACAATCGCTGCGCAGTTAGTCAATGCTGAATACAGCATGGGATGGAAGCTAGACTCCATTTTGAGAAACCTCCCATAATTCTAAAGACTGCACCACATGCCTGAAAGGGGGAGGGGAAGACATCCAGCAGCAGCCATTTTAGATTTGCAGGTCCAAACACATGGCACTCTATACTAAACCACAATCACATAGCAGAAAACACAAGACTCCATTTTCTTCCAAAATGTCCAAGCCTCAAAACAATGCATATGTTCTGATTTTACAATTCCAAACCATCTAAAACACCTTTCACAATGTAATCCAACTTCCTAGAACCATCTCATAATTTCACATCCCAAACAACTTCAGTATCTCAATAACCAGAGCATATTCATCACAAGACCAGATCACAATGTAATTAACACAAACGTAACTGCATGGTGGTATTTATGATTAACAGGATATATATATATATATATTATAACTAACCAGCACAATCTATTTTAAATCTCCATTGGCAAACAAATACCACAAATATTATGCTACAGATTGTATACTGTTCCAATTTATCACAGACTTCACAGAGTATCCACAAACACCCAACAATCACACAACCAAGTTACAATATCCTATTTAAACCAGAAAGCAATCTGTCTGTTTCCTTATCTAGCCATGTGAAGTTCAATACTTAGCCTTTAGTTTGGAAGATGTCCTGGGGATTCAGCCGCCATGCTGCTTGGTGCCAGGTAGCTGTGTGTGTGTCTGTGAGTGTAGCTACATTACATCTGTTCTCTGAGGCCACACCTGACCACTACCTTCCTGTTTGACCAGTACCTGGGGGAGGGGTCTTTCTTTCTCCTTTGTATTGAGTCACCATTCTCTTTGTATATGCTAATCAGGTTCAGCCCTGAAAACTTAGTAAAAGGTTGTCTTGAGCATCATATTGTTCTAACAATATGATCTTAGCTTTTATACATATAATCATATCTATCCGCTGCAATGTCCCACAACAACACAACAGGCCTCAAACTAACCCACACCTGATTCTGCTTGCTTCAATACCAAACATGATGTGTTTATCTGGTTCGGTTCGAATGATACACATCCATGACATTAATTCATTAGCCAATTCTAAATCTCCATGATGTCTGGTGCTGTTCATTATTATAACCATGTACTGTATGAAACAAGTGCCGAATCCATCTCTGTGCCATGTCCGAGCAAATGCGTGTGTTTCCATATATTGCTGTGCTCGCTGCGCATATTTGCAAGTATAGCGACTTATATGTGTGCAGTTTATATGGTCTCTCTATGTAATATTTTTGACTTTGACGGTCCACCCTTTGGCAGTCACCAATAACTGCCACTTCCTAAAACATTTCAAAAAGAGAAAAATATATGTCAGGGGTTAATACATTTCCATGGTTGGGTAAGGGAGGAGAGAGGAGAAGGTGTGAAGAGGGTATGACCTAGTGAGAAAGCAGAAGCATGTGTGTATGAATCCATGTTTGGGGGGTCATGTATCATCGTGCCGTACGTGTTGTACATCAAGCTTCGAGGTATTGCGAAGTATACATTTGAATTCCTTCTTATCCCGTACTAAGGGTCTGTGGATGGGCTGTCAAACTTTGCCGAGCTCATTTCGGCTGTGGTTGTAACAAAATGGGGGAGCACATTTTAGTTGATGATACATGAATGGGGGAGGTATGTGGTTGCTGATATCTGTGCCTGTATTCCCTATCGACTATGTGTGTCATTACCTGAGGGTTGTAGAGATGAAGATAAAGAACACTTATGGAAAATGCAATGATATTCTATGTCAGGGAAATGTACATCTGTCGTCGAAGTTGTTTTCGGTATCTGTTGAGAGTCGTCTTCTTTGCGCTGTATTGCTCCTTAGGCATGAGCAAATAGCTTTGTCTGAGCCATCAGATTTACAAAAATGTTGGGCTAGCGTGAGTTTAAAGATACTAGGGAAACTGGGGATCTATGGCAAAGTTCATCAAGTGTCCATATTTAAAGTTGTCAAATCTTCTTCTTTGGTCAATCCGTTGTCTGTATACATCTCGTCTCGTCAGCTTCCTCGTCCAAGGGGGTCTTTGTATCTTGGAGAAAAGCAGAAAAACAGGTGAAAGAAACGGACCGTATAATCGCATTTTCATCACATTCTGGTTTCTATCATTGGGTCATAAATCAAATCCAGGTTAATTACAGTTTCCTCACTCCTCAAGCTCATCACTTTTGTACTTTGTTTGCACCTCATTAAAGCCTGCCCGCATCTAAATATCAATCCAATCGATATAACGACACCTAAGATACATAGTAGAAACTTTCCAACATCCATTATGACTCCTTGAGCCCAGTCTCCCAAACCGGAGAACCAATTTCGCGGGTTCAACCATGACACCCAACCAGTCAGCTCATTACCTACAGCAGCAAGGGTGAGATTGTGTTTTCGACGAAATTCCCACTTCAATTGGAGAATATCGTCCATCTTTTGGTCTATGACCTCTACCGGATCCTCGGTGCTATTTGTGATATACGTGCAACACTTTATGCCGTACTGTGTTGCCAATGTAACACAATATCCGCCTGTTACTGCTGTAAGATAATTAAGAACCATCCTATGCTGAACTAGTTCTGTTTTATAAGCTTGAAGTTCTCTTCCAGTGTATCTAAACGTGTCATCATACATTTCAGTGATATTATCTAACAAATTGGCGAGTGCGGAAATGTATCTATAATTCATCACTCCCCGAGCGGTACGAGTGAAATCTAACGCTACCAGAACCTGAATCCCGGTGGATTCATGGATAAGATCAGAGGCCGGATGCTCTAACCTTTCTGACAGTTGTCTTTTAACCCGGTGCTCGTAGTGAGTGTGAGTATAAGGAGCTTGGGCACCATGGTGTATGTCTTTCATTTTGTCATGTGTAACAGTCATCACTTCAGGCAATACTTTTCCAATATAACACAATCCTTCAGAGTTTGGGGCTAGCCACTTGTACGCCTTTCTCCCGCATATGAAATATGCATCATCGGGGAGAACATAAGGGACGGAGAAGGACATGACCATGTTACAAACCTTCCAGGTGAAATCTCCTGACCCTAATTCTTCCAACTGCTTAATGCACGTATCGGTTTGTACGATATGAGCACAGTATCCTGGTGATACCTCTCCAACTCTAGTAATCCTATTCCCTAAGGTATATCGATACCGGAAAGATTTTCCTCTACTGGCTATGTGGCGTACGAGCTCTGTATCTGTAGGCATTCTATCTGCTCTGTGTGAAAAGGTCATGGTAAGGTTGCTCCATGACACTTCCCAATTTCCCGGCTTACGGGGATTGGAGATATTAAAACATAAGAGGGACCTATCCACATGGTATTGGTGGAGCTTCAAACTAGGAGGGCTGGAGATGTTAAACCTCCGGTCCACCGGTCTCCCACCCCTTAGCTCAAGTACCTCCCCTAACGTTAAAGGAAATGGTACTAGCCCTGATTTGCTATGACCCTGAGGTACTTGAGAGCATACCCAACAATCTGTTTTATTTAACACGTTACCCACTAAGGAGTGATGGTCACTCAATGGATGCTGGTCCATATGGATATTAAGACTGGATTGGCATTTCTTTATGCATCCATCTTCAACCATTGTCACAGAGCCTACAGATACAGTTTTTCTTTTTTTTTTTTTGAACTAACAATCCTTCAAAGAAAATGTTTACAGATAACATGGTTGTTAGATCGTGCCCGGTACTCGCCTTTGCTTGGTGATTGGGTTGCTATTGGAATTTTACACCTCCGTCTCAGTCATCAGGACCTTTCTGGATCCTTTCTCGACCTCACTGGTACTCTCACCGAAACAGACTGCTCTGGTCAACATCATGGTTAACGGGAAAATCCATATCACAGTCTCTTGGGGCAAGTCCATCTTACAGGAGGAGAAAAGAAGAAATTTGTAATGGGGGTATAAGAAAACAGTTTGAGGGGGAGAGAACTTGTTACGATAATAAGTTCTCTCGTCTTGTTGTTCTTCTTGTTCTGCTGTCCTCTCAAAGGTGCTGTCTCTCAGTCTTCCAAACGAACATTCTGGTGATGCAATATTCCTTCCTAACCGGCGATCTTTCTGTAAGGAGAAAAAAAATCTGGCATTACCATTGGTCCAACTGAGGGGTGACATACCATCTTTAAACCATGGAAACATGAGTGCGGAGAGAGAGAAAATAAAAAACAAAAGAGATAGAGAACAATTCATGTGCATATATACATTACATAACCCGACAATAACCACCAATAAGAGAAGAGAAACAAAGCATTTTTAAACGTTGTCAACATTAAGAAAACATTGTCAGACTATTAGGCTGTCGTATCTACGTGTCTAATGGTTTCCTTGAGCAGTCCCTCCCCACCAGCACTTGCATTATTCCACTGTCTGTATCTGGCCAGAATACATTGTGGTGGATAGGTCATGCTGGGGTTTGGTAGACTTCTGCAAGGACCAAGCGAATATGCAATGTTTGAATTCTTACCAATAATCGTCAGAGATGGGGATAGAGAGAGAAAGAAAAAACATTTTTCACAAATACATTTACAACGTTTAACCTGGTCATTCCTGTGTCTTCAGTGAATGACCTCCCAATTTATTAACCGTTACCTCAGGCTTGCCTCCATTCCTAATAATCACCTTTCCTAACTATATATTATGGGTGTGGCCCAAAATTCTTCCTATATGATCCCTGCTTGTAATTTGGTGTGTCATAACTTTTGCTCATTTTCATGTCTAGGGGGTCTGATTTTATGTGGGCTGTTGCAGTTACTGGCATAATGCCCTTCTCTTTTGCACAGATCACAAATCCTTAAGTTCCTCCATGTGCCAATGGCCTGGGGTTTTGGTTGATTTGATGCCTCCTCAAACGCTCGGATGTTCATCATCATCAACCGCTTTCCCTGTACCTACCTGATTCCTTGGATACCATGATTATGTCGTTGTCTAGGGAGTTGATATACCTTCTGTGAATCTTTGATCATACAGTTAGATCTTTCCTAGGATCTGGGTAATCAGACATGATTGATCTCAATTCTGTCCGGGACCAGGGATGGCGCATTGCACTGTCCTTGACGGGAATGGTTCCCTGATCGTCAGTCTTCCCATTGGGGACTGTGATCACCCTGACAGGACTAAACTCAATTACATCACCTTGTTTTGGTCTTATAATATGGGGTACATTTGTTTGTGCGTGATATAAAACATTGTACGTACCTGTGGACACGACCTCACCTGACCCTCCGTTAGGGGGTTTGATTATTGCCTTTACCAATTTGGTCGTGTCCACCTGGATGTCTTGTAGGATGGCTTCTGGAAGAGGTGCCGACATCGTTCTGGGCTCACTTTCTTGTTTGTATTCCTGAGGGAGGTTTGACATGGGGGGCAACTTGCACAGGTTAATAGTTGTACATTCAACAGTATTACAATAATCATTGTTACATTTATTACACTTATTCTTATAATCTATATTACAGTTGCTAAGAGCGTTTTTATTGTTCCACCTTTGTGCTTTTCTCTCCGCAATCAACTCCTCTCCTGATGCCATATCTCTCCTCTCAAGATAAGAGTCAGAAAAGTCAATAGACTCTTTTTGTAATTCACTTTCCTGTTGCCATAACTGTAAATATTCATAATGTTTATTTTGTCTCTTCGTTGGTTCAACGAGACTTATCCTCCTCCTTAAATTTTGTAACACTACTGGACTGAAGCTACCTATTCTTGGGAATTTGTCCCTGTCTTGTACAGTCATTCTCTCCCATTCATCACATAAAACTTCAGCGTGATTTCCATATTTCTTACACATCACATATCGTGCCGACCCGATGGATCGGTTCTCTGAATCAACCCGAACCGAGGTTGATCGCCCCCTACCTGAACAAATGGCCCCCATAATCTGCAGGCGTTGCCTATTCCTCCTTGAATATCAAGGCTTTCAGCGAACCCTTACAAACAAACCAAGATGTCCTTGGGCAGGCCGGCGGTGGTGGTTTATCAAGTACCCCACTTACTTCTCGCCCACGTTGGCCTGTGCTGCAATCACTGTAGCCAGAGCTGCTGGACCCAACCTAGGGCCCCTGTGAACCTTTAGTTTACTGGAACATATGAGGGTTACCCGCAGGACACTTACTCTTTCCAGTAAAGTTGGGGTTGTTAGATAGTTCCTGAGTGACCAGCGAACTTCCCTTCCAAAAATAAAAAATTACACAAATCACGTCAGAATGTACAGATAGCGTTTGTGACCACTTTACTCTAATGGTATTAGGTCAGATTACTAACTACTGCACACAATAACGTGCGGTCCAATCGTTCAGTATACGAGCACTACTTGTCATGTACTGAAAGATCAATGGAATCTATGTTTCCGGCTGCGATTCCTTCAGCCAGAGCTTGTATGGCCTATATGGGTTCTGCACCAACACCCCAGGCGTTGTGCCACTGGACTTTTATAGCGGACCTTTTACCTTACGACCTCCTGGTCTTGTTACCTTATGACCTCCTGGTCTTGTTACCTTATGGTCCGCTATACTCTAATGCTCAAATATTATTTAACCAGGGATGCCTCCCTGGCCACCGTATATGTCACTTACACGTATGTCCCTTGACGAGTACCCGGCTTTCCTTTTGGTTCCACCTTAAAGTTATATAAACTTTTGTATACAAAACACACTCACTCAACACATGTACACTTTTGTTTCTATATCTATTTCTGCGCAGAAATTGTCTTCAGGCCAAGAGTGTTACCAATTAGGAGCAGGATCTGTTAAACTAAATTTCAGATTTTCTAAAAATAGATTTGCGTTATTTACCGCGTCGCGTTATCTACCGCTGTGCGTTACTTATCGCCTTTGCGTTACTTCACTTTATCACAACTTGAGCTACGTGGGTGTAACCGGACGCTACGTTGCGTAATGAACGCTGCGTGCGTCTGCCTTTTGGATTGCGTACGCTAGTCTTTGTTAGCGACACGTGTACGCAATGCAAAGGATCCACCGTAACACAATATATTTATTTATCAATGTAGGTGATCCCTGATCATCTACCGCAATCCACACTGACTGCCTTGTATCTCAGACAAACCGTGTGTTTGTTCTATACTTTAACTATCACCTCTACTATGAAATAACAGCAAATCTCTTTTTAGCACTTTCTATCAACTATAAAATTGGCAAACAGGAATGTGAGATGTGAAACTTACACAGATGAAAATGCAATTCTAAATTTAATCTAATAACATACATTGATGTAAGCACACGCATATGAAATTACATATAAGTACCAATCACTATTACTTATGATTGACTATGATATAGATTAAATAAATGCATTAAAAAAAACCTCATTAAATGATGATTTCTTTTTTGACAGTGGATGGCTGATTGTTTCCTGAGTCAACTGAAAACCAGCCGCTCAGAAAAAAAAAAATTTTTTTTTTTTTGACCTTCCCAAAATGGCCGCTGCTCCTCCCCCTTCCACCTCCATGAGGGTCACACAAAATGGTGGACAGACCATGTGGCCTCTTGTCACAAAGAAAGTCATCATTCAAAACTCCTAAAGTTATTCTAGGCCTGAGTGTGTAGTTGGCACCAAATTGAAATAAAAACCAGATTTTCAAAGACAATAGCGTACTGTTCTTACCTCCGGTTACCGGGTTCCTTCAGCACTCTTTATCTAAGCGAAGCAGACGCTTATCCCGTCAGCACTGTGAGACAACCTCCCACCCTTTGCTGGAGGGATAATGTCTGCTGATCTACCTAGTGCAGATATGAGAAGTATAGGACGAGCCCGCAATTGACAATGCTAAATTCCTTTGTCGTATAAACAACCCTTTATGAAGCTAAGAACACTGTACGCTGTTTACTTAAGAAGTACCGTAATGGTACGCTATCTGCGTAGCGATCGCTCAGCCGTAGGCGAGACGCTCAAGCGTCACGTTCGCTCACGGCCCAGTGATCACAGGACACGTTATTGGTTATGTCTAGGGTAATGATTCGCTATGGCGTAGCTTACGCTCGAGACCACGAGGAGGTCACCAGCGATGCAGACGCTCACAACACTATACCTTTATGATAAAACCTTATACCAATGAAATACACTGAATACCTTAATGTGAGTACAGGGTGTAAGTGCAACCTTGTGTAACCTGACTATCTACAAAGCTGCTTGAGCGTCACCGACGCTCAAATGAACACTTATCACTATAGAAAATACACAGATGCTGGTTTAGGTTCCAAGGCCTATTAACTGTATTATATCTAATATACTTGTAAAAGGGGATAACAGTACAAATGATACACTACAATATAACAAAGACTTCCTAACCACAGAACTAAACAATAAATACAAAAAGACAATACTACACTGACCTAAATGCAATACAATACAATACTATAATACTATGAGAGATATAAGAGAAAAGAGGAGAGAGAGAGAGAGAGAGAGAGAGAGAGAGAGAGAGAGAGATGAGAGAAATTGGCTCACAGTAAGACAATGATAACATTAAATAAGAGACAACATGGTTGCAGATAAAACTACACATGTGAGAGACAATCGCTGCGCAGTTAGTCAATGCTGAATACAGCATGGGATGGAAGCTAGACTCCATTTTGAGAAACCTCCCATAATTCTAAAGACTGCACCACATGCCTGAAAGGGGGAGGGGAAGACATCCAGCAGCAGCCATTTTAGATTTGCAGGTCCAAACACATGGCACTCTATACTAAACCACAATCACATAGCAGAAAACACAAGACTCCATTTTCTTCCAAAATGTCCAAGCCTCAAAACAATGCATATGTTCTGATTTTACAATTCCAAACCATCTAAAACACCTTTCACAATGTAATCCAACTTCCTAGAACCATCTCATAATTTCACATCCCAAACAACTTCAGTATCTCAATAACCAGAGCATATTCATCACAAGACCAGATCACAATGTAATTAACACAAACGTAACTGCATGGTGGTATTTATGATTAACAGGATATATATATATTATAACTAACCAGCACAATCTATTTTAAATCTCCATTGGCAAACAAATACCACAAATATTATGTTACAGATTGTATACTGTTCCAATTTATCACAGACTTCACAGAGTATCCACAAACACCCAACAATCACACAACCAAGTTACAATATCCTATTTAAACCAGAAAGCAATCTGTCTGTTTCCTTATCTAGCCATGTGAAGTTCAATACTTAGCCTTTAGTTTGGAAGATGTCCTGGGGATTCAGCCGCCATGCTGCTTGGTGCCAGGTAGCTGTGTGTGTGTCTGTGAGTGTAGCTACATTACATCTGTTCTCTGAGGCCACACCTGACCACTACCTTCCTGTTTGACCAGTACCTGGGGGAGGGGTCTTTCTTTCTCCTTTGTATTGAGTCACCATTCTCTTTGTATATGCTAATCAGGTTCAGCCCTGAAAACTTAGTAAAAGGTTGTCTTGAGCATCATATTGTTCTAACAATATGATCTTAGCTTTTATACATATAATCATATCTATCCGCTGCAATGTCCCACAACAACACAACAGGCCTCAAACTAACCCACACCTGATTCTGCTTGCTTCAATACCAAACATGATGTGTTTATCTGGTTCGGTTCGAATGATACACATCCATGACATTAATTCATTAGCCAATTCTAAATCTCCATGATGTCTGGTGCTGTTCATTATTATAACCATGTACTGTATGAAACAAGTGCCGAATCCATCTCTGTGCCATGTCCGAGCAAATGCGTGTGTTTCCATATATTGCTGTGCTCGCTGCGCATATTTGCAAGTATAGCGACTTATATGTGTGCAGTTTATATGGTCTCTCTATGTAATATTTTTGACTTTGACAGCACCCAGGCATTTTTTCCATTTATCAGAGTGCCAGATGTCTCTGTCTGTATATATATATATATATATATATATATAGCAGTATGGTACAGTAGTCCATTGCTCTACCTCTGTGTCGTCAAGTATACTATCCATATCTGTGCTGCATTGTAGTTGTGCGCAGTATATAGTAGGAGGACAGTGCAGAATTTTGCTGACCACCAGTGTATATATATATATATATAGCATAACGGTACAGTAGTCCATTGCTCTACCTCTGTGTCGTCATGTATACTATCCATATCTGTGCTGCATTGTAGTTGTGCGCAGTATATAGTAGGAGGACAGTGCAGAATTTTGCTGACCACCAGTATATATATATATATATATATATATATATATATATGTATAGCAGTACGTTACAGTAGTCCATTGCTCTACCTCTGTGTCGTCAAGTATACTATCCATATCTGTGCTGCATTGTAGTTGTGCGCAGTATATAGTAGGAGGACAGTGCAGAATTTTGCTGACCACCACATATATATGTATGTATAAATATATATATATATATATATATATATATATATATATAGCAGTACGGTACAGTAGTCCATTGCTCTACCTCTGTGTCGTCAAGTATACTATCCATATCTGTGCTGCATTGTAGTTGTGCGCAGTATATAGTAGGAGGACTGCAGAATTTTGCTGACCACCAGTATATATATATATATATATATATATATATATATTGGAAAAGCGAATAAGAGCAAAGCGGCCATAGGTGGTAGATATTCTGAGTGACTATAAGAAGATTTTCTTAACAAATAAAATGGGGTTTATTGCACAGAACGTTTTAAGACAATTGCACATAAAAAGACAGCAAACAGACAAAAATGTTGCTTTTTAAAAAAAAACGTTACACAATTTGTTAAAAAACCATTCCAAAGGGCACATAAAAGACAAGATTAAAATGGTGCTAAAAATTCATGCACTAAAAGATGAGAAAAAATAATAATAATTTGAGACAACTGTGTGTCTAAAAATTATGTAAAAAGATAGATGTATGCAAAAGTTTGTTATAAAGTAAAAACAGCTTAACTGAGGATTTCAGTAGAAGGCAGGAATCACCCAACGCGTTTCGTCTGGTCTGACTTCATCAAGGGGTAGTGAGCATAGTGGGACACATCATCTATATATACCCTTATGGGTCAGGAACTGATTGGTTACCTCACTTCCTGTGGTTAATTGACATTAAGGAACAGGATTCAAGAAACATAGAATAGTTGTAGCTAGTAGTGAGGGAGACACTAAATGTAGTCAGGCGCTATGTTTGCGCTTTAAAACTATAAAGGAGCACTTTAAAATCATTGAAAGTGTTCAGGGGAGTTCATTCCCGGTAAATGACACTAATCGCGTCATTTCCGCCCCACTTCCGGTGTTCGGAGCATTCTTCTGCGCATGCGCCGGCTGATATGAGGAAAGGTGCGGCGGCCATCTTATTGAAGTCCATAGCATGAGACAGTTCTGTGTAATGGAAGCGGGTGCCGGCGGCCATATTTCCATGGGTAATATCCATTAGTTTAGATAGGTGGTGAGTGTATTCTTGTCTCCAAAACCGGAAAAAAGAAAGATAAAAGCTGATTCAGTACTTGTAACCGATTTAAAAGTCATATATAGTCCATATTATATATACAGAACCCTCATATTAATGAGGACTATGTTGCATATGGTTAAGTTCCAGTATGGTCATATCAAATGAACACATATACAGCATTCCTTCTATGGGAATGACATTCTATGAAATAGTGCATTAAGCTAGCATCTGGGGATGCAGAATATAGTACAGATGTGAGATTATTACACTGTAAAGTTGATGTGGTAATCAATATGGTGCTAGTAGTGCTTATATATGGATAGATACCATTATAAACAGAGAGGTGATTCATATTAGTTTAAGTGTAAAGATATACAGACATAGAAATTACCCATCCCTGATCCAGTTGTTGTTACAGCACCCGGTCTTCTTGGAATGTTTCCTTATCCAGTACTGGCCGGGCCAACACTGCTTGGCTTCCAAGATCAGACGGATTTGGGCATATCCAGTGTGGCATGACTGTAATTTAGGATCTGGGTGGTACCGATCAGAAAGCATGCTCAGAAATTGGGGGTCACTGTGCCACGTTGCAGCATGGACCCAGCTGGGAGGAAAAAGGTGAAGTGTGCGGTATCAAGAAGGAAGTATCGAGACATGACTGGCTTACGTTCATAAAAAAGGAGCTATTTCGTATCCTTCATTCAGTCCGTCTGGATGGAGTGATTTCATTTCGTGTATCCAGAACATCTCTCTTCTTGATAGGAGATTGGAGAGGTCACCTCCTCTTTCTCCAAGTGTCACTAGTTCTATACCCTTGAACGTAAGATCTTCTGGGTTAGAGCTGTGGTGTTGTAGGAAGTGTCTGGATACGGCATGTGTTTGGACCTTATTCTTGATGTTCCTTACGTGCTCTTGTATACGGATTTTCAGGGGCCTCTTTGTCTTGCCAATGTACTTCATCTTGCAGGGACATTCCAGGAGATATATGACTGAAGATATGTTGCAGTTGATAAAGTGCTTGATCTTATACTCCTCAGTTTCACCAGTATTCTTGAATGTCTTTCTATTTGGATTCACGTATTTGCAGATGTTGCAATGACCACATTTAAAACATCCCATGCATTTCGGTAGTGTATCCTTGGGAGTTTTGTGGTTTCTTAGCATACTTGGCGCAAGGAGGTCCTTTAAATTCTGCGATTTCCTAAAGACCACGTGAGGTTCGGTTGGTAGGTGGTCTTTAAGAATGGGATCCATTAACAATATATTCCAGTGCGATTTGAGTGCTTGTTTAATCAGGTTGTCGTGTTTGCTGTAGGTGGTGATGAATCTGACGGTATCTTTCGCGTTCTCCTTTGGTTTATATTCCAGAAGTTCATTTCTCTCCAGGGTTTTTGCTTTAGTGTTGGCCGCTGTGACGATATGTTCAGGATAACCCTTTTCTTTGAATCTCTCTGTGTAGACGGACAATTGGGCATCACGATCCTCCACTCTCTTACAGTTTCGTGCGATCCTAGTGAACTGTGAGAGGGGGATGTTATTCTTCCATCGTTTAAGATGGTTGCTCTGATAGTGAACATAGCTGTTTGTATCCACGTTTTTTATAAAGTTCTTTGTAACAATCTCTTTTCCTTGGTGGGTCAGTATCAGATCCAGGAACTCTATTTGTTCCATACTGTTGGATGTAAACTTCAAGTTCATGGTATTGTCTGATATATATACAAGGAAGTCTTTAAAAGAGGATTCATCGCCATCCCATATGATTAAAATATCATCTATATACCTTTTGTAAAATATGATATTTAGATTAAAAGGATGGTTAGTAAAAATATATTCATTTTCCCAATGACCCATAAAAAGATTAGCGAAACTTGGCGCGAATATAGTGCCTATCGCTGTCCCACAGGTCTGAAGGTAAAATTGATCCAGAAATTTAAAAAAATTGTGTTTCAGGATAAAATTCATAATTTCACAAATAAAATTCTGGTGGTCGTCCGTGATGAGATGGTCCTTATCCATGAAGAAGTTACATGCCTGAATCCCCTTTTCATGTTCGATGCACGTGTAAAGAGACTGTACATCTATCGTGGCCCACCTATACGTGTCTTCCCATCCTTGTGATTCCATTAATTTAAGGACTGAGGTGGTGTCTTTGAGATACGCAGGTAGGTCTATGATGTATTTCCTAAGAAAGATATCCACGTATTCCGACAGATGGGATGTTAGGGAATCGATTCCTGCCACAATGGGCCTCCCCGGTGGGTTGGTCATTGATTTGTGGACTTTTGGGAGGAAGTAAAAAATGGGGGTGACAGGGTTGGTGTTAAGGAGGTATTGGTATTCTTCCTTAGACAGTGTTCCATTTCTGAGGCCTTTAAGGAGGATGACTCTAAGTTCCTCAATAAAGGATTCCTTCGGATCCGCTGTGAGTGGTTTATATGAGGACCTATCTCCTGAAAGTCTCTCGGCTTCCACAATGTATGCCGTGCGGTCCATGATCACCAGCCCTCCCCCTTTGTCAGCTGGTTTTAAAATGATGTCCTTATTATCCTGAATTTGTTTGATCGCTTGTCTTTCTCTGTTGGTTAGATTCTTTTCCTTAATAGGTTGGATCTCTGCCTCACATAGGTCTTTCATCACTAGATCGTAAAATATCAAGAGAGAAATTTCATGTGCAGTTAAATCATGGTTAGATAGATTGAAGATGCCTTTGGGTTTGGAGTTTTCTACTGTAGATACCTTCGTTTGAAGCGGCTTTTTCCTGCCACCCCCACGGCATCCTCTTCTTCTAGCTGTCTTTTTCTTGGTGACGCGTACCTCTCTCCCTCCTTGTTGGTAGTTCTTAACGTGTCCCTGACCCTTGAACTTGGTCCTGGGGATAAAAAAAACGTCCTCACCTGTTGAATCCAATTTAGGCAGTGCTGAAAATCTGCTAGTAGTTTGTATACCCGTGGGGGTGGCAGGAAAAAACCGATTCAAACGAAGGTATCTACAGTAGAAAACTCCAAACCCAAAGGCATCTTCAATCTATCTAACCATAATTTAACTGCACATGAAATTTCTCTCTTGAACAAAGGTTTGTCATTCGCACCTACAAAAGGGATGAATAAATTTGACACATTTGTGGACTTATACAAATTTGTGAGGAAACTCACCCTAAAGCGTCACTTTTTAAGGAAAGATGACGCTGTTGTACGGAACTATGAACAATCGAAATCAGGACTGAGACCGGTATCGAAATTCTACCCACTGGAATCTAAGGGAAATAACATAGGCATATTTTACTATCTAGTGATGAAAGACCTATGTGAGGCAGAGATCCAACCTATTAAGGAAAAGAATCTAACCAACAGAGAAAGACAAGCGATCAAACAAATTCAGGATAATAAGGACATCATTTTAAAACCAGCTGACAAAGGTGGAGGGCTGGTGATCATGGACCGCACGGCATACATTGTGGAAGCCGAGAGACTTTTAGGAGATAGGTCCTCATATAAACCACTCACAGCGGATCCGAAGGAATCCTTTATTGAGGAACTTAGAGTCATCCTCCTCAAAGGCCTCAGAAATGGAACACTGTCTAAGGAAGAATACCAATACCTCCTAACATCCCATCTGTCGGAGTACGTGGATATCTTTCTTAGGAAATACGTCATAGACCTACCTGCGTATCTCAAAGACACCACCTCAGTCCTTAATTTAATGGAATCACAAGGATGGGAAGACACGTATAGGTGGGCAACGATAGATGTACAGTCTCTTTACACGTGCATCGAACATGAAAAGGGGATTCAGGCATGTAACTTCTTCATGGATAAGGACCATCTCATCACGGACGACCACCAGAATTTTATTTGTGAAATTATGAATTTTATCCTGAAACACAATTTTTTTAAATTTCTGGATCAATTTTACCTTCAGACCTGTGGGACAGCGATGGGCACTATATTCGCGCAAAGTTTCGCTAATCTTTTTATGGGTCATTGGAAAATTAATATATTTTTACTAACCATCCTTTTAATCTAAATATCATATTTTACAAAAGGTATATAGATGATATTTTAATCATATGGGATAGCGATGAATCCTCTTTTAAAGACTTCCTTGTATATATATATATCAGACAATACCATGAACTTGAAGTTTACATCCAACAACAGTACGGAACAAATAGAGTTCCTGGATCTGATACTGATCCACCAAGGAAAAGAGATTGTTACAAAGAACTTTATAAAAAACGTGGATACAAACAGCTATGTTCACTATCAGAGCAACCATCTTAAACGATGGAAGAATAACATCCCCCTCTCACAGTTCACTAGGATCGCACGAAACTGTAAGAGAGTGGAGGATTGTGATGCCCAATTGTCCGTCTACACAGAGAGATTCAAAGAAAAGGGTTATCCTGAACATATCGTCACAGCGGCCAACACTAAAGCAAAAACCCTGGAGAGAAATGAACTTCTGGAATATAAACCAAAGGAGAACGCGAAAGATACCGTCAGATTCATCACCACCTACAGCAAACACGACAACCTGATTAAACAAGCACTCAAATCGCACTGGAATATATTGTTAATGGATCCCATTCTTAAAGACCACCTACCAACCGAACCTCACGTGGTATTTAGGAAATTGCAGAATTTAAAGGACCTCCTTGCGCCAAGTATGCTAAGAAACCACAAAACTTCCAAGGATACACTACCAAAATGCGTGGGATGTTTTAAATGTGGTCATTGCAACATCTGCAAATACATGAATCCAAATAGGAAGACATTCAAGAATACTGGTGAAACTAAGGAGTATAAGATCAAGCACTTTATCAACTGCAACATATCTTCAGTCATATATCTCCTGGAATGTCCCTGCAAGATGAAGTATATTGGCAAGACAAAGAGGCCCCTGAAAATCCGTATACAAGAGCACGTAAGGAACATCAAGAATAAGGTCCAAACACATGCCGTATCCAGAAAATTTCCTTCCACAAGTGAAAAGAAAGTAGAGGCGCTGATATGAGAATATTATTAATACACACGTCTATGACAATATATATATATATATAATTAATAATTTTTTATTTTAAGCAATAAAAACAATTATTTATATTAATATTAGTACCGGCCGGTAAATACATTAAATGCTTTACATAATTTGTATAATTCTTAAAACTAAATAATATAAAACAAATACGTTCCTATATAAAAAAAGGGGAATATTTGTCAGAATGTCCTTTATAGCAGACAATTATCAGGGCATTTTGGGATCTATTGCACTGATGTATATACCCAGCTCAATGATAATGATCCCTCTTCCCGTCCGCTGGTAGCAGTTCCTTTTAGTGCGGACCTATCTGGAAGTGGGGTATATTCAAATGCTGGGCTATCCTGTGTGCAATATTTAAACTGGATGTTGGTATACCCAGTACAGTTCGCTCATGAGGCAGTCTCTTTATTTATTAACGTGCAGGGGAGGCACACTTTTGCTTTTTTGTGCAAGTGGTGGTCTTACTTGATAGTGGGAGAGCTGTATGGCAATAATTCCATTTCTATGAGGTGTATAGTGAAGTGCTCACCTCGTCCTCTCCTCCGGAACACACACCACTTCCAAGCTTAGGTGCCGACGCTGCCTCCAGCGCTAATCTCTCCCACAGCCGCTTCTCAGTCTGCTCCCTCTGAACTGCGGTGTCGGACTCTAGGCTGCACGCTGCTTGGAGCCACAGCTGTCTCCTGATTGTTTCTCTCTGTGGCTGCAGTATCGATCTCCACACTGCCCATATGCCGCGCGGTGGTCTGCTGTACCCAGCGCCGCTTCTCCTCGTATATCCACAAGCTCATTAGCCGTAGGAGGCAAATGGATGGAATAGATGAAATGCCGGCTTTTGATAGAGAATGTAAAAAGGTTTACGCGTTTCTCTGCCTTCAAATCAACTCGGCAGCTTCCTCAGAACCTAGTTCTGAGGAAGCGGCTGTGGGAGAGATTAGCGCTGGAGGCAGCGTCGGCACCTAAGCTTGGAAGTGGTGTGTGTTCCGGAGGAGAGGACGAGGTGAGCACTTCACTATACACCTCATAGAAATGGAATTATTGCCATACAGCTCTCCCACTATCAAGTAAGACCACCACTTGCACAAAAAAGCAAAAGTGTGCCTCCCCTGCACGCTAATAAATAAAGAGACTGCCTCATGAGCGAACTGTACTGGGTATACCAACATCCAGTTTAAATATTGCACACAGGATAGCCCAGCATTTGAATATACCCCACTTCCAGATAGGTCCGCACTAAAAGGAACTGCTACCAGCGGACGGGAAGAGGGATCATTATCATTGAGCTGGGTATATACATCAGTGCAATAGATCCCAAAATGCCCTGATAATTGTCTGCTATAAAGGACATTCTGACAAATATTCCCCTTTTTTTATATAGGAACGTATTTGTTTTATATTATTTAGTTTTAAGAATTATACAAATTATGTAAAGCATTTAATGTATTTACCGGCCGGTACTAATATTAATATAAATAATTGTTTTTATTGCTTAAAATAAAAAAATATTAATTATATATATATATATATTGTCATAGACGTGTGTATTAATAATATTCTCATATCAGCGCCTCTACTTTCTTTTCACTTGTGGAAGGACATTTTCTAGTCTTTTTGCCATTTTGTGGGAGGAGCATACCCACTTTAGAGACTGCAGATATCTGAATATTATCAGCTTGCGCTGGGTTATCTTTCTTTTTTGATACATGCCGTATCCAGACACTTCCTACAACACCACAGCTCTAACCCAGAAGATCTTACGTTCAAGGGTATAGAACTAGTGACACTTGGAGAAAGAGGAGGTGACCTCTCCAATCTCCTATCAAGAAGAGAGATGTTCTGGATAGACGAAATGAAATCACTCCATCCAGACGGATTGAATGAAGGATACGAAATAGCTCCTTTTTTATGAACGTAAGCCAGTCATGTCTCGATACTTCCTTCTTGATACCGCACACTTCCCCTTTTTCCTCCCAGCTGGGTCCATGCTGCAACGTGGCACAGTGACCCTCAATTTCTGAGCATGCTTTCTGATCGGTACCACCCAGATCCTAAATTACAGTCATACCACACTGGATATGCCCGGAAGCCAAGCAGTGTTGGCCCGGCCAGTACTGGATAAGGAAACATTCCAAGAAGACCGGGTGCTGTAACAACAACTGGATCAGGGACGGGTCATTTCTATGTCTGTATATCTTTACACTTAAACTAATAAAAATCACCTCTCTGTTTATAATGGTATCTATCCATATATAAGCACTACTAGCACCATATTGATTACCACATCAACTTTTCAGTGTAATAATCTCACATCTGTACTATATTCTGCATCCCCAGATGCTAGCTTAATGCACTATTTCATAGAATGTCATTCCCATAGAAGGTATGCTGTATATGTGTTCATTTGATATGACCATACTGGAACTTAACCATATGCAACATAGTCCTCATTAATATGAGGGTTCTGTATATATAATATGGACTATATATGACTTTTAAATCGGTTACAAGTACTGAATCCGCTTTTATCTTTCTTTTTTCCGGTTTTGGAGACAAGAATACACTCACCACCTATCTAAACTAATGGATATTATCCATGGAAATATGGCCGCCGGCACTCGCTTCCATTACACAGAATTGTCTCATGCTATGGACTTCAATAAGATGGCCGCCGCACCTTTCCTCATATCAGCCGGCGCATGCGCAGAAGAATGCTCCGGACACCGGAAGTGGGGCGGAAATGACGCGATTAGCATCATTTACCGGGAATGAACTCCCCTGAACACTTTCAATGATTTTAAAGTGCTCCTTTATAGTTTTAAAGCGCAAACATAGCGCCTGACTACATTTAGTGTCTCCCTCACTACTAGCTACAACTATTCTATGTTTCTTGAATCCTGTTCCTTAATGTCAATTAACCACAGGAAGTGAGGTAACCAATCACTTCCTGACCCATAAGGGTATATATAGATGATGTGTTCCACTATGCTCACTACCCCTTGATGAAGTCAGACCAGACGAAACGCGTTGGCTGATTCCTGCCTACTACTGAAATCCTCAGTTAAGCTGTTTTTACTTTATAACAAACTTTTGCATACATGTATCTTTTTACATAATTTTTAGACACACAGTTGTCTCAAATTATTTATTTTTTTTCTCATCTTTTAGTGCATGAATTTTTAGCACCATTTTAATCTTGTCTTTTATGTGCCCTTTGGAATGGTTTTTTAACAAATTGTGTAACGTTTTTTTTAAAAAAAGCAACATTTTTGTCTGTTTGCTGTCTTTTTATGTGCAATTGTCTTAAAATGTTCTGTGCAATAAACCCCATTTTATTTGTTAAGAAAATCTTCTTATAGTCACTCAGAATATCTACCACCTATGGTCACTTTGCTCTTATTCGCTTTTCCAATTTTTATCTATCCGGCACACGTACAAGTGCAGGTCGTACCTAAGATCTAGCAGACGCCCCATATACAGAAAAAAAGGGGAGTGGCATTGTAGTGACTAGCTGTTCTTTTGGGGTACATTTGTAATTGACATACTGTGGAAAAAAAATGTTTTACTGCATCTTTTGGCACTGTTAGTTCACTATATATATATATATATATATATATATAGCAGTACGGTACAATAGTCCATTGCTCCACCTCTGTGTCATCAAGTATACTATCCATATCTGTGCTGCATTGTAGTTTTGCGCAGTATATAGTAGGAGGACAGTGCAGAATTTTTCTAACCACCAGTGTATATATATATATATATATATATATATATATATATAGCAGTACGGTACAGTAGTCCATTGCTCTACCTCTGTCGTCAAGTATACTATCCATATCTGTGCTGCATTGTAGTTGTGCGCATTATAGTAGGAGGACAGTGCAGAATTTTGCTGACCACCAGTATATATATATATATATATATAGCAGTACGGTACAGTAGTCCATTGCTCTACCTCTGTGTCGTCATGTATACTCTCCATATCTGTGCTGCATTGTAGTTGTGCGCAGTATATAGTAGGAGGACAGTGCAGAATTTTGCTGACCACCAGTATATATATATATATATATATACAGGGGCAGGGACTTGATGCTTACCCTTTGGACTTCCCACTTGCGGACAGATAAGCTGTTTAAATCCAATCCTGTACGTTTGATACCTGCTATTACAGATAGAGAATCTGCTTGAATACTCTTTTAATCTATGGTTTTTCCGTATGCGGACAGATAAGCTGTTTATAATCTTTAATCTTGGACGTGCACTACCTACATTTATGACCAGACGAGCTGGTTTTTAGATTTTCGACTGTTTATACCTGCCACCTACGTGTGTAGCAGGATTGTTGTTTAATAAATTGTTACTGTTTTTATTTTTCTGCTCCTTCATCAAATTATTGGAACCGGCAAAGTTCCTAATGCTTGTATCTTTGAAAAACGTTTGAAAACAGTACACACTGTTGCTTTTATCTCTCTTTTACATGTTCTACTTCTGAGAATCATCAGGCTGAAAGTTTTATGAGCTAAGTTATCTTTTAATATATAGATCTCTACACTGACACTATTAGGCACTTTTATTTACTTCATTTTTTAATCTTTATTTTTATATTGTTTGAGAGCTGCCACTCACTCACTCACTCACATATGAGGTGTGTCGTGTCCTGCTAAATAAGGACAGCTAGTAACTTAGATAATTTTACCTATTCAAGTGTCTCACTGGGTGCACTTAGGCGCTATCCTCTATTGTTCTAGAAAATATATATATACAGTGGGGATTGAAAGTTTGGGCACCCCAGGCAAAAATTAATTTTAATGTGCAAAAAGAAGCCAAGGAAAGATGGAAAAATCTCCAAAAGGCATCAAATTACAGATTAGACATTCTTATAACATGTCAAAAAAAGTTTGATTTTATTTCCATCATTTATACTTTCAAAAGAACAGAAAACAAAAAATGGTGTCTGCAAAAGTTTGGGCACCCTGCAGAGTTAATACCTTGTACTGTCCCCTTTGGCAAGTATGACAGCTTGTAAACGCTTTTTGTAGCCAGCCAAGAGTCTTTCAATTCTTGTTTGAGGTATCTTTGCCCATTCTTCCTTACAAAAGTCTTCCAGTTCTTTGAGATTCCTGGGCTGTCTGTGACGCACTGCTCTTTTAAGGTCTATCCATAGATTTTCAATTATGTTGAGGTCAGGAGATTGTGAAGGCCATGGCAAAACCTTCAGTTTACGCCTCTTGATGTAATCCACTGTGGATTTTGAGGTGTGTTTAGGATCATTATACATTTGTAGAAGCCAGCCTCTCTTTAACTTCAGCTTTTTCACAGATGGCATCAAGTTAGCGTCCAAAATTTGCTGGAATCTTATTGAATCCATTTTTCCTTCTACTCGTGAAATGTTCCCTGTGCCACTGGCTGCAATACAACCCCAAAGCATGATTGATCCACCCCCATGCTTAACAGTTGGACAGAGTTTCTTTTCATTAAATTATGTGCCCTTCCTTCACCAAACGTACCTTTGCTCATTCCGGCCAAACAGTTCTATTTTAACCTCATCGGTCCACAGAACTTTATTCCAAAATGCATCAGGCTTGTCTATATGTTCATTTGCAAACTTCAAACGCTGATTTTTGTGGTGAGGACGTAGAAGAGGTTTTCTTCTGATGACTCTTCCATATTTGTACAAGTATCTCTTTATAGTGGAATAGTGTACCATAACTCCAGTGTCTGCCAGATCTTCCTGGAGGGATCGTGCAGTCAAACGTGGATTTTGACTTGCTTTTCTCACAATCCTGCGAGCTGTTCTGTCTGATATTTTTCTTGGTCTTCCAGATCTTGCTTTAACTTCCACTGTTCCTGATGACTGCCATTTCTTAATTACTTTCCGAACAGAGGATATGGGCATCTGATAACGCTTTGCTATCTTCTTATAGCCTTCTCCTGCTTTGTGAGCGTCAACTATTCTCAGTTTGTGTTCTACACAACTGCTTAGAGGAACCCATGGTGCTGATTGTTGGAGCAAGGTCAGATGAGTCTGGGCTATTAAAACCTTTGAGATTGACATCACCTGGTCTTTCCAGACGATGATTGAGAACAATCCATGACACTGCCAGGTCTCAGCTTTCCAAAGGGAGCAGTACAAGGTATTAACTCTGCAGGGTGCCCAAACTTTTGCAGACGCCATTTTTTGTTTTCTGTTCTTTTGATAGTGTAAATGATGGAAATAAAATCAAACTTTTTTTGACATGTTATAAGAATGTCTAATCTGTAATTTGATGCCTTTTGGAGATTTTTCCATCTTTCCTTGGCTTCTTTTTGCACATTAAAATGAATTTTTGCCTGGGGTGCCCAAACTTTCGATCCCCACTGTGTGTATGTATATATATATATATATATATATATATATATATATATAGCGGTACGGTACAGTAGGCCATTGCTATTGATATATTACTGGCATATAATTCCACACATTAAAATATGGAGAACAAAAATGTGGAGGGAGGCCGGCCACTTGGGTCGCTTAGCTTAGCCATCCAGCGACCTTGGTGCACCTCTTTTTTTCTTTGCATCATGTGCTGTTTGGGGACAATTTTTTTAAGTGCCATCCTGTCTGACACTGCAGTGCCACTCCTAGATGGGCCAGGTATTTGTGCCGGCCACTTGGGTCGCTTAGCTTAGCCATCCAGCGACCTTGGTGCACCTCTTTTTTTCTTTGCATCATGTGCTGTTTGGGGACAATTTTTTTAAGTGCCATCCTGTCTGACACTGCAGTGCCACTCCTAGATGGGCCAGGTATTTGTGCCGGCCACTTGGGTCGCTTAGCTTAGCCATTCAGCGACCTCGGTGCACCTCTTTTTTTTCTTTGCATCATGTGCTGTTTGGGGACAATTTTTTTTAGTGCCATCCTGTCTGACACTGCAGTACCACTCCTAAATGGGCCAGGTGTTTGTGCCGGCCACTTGGGTCGCTTAGCTTAGTCATCCAGCGACCTCGGTGCAAATTTTAGGACTAAAAATAATATTGTGAGGTGTTCAGAATAGACTGGAAATTAGTGAAAATTATGGTTATTGAGGTTAATAATTCTATGGGATCAAAATGACCCCCAAATTCTATGATTTAAGCTGTTTTTGAGGGGTTTTTGAAAAAAAACACCCAAATCCAAAACACACCCGAACCGACAAAAAATTCAGGGAGGTTTTGCCAAAATGCGTCCGAATCCAAAACACGGCCGCGGAACCGAATCCAAAACACAAAACCCGAAAAATTTCCGGTGCACATCTCTAGTTTTTATATACTGTATTCAAATTTATTTTCATTGTTTTACTGAATTTTATTCTGAATTAAACGTGTATCGTACTAACCTACTCATCTCATCTATGACCATATAGCGCTATTATTAATTGTATATCCTTTTATGTATGAGGTCTGACCAACCTTTTTTCTGTAGCTGCTGTGTTGAACCTCCCCAATCAGCGCCTGGAGAAAGTTACCTTTGGGTAATTTTTCTCTCTTTTTTTTTTTATGCATACCTCAGGTTTGCGCTGTTGGATGACCACTATCAGTTCCAGGTGCTGCCGTTTGGCCTTTCCACAGCACCAAGGATTTTCACCAAGGTGATGGCGGAGATGATGGTTCTCCTCCGCAAGCAGGGGGTGAACATAATTCCTTATCTGGATGATCTCCTGATCAAGGCGTCGTCCAGGGAGAGGTTATTGCGATCCATCGCGCTCACGACACAGCTGCTCAGGAAGCACGGTTGGATCCTGAACCTTCCAAAGTCTCATCTGGAGCTGACAAGGAGGCTGTCTTTCCTGGGAATGATCCTCGACACGGAAGTGCAGAGGGTGTTTCTCCCGGTGGAGAAGGCATTGGTGATTCAAACAATGGTCCGGGAGGTCTTAAAGCCTACCCGGGTTTCGGTTCATCTTCTGGGAAAGATGGTTGCCGCCTACGAGGCTCTGCAATACGGCAGGTTTCACGCTCGTCCATTTCAACTGGACCTCTTGGACCAGTGGTCGTGCTATCACCTACACATGCACAAGAGGATACGCCTGTCTTCGAAAGCCAGGATTTCACCCCTCTGGCGGATACAACTTCCACACCTTCTGGAAGGCCGAAGGTTTGGAATTCAGACCTGGATCCTCTTAACCACAGACGCATGTCTAAGAGGTTGGGGAGCAGTCGCTCTGGGGGAAACCTTTCAAGGAAAGTGGTAATTTCAAGAATCCCTTCTCCTGATAAACATCCTGGAGCTAAGGGCCATGTACAACGCCCTCCTGCAAGCAGCACATCTGCTACAGGATGGGGCTGTTCAGGTACAGTCGGACAACATGACCATGGTGGCCTACATAAACCGAAAAGGCGGAACGAAGAGCAGGGCTGCAATGTCAGAGGTGTCAAAAATCCTTCTTTGCGCAGAAAGGCACACTGTAGCAATGTCAGCAATCTTCATTCCGGGAGTAGACAACTGGGAAGCAGACTTCCTCAGCAGACACGATCTCCATCCAGGGGAGTGGGGCCTCCACCCAGAGGTGTTCGAGGAAGTAACCGCTTGGAGGGGGGTTCCTCACATAGACATGATGGCCTCCTGCCTCAACAAGAAGCTGGGGAGGTACTGTTCCAGGTCAAGAGACCCTCAGGCAGTGGCGGTGGACGCACTGGTAGCACCGTGGGTATTCCCGTCAGTGTATGTGTTCCCTCCACTTCCTCTGATCCCAAGGGTTCTTCAGCTGGTAAGAAGAACAAGGGTTCTGGCAATCCTCATTGCTCCGGACTGGCTGCGAAGGGCTTGGTATGCGGATCTGTTGGATCTTCTTCTGTAAGATCCAAGACCCTTACCTCTTCGGGAGGATCTGCTGCTGCAGGGGCCGTTCGCCTATCAAGACTTACCAACGGCTACGTTTGACGGCTTGGCGGTTGAACGCCAGATCTTATCTCGGAAAGGTATCCCGAGCGAGGTTATTCCTACCCTGATTCAGGCTAGGAAGGGGGTAACGTCTACACATTACCACCGTATTTGAAAAAATATGTTTCCTGGTGTGAATCCAGAAAATTTCCTGCGGTGGATTTTCAACTCAGACGTTTTCTCCTTTTCCTGCAAGCAGGAGTGGATATGGGCCAGAGATTGGTCTCCATCAAGGTCCAAATCTCTGCCTTATCCATCTTCTTTCAAAAGCAATTGGCTGTCCTTCCTGAGGTTCAGACCTTTTTGAAAGGGGTTCTGCACATCCAACCTCCTTTTGTGGCGCCGACGGCGCCCTGGGATCTGGATGTGGTGTTTGCAGTTCCTACAATCAGCTTGGTTTGAGCCTCTACTGGAGGCTGACATCAAGTTTCTCACATGGAAGGCGGTCACTTTGTTGGCCTTGGCTTCTGCTCGACGCGTGTCAGAATTGGGGGCTTTATCTTGGAAAAGCCCTTATCTGATCTTTCATGAAGACAGGGCGGAACTTAGGACTCGTCCGCAGTTCCTGCCTAAGGTTGTATCGGCTTTTCGTATCAACCAGCCTATTGTGGTGCCAGTGGCTACTGACTCTTCAAAGGCCTTGGATGTTGTGAGGGCTTTGAAGATCTATGTGCAGAGGACAGCTCGTCATAGAAAAACTGACTCTCTCTTTGTCCTCTATGATCCCAAGAAAATTGGGTGTCCTGCTTCGAAGCAGTCAATTTCACGCTGGATCAGGTTCACTATTCAGCATGCCTATTCTACGGCAGGATTGCCGTGTCCGAAATCGGTTAAGGCCCACTCTACTCATAAAGAGGGTTCTTCCTGGGCAGCTGCCCGGGGTGTCTCGGCACTACAGCTATGCCGAGCTGCTACTTGGTCTGGTTCGAACACGTTTGCCAGGTTTTTACAAGTTTGACACTTTGGCCTCTGATGACCTCAAGTTTGGTCAAGCAGGAGCCTCCGCGCTCTCCCTCCCATTCTGGGAGCTTTGGTACATCCCCATGGTACTAATATGGACCCCAGAATCCTCTAGGACGTAAGAGAAAATAGGATTTTAATTACCTGAAACGGTAAATCCTTTTCTCGTAGTCCGTAGAGGATGTTGGGCGCCCGTCCAGCGCTTCGTTTTCCTGCTTTGGTTTTTTAGTTCAGTTCTACCTGGTTCCTAGGTAAGTTCTGCATTGTTTACTGTTTCAGTACTGTTTCAGCTGTTGCTGAGTTTTTCCGGCTTGTTAGCCGGCTTTGTCTGTTGTGTGAGCTGGTGTGAATCTCGCCACTATCTGTGTATTTCCTTCTCTCGAAGTATGTCGTCTCCTCGGGCACAGTTTTCTAGACTGAGTCTGGTAGGAGGGGCATAGAGGGAGGAGCCAGCCCACACTATTAAACTCTTAAAGTGCCAATGGCTCCTGGTGGACCAGTCTATACCCCATGATACTAATATGGACCCCAGCATCCTCTACGGACTACGAGAAAAGGATTTACCGTTTCAGGTAATTAAAATCCTATTTTCTGCTGCGGGGTACACTGGGCTCCACAAGGAATGGACAATGGGGTGTAGAGTAGGATCTTGATCCGAGGCACCAACAGGCTCAAAGCTTTGACTGTTCCCAGAATGCATAGCGCCGCCTCCTATATCACCCCGCCTCCCTGCACAGGATCACAGTTTTGTAGTTGGTGCTGCAGTAGCAGGCACTTAGAGGGGCTGCTCCAGGCAGCCCTAAGAAGAAATGATATTGGATGTGTACACAACCGCCCACACACTAACCTTGTGTGGACAGGTGTATACACTCTCTGGCGCCAGTACCCGCTGGATCAAGGAGATTTTAGACAATGGCGATGACTGCTGCTCCTGATATAGGGATAATTGCAATCCCTATATTAACCAAAAAAACACAAACTACCCACACAGGTGTGACCCTCTGTGGAAAATCAGAAGCGCTGTCCTCACCATTTATCGGAGACAATCAAAAATAACTAAAATTGCAAATTGCTATTAAGATTAAAATACATAAATCATACTTTATTAACATGTATTGCTGCAGCAAAATTGACATACATAAAAATGCATATTGTGTATAGTGGATGCTTTTAATGTAAATGCTCCACATACACAAATGTATATACTTAAATACGTTAATTATCTGAGGCTTGGATTTTAATAAACAGTTTTCACACTGTCCACTTGATTGAATAATAGACCAATGAGTTCGGCATTTACGGACACTGCTTGCATAAATGTGTCTTCAATTAATTAATGTCCCGAAAAAATGTGTGCACACATATATTGCTTTTGAATGGATAATTACCATAAGCGATAGGCTTTTGATACACCTCTTTGGATCAATCTGTTAGGACCATCCCAATTGGAAAGACTCCCTCTGCTGGTGCTTGTCCATTAACTGCAGAATATCTGGAGACAATATCCACGGGAATCCGTCCACAGTGCTCCGGCTCCCTCTGCTGGTGGCTAACCGCAATTGCAGGTAGACTGGCTGTTTTATCGTAGCCAGAAGCCGGTGATCATATAAACAAACAGGAGGTGATTATCACTGCCAGTAGGTCCCTTCGAAAACGCGTTTCTCCGCCTTCCCAACACACTCAGCGGCTTCCTCAGTCTACCTGCAATTGCGGTTAGCCACCAGCAGAGGGAGCCGGAGCACTGTGGACGGATTCCCGTGGATATTGTCTCCAGATATTCTGCAGTTAATGGACAAGCACCAGCAGAGGGAGTCTTTCCAATTGGGATGGTCCTAACAGATTGATCCAAAGAGGTGTATCAAAAGCCTATCGCTTATGGTAATTATCCATTCAAAAGCAATATATGTGTGCACACATTTTTTCGGGACATTAATTAATTGAAGACACATTTATGCAAGCAGTGTCCGTAAATGCCGAACTCATTGGTCTATTATTCAATCAAGTGGACAGTGTGAAAACTGTTTATTAAAATCCAAGCCTCAGATAATTAACGTATTTAAGTATATACATTTGTGTATGTGGAGCATTTACATTAAAAGCATCCACTATACACAATATGCATTTTTATGTATGTCAATTTTGCTGCAGCAATACATGTTAATAAAGTATGATTTATGTATTTTAATCTTAATAGCAATTTGCAATTTTAGTTATTTTTGATTGTCTCCGATAAATGGTGAGGACAGCGCTTCTGATTTTCCACAGAGGGTCACACCTGTGTGGGTAGTTTGAGCCCTAAGAAGAGCTTTTTTTTCTGAGGAAAAAAGTGAAGACTTCAAGGGCAGCAGCAGTGTTACATGTCAGTGGACATTCACGGCTGCAGCTTCGGCTCTCCCCAGCGGCACTATACACTCCCGAGCCCTGGTTGCCGGGTAACTACAGCAGGAGGCTCTGGTTTTCTTCTTGTCGGGCACACACGACGGGGGCTCTCCGGGATTGCGTGGCCGCGCTTCGGGAGGTGGTAAGTGGGTCCCGCTTGCGGGACCCGGTCTATATCGCGATCCGCCGCGGTCAGTGGGAGCCGGGCCGCGCGCGCTGGCGGTGGACACTGTGGCAGTGCAGGCGAACCCACTAGATCACCAGGGCATGGGACAGGTCAGGTTTTCTCTATAAACCGTTTTATTAGAGCCCGCAGTACCCGGTGATTTTGCCAGCAGGGGGATAGAGCTTGGACCTGTTGCCATTCCCCCAACCCCAGGGCGCCATTTTATGCAAATGTTCCCGCCCTGGAGCTGCATATCTGTCTCTCCCTCACTCCCTGGCCGTGTCTGCGGCGCCATTATCCCTCAGCTCACTGTTCCTGGGAATGCTTGGGCAAATCCTCCTATGTAAAGCCGCCTGGTTGTCAGTGCTGTGACTTTACAAGACACTTAAGTATTCTACCTGCCTTTTTTAGTCAGTGTTAGTTAAGAAAGAGTGCATTTAGTCAGGGTTTCCTAGTACAATTACCCTGTGATATACATCCAGTTCTTACTGTGTACTGTTATATCTATTGTTATATAGCTGTGTAAGCTAGTCCAGTGCAGTATTATTGTTAGTAATAACCTCTGCATTGTACAAACTGTGACTATTTGTGTGTGCATTTGATAGCTGAGTGGTGTCTATTTCGTGTCTTTCACTCAACTTGCTATCCCTTGATAAAGCTGATTTATCAATAGGAATGAAAAGCTATACCTTATACACACTTTAAATACACTTTACCATGGAGCCGCTGCGGCCGCTAAACTTAATACACATTCTATGCACCTTTTACACTGTTAGCGTACAGAGTCCCGTACCGTGTATGGACTTTGCGTACAAACGCCTCGCTGACGGTACAAAGTACACACAGCGCGTACACACCCAATGAATACACTTTAAACCTTATACAGCAATGCAATGCGATACTAATACACTTTAAACCTTAGCAGGGAAAGGAAGACACAACACCAGTTTGTAGTTAAACCACTGGGTTCCGACACCACAGCGTATTATTGCTGAAAGGGGGTTACAATACAATACAACACAACAGAATAATGGCTACAATCAATGGTACATACGTGAGTGGATTCGCCGCGCTACCCAGATCTGGTCCTCGGTCATCTGATAGATAACTTTGTGAGTCTTGTGTCAGACCAGGCCTGTAGCAGGCTCTCTTTATACAATTCTTCCAAAACTTAACACAAGGGATACTGTAATCTCTTTGTCCATTGGACACAGGGATGGTCATTTACAGTACAGGAGAGGTCATAGGTCGGTTTGAATAGGTGAGCGATGTCTGTTCCAACTGCTCTTGTGGGTGGTCTCCTCTGGATTCCCACCGCATACATAATGTACAGTAAATACAGTTTATATCTATATTCTGCTCCTGCACATAACTATCCGCAGGAACATGCGATCTTCCTCAAACCAACACCGGAATATTACCCTTAAAATACCCTACAGCTGGATACCAAACACCACCTTATAACCTTGTTCTGTCCCCTCCTATCCTGTAAAGGTGAATCCCTTTGTTCTGAAACCATTTAAACTGCTGTAAGTTGCTGCTGTAGTGCAGGGAGGCTATGTGTAAAATGTGCACTATTTGGATTTAATATGTAATGTGTTTTGATGGCTTTTCCATGCGTTCACAAACTACCGTAAATACTCATACCACGCACTAATACGCAGGTCCGCGGGAGTGACCATACGCAAATTGTGAATATGCGCATGCACGGCAGAGCAAGTACGCGCACGGAGGCCATCTGTGTGTAGTTTGTACGTAATGTATGTACTGCAATGTTTTTCGACTTTGACAGTCCACCCTTTGGCAGTCACCAATAACTGCCACTATCTAATCACTAAACAGAAAAATATCTATACAATATTTACAGAAGCTTTGATTATCGGGGAGAGTTGTAGGTGGGAAATGTATGACCTAGTGGGATAGTAAAAAGCATGTATGTATGAATCCATGTCTGAGGGGCATGTATCATCGTGCCGTATATGTTCTAAATAAGCTTCGAGGTACTACGAAGTATACATTAAATCCTTCTCATCCCGTACTAAGGGTCTGTAAGTGGGCCAACAAACACTACCGAGCTCTTTTCGGCTTCTGGTTCCAACAAATGGGGTGTACATTTAGTTGATGATACATGAAGGGGGAAACATATGTGAGTGCTAGTATATGTGGATATCACCTGTCGACTATGTGTGCCATGAACTGAAGGTTGCAGAGATGAAGATAAGACACATATTTAAAATACATTCACATAAACATTTTGGATAATGCTGATGTCTTTTTCTGGTTGGATGTATCTGGGCAGAGGGGGAGACAAAAGAAAAACGGGTGAAAGAAACAGGCCATGAAATTCATTTGCAATCCTTATCATAACACTGTCTCTATGGATGGGTCATAAATTAAATCTGCTGCTGTAACAGTACTCTTGCTCCTTAGACTCATCAATTTTGTGCCGTGCTTGCGCCGCGTCAGAATTCGAACACACCTAAATATCAAACCAATAATTATGACGACTCCCATGATACAAAGGAGAAACTTCCCTACACTCATGATGACATTTTGAGCCCACTCTCCCAAACCTGAGATCCAATTGCGTGGGTTCAACCATGAGACCCAGCCGGTCAGTTCATTACTCACAGTCGCTAAGGTAAGGTTGTGCTTCTTCCTGAACTCCCACTTTAACTGCAAGATATCGTCCATCTTTTGATCGATGATCTCCGTGGGGTCGTCAGTGCTGTTCGTGATATATGTACAGCACTTCACACCATATTGAGTTGCCAGAGTAACACAGTACCCACCTGTCACGGCTGTGACATAATTAAGGACCTTTTTGTAGGCTTGTAACTCCCTTCCCGTATACCTGAAGGTGTCGTCATACATCTCAGTGATATTATCTATCAAGTTTGCTAAAGCGTGGATATACCTATAATTTATAGTTCCTCTGGCTGTACGGGTGATGTCTAATGCGAGAAGGAACTGAATCCCGGTGGATTCGTGGATCAAATCAGAGGCTGCGTGCTCTGTCCTATCTATGAGGTGTCTCTTGATGATGTGTTCATAGTGAGTATGAGTATAAGGAGCCTGAGCACTGCAGTGAACGTCTTTCATCTTATCATGGGTTATGGTCATGACCTCTGGCAGTACTCTCCCAATGTAACACAATCCCTCTGAGCTCGGGGCAAGCCACTTGTACGTTTTCCTCCCACATATGAAATAGGCATCATCTGGAAGAACATAAGGGACAAAGTATGACATCACCATATTACAAACTTTCCAAGTAAAGAAACCAATCCCTAGTTCTCCCATCTGCTCAGTACAAGTATCGGGCTGGATGATATGGGCACAATACCCTGTCGATACTTTTCCAACCCACATGGTCTTGCTTCCACGAGTATACCTGTACCGATAATACCTCCCACTTTTGGCTATTTGGCGTACAAGTTCAGAGTCTATGGGTATCCTATCAGCTCTGTGTGAAAAGGTCATTGTCTGGTTGTTCCACGTCACTTCCCAATTTCCTGGTTTTAGGTAATTGGAAATATTAAAGCACAATAAGGACCTGTCTACATGATACTGGTGGAGCTTCAAACTAGGGGGCCTAGAAATATTGAATTTCTTGTCCACCTGTCTCCCACCCCATAATTCGAGTACCTCATCTATTGCTAAGGGGTATGGTATCAATCCTGACTTGCTCTGACCTTGAGGTACTTGTGAGCACACCCAGCATTCTGTCTGGTTTAAGACCTTACCCACTAATGAGTGGTAATCACTCAATGGATGACGGTCCATGTCGATATTAAGGTTGGACTGACATCTCTGGATGCACCCATCCTCAACTATATTCTCACAATTCATACAAATACAATTTTCCTCAGACAATAACCCCTCACAGTGCCTCCGAGCTCCCTGACTACCAGAGCGCTTACTGATGCTAGCCTTTACTTGAGCGAAGTGCCGCTCCTGAGATCCTACAAATTCATACTCGTCATCAGAAACCATTCCAGATCCCTGCTTGACCTCTCTGGGGCCCTCACCAAAACAAACTGTCCTGATTAAAACCAGAATTGCTAACAGGACCCGAAACACAGTCTCTTGTGATCGATACATTTTGTTTGGGGAAAGGAGGAAAAAAAGGAGAAAAGAAAGGAAAATGCAGGGGGAGGTGAGAGAAGAAAAAAAAAGAAGAAAAATGATACAACAACCATTCTAGATCTGTGCTCTGAGGCCCTTCAACAGTCCTGCCTCTCAACCTTCCCGTAACAGACACTCCAGTGATATGAGGTTCTCTACACTCTGCTCTTTGTCACGAGTTCTCTCCGGGTCAGCGACCTTCCTGCAGTGGGACGAGTGGATCCAAGTCTCTCTCTCTCAGCGACCTTCAATGCTGTCGTGCTGGTTAGCAAGACTTGGTATGGTCCTTCCCACCTGTCTATGAGGCAACCTGAGCGTAAGAAATTTCAAATCATTACATAATCCCCAGGTTCAATTACTGTTCGGTAGGTCAGGAATCACCAGCTTTAAATTTCTTTGTTGATTTCTCAGCTGCTGGCTAATCCCAACCAAATATTTCACAGTCACTTCGTTATTACATTTCAAATCATCCTGGGGGTCTATCATTACATGAGGTTGTTGACCAAAAAGAATTTCAAAAGGTGATAGGTTAAGGGGAGACCTGGGGGTGGTTCTGATACTGTACAACACTAGTGGCAAAGCTTCTGGCCACTACAATCCAGTTTCAGCCATCACTTTGCTCAGTTTGTTCTAACTTCTTAATAGTGCTGTTCATTCTCTCCACCTTCGCACTCGCCTGTGGTCGGTACGGAGTATGCAGCTTGCTATTAATTCCCATCAGTTTGCACATGACCTGAAAGACTTCACCTGTAAAATGGGTACCCCTATCACTTTCAATTATTCTAGGGATACCATATCTACACACAAATTCCTGCACAATTTTCTTTGTAGTTAACGTAGTAGTATTTGTGGCAGCAAGGAACACTTCTACTTAATTGGAAAATACGTCAATACAAACTAACACATTTTAAATTTCTACAGGGTGGTAACTGCATGAAATCGATTTGTATTACCTGAAAAGGTCCGTCTGTCGGGGGTATATGGGATGGCTCTGTTGGTATTGACTTACCAATATTCTTCCTCAAGCAAGTAAAACATGTCATTGCTCTTTTACCTGTATGCGAAGAGAATTCTGGCGCACACCAGTAGGCTCTCACCAGCTTACACATACCCTCTTTGCCCAGATGAGTCAGACCGTGTGCCGTCTCAGCTAGACTTGGAAGATATGCTCTGGGGGCCACTGGCTTACCGTGTCCACCTGTCCAAAGTCCTGAGGACTCCTGGCCATACCCCTTTGACCTCCAGACCGGCTTTTCCTGTAGGGAGCACAAATTTCGTATTTCAATTGTTTAGCTGTTGTGTATTATCAGTTGTGTGAAGTAAACCGTCTGTGGAAAGTGAAAAGAGAGGGGAAATAATAAAAAGAAAATTTGACAGATTTGCGTTCACTATTAGGCTGTCACACCGTCATGCATATCGGTGTCTATGAACAGTCTCCCTTCACCAGTATTCCCATTCTCCACCCTTTGTGCATGACCAGGCACACTGCATTAATACTGGTGTCCCTATGCTGGTGAGATATACTGGATTTGGGCAGAACTCTGAAGGACCAAGTAGGCATGTGGCGTCTGAACTGTAATCCTGTCGGTGAACGCAAGAGATGAAGAGGGAACTTTGAAGACAAATCACATAGAGTTTAGTAACAGATAAGTTTGTAGAGGCAAAGAAGATTTTACAAAATTTGACATCTGGATTGGGCACTACGGGGGAATGATTCTCTACTCGGTCTGCTCCCCTAAAAAAAATTCTATGTGTGTTATATCTCTACTGGGACTATCCCAGCCATCAATCCAGTGTCCTGTCCATTCTAAGTTCATAGGGAACCTGGTATCTTTGAGATAATTTCCTCTACCATGTGATGGACATGCATCTAAAACAGTGAAATGCAACATTAGTCTTCGTGGGTATCCAACATACTTTGTACTTCCTGGGCGGGAGCACTCAATAGGTATACCATCTCTAATAAAACTCCTGTTAAGTTAATTAGAGGTCAATTCTGCTAGAGAGAGAAGCAAAAGTTTAGTGGCCTCCTCCTAACCCCAGCAAGTTCTGTCAAAAAGGGTAAAGTTGCATTTATTCTGTTCTTCTCATTAACCAAATCTGTGTTTTATATATGGCTCGTGATTCCTTACTATATGTCCCTTGATCCCGTCTATGTGTTTAATAACGTGGCTTGTTTTCTCTGTCTAGGGGTCTATCTTGACTATGTGTTCTACTATACCTACAATCTCTGGCAAAATGCCCTTCCTTCCTACAAGTGTAACATATCCTAGGTCTTTTCTTACTATCCGGGTTTTGGGGTTTAGGTTGATGAGACTTTGATGTAAGAGCCTGCATTCTTTCAATCCTCAGCCTCTCCTCCTGCAGTTCTCTACGCCTAGTAATATTCTTATGGTGTTCAATCGCGCACTCTCTAAGACAAGCTACTGTGGCCCCTCTCCAATCAGGCAAAAATGTTTGTACCCTGTCCCTTACTGTCTTATTGAGTCCGTCCATTAGCACAGAGACAGCCACTTCCCTATATTTCGCATCGTTCCCTGTGTCTGATACCCCAGTGTATCTATCCATTATTTGCAGGGCCGGATGGAAATATTCAGATGTCATTTCATTTTCCCTCTGTTTTATGGAGAAAAATCTTCTCCACTTAACAGTTGTGGGGAAATACAACTCTAGTTGCATGTTAATTTGCTCTAAGTTCTCCTGATTGTGTTTGTCAGTCATACGACTATCCAGATCTCTGATAAACTTCTGACATCTGGCTAAATGCTTCCGAGGGTCGGGGAATTCTGAAATGATTGATCGCAGCTCATCTCTGGGCCACGGGCAATACATTGCATTATTCTTGGTGAGGACTACTCCCTGACTATCGGTTCCCCCATTGGGAGTTACTATTTCCAAGACAGGGTGTAATTCTACCATTCCGTTCCTAATCTGTTTACTGTGAGGTGTTGTTGTCTCTGTGCAATGAACTGTCTCACACTTACCGGTAGCTGTGACCTCACCAGTTCATTCATTGGGGAATATTGTTACTGCTCTACCTGGTTGGACAGGGTCCACCTGAGTTCCCTGCAAGGTGACTGCTTGGAGGAGAGCTGCAATTTGGCTGGATCCTTCATCTTCTTGTGACCTATAACCTTGAAAAGACTTCAAAACAGGATACATCTTGCAAATATTAGGGTTAATACATTGTTTTTTTGCATACTATTATCATTTATTGATATACCATTGACTGTAGCCATCTCTTCCCCTCAATATACGGTGGTAGTGGTGCGGTCGCCATTATTTTCCCGCTAGGTTTGGAACCTGCTGCGCGAGCAAATTCCCTTTGTATATCCCCCTCCTGTTGCCATAAATTTAAACAATGATTATGTCTAATCCTTTGTTTTCTGGATTTAAGAAGACCTATTTTACTGCTTACATTCTGCAGTGCCTCTGATTCAAAGCTGCCCACTTTAGGGAATGGTACCCTATCTTTGTCAGTCATACGTACCCATTCAGACAAAAAGTCTTCCGTGTGTGGACCATCCCACACATAACAAACATCACTGACCCCATGGGCCGCGGCTTTACAACCTGAACCCTGGTTACAAAACGTCCACCGCTTGTGCAATTGGATCCCATCACAGACTTTTTCCTTTTACGCAATCCCCAATGCACAATACGATTAGATGGTGAAAGTTCTCAGAGCCCTTTCACCCACTCGCACCCACGTTGGCCAGTACTACCATACACTGTCGATAGCGAAGGCAATGTATCCAACCTAGGGCCCTATCTGACCTATATTTACTGGAAGTTTTTAGGAATAACTTACCCTTTCCAGTAAAGTATCGGTCGTTGGAGATTTTCCTGAGAGAGACCAGCGAAAACTCCCTATGAACTTTATTATACACAAATCACGCTTGCGTATGCTCTATAGAGCGCTAATGATACCGCAATTTTACGCAAAAGCTCGTAAAAGGATATCACGTTGCGCTATGTATCGCACCCACAAATGCGCGGTCCAATCGTACAGCGTATAGGTACTTGTTACTTGTCTGCCGTATGACTACGGGTCGTTGTACAAACTGGGACCCTCAGTCCGGAGCGTAATACCAAAAAAACCTTTTTACTTCAATACTTCGCAATACAATGCACTATCACGCTCCTCTACAAATCACCTCATGATTTGCGTATTAAACCTTATACTAACGTGAGTCAGCCTTCTCATGCCAACAAGCCTCCACTCACTTGATGTACCAAGCGACGGGATTCCGAATTCCGGGGTTCAAATTTCACTCACTCCTACGTTCGCTCACTCAGGTATACTTTGTTTTTCTGTACAGAAAATTTTCATTCATTCAGATAAGCAGCTTTTCCCCCAGAGGCAATACAGTTTAAACAAAAAGTTTTATACTAATCTTTGGAAACCGAGCAGTTTTGTGCTATTGTAGCGTGGCTACTGTCCCACCTTTAAACTAAACGAACTATCGTGTGGTTTTATATTGTAGGTTATTTTTGTATGGGGTCTTTTAGATAAACACCTTTCTATCTATCTCTCTATCCCTCAACCTTACGGATGACTGCTGATGGCACAACTATATGGAACAGGTCTAATAAAGTAAAACATCTTTAGGACTTAAGGTATAGTCCAAATGTATTAGGACCTGTTCCATATATATTTAGTATTAGTATTCAAAAAGTATATATATTTGTTTTTTAGTTGCAGTCCCATAATTGATTGTACCAAGTGAATCTATAGGGTTTAAATTAAATATCTAAATATGTAGAATCAGGTATTAAACATCTCATTGTGGTCTTAAAGGCATATACCAAATATCTATATATGTGTGTTAGATTGCCTTTTCCAATATATATTATTGAATCAAAAATCTGTATGAATACTGGCTAGAAGATTTTATATCAGGAAATAATTTATGTTGTCCTACTGCTGGTTCTTCATAGCATTATAGTAATAGTGCACAAAAAGGGTTAAAAATAACCCGTTTCTTTGGTAACCAATAAGGAATTACAAGCTGGTATAAATAGAGACTGCAAACACCCCTAGTCATACCTCTGATGAAACCGCCCACTCTAGAGGCGGAGAAACGCGTCAGGTGACCTATCTACGACTGTGGAACGCAGCCGGAAGCCCCCGAACCCGGAAGCCGCAGAACGCGGCACCATAGCATCTCCTGCTATCCTGGACTTGCTGATTGGACTTTCTGTCCCTGTACTCTCCCTGGCTTAGTGACGGTTGTCCGCACACAACATCACCAATGGACAGCAGGACTCTCTCAAGGGAACTGCCGCCGAGCGGCCTGCCATTAAGTCTGCCAGTGGATCAAGCAAGCTCTATGGACACTAGACAGATGTGAACCTTGTCCGGTTGACATTATCACAAGCCTTTACCATCGGACACTCATCTTACCAGCCCTGTATTGGTGAAGTATAAACAAGTTCTACCTAGCATTAACCAGCTTTTTCTAACCTGCAATTGAGCTCAATATGCTTTAACCCTCTATAGCCACTAACAGCCGGCTTATGCATGCAAAAAACATAATATATAACAGGCTTTGTGTATAATTACCAGCAAGTTCAGAGATTTAGGACACAGTCCTTCATTTTATATATATTTTTTATTTATATTTTACTGTTTATATGCAATGTTCAGGCTTTTAGCCATACAGTGTTTATTTCTAGAAAGAATTTCTTACCAATAAATTTACATATTTACAAAACCAGCAGCTGTTGCACTATTATCCCTTCAGAGCGCCCACATTATTTTTCTTCGGTTTTATTATGCGCACACAACCCTACGCAAGCTTGCGTAATTACGCAACCGTGGGTACCTCTATGCCACGTGTGCGGCCTTGCGCCACGTGCACATTTTTGTACGCTGTCCTCACGTTCCGTACCACGTGTACCAATGTGCGTACGCAATAAAACAGATCACACAACTTCTATAAATGTGAGCAATAAAACTACTATTGCCCACTAAACACAACCCACACTTGTTCCGTTTTAACCCTCTTACTACTGGGCCAGAACTGCGTTTTGTGATTTTACTCTTACTTCCTTAAATACTTTTATTTTTAACTATATAGCAACAAATGTATTCGGTTTCACACAGATCTAAATGAATCTAGCACTCTGAGTGTTATGGCAACAATGTGAGGGCGCAGAGCCGGTCATAGGCAAACTAGGCAATTGCCTAGGGCATTTTATATGCCTAGGGGCATCAGCAGCTTCTACTGATTAAAATGATATGCGGCATGCCTATATTCTGTGTGTAGCATTTCATATGCAGATACAGCCACAGTATATAGGCATGCTGCATATCATTTTAATCAGTAGAAGCTGCTTGTGCATCCTAGCCACATAGCAATGCAAATAAGATGCATTTTCATTAAAAAAAGGTGCCAGATGTTAGCATTGAGGCAAGAATTATGAAGACACAGCTGTATCCAAGCAGTGGCAGAGGTCACAGTGTTAGTGGCAGTGTGAGTGCTGTGTGCATGTGAGTGGGTTGGTTGTGCAGTAGTGTTCAGAATGTGTAAGGAGCATTATGTGTGCCATGTAAAAATGCATTAATAATGTGCAACATATGTGCAAGGGGCACTATGTGTGTCATTATGTGTATAAGGGCATTAATACTGTGCGGCATATGTGTAACAGGGTAGTACTGTATGTGTATTATTATGTGTATAGGGGCACTAATAATGTGCAGCAAATGTGTAGGGGGCACTATGTGTGTCATTATGTGTATAAGGGCATTAATAATGTGCGGCATATGTGTAAGGGACATTATGTGTAAAAGGGCATTAATAAAGGTTGTCATAATGTGTAAGGCGCATTATGTTTATAAGGACATTAATAATGTGTCTCATATGTGTAAGGGGCATTACTGTGTGGTATTATGTGTATAAAGGTATTACTAATGTGTGGCATTATGTGTATAAGGTGCTCTACTATGTGGCGTTGCGTATAGAAAGGGCACTACTGTGTCGTCTAATGTGAATAAAGAGCAATAGGGTGTGGTGTAATGTGAATAAGGAGCAATTCAGTGTGATGTAATGGGAATAAGGGGCTCTACTGTGAGTAACGTTTATAAGGTAAAGTGATACTACTGTGGGATGTATTATGAATTATGAACACTATCGCATGATCAAATATGAATGAAGTTGCAGTACTGTGTGGCGTAATTGGAATTGGGGTTACTATTGTGCGGCCATGCCCCTTGCCAGCAAAAACACACCCCTTTTTGGGCTGTGCGCCAAATGTGCAAACTGTTCCTGTTTAAAATATAGGGGGTACAAACACCAAAATGAGGACTGCTATGGGTGAGGGGTGATGGTGCTGGGAAAGAGGTGCTGGGTCATAGGCGGAACCAGCGGTGATGCTTGGGGGCACCAGCCAAATCTTGCCTAGGGCATCATATTGTTTAGGGCAGGCTCTGTGAGAGGGTATACAAAGAGTATGGGTGACTTTTGTTGTGTACGCTTTTGGCACCAAAGAAAATTTCACAGATTTTGAAATAGCTTTTTTCCTGTTTACTTTACGGGTTCTTCCAGCATCCCTACAAACCATACAGAGCAGACGTCATCGAATCAGCAAACAAGTAGGGTTTTCATTGCATCCATTGACCAAGAAAAGGTTACGTAGGATACTTTCTGTCCACCCTTTTGCTGATAGATTAAGTCTGCTGTGACCTGTTAGGCTGTGGGTATGTGGAATACCGGACGATGCCCCCAATTGATAAAGCTGTACGGACTTTGCGTACAAACGCTGCGCTGACGGTACAAAGTACACACAGCGCGTACACACCCAATGAATACACTTTAAACCTTATACAGCAATGCAATGCGATACTAATACACTTTAAACCTTAGCAGGGAAAGGAAGACACGACACCAGTTTGTAGTTAAACCACTGGGTTCCGACACCACAGTGTATTATTGCTGAAAGGGGGTTACAATACAAACAATACAATACAACAGAATAATGGCTACAATCATTGGTACATACGTGAGTGGATTCGCCGCGCTACCCAGATCTGGTCCTCGGTCATCTGATAGATAACTTTGTGAGTCTTGTGTCAGACCAGGCCTGCAACAGGCTCTCTTTATACAATTCTTCCAAAACTTAACACAATGGATACTGTAATATTTTTGTCCATTGGACACAGGGATGGTCATTTACAGTACAGGAGAGGTCATAGGTCAGTTTGAATAGGTGGGCGATGTCTGTTCCAACTGCTCTTGTGGGTGGTCTCCTCTGGATTCCCGCCGCATACATAATGTACAGTAAATACAGTTTATATCTATATTCTGCTCCTGCACATAACTATCCGCAGGAACATGTGATCTTCCTCAAACCAACACCGGAATATTATCCTTAAAATACCCTACAGCTGGATACCAAACACCACCTTATAACCTTGTTCTGTCCCCTCCTATCCTGTAAAGGTGAATCCCTTTGTTCTGAACCATTTAAACTGCTGTAACTTGCTGCTGTAGTGCAGGGAGGCTATGTGTAAAATGTGCACTATTTGGATTTAATATGTAATGTGTTTTGATGGCTTTTCCATGCGTTCACAAACTCTACCGTAAATACTCATACCATGCGCTAATATGCAGGTCCGCGGGAGCGACCATACGCAAATTGCGAATATGCGCACGCACGGCAGAGCAAGTACGCGCACGGAGGCCATCTGTGTGTAGTTTGTACGTAATGTATGTACTGCAATGTTTTTCGACTTTGACAGTCCACCCTCTGGCAGTCACCAATAACTGCACTATCTAATCACTAAACAGAAAAATATCTATACAATATCTACAGAAGCTTTGATGATCGGGGAGAGTTGTAGGTGGGAAATGTATGACCTAGTGGGATAGTAAAAAGCATGTATGTATGAATCCATGTCTGAGGGGCATGTATCATCGTGCCGTATATGTTCTAAATAAGCTTCGAGTTACTGCGAATTATACATTAAATCCTTCTCATCCCGTATTAAGGCTCTGTAAGTGGGCCAACAAACACTACCGAGCTCTTTTCGGCTTCTGGTTCCAACAAATGGGGTGCACATTTAGTTGATGATACATGAAGGACTTTGACACCCTCTATTCTATAACCTGAGGGGGCTTGGTGCGTCAGGTTTTATCTAATATAGGATTTTCACAAAGATATACTGTATTACGTATTTTTCTCTGTGATTTAGTCACCATATCTCTCCTTTATCTCTGCTGGTGCTGACTACACTGCGCAGGGGTTTGGGCTAGAGGTAATGTGCTGCTGGCAAATTGTACTGTGTTACCTGATACTGCAACTTATATCATGTCTGCTTCTGAGGGTAACGGTTCTGGGGCTGAACACACTGCCGGTGTTGCTGAAGCCGCAGATACCTATGAGGAGAATATAGCAGCTTTGGGCTCTGGTTCTGGGGGCTCCTTGCAACGGGGGGCAAATAATGACCCGCCGTGGGCTGCTTTTTCCACGATTCTGCATACGCTAGTTCATAAACTAACACCCCCTATGGGACACCCAATGCCGGTGCAACCGTTTGTGGTCCCCTGCAGCTAACCCGCCGTTGGTTGATGATTTATCTGCTAAATAAAGAAGTTGAACCAGTCCCTGACTGCTAAAAAGTCTGACCGTCGCTCACCTACGTCCAAGGGGTCATCTAAGCGAGCGCTTGTCTCCTCACAATCCACTGCTGTCACTGACAACTCGTTGGATGAAGACAGGACTTACACTGACCCCACAGGTTCTGACTCAGATATTGCTGATGGGGAGGGTAGTTCACATGTAGATGTTCCTGATCTTTTGGAGGCTATTAAGTTAATTCTACAGATTACGGATGATCCCGAGCCATCCGTCCCTCCTAAGAAACCAGATAGGTTCAAGCGTCAGAAGGTGGTTAAACAAGTTTTACCTCACTCTGACCACCTAGTGGATATACGTCAGGATCCCTGGGAAAACCCGGGTACGAAGTTTGTGCCTCAAAAGAAGATGTTGGCTCGCTATCCCCTCGCACCAGAGCTGTCTAAGAACTGGGAAACGCCTCCTCCAGTGGACTAACATGTGGCTAGGATGGTGGTTTCCTCAGCTCTACCTGTTACTACCATCACGTCTCTAAAGGAGCCTACGGATAAACGTGTGGAGGGTTGTCTGAAAGCGATTTACACCCTCACGGGTGCTGCACAAAGGCCCACTATTGCAGCAACATGGGCTGCAGAGGCTATTGAAGCATGGGCCTTGGAGTTAGAAGCTGAAATCTCTTCTGACCATGCTAGACAATGCTTGTCATATATTGTCACAGCTTCTCGCTATATTAAAGAGGCGGCTTCTGATGCCGGTATCCTAGCAGCCAAGGCCTCTACTACGTCAGTCCGGGCTTGCCGGATATTGTGGCTGAGATCCTGGTCTGTGGATCTGGACTCTAGAAAAACCCTGGAGGTACCCCCTTTCAAGGGAGATATTCTGTTTGGGGAGGACTTAAATAAGATAGTGGCTGACTTGGCTACTGCCAAAACTGGCTGTCTGCCAAGTACTGCTCCTTCTGTGTCGAAGGCTAAAGGTACTTCCTTTCGCCCCTTTCGTCCTTCAGGTAAAGCAAAAGGTCAGGCGTACAACAAACAGGCCCGCACTTCCAAACCTGGTAAGCCTAAGCCCAAAAGAGCCTGGGCGGCCCGTCAGCCAGCTTCCAAGACAGATAAGCCTGCCGCATGACGGGGCGGGCCTCCCTCTCGGGGATCCCAGAGTGGGCAGCCGGCTTCTAGGGTATACCCAGGAATGGTTGAAGACCACTTCAGATGCCTGGGTACGGGAAGTCGTCACTCGAGGTTACACCATAGCCTTCAACAACCGACCCCCTCATCGATTTTGCTAGACAGATTTCCAGTTGGACAAGACAAAGGCAAATACTCTACATTTGGTGGTACAGACCCTCCTGGATACAGGAGTCGTAGTACAGGTGCCTCTTGCACAGAGGGGCCGGGGGTACTATTCTCCGCTGTTTCTAGTCCCGAAACCGAATGGGTCCTCCCGGCCCATTCTCAACCTCAAGGCATTGAACAGGTTTGTGAAGGTTTCCAAGTTCCGGATGGAAACCCTTTGCTCTATAGTTCTGGCCTTGGAACCTGGGGACTTCATGGTCTCCCTGGATATACAGGATGCTTACCTGCATATTCCTATAGCGTCTCATTAGCAATACCTGAGATTTGTGATTGGCAACTGCCATTACCAGTTTCGGGCGTTACCTTTTGGTTTAATAACGACTCCGCCAGTCTTTACAAAAGTGATGACGGTGGTACTCCGCCGTCAAGGGGTCAGGATACTGCCGTATTTGGACGACTTGTTAATCCTGGCAAATTCCCCAGATCTTCTCCTGCGTCATCTAGATGTGACGGTGCGGTTTCTGCAAGTCCACGGGTGGCTCATCAACTGGAAGAAGTCATCCCTGATCCCTGCTCAGAGCATGGTGCATCTAGGAGCACTATTGGACACTCACAACCAGCGGTTGTTCCTGTCTCAGGACAGGATTCGTTGCTTCCTATCTCATCCGCAAGTGTCGATACATTCGGCGATGCAGGTGCTGGGCCTCATGGTGTCAGCATTCGACATGGTGGAGTACGCTCAATTTCACTCTCGCCCTCTCCAGAGGCTGATTCTAGCCAAATGGGACGGCCTGCCTCACCAGATCAGGTCTCAAATGATCTCATTGACTCCGGAGGTCCGTCTGTCGCTGCTCTGGTGGCTCCGGGACCAACAACTGTGCAGGGGCCATCCGTTCTGGATATCCGACTGGGTCCTGTTGATGACAGATGCCAGTCTAAGAGGTTGGGGCACAGTGCTGGAGCAACACTCCCTTCAGGGGCGGTGGACCAAGGAGGAGTCCCTCCTCTCGATCAATATTCTGGAGTTGCGGGCGGTCTTCAATGCCTTGAACCTAGCCCAGCATTTAATTCAGAACCGTCCTGTTCAAGTACAGTCGTACAACGCCACCACAGTGGCTTACATAAATCACCAGGGCGGCACTCGAAGCCGTTTAGCAATGAAGGTAGTCTCACGGATTCTACAGTGGGCAGAACGCCATCTACCGGCCATATCGGCAATATTCATTCCGGGAGTCCTGAATTGGGAAGCGGACTTTCTCAGTCGTCAGGACGTGCATGTCGGCGAGTGGGGCCTCCATCCAGAAGTGTTTCAACTCCTAGTGGAAAGGTGAGGCCTTCCAGACGTAGATCTGATGGCGTCTCGACACAATCACAAGGTTCCGGTCTTCGGAGCAAAGACAAGGGATCCTCAAGCAGCATTCGTGGATGCGCTGGCGGTACCATGGAGGTTTCGGCTGCCGTACGTGTTCCCTCTGGTGTCACTCCTGCCCAGGGTAATTCGGAAGTTCAAGCAAGAAAAAGGAATTCTGCTTCTCATAGCTCCAGCGTGGCCCAGACGGCACTGGTTCTCAGACCTGCAAGGTCTATCGTCAGAGCGTCCAATTCTACTTCCACAATGCCCAGACCTCCTCGTTCAGGGCCCCTGTATCTACCAGGACCTAGCCCGGCTGTCTTTGACGGCGTGGCTCTTGAAGCTTCCCTCTTAAGGGCTAAAGAGTTTTCTGAGGCGGTCATTCAAACTATGTTGCGGGCCCGGAAACCGGCTTCGGCTCGGATTTACTATAGGGTCTGGCATTCTTACTTTGTTTGGTGCGCATCTAACGATTATGACGTTTCCAAGTTTAGTATAGCCAAGTTGTTGGCTTTTCTTCAGCAGGGCCTGGACTTAGGCCTGCGTCTGGCCTCCCTCAAGGTTCAAATATCTGCCTTGTCGGTGTGGTTTCAGAGAAAAATTGCGACCTTACCTGATGTGCATACCTTTACTCAGGGTGTGTTGCGTATCCAACCTCCCTATGTCCCGCCTGTGGCTCCTTGGGACTTGTTGGTGGTTTTGGATGCGTTACAAGAGTCTCAGTTTGAACCTCTTGGTTCAGCTGACCTTAAGTGGCTTTCCCTTAAGGTGGTGTTTCTGCTGGCTATTGCTGCAGCTAGACGAGTGTTGGATTTGGGTGCCTTGTCCTGTAGTTCCCCATATCTGATATTTCACCGTGACCGGGCGGTTCTTAGGATTCGTCCCGGCTATCTACCTAAGGTGGTTTCTTTGTTCCACCTTAATCAGGAGATTGTAGTTCCGGCACATGTTTCTCCTGATCTTTCTCCCAAAGAGCGGTCTTGGTCTTTGGATGTGGTACGGGCTCTCCGTATCTATGTGAAGAGAACTGCTCCTATTAGGAAATCTGATTCTCTTTTTGTTGTGTTTGGGTTTCACAAACGTGGCTGGCCTGCTCACAAGCAAACTCTGGCCAGATGGATTAGAATGGTGATTGCACATGCTTATGTGAAGGCTGGTCTCTCTGCTCCTGATCACATTACGGCCCATTCTACTCGGTCTGTTGGACCTTCTTGGGCGGCCCAACGTGGTGCGACCCTTGAACAATTGTGCAAGGCGGCTACGTGGTCCTCTGTGAATATGTTCATAAGGTTCTATGCAGAGCCGGCCCTAACCAATATGATGCCCTAGGCAAGATTTTGATTGGTGCCCCCTAGCACCGCCGCTAGTTCTGCAGGAGATGCCTGGCATGAGTCAGCTGGCAATTCTGCTAATGTTGGGCACCTTTTGTTTATGAAAATGCTTCTTATTTCCATTACTATGTGGCTAGGATGCACAAGCAGCTTCTGCTGATTAAAATTATATGCAGCATGCCTGTATTCTGTGTGCGACTGCGGCTGTATCTGCATAAGAAATGCTACATTACAGTGATTTCCAGGAATACACTGCAACGTAGCATTTCGTATGCAGATACAACCGCAGTCACACACAGAATATAGGCATGCCACATATCATTTTAATCAGCAGAAGCTGCTGGTGCCCCTAAGCATACCAAATGCCCTAGGCATTTGCCTATGCCTAAGGCCGGCTCTGGTTCTATGCCTTCGATACTGCCGCTTCCCAGGATGCTTCCGTTGGACGCCGGGTTCTTGTGCCCGCTACAGTGCGTCCCCTCCCATAAGGAACTGCTTTAGGACATCCCCATTGTCCATTCCTTGTGGAGCCCAGTGTACCCCGCAGCAGAAAATGAGTTTTATGGTAAGAACTTACCCTTGTTAGAAATCTTTCTGCGAGGTACACTGGGCTCCACAAGGCGCCCTCCCTGATGCACTTAGCTTCTTTGGGTTGGTATGGCATTAGCCGCTGACACGTCTCCTGTCGTGAGAATGCAGTGTTGTGGCTACTAACCGTTGTCGTCTCTTTTCCTGCTACTGCATTGGACTGGTTAACTAAAAACTGAGCTCCTGTGCAGGGAGGCGGGGTGATATAGGAGGCGGCGCTATGCATTCAGGGAACAGTCAAAGCTTTGAGCCTGTTGGTGCCTCGGATCAAGATCCTACTCTACACCCCATTGTCCATTCCTTGTGGAGCCCAGTGTACCTCGCAGAAAGAGTTTTAACAAGGGTAAGTTCTTACCATAAAACTCGTTTTATATATCAAACAAGTATACCCTTACCCTGCACTGAGTAATTATAATATTATGTGTGAAAAGTTTGTAAATTACAATACAACGGTCAGATCCTTTCGGTAAGCCTCCTGCTAGTAAGGCAAAGATACAAAATACATAAAACCAACACCAGGATGTGCTTAATAATGATAATGATAATAACTACTCCTCGGGGGAATTCAATTGTTTGAAAAGTCAGTTGGGTGTCTGTTTTTTCCTGTCTATTAGATAGGAATAAACAGACACCCAAATGACTTTTCAAACATTTGAATTCCTCCCTTAGTATTTGTACCGGGTTGGGTATGAGGTGGACCACACTTAGGGCGACAGTCATTGTTTGGGCAAGGTGCCTCGCTCTGCTACTGCTGCACTCGGCACAGGTTACTATTCCCAATCGTAGTCCACGTGGATCATAAAGTATGAAAAAGTTTTAAAAAATTAAATAAAAAGTGTAAAAAAGCATGTCAACCTTTTTCCATGTCGACCTAATGACCGTATCCCGGTATGGTGGCCAATCCCGGGATGGGGATCGGCGGGATCCCGGGATTTAGGGCCAAAAACGGACGGGATTCAATCCCGGGATTGGAAGCTCCAATCCCGGGGATTGAGGGATCAGCGTTGAGCGTCCACAGGACGCTCAGATGCTGCCCGGCTTCCTTCTTCCGGCTCCCCAGCGCAGCGTGAGAGGTCACGCTGCACCGTCACACGCCACTGGGAGCCGCAGAGGATGTTCCCCACCCGCCCGCCACCGGTATATGGTGAGTTATATGTGCGGGGCAGGCGGCGTGGGGTGGGGCGAGGGGGCGGCCACATAGCTAAAAGCCATTCCTGGGAATCCCGGGATTGGCCATTTTTCAATCCCGATAACCGGGATTGAAAAAATGGCCTGGGATTGGCCTCCCTATATCCCAGTTATGAAATGTCGGTGGACGCGATCCTGGCAGTCACATGACCGACCGCGGCATCCCAACAGTGAGAATCCCAACACTGGGAGGGGATACGTTTTTTAACCCTCTCCTCTACCCTAACTTTCTGGAGTTGTCGGCTTGGGCTAACCCGCTGGGGGTGTCGGCTACAGCTACCTCCCCCCTAGTGCCTTACCCCCACCCCAATACCTTCATGATGTCGGCTGTCTGTGTTACGGTGCCAGTTTCCAGAGGAGCGTCGGGATTCCGGCGTCAGTCACCTCCCCTTGTACCAATTATAATGACTATTTTGAAAACCTTATTACAACTTCATTCTTCATAAAGAGATATTCAGGGTCAAATGGAGTGTACTTACGATATCTTAAAACTTTGACAGAACAGATTACCAAACGTGTAGATTGATTCCTTGTGGTTCTTAGGAATAGGCCCTCACACCAATAAAAAAAACCACCAAAGTAAAGAGGCCTTTGGCCATTAATACAAGTTATAAAATGTATTAATATATCATTTTACACACAATAGTTCAAAGTAATGCTTACACAATGTAATTTGCAAGTGCCGTTAGACTATGGAATGTAAAAGGCATATCTAAGATCAAGGTCGTGTTTGACCCTGGAGGGGTATCCTGACTTTCCAGGCCCTACAAAGTAAGGTCCAATTACCCCACTCTCAGTTTTTTATGTATTTGCAAGCGGCGCACTTTGCACGTACCAGCATGGCCCAGATCCCTACTGCTGTTAACCAGGACCCTATACATAAACTGATGTCTCTGTTACTTTTACACCCCTACAAAACTAAGTATGTTTGCTCTGCGTTATTATCGCTGTCCAGCAGGGCCGTTTCTAGGCAATTTGGCTCCCAGTGCGAGATTTAAAAATGTGCCCCCCCCCCCCCTATTCACATAAGAAAAATGCGCCCCCCCCCATAGATATAAAGAGGAAAACCATGCGCGTGACGAAGGCGCGCGCGCTCCCGACAAGGGGCGTGGCCTCATTAAAATGGGCGTGACTTTAAGGTGGGCGTGGCCTCATCTGATCTCATCATGGCCACCACAGGATAAAAAAAAAAAGGCCTCATTTTACACATTACAGCAGGCACGCGACCCCATTTTACACAGCACGGCAGGTAAGTGTCCCCATTTTACACAGCACGGTAGGCACGTGTCCCCATTTTACACATTGCGGCAGGCACGTGTCCCCATTTTACACATTGCGACAGGCACGTGTCCCCATTTTACACATTGCGGCAGGCACGTGTCCCCATTTTACACCTTGCGGCAGGAAAGTGTCCCCATTTTACACAGTACGGCAGGCAAGAGTCCCCAATTTACACATTCCAGCAGACTGCGTCCCCATTTTACACATTCTAGCAGGCAAGAGTCCCCATTTTACATATTCCAAAGACAGGTGTCCCCATTTTACACAGTACGGCAGGTGGTGGGGGGGAGGGAGAGAGAGGGAGAGGGGCTGACTTACATTTGAAGCGGTTCTTCCTGCTCTTCAGCCGCCTCTCCCTCGTCTGCGCGGCGCCGGCCGGCTTGGCTCCCCCTTCTCCCTCCTCCTGAGCGCCCAGCTCGGGAGCGCGGGGTTTCGCGGAATGACGCGATTGCGTTGTAACGCCACGACGCAAACGCGTCACTCCGCGAAACCCCGCCCCCCGAGCTGGGCACTCGGGAGGAGAGGGGAGGGGGGATTTAGTGCTCAAGAAGTGCCGCGGCGGGCGCCCCGTGCGGTTGCACGGCTCGCCCGCCGCAAGAAACGGCACTGCTGTCCAGGGACAAGTTGTGGTCCTGCACTGTCTCTGCGTGGCAATCTGATATCCCTTCGGTTTCCAATCCGCAAATTCTACTCCGCTACTATGATAAAACTGTAAAGCATTTGTGTTGTTCCAGGCTGCAAGAGGTCCATTTTAAATGTATACATCGCGCATACGTATCACAGGCTCGCAGACCGTATATAGTTGTTAGGGAATCTGGTTCCTGCCTCAAATGTAGACGCCCTAATGCCATATTTTTTCATAATTTTTGGTCTTGCCCTAAAATCCATAATTCTGCGAGAAGATGATGCGTTTTATTAACTATTTTGCATTTTCGCTTGCGTAGCGATCCTTTTGCCATGTTATATGCCGATTTTTCAGAATGGGACTTGGGCCCGGAATCTGCACGCCTTTTTCCCCTCCTTGCCGTGATAGTTACTGTGGCAAAAAAGGTGATACTATGTAACTGGACTTCCCAGGCCCTCCTTTCGTAGAAGCTGTTAGAGCCCTACTATTTTATATTTTGACAGACAGGCGGTTCTCCCGGCTACGGAGGCTGGAGTCGAGCGATTTTACAACACATGGGGGGTCTACATTGAGACTTTAGACCAACTTACTCAAACTAAGATTTTACAGGTTTTCAACACCACCTCTTGGTTTCTATATTGCCAGATTACTTGGTCTGTGATTCATGTTCTTTGGTTGGTCAATGGCTGCCTGATTTAACGATTGGGCTCATGCTCTGAGGTACTGTCAGGTCTCCTCGCTATAACAGCGCAGCTCCTGCAGCTGGCCGGGAGTTGTGTGTCGCTCCCGCTGGCCGCAGCGACTACGTGAGACGTCACTCCGCGGCACGCCCCCCCAACGGTCCGGCCACGCCAGCGTTAGCCGAACCGCGCCTGCTAAACGCCGGCTTAACGCCGTCGTTCAGCCGCCTCCCGCCCAGCGACCGCCTCTGTCTCGGAGGCGATCGCTAGGCAGAGACGACTGCCATGCGCGGGCGCATGCGCAGTTCCGACCCGATCGCTGCGCTGCAACAAACTGCAACGAGCTATCGGGTCGGAATGACCCCCAATGTGTATAAGGGGACTACTGTGTGACAAAACATGAATAAGGGGTACTTCTGTGCTGCATAATGTGCTGTAAATGGCGTTACTATGTGTGGATAAGGCATTCTGTGTGGCATAATGTAAATAAGGGGCACTACTATGTGGTGTGGTGTAACGTGAATAATGGACAATGCTTTGTGACAAAGTGAATAAGGGACACTACTGTGTGGCACAGTGCTTTAAAGGGCAAAACTACTGTACGACGTAAGGTGAATAACAGACACTACTGTGTGGCGTAACATGTATATGGGGCACCTCTGCTGTGTGACTTAATTTTAATGGGGTGGTGGGGGGCCAAATTACTGCCCTTCCCCAGTTGACAAAATCCTAGTTTTGGTCCTGAATATACTGTACCATATGTTGTAGCCTCATGCTGTAATTTGACATCTCATTGGCGGGGAGATGTCTCAAGCCTTGGTGAGAGATGCTGGCAGCAGAAATCTTGAGGCCCGGTACAGTGATATCTCTGGGGCCCCCTCAAATTTTATATATACACTGCTCAAAAAAATAAAGGGAACACTAAAATAACACATCCTAGATCTGAATGAATGAAATATTCTTATTAAATACTTTGTTCTTTACATAGTTGAATGTGCTGACAACAAAATCGCACAACAATTATCAATGGAAATCAAATTTATTAACCCATCGAGGTCTGGATTTGGAGTCACACTCAAAATTAAAGTGGAAAAACACACTACAGGTTGATCCAACTTTGATGTAATGTCCTTAAAACAAGTAAAAATGAGGCTCAGTAGTGTGTGGCATCCACGTGCCTGTATGACCTCCCTACAACGCCTGGGCATGCTCCTGATGAGGTAGCGGATGGTCTCCTGAGGGATCTCCTCCCAGACCCTGGACTAAAGCATCCACCAACTCCTGGACAGTCTGTGGTGCATGGAGCGAGACATGATGTCCCAGATGTGCTCAATTGGATTCAGGTCTGGGGAACGGGCGGGACAGTCCATAGCATCAATGCCTTCGTCTTGCAGGAACTGCTGACACACTCCAGCCACATGAGGTCTAGCATTGTCTTGCATTAGGAGGAACCCAGGGCCAACCGCACCAGGATATGGTCTTACAAGGAGACTGAGGATCTCATCTCTGTATCTAATGGCAGTCAGGCTACCTCTGGCAAGCACATGGAGGGCTGTGCGGCCCCCCCAAAGAAATGCCACCCCACACCATTACTGACCCACTGCTAAACCGGTCATGCTGGAGGATGTTTCAGGCAGCAGAATGTTCTCCTTGGCGTCGCCAGACTGTCACGTCTGTCACATGTGCTCAGTGAGAACCTGCTTTCATCTGTGAAGAGCACAGTGCGCCAGTGACGAATTTGCCAATCTTGGTTTTTCTGGCAATTGCCAAACGTCCTGCACGGTGTTGGGCTGTAAGCACAACCCCCACCTGTGGACGTCTGGCCCTCATACCACCCTCATGGAATCTGTTTCTGATCATTTGAGTAGACACATGCACATTTGTGGCTTGCTGGAGGTCATTTTGCAGGGCTCTGGCAGTGCTCCTCCTGTTCCTCCTTGCACAAAGGGCGGATGTAGCGGTCCTGCTGCTGGGTTGTTGCCCTCCTACGGCCTTCTCCTCCTCTCCTGATGTACTGGCCTGTCTCCTGGTAGCGCCTCCATGCTCTGGACACTACGCTGACAGACACAGCAAACCTTCTTGCCACAGCTCTCATTGATGTGCCATCCTGGATGAGCTGCACTACCTGAGCCACTTGTGGGGGTTGTAGACTCCGTCTCATGCTACCACTAGAGTGAAAGCACCGCCAGTTTTCAAAAGTGACCAAAACATCAGCCAGAAAGCATAGGAGCTGAGAAGTGGTCTGTAATCACCACCTGCAGAACAACTCCTTTATTGGGGGTGTCTTGCTAATTGCCTATAATTTCCACCTGTTGTATATTCCATTTGCACAACAGCATGTGAAATTGATTGTCAATCAGTGTTGCTTCTTAAGTGGACAGTTTGATTTCACAGAAGTGTGATTGACTAGGAGTTACATTGTGTTGTTTAAGTGTTCCCTTTATTTTTTTGAGCAGTGTGTATGTGTGTATATATATATATATATATATATATATATATATATATACAATGCAAAGACAGGCGGCACTCACGGCGTTTGAAATACAGACAGACAAGCAAGTCTGAGCTTATTTATATATATATATATATACACACACACACACACACACATATATATATATATATATATATATATATATATATATATATATACATATATAAATATGCTAGAGCTGTGCACCGGAAATTTTTGGGTTTTGGATTCGGTTCCACGGCCGTGTTTTGGATTCGGACGCGTTTTGGCAAAACCTCCCTGAAAATTTTTTGTCGGTTTCGGGTGTGTTTTGCATTCGGGTGTTTTTTCCCAAAAACCCCTCAAAAACAGCTTAAATCATAGAATTTGAGGGTAATTTTGATCCCATAGTATTATTAACCTCAATAACCATAATTTCCACTCATTTCCAGTCTATTCTGAACACCTCACACCTCACAATATTATTTTTAGTCCTAAAATTTGCACCGAGGTCGCTGGATGACTAAGCTAAGCGACCCAAGTGGGCGGTACAAACACCTGGCCCATCTAGGAGTGGCACTGCAGTGTCAGACAGGATGGCACTTAAAAAAATTAGCCCCGCACATCACATGATGCAGAGATAAATTTAAAAAAAAAGGAGGTGCAAGATGGAATTGTCCTTGGGCCCTCCCAGCCACCCTTATATTGTATAAACAGGACATGCACGCTTTAACAAACCCATAATTTCAGCCACAGGGTCTGCCACACGACTGTGGCTGAAATGACTGGTTGGTTTGGGCCCCCACCAAAAAAGAAGCAATCAATCTCTTCTTGCACAAACTGGCTCTACAGAGGCAAGATGTCCACCTCCTCCTCATTGTCCGATTCATCACCCCTTTCACTGTGAACATCCCCCTCCTCACAGAGTATTAATTTGTCCCCACTGGAATCTACCATCTCAGGTCCCTGTTTACTTTCTGGAGGCAATTGCTGGTGAATGTCTCCACGGAGGAATTGATTATAATTCATTTTGATGAACATCATCTTCTCCACATTTTCTGGAAGTAACCTTGTACGCTGATTGCTGACAAGGTGACCGGCTGCACTAAACACTCGTTCGGAGTACACACTGGAGGGGGGGCAACTTAGGTAAAATAAAGCCAGTTTGTGCAAGGGCCTCCAAATTGCCTCTTTTTCCTGCCAGTATTCGTATGGACTGTCTGACGTGCCTACTTGGATGCTGTCACTCATATAATCCTCCACCATTCTTTCAATGGTGACAGAATCATATGCAGTGACAGTAGACGACATGTCAGTAATCGTTGGCCGGTCCCTCAGTCCGGACCAGATGTCAGCACTCGCTCCAGACTGCCCTGCATCACTGCCAGCGGGTGGGCTCGGAATTCTTAGCCTTTTCCTCGCAGCCCCAGTTGCGGGAGAATGTGAAGGAGGAGCTGTTGACGGGTCACATTCCGCTTGACTTGACAAGTGTCTCACCAGCAGGTCTTTGAACATGTGCAGACTTGTGTCTGCCGGAAAGAGAGATACAATGTAGGCTTTAAACCTAGGATCAAGCACGGTGGCCAAAATGTAGTGCTCTGATTTCAACAGATTGACCACCCGTGAATCCTGGTTAAGCTCCATCCACAAGTCCCACATGCCTAGCGGAATCGCTCCGTTTTAGCTCCTCCTTCAATCTTATGTTTAAAGGTAATATTTGACATTATCAATTGAGGGCTCGTCCGGTCCTCCTCATATCCGCAGCCTTGCAGGACAAGGCAGACTTTTATCTATCAGCAAAGGGCGGGAAGGTAATATCCCCTTGTTAGCCGTTTGGTGGTCGGGGATACAGTAGTGCTGATTAGATAAGCGTCTGCTCCGCTTGGTTTGTAGGGATGCTGGTGGGATCCGGATCCGAAAGGTAAGAACGCAAAGCTATTGTTTTTTATTGGTTTTTAAATCTGTTTAAATTTCTGTTTGGTTTCAACTGCGCACGCAACACACGCACACACCTGTATTTGATTTGTGTACACTGCATATCTATTCGCTTGTTGCCATTAGCATTGATTATTAGATACATTTTGACCCGTGCCGAGAAATTTGTTGCTATTTAGTTAAAAATATAAAGTAATATTTAAGGGAGTACATGTAAAACACACACGCAGCCTGGCCCAGTTATAAAGGCTTATACAGGAGATACTGTGTGGTGTGGGTAAGCGATTATAGTTGAATATCGCTTACATATATAGAAGCGTTTTATTTGTATTACTGCGGACGTATCCGGCCTTTGTACACATGTCCCGGACAGCGTGCGGGACTGCGTACGCAACGCAAAGGCCTACACACGTGGCGTATATTACGCAACGTGCGTACAGATACGCCCACTGATTACAAATCACACGATAGCATTGTTTTAGTTTAGGCGAGACGGTAGCCACGCGATAATAGCACAAATTGATCAGTATCCAATATTTAGTTTAAAAACATCTTTTTTTTTTCTGTATTACCTCTGGGGAAAGCTATCAGTTAACAAGAAATTATTTTTCTGATCAGAAAACTATAGAATGATAGTGTGGGCTGAAAAAGGTATGAGTGTATTGAACCCCGCTTGGTGGGCTTGATGGGCTTGATGGTCTTGGTGATCTTGGTGATCTTGGTGAAGCTTGGTGAAGCACGGTCTAGGTGAAAACGTGCGAGCACGGTCCAGGTGTACACGTGCGATGGAGTGTGATAAAAGTTTTCGTGGTATTACGCTCCGGCTGTTGTGGAGCACAGATGGAAGAGACTCCAATGATCCTACCATTTATAGATAACAAGTGTCTATAAGTGGTACGATTGGACCGCATGGTTGTATGTGTAAACAATTGACGCAACATGATATGAGGTTGCATATTCGTGCGTAAATCTTATCCTCATACGCGTTGTAGTGAGCACATGCAATCGTGATTTGTGTAAAATAAAGGTATGGCCTGCAACGGCTACACGAGTCTGCTAGAAGGCGGACCGGGGATACCCGGAGCAGAAGTTGTTCAGTGGAAGAGCTTTAAGGATTTCCACCGTAGACTAATGTGTTTGGTGCATTTTAGGAAGTTTTTCTGTGTTAAAAAGGTCCACAATGAAAGCCAAGTGCACAGCACAGGGACGTTTAGCAGTCAGGGTTCAGACTGCAGAGTTCAGACCCCAGGGGGTCAGCTCGGTTAGTAATGTGGGGGAAGTATGGTCCCCACACTGAGACCTTTTGTGATGAATGGACACGAATGACTGTGGGGGATAAAGCACCATTTCCTGGGATAGGTAGTTTTGACTCAGAGGTATTACATAATCTAAGGCTTAGGATCTGTCTGTTAAAGTCCCAAAAACAAAGGATCAGACACACAAACTGTTTACATTTATGGCAACGAGAGAGTGATATACAGAAGGAATTAGCTTACACAGCTGGTTCTAACCCTAACAGGAAACTGATGGCAACTGGAGAGACAATGGCTACAGAGAATGGCATACTGGGATATGATGATAATAGTGCACTTAATAAATGTAGTAATGACAATAAGAGTAAACGTAATAAATGTGTTAATGACGATAGGAGTAAAACTGATAAATATACAAATTCTAACCCGTGCAAGTTGCACCCCATGTTAAACTTCCCTCAGGATTACAAGCAAGAAAGTGAGCCCAGCACGATGTCGGCACTTTCTCCAGCAGCCACCATAGAAGACACCCAGGTGGGCACAGCCCAATCGGTAAAGGCAGTAGTAAAGCCCCCTAACGGAGGGTCAGGTGAGGTCGTGTCCACAGGTAAGTACGGTATTGTATATTATGCACAGACAATTGCACCTCACATTGTAGAGTCAACACAAGATGGTGTAATTGAACTAAATCCTGTCAGGGTGATCGCAGTCCCCAATGGGAGGACTGACGCTCAGGGAGTCACTCCCGTCAGAGACATTGCCATGCATTGTCCCTGGTCCCGGACAGAATTGAGGACAATTATGTCTGAATTTCCCGATCCCAGGAGAGATCTAGCAGCATGCCAAAGGTTCATTAAAGAACTAGGTAACGCCGCCGAACCCACTAACAAAGATTGGCGGACAGTACTGCGGGCATGTTTGCCCTCTAGTATTGACCCTGCGAAATTCATTACTGATTGTAAGTTAGACGCAGAAGTACCTCTCACTGAAGAGTACAATCAGGAAAATGTTAAACAGATCTACCTGCAATTAGGAGTATATTTCCCAACTGTTGTCAAGTGGAACAAAATTTTCTCCATTAGACAAAAAGAAGGTGAAACTGCTTCTGATTATTTCCATCGAGCATCAGAGGAAATGGCTAGATACACTGGGATCGCGGACATTGAGGAAAGTGTACATCATAGAGAGGTAGCGGTGTCCGTATTAATGGAAGGTTTAAAAGAAGTGTTGAGAACAAGGGTACAGACCACTCAACCTAACTGGAGAGGTATCTCGGTGGCTGCATTAAGAGAGTCCGCTATCGAACATGACCATAATATCCAAAGAACCAGGGAAGCACAGGGAGAGCGGTTGATGGTGATGAGCATCCAAGCACTAGAAGAGGCATCAAATCGACCAAAACCCCCAGCCCCTGGCACATGGAGGAAGCCAAGGGTTTGTTATCTGTGTACAAGGGAAGGGCATTATGCCAGCAACTGTAACAGCACACATAAAGTCAGACCTCCTAGACAAGAACACGAGCAAAGTTATGACACACGTAATTGTAATCAGGGATAATATAGGAAACATTTTGGGCCGCACCTATAGTCTGCAGCCAGTGAAGTTGATTGTTAGCCTTGATAGTAAGCCTGAGGTTACAGTCGGTGTAATTGGTAGGTCATTCCTTGTGGAGACAAGGGCGGCCAGGTAAACTCTGTGATTTATCTTTAAATGTTTCCTCTTCATCTCTGAGGTTCACCAGCAGAACTACAGCTCAAACGTCACATGTCTACTTGGTCTTATCAGAGGTCTGCCCAACCCCAGTATATCTTACCAGCATCATTGTGCCTGGCCACGCACAGAGGATGGAGAGTGGAAATACTGGTGGGGGAGACTGTGCAGAGATACCGATAGACATGTTGGTGTGACAGCCTGATGGTGAACGGAAATCTGACAATTTTTCTCTTTTTCTATTGTTCTCTCTCTTTTTGTTCTTTCATGTTTTACGGATGGTATGTCACACAACAGTTAAACAAATGGTAATGCTAGATTTATGCTCCTTACAGAAAGATCGCTGATTCGGAAAGAATATAGTATCACTGGAGTGTTCATTTTGGGAAGACTGAGAGGCAGCACTGTTGAGACGGCATCTGAGCAAGAAGAACAACAAGACTAGAGACGGATTATCGTAACAATTTTCTTTCTCTCCTAATTATTTTCTTTCCCCCATTACAACTTTCTTTCTCCTCCTGCAAGATGGACTTGCCCCAAGAGACTGCATTCCGTGTTTTCCTGTTGACCCTGTTGTTGACCAGAGCAGTCTGTTTCGATGAGAATACCAGAGAGGTCGAGAAAGGATCTGGAATGGGTTCTGATGACAAGGATGGATTCGTAGAATTCCAAGAGCAACACAATCACCGAGCAAAGGCGAGTATCAGAAAATGATCTGGTAGCCATGACACTAAGAGACATTGTGAAGGATTGTTAGCTGAAGAGAATTGTATCTGTAGGAATTGTGAAAACATAGTTGAGGACGGGTGCATCCAGAGATGTCAGTCCAGCATTAATATCAACATGGACCGTCATCCATTGAGTGACTAACACTCATTAGTGGGTAAGGTTTTAAACCAAACGGAATGCTGGGTGTGCTCACAAGTACCTCAAGGTCAGAGAAAGTCAGGACTAGTGCCATACGCTTTAACGATAGATGAGGTACTTGAATTAAGGGGTGGGAGACCGGTGGACAAGAAATTTAATATTTCTAAGCCTCCTAGTTTGAAGCTCCACCAATATCATGTGGATAGGTCCTTAATATGTTTTAACATTTCCAATCCCCGAAAGCCGGGAAATTGGGAAGTGACATGGAACAACCAAACCATGACATTCTCACACAGAGCCGATAGAATGCCCATAGACTCAGAGCTTATACGCCAAATAGCCAACGGTGGGAGATATTTTCAGTATAGGTACACTCTAGGAAGTAGGACCATGCGAGTTGGAGAAGTATCACCAGGATACTGTGCACATATCATACAGCCTGATACGTGTACTAGACAAATGAGAGAGTTAGGGATAGGATTTTTCACCTGGAAGGTTTGTAATATGGTGATGTCATATTCTGTCCCATATGTCCTCCCCGATGATGCATATTTCAAATGTGGGAGGAAGGCGTATAAGTGGCTTGCCCCAAACTCAGAGGGATTGTGTTACATTGGAAGAGTGTTGCCAGAAGTAATGACCATTACCCATGATAAAATGAAAGACGTTCACCGCAATGCTCAAGCTCCTTACACTCACACTCACTACAAACACATTGTTAAGAGACACCTTATAGATAGGACAGAGCATGCAGCCTCTGATTTGATCCACGAATCCACCGGGATTCAATTCCTACTCGCGCTAGATATCACCCGTACCGCCAGAGGAGTTATAAATTTTAGGTATATAACTGCGCTAGCGAACCTGATAGACAATATCACCGAGATGTATGATGACACCTTCAGGTATACTGGGAGAGAATTGCAAGCTTACAAAACGGAACTGATCCAGCACAGGATGGTTCTCAATTACATCACAGCGGTGACAGGCGGGTATTGTGTCACCCTAGCAACTCAGTATGGCGTGAAGTGCTGTACATATATCACAAACAGCACCGATGACCCAACCGAGGTCATAGATCAAAAGATGGACGATATCTTGCAATTGAAGTGGGAGTTCCGAAGGAGACACAACCTTACCCTTACTGCTGTGAGTAATGAACTGACCGGCTGGGTTTCATGGTTGAACCCACGCAATTGGTTCTCAGGTTTAGGAGAATGGGCTCAAAATGTTATCGTTAATGTAGGGAAATTTCTCTTATGTATCCTAGGAGTTGTCATAATGATTGGTTTGATATTTAGATGTGTTCGGATTTTAATGAATTGCAAGCGCAGTACCAAATTGATTAGTTTAAGGAGTGAGGGCATTGTTACAACAACTGGTTTAATTTATGACCCATCAATCGAGACAATGTTGTGATAAGATGTGATTCCACGGTCCGTTTCTTTCACCCGTTTCTCCTTTGTTTTTCTCCAAGGTAAAAAGACATCCACTCGGAAGAAGATTTTGATGACCCTTTATACAGACCATTGATGAACTTTTTCACAGACATTTGATGAACTTTTAGAGACTTTAACTTTCTATGGGCACTTGAAAAACTTTGCTTGCCACTTACAGCAAAGATACAGCAACCCGGACAAGACATCAACAAGACATCCATGGACAATTACACACATTACCATATGAATGCATTTATAACGCATGTTTCTTATCTTCATCTCTACGATCTTCAGGTAGTGACACACATAGTCGACAGGTAATATAGGTACATATATTAGCACTCATATATTTTCCCCCTTCATGTATCATCAACTAATGTGCACCCCATTTGTTGGAACTAAAAGCCGAAAAGAGCTCGGTAGAGTTTGTTAGCCCACTTACAGACCCTTAATACGGGATAAGAAGGATTCAATGTATACTTCGCAAATACCTCGAAGCTTGTACGGCACGATGATACATGACCCCTCAGACATGAATTTCATACATACATGCTTTTACTATCCCACTAGGTCATACATTTCCCACCTTCTCCTCTCCTCCCTACACCCAATCATAAATAGGTATTTCACGGTATTATATATTTTTCTGCTTGGTTGTTTAGATAAGTGGCAGTTATTGTTGACTGCCAAAGGGTGGACTGTCAAAGTCGAAAAATATCATGATGCATATGCCTTGTACTAACCCCTCATGCACACGCGCGCTGCTCGTGCACCCACTCCCCCGTACGTGCACATACCCGCAAGTTGCGTAGGGGATGCTACATCTTCTCGTGCGCATGAGATGTGTATTTACGGCGGAGTTTGTGAGCGTCTAGCGTGCGACTCGATCATAGCATATTTAACCCATATAGTGTGTTTTATAGCTAATATTCCCCTAGACAATGTCAGCGAGTATGTTTAGTTTAAACGGTTCCTGGACAGAGAGACTCCTCTTTGCATGATAGGAAGGGTCAGATAAAGGTTGAAAGGTGGTGTCTAGTATCCAGCTGTAGGATATTTTAAGGGTAACATTTCGGTGTTGGTTAGGAAAGGATGGCTCGCTCCTGCGTATAGTTATGTGCAAAAGTAGTTTATGAACATATATTGTATTTGCTGTAAATTAAACATGCAGCGGGAATCCTGAGGATACCTCCCACCAGAGCAGTTGGAGAAAGACACAGCCCACCTGTTCAAATCCACCTATGACCTTTGCTATAATGTGGAGACAAATTCCGGTGTCCAATGAACAATGAGATTATAGGGACCATTGTATTGTGAATGTATGTTGTGTATATAAAGACCACCATTGCTTGGCCAGACACTGACTCTCTCTGAAGGCTTTCTCTCTGAATGCTGAGGGCTGGATCCAGGACGCGCTTGCGAATCATCCCCACGTATGTATATTTCTCTGTAGCCATTTTGTTATCCATTCTGTTCTCCATTCGTTTCAATTTGTTCACTCTTGTTTGTTATTGTTAATATTATTCTCTGTTATTGTGTTAGATTTTGATGTTAGTTTGTAGTGTATAACTTGTATTGTGTTTTTCCCCTTTTCTCGAAACCATCCACGGCGGTGTTAGAACTGCTGTGGTTTTTAAATCAAAACCAGGTCTTGTGTTTTCACTCCTTACTAAGGGTTTTCTTAGCGTCACAATCACTCAAACAGCATACACATTGTTAAGGGTTTTCAGCGTTACATCATTGTAGTATTAGATTACTAAGGTTTAGAGTATAAGCATATTCTTACTGTGTGTTATTAATAAGGTTTACTCTGCATCATTCTGTGAGCCTCTGCGCCGCTCGTGTCTCACTCTCACAGCGCAGCTTCCGCTACGCCAATAGCGTAGCAGTACAGTACTCGGTACGCCTATAGCGTGCTTGGTACGAAGCGTGAAACCGTGAGCGGACGCATCGCTCGCGCGTCGCGCCCACGGCTTAGCGTCTGTTACGCTAAGTGCGTACCCCTACGGTACTCAGTACGCAAATAGCGTACTTAGTCCGTAATAGTAAATAGCTTATGTTTAAAGGTAATATTTGACATTATAACTCTCTAGCTGCTTCTGCAAAAGCCTGATGAGGGGAATGACCTGACTCAGGCTGGCAGTGTCTGAACTGACTTCACGTGTGGCAAGTTCAAAGGGTTGCAGAACCTTAAAACAACGTTGAATTCATTCAACACTGCGCTTGAGTCAGGTGCATTTCCCCTCCTTTTCCTATACCGTAGGCAGATGTATAGGCTTGAATGGCCTTTTGCTCCTCCTCCATCCTCTGAAGCATATAGAGGGTTGAATTCCACCTCGTTACCATCTCTTGCTTCAGATGGTGGCGGTGCAGGTTCAGGAGTGTTTGCTGGTGCTCCAGTCTTCGGCACGCGGTGGCTGAATGCCGAAAGTGGCCCGCAATTCTTCGGGCCACCGACAGCATCTCTTGCACACCCCTGTCGTTTTTTAAATAATTCTGCACCACCAAATTCAATGTATGTGCAAAACATGGGACGTGCTGGAATTTGCCCACATGTAATGCACGCACAATATTGGTGGCGTTGTCCGATGTCACAAATCCCCAGGAGAGTCCAATTGGGGTAAGCCATTCTGCGATGATGTTCCTCAGTTTCCGTAAGAGGTTGTGAGCTGTGTTCCTCTTATGGAAAGCGGTGATACAAAGCGTAGCCTGCCTAGGAACGAGTTGGCGTTTGTGAGATGCTGCTACTGGTGCCGCCGCTGCTGTTCTTGCTGCGGGAGGCAATACATCTACCCAGTGGGCTGTCACAGTCATATAGTCCTGAGTCTGCCCTGCTCCACTTGTCCACATGTCCGTGGTTAAGTGGACATTGGGTACAACTGCATTTTTTAGGACACAGGTGACTCTTTTTCTGACGTCTGTGTACATTCTCGGTATCGCCTGCCTAGAGAAGTGGAACCTAGATGGTATTTGGTACCGGGGACACACTACCTCAAGCAATTCTCTAATTCCCTGTGAATTAACGGTGGATACCGGACACACGTTTAACACCAACACAGCTGCCAAGGCCTGAGTTATCCGCTTTGCAGCAGGATGACTGCTGTGATATTTCATCTTCCTCGCAAAGGACTGTTGGACAGTCAATTGCTTACTGGAAGTAGTACAAGTGGTCTTCCGACTTCCCCTCTGGGATGACAATTGACTCCCAGCAGCAACAACAGCAGCGCCAGCAGCAGTAGGCGTTACTCTCAAGGATCCATCGGAGGAATTCCAGTTAGGAGAGGACTCGTCAGACTTGCCAGTGACATGACCTGCAGGACTATTGGCGTTCCTGTCTAAGGAGGAAATTGACACTGAGGGAGTTGGTGATGTGGTTTGCAGGAGCTTGGGTACAAGAGGAAGGGATTTAGTTGTCAGTGGACTGCTTCCGCTGTCACCTAAAGTTTTTGAACTTGTCAATGACTTCTGATGAATGCGCTCCAGGTGACGTATAAGGGAGGATGTTCCTAGGTGGTTAACGTCCTTACCCCTACTTATTACAGCTTGACAAAGGCAACCCACGGCTTGACACCTGTTGTCCGCATTTCTGTTAAAATAATTCCACACCGGAGAGGTGATTTTTTTTGTAATTGGACCTGGCATGTCAATGGCCATATTCATCCCACGGACAACAGGTGTCTCCCCGGTGCCAGACTTAAACCACCTCACCATCAGAATCCTCCTTGTCAATTTCCTCCTCAGCGCCAGCAACACCCATATCCTCATCCTGGTGTACTTCAAGAGTGACATCTTCATTTTGATTATCAGGAACTGGACTGTGGGTGCTCCTTCCAGCACTTGCAGGGGGCGTGCAAATGGTGGAAGGCGCCACCTCTTCCCATCCAGTGTTGGAAAGGTCAGGCATCGCAACCGACACAATTGGACTCTCCTTGGGGATTTGTGACTTAGAAGAACGCACAGTTCTTTGCTGTGCTTTTGCCATCTTAACTCTTTTCAGTTTTCTAGCGGGAGGATGAGTGCTTCCATCCTCATGTGAAGCTGAACCACTAGCCATGAACATAGGCCAGGGCCTCAGCCGTTCCTTGCCACTCCGTGTCATAAATGGCATATTGGCAAGTTTACACTTCTCCTCAGACGCTTTTAATTTAGATTTTTGGGTCATTTTACTGAACTTTAGTTTTTTGGATTTTACATGCTCTCTACTATGACATTGGGGATCGGCCTTGGCAGACGACGTTGATGGCATTTCATCGTCTCGGCCATGACTCGAGCCAGCAGCTTCAGCACGAGGTGGAAGTGGATCTTGATCTTTTCCTATTTCTCATACGTCCTAGAGGATGCTGGGGATGATTTCAAGACCATGGGGTATAGACTGGATCCGCAGGAGACATGGGCACTCTAAAGACTTTTCATTGGGTGTGAACTGGTTCCTCTCTCTATGCCCCTCCTCCAGACCTCAGTTTTAGAAATGTGCCCAGGTCGACTGGATGCACTCTGAGGAGCTCTACTGAGTTTCTCTGAAAAGACTTATGTTAGGTTTTTTATTTTCAGGGAGATCTACTGGCATCAGACTCCCTGCTTCGTGGGACTGAGGGGGCAGAAGCAGAACCAACTTCCTCAGAGTTTCATGGCTCTGTTTCTGGCTGACAGGACACCATTAGCTCCTGAAGGGAACTGAACACTAGCCGTGTCTAGATGCTCACTCCCACAGCACGCCGTCACCCTCCTCACAGAGCCAGAAGACAGGTGAGTATGAGAAGAATGATCTTCAATCAAGTAAGTGACGGCTGAGGTGCGGCGCGGCTGGCGGGAGCGCAGCGCGCCATTGCTGCCCACAAACACAGGCACTGCAGGGTGCAGGGGGGGGCGCCCTGGGCAGCAAGAAAAATACCTCAAACTGGCACAGCCCTACCCCCGCCAGTATAAATAATAAGTCAATATACTGAGTGTAAGGACGCGCCATTGTGGGGGCGGAGCTTCTTCCTCAGGCAGCCAGCACACTACTCAGCGCCATTTTCTCTCTCTCTCATCAGGCTGCAGAGAACACGCTGGTCCTCTCCTCCACTTCTGACATGTACAGGGTGCTATAAAGGGGGGGGGCACAAAGCGATTGTGGTGCATTTGATAGTGTATATTACTATTTAAAAGCGCTTTTGGGCTGTGGACATACTGTGTTCACAGGCAATACTGGCGCTGGGTTTGTGAACTGGCTGCTCCTATCCTGTGTCCCTCTGACAGATTTTACTGTGGGTCTGTCCCCATAATAAGTCCCAGTGTGTCTGTGAGTGTGGTGTACACGTATGAGGCATGTCTGAGGCAGGGAGTTCCTCCCCGGAGGAAGCCATTTTAGGGACACAGAGTTGTAATGTGGTTGCGCTACCGGCACACCAAGAGCCTGCATGGGTGAAAGAGCTACGTTGCAGTATGCATCTGATTAACCGCAGATTGGATAAGTCTGAATCTAAGGCTGCATGCTGGAGAAAATCTGTGGAAGATGTGATTTTTCAGGATGCTGTTATTCCTTATGCGGGCGGCCCCTCTGGGTCACATAAGAGACCATTTGCAAATGTTGTAAACACTGGGGGCGTGGCCTAGCTGGAGAAGAGAGCAGACGTGGTTCTGCTACACTCCTCTCTCCTGCTTTAAAAACTCTCATTAATCTCCTCCCTGGTCCGTTCTAACCCATCTCCGGGGGCTCCCCTCTCCATCTGCAGCCCCCCTGTGCCCGGCAGTGACCGCTGCGGAGCCGGGGAGCTGTTTTCACGGCTCCCGCAGGTTGCGGCCTAGGACCATCCGGAAGCCGGGGACTCGTGTACTCCCGGCGCCCGCGTTTTGAGCTCCACGGCGGAGCTGGAAAGAGACGCGGACCCCACCGGAGCCCCTGGAGCCATCTGGAGCCATCCAGACCACTCTCCTGACCCCCAGGGAGGATACTCTGTGGGGCAACAGGCCGTGGGGACACAGACACCTAGGGAGGTGCGGCGGCCATCTTGGTTTCCACAGTGAAGGCTGCTTCAAGCTGCAGGAATCACTGGGGTTAGCCTTCCCAGCCGGCCTGCTATCCTGGGTGGCAGCTACTGCTCTCTCATTCCTTTCCTGCCTGTTGACTCCTGGATCCTCCAACAGAGAAGTGCCTGGAGGGAAGCGTACCACATTTATCCAGCTCTGTCTCATAGCATTTAATGTACAGCGCTGCCGGACCTGAGGTGTGTATCTGACCGCTCACCCCTCTCTCCCGGCTGGGAACCTTCCATCTGAGCCCCGCAGAATGGAGATGACCCTCTGCCTGGTCATGTGTGATATCGCTCTTCTGATGTAATGCAGATCATCTGCCCACCACCACCCGTGCTTTTTATGCTTACCTAAATTTCCGTTATATATTCTGCGGGATCCTGAGCTTCTTTGTTATTATCTTCATTCCGGCTGCGGAACCTCACTCCATTGGAATGCCTCCTAAAAAGGTCAAAGGGGTGCTGCCCCCCCAGAGTATCTTTTCCGCCTCAGAAGACGGCACCTGCCGCCTCTTCTCTACGGAAGTCCCCGGTTGCCGCTTCTCCGCAAGATACCCCCCGCAGCCCTGCCTCCCTGCCGGGGTTTGACCCTGATTCCGATGCACCTCTCACGGTCAAAACTCTGTACCAGGCCCACTCAGCATTCAAATCTGAGTTGACTCAGGACCTCACAGCAGCTCTTCGGGAGGTTAAGACAGAGCTCCACGCTATAGGAGATCGTACGGACCATCTAGAGAGGAAAGTAGAGGAATTGGTCTTGTCTCATAATGACCTCATAACGGCCCACAACCAGCAGCAAAGTGACCTTGAGGCGTTTAAACTCAAGATTGCGGATATAGAGGACCGATCCCTGCGTAATAATATTAAGATCCGAGGCATCCCCGACTCCGTGCAGAATTCCGAGTTGGAAAATTACGCTACCGTCCTGTTCCAGAAGCTTCTGCCTAGAATCGACGCTAGAGAGCTGCTTATTGACAGGATTCATAGACTGCCTAAACCACGCTCAGTTGCCCCCTCGCTCCCGAGAGATACGCTCCTGAGGGTGCATTTCTTTACAATCAAAGAACGCATCCTGAAAGCGGCCAGAGAGGCGGGCGACTCCGACTCGGATGTTCTTGGCGGTTTACAACTGTTCCCGGACTTCTCCGCTCTAACCTTGGCCAAACGGCAAGCATTTCTTCCCGTCACTTTGGCACTTCGCGACCAAGACATCACGTACAGATGGGGTTTTCCGGTGAAGCTCGTCATCTCGTATGAAAATAAGTCTTACACGGTGACTTCATTGGAGACTGGAGTCAAATTACTAGCGGAGTGGGATATCTCTGTTACACTACCTCCTGGATCCAAGAAACAGCCCACCATCCGCTCGGAATGGGTCCCCGCCTGACGCTGATACATCCAGCTTGGGTTTTCAATTTGAACTGTCTCCGGTACCGATATCACAGAATGGACTTAGCCATTGTCCTTGTTGAGGTCACGTGAGTTGCCCTGCGTGCTGTTGCGATAATGGTGCCCTAGCCTTTCATGTTATATCTGAGTCTATTTGTATCTGTTTTTTTTATTTTTCATGTGCTCTCATGTGTATTGTTGTTAGGCATATTTACTTCTGCTTACTCTTAATTTTTCTGTTCAGTTTCATGGGTGGTGGCGCTAGGCCACATGTTCCCCCCTGGTAATACACTGCTGCATTTTTTTACCTTCCTTGCAGTAGTTATGCCGACCCGATATACTGGGTCATTTTGTTTTTTTCCTTCCCTCTCACCTCCCTGTACCCTCCCTCCCCTCCCCCACCCCCTGTTTCATGATGTAGGTACTCGCTGCTCGAGACAATTCTATTTTTGTATGTGTCAAGGCCCTTCACCTTCCACAACGTACATTAGTTTTCCCCGATGGTTCAGGTATTATCTATGAATGTCAAGGGGCTGAATTCCCCTAACAAGCGTAGGCTGGCTTTGGATTATTTTACTAGGAATAAAGCTGATATTGTTACCCTGCAGGAGACACACTTTTCATCTGTAGCACCCCCTATTTTTAAAGATCGTAGATTCCCTCTAGGTTATTTTGCTAATGGCCCTTTTAAGAGGAACGGTGTGGCCATATTATTTAGGGACTCCATCTCCTTCATTTTGCACTCTCAGATAGCTGGTAAAAATGGCCGGTATCTTATACTGAGCGGCCTTTTAAACGACAAGCCGGTCACTCTGGTCTCGGCATATGCCCCGAACTCAAACCAAGTTGCTTTTATCCAAAAGTTATGTGTAGCTATTCAGAAGATTCGTACGGGCTCCCTTTTGCTTACGGGGTTTTTAATTTAGTTCTTGACCCTAAACTGGACAGGTCTCCTAGGACCTCTCTCTCCACTTCAGTCTCCCCCAACACCCCCTCCTTAGCCTTTCGTAACCTCTTAGCTGAATTTGATCTCTATGACATATGGCGAGTGCAAAACCCCACAGGAAGGGAGTACACTTACTATTCCCCCGTCCACAACTCTTACTCCCGTATTGATTTTATATTTTCGGACAAATGGACCCTCCAGTTCGCCAGATCCTTAGATATTCTCCTATAACTTGGTCAGACCACGCCCCGCTGATTCTTAAATGGAGTGTAGCTAGTCAACACTCTCCTCCCCCCCCCCGCCCTTGGAAACTCTCTCCTCATTTGCTGTCCAACCCAGTCTCAAAAAAAATTATAGCTGATAGTATTTCGTCCTATATGGAATTTAATTCCCCCTCGGACACGTCCACCCTGAACTTCTGGTGCGCACTTAAAGCTGTCACCCGGGGGGCAGCGATTCAGGCGGGAGCACAGCTCAAGAAACTTAACCTACAACGCCAGGCCGATTTGGAGCTCAAACTGAAGGAATTAGAGGACAAAAATCAATCTAGACCAACGAAATCCTTACAGAAGCAGTTAGCCGATATTAGGTCCCAACTCCAGACATTACTAATGGCGCGCACCCAGGCTTCATTAAATAGGATACGTCAGAAGTTTTATCTAGCGGGGAACAGGCCGGGGAAAATGGTTGCCCGGAAGCTTAGGGCTCAGCAGGCTCGGAATAGAATCAAGCTCATTGTATCCCCCACAGGCACCAAAATTTCTAACCCAAGAGAGATAGCGAACCAGTTTGCCAACTTCTACTCCCAACTCTATAACCTCTCGACAGATCCTACCACCCCACAGCCTACCCCTTCCTCTATCAACTCCTTCTTAGCGGATTTAAACCTCCCAAATATCTCAGACGATCAACTAGCATTGCTGAATGCCCCATGGTCCTTATCAGAAACCCTCCAAGTGATCAAGTCCCTCCCTCAAGGTAAGGCGCCGGGCCCCGATGGCTTTATTAATAACTTTTATGTTTCGTTCCAAGACCTTCTAGCTCCCTCTTTGGTGGCAGTCTACACCGACATTACCTCTCAGGGCACCCTCCCTCAGGAGATGCTCGAGGCGCGTATTGTCACGATCCCTAAACCGGGCAAAGATGTGACCTTTTGTCAAAATTATCGTCCCATTGCGTTACTGAATGGGGATATTAAAATATACGCTAAATTAATAGCCTCTCGTTTGAACGCCCTCCTCCCCTCCCTGATACATCCGGACCAAGTTGGCTTTATCCCGGGAAGACAAGCGTCCAATAATACACGCAGGGTCTTTAACCTTGTCTATTCCCTAATCCCCGATCAAGGTCTCCTTCTGCTATCTTTGGACGCAGAGAAGGCCTTTGATCGTTTAAACTGGTCTTATATGCGAGAAGTCCTACTAAAATTTGGCCTGCGTGATCGCATCCTCTCCTCGATATTAGCCCTGTATAGCTCCCCGACGGCCCGGGTATTCAGTAATGGTTTTTTATCTCGCTCTTTTCCAATCTATAATGGCACCCGTCAGGGCTGCCCTCTCTCCCCTCTCATATTCGTACTGGCCATTGAACCACTGGCAGCTAGGGTTCGAGCGGACCCGCAGTTCCCTGGACTGCTATTGGGCGCCACGTCGCACAAACTATGTTTGTTTGCAGACGATGTTCTTTGTATTTGTAACAGATCCAGCCACAACACTTCCCCACTTACACAATGTTTTACACAATCGTATTATAAATTAAATGCCTCTAAGACGGATGCTTTGCCCATTAATCTCTCTAACTCCTTGCCCCCATTACGCGCTAAGTATCCATATAACTGGCAAACATCCTCGATACGATATCTGGGTATCTACATCCCCCCATCTACCGCTTCTGTATTTGATGTTAATCTTCCTCCTCTGCTGTCCTCCCTTCAGATGTTCACCAAATCATGGCTCAACTATGAAGTTTCTTGGTTAGGTCGCCTGGCCGCCTTTAAGATGTCGCTGCTCCCTAAATTAATGTTCTTGTTCTGAAATATCCCTTTTATTTTCCCCAAGAAGTATCTAGATAAGGCCACTACAATCCTCACTAATTATATATGGTCTTCGCGCCCGCCTAAACTTGCTAGCGCGAGGATGTCTCTACCGAGAAGATGCGGTGGCCTGTATATGCCCAATCTATCACTGTACCAGGAGGCCTCCCTTCTGGCCCAGATTAAAGAATTCTACAAAGATGTATGTCCGGGGTGGACGTGTCTGGAGGAGGCGAACTGCCCCCGATTTCCCCTGAAAGATCTTTTTTGGATCCCTAAACCCCTTCGCCCACGGAGCTTAAACCTCCTCCCCTCTACCCGAGCCACACTCCAGGTTTGGGACAAATTGACTGCAGCCATATCCCCTTCCTATCATAATTTCTCTCTGATATCACTACGAACGGTGGCCGCTCTAGTCCCTAATCTTAACCTGGCGGGCTGGAGGTCCAGGGGGATGGAGGTCCTGGGAGACTTGTTTAATGGGTCTGTGCTCGCCTCCTTTTCTGATATTCAGGGACGCTTCTCTCTGCCTGACTCTGAGAGGCTTCGATATTACCAAATACAGCACTGGTGAACTAGCCTCCACCTCTCCCCCTCCCCACCACCACCTGGTATTCTGCAAGTCATAGGCCGATTTTCTAGCGCTACTTCTAGAGGGGAGATCTCCTTCTGGTATAAAACATTACTCTCACTACTCCCTGTTTCTAAATCTAGAGCCCAACTCAGGTGGGAGGCGGATGTGGGATGTGTTCTCCATGATTCTCAATGGCAACGCATTTTTATGTCATCTTTTACTATGTCTAAATGTCTGAATCACTCCGAAATGCATGTTAAGCTACTCCATAGATTATACCTCACACCGGAAAGGCTACATACGATTTGGCCTGCATGTTCGAAGTTTTGTTGGCACCTATGCGGAGAGGTAGGCCACCTCTTCCATATTTTTTGGTCATGTCCTCATATTCAAGGGTACTGGACAGAGGTATTTGACCTATCAACAAAGTTTTGAATCTCGACCTGTCCTCCTCCCCTCTTATAGCTTTATTGAATATATACCCGCGAGGCGTGGGTGTACATCTACACTATGTCTTAGGCCACATTTGTCTCGCCGCGCGTGCGGCATTAGCCCAAAACTGGAAGCATCCCACACCGCCTTCATTGTTGAAGGTGATACACAAAATACAGCTTCACTTCGTGATGGAGACTGAACACATCCCATACTCCTTCACTGCTAAATCTCCATTTGTGCGCTGGATGCCTTGGCATCTGTTTACCTCGGAGGGAGAGGGTGCTGCATTAGTGTTGCATCCCCGCCCCCCTGGACAGCCACCTCCCAGCCCCATTGGCTGATGGGGCCCCCCTCCCCCCCGATGCCCCCCCCTCCTAAGACTGCAATGACCTCCTATTTGTGTTGTATTTATATCAAGCCCATTGCCGCCCTTCCATCTCCATTAATTTTTTTGTTTTCCTTACGATGTACCTGTGTGATCGACTTTGAATTGTTTGCACATGTCTGTTATAGCGTTCTCCTATGTGTTTATGTACAGTACCTACTTCCCCTCCCCCCCTTTCTCTTCCTTTTGTACCCCTGTTTGCAATGCAAAAAAAATTCAATAAAACTATTGATGATAAAAAAAAAATGTTGTAAACTCTGATACCGACACGGATTCTGATTCTTGTGTCGACAATAGTGAATCCAGAGAGATAGATCATAAATTGGCAAAAAGTATACAATATATGATTGTGGCTATAAGGGACGTGTTTGAGGTTACAGAAAGCACTTCTGTACCTCAGGAGAAAGCTTATTTATGTAAGGGAAAGAAATCCAAAGTCACATTCCCTCCTTCACACGAACTAAATGCTCTGTTTGAAGGGGAGGTGGGTGAATCCTGATAAAAAAAATTTGTATTCCCAAAAGGATTCACATAGCTTATCCTTTCCCGGTTGAAGACAGGAAAAAATGGGAGTCACCCCGTGTTAGACAGTGCACTTTCCAGGTTGACAAAGAAGGTAATTCTCATTGCTCCTGGCACGGCTTCTCTTAAAGAGCCGGCAGACCGCAAAATGGAAACGACATTGAAATCCATTTATGTTACCAATGGTACACTGCTCAGGCCCACTATTGCCTGCGCATGGGTGAGTCGCGCTATTGAAAAATGGTCAAAAAGCGTGTCATCAGAAATTGACACAATTGATAAAGATGAGATAATCCTTAAATTAGGGAATATCAAGGACGCTGCCGCCTGCATGCTGGAAGCAATGAAGGATATTGGACTCTTGAGTTCACAAGCCGCTACCATGGCAGTATCGGCTAGGCGGGCATTATGGATTCGCCAGTGGAACGCGGATGCAGATTTCAAAAGAAACATGGAGGCTCTCCCATATAAAGGTGAGGCCTTATTTGGCGATGACCTGGATGCGTTAGTCTCGGCGCCTACCGCAGGTAAGTCAACATTTTTGCCCTCTGCGCCTGCACCGGCAAAAAAAGACCTATCACCCGCAAATGCAGTCCTTTCGGCCCAATAAATACATAAAGGCGAGAGGTTTCCCCTTCTTTGCAGGTAGGGGAAGGGGAAAGAAGCCCACACCGTCTCCAGGTTCCCAAGAGCAGAAGTCTACCCCTAATTCTGCCAAATCCCCAGCATGACGCTGGAACTCCCTTGCGGGAGACCGCTCGGGTGTGGGCACGTCTCAAACTCTTCAGCCAAGATTGGATTCTGTCTGGCCTGGGTCCCTGGGTGTTGCAAATAGTATCCCAGGGATACAAACTAGAGTTTCAAGACGTTCCCCCATGCCGATTTTTCAAATCGACCTTGCCAGCTTCTCCGCCAGAGAGAGAAGCAGTAACAGCGGCAATCTAAAAATTATGTCAAGACCAGGTTATAGTCCTGGTACAGTTGTCGCAACAAGGCCAGGGTTTTTATTCAAGCCTCTTTGTTCCGAAGCCGGATGGCTCGGTCAGACCGATCCTAAATCTAAAAGATATGAATTTCTTCCTGAAAAGGTTCAAGTTCAAGATGGAATCACTTCGGGCGGTGATTGCCAGTCTGGAGGAGGGGGACTACTTAGTGTCGGTGGACATAAAGGATGCTTACCTGCATGTTCCCATTTAGCCTCCTCACCAGGCTTATCTGAGATTTGCGATTCAGGATTGCCATTACCAATTCCAGACGTTACCTTTCGGTCTCTCCACGGCCCGAGGGTATTCACCAAGGTGATGGCGGAGATGAAGGTCCTCCTTCATCAGAAAGGAGTCAATATAATCCCTTATCTTGACGACCTCCTGATAAAGGTGAGATCTAGGGAGCAGTTATTACAAAACATATCCCTCTCCCTGTCAATACTCCAACAACACGGGTGGATCATAAATTACCCAAAGTCACAGTTGGAACCGACGACAAGGTTGTCTTTCATCGGGTTGATTCTGGACACAGAAGTTCAGAGAGTATTTATTTCGCTGGAAAAGGCTCTGGAAATCCAGAAAATGGTAAAACAGATATTGAAACCATCAAGTGTGTCGATCCATCAGTGCATTCGGTTGTTGGGGAAGATGGTGGCGGCCTACGAAGCCATACAGTTTGGCAGGTTCCATGCCAGAGTATTCCAGTGGGACCTGTTGGACAAGTGGTCGGGGTCACACCTACACATGCACAGAAAGATAATCCTGTCGTCAAAAAACAGGATTTCGCTCCTGTGGTGGTTGCACAGCTCTCACCTGCTAGAGGGACGCAGGTTCGGGATTCAGGATTGGGTCATAGTAACCACGGATGCAAGTCTCCGAGGCTGGGGAGCAGTCTCTCAGGGAGAAAACTTCCAGGGACGTTGGTCACAACAGGAAGCCTGCCTTCACATAAACGTTCTGGAGCTAAGAGCCATTTACAACGGCCTTCAACAAGCGGTACATCTCCTTCAAGACCGTCCCTTGCAGATCCAGGCGGACAATGTAACAGCAGTCCCATACATAAACAGGCAGGGTGGAACAAAAAGCAGAGCGGCAATGGCAGAGGCGACAAAAATCCTCCGCTGGGCAGAAAAACATCTACAAGCTCTGTCGGCAATATTCATTCCGGGAGTAGACAACTGGGAAGCAGACTTCCTCAGCAGACCCGATCTCCATCCAGGAGAGTGGGGCCTCCACCAAGAAGTCTTCGCAGAGGTGACAAGTCTTTGGGGAGTTCCTCAAATAGACATGATGGCGTCTCGTCTCAACAAGCAGCTTCAGGGATACTGTTCCAGGTCGAGAGACCCTCAAGCAGTAGCAGTGGATGCACTGGTGACCCAGTGGGTGTTCCCGTCAGTGTATGTTTTCCCTCCACTTCCGCTGATCCCAAAAGTACTCAGGATCATAAGAAAGACAAGGGTTCGAGCACTCTTCATTGCCCTAGACTGGCCAAGAAGGGCTTAGTACCCAGATCTTCAGCAGTTGTTTATAGGAGATCCTCAGACTCTTCCTCCTCGGGAGGACCTGCTGCAGCAGGGGCCGTGTGTGTACCAAGATTTACCGCGGCTACGTTTGACGGCATGGCTGTTGAGCGCCGTATCCTAGCCAGGAAGGGTATTCCTAAGGAGGTCGTCCCCACCCTTAATCAGGCCAGAAAGGGAGTAACGTCAAAACATTACCACCGTATTTGGAGAAAATATGTGTCTTGGTGTGAATCCAAGAAAGCAAATGGAGTGAAGAGTTTCACTCCATTTTTTGCAGGATGGTGTGGAGACGGGCCTACTCTTGGGATCAATCAAGGTCCAGATTTCGGCCGTGTCAGTGTTCTTCCAAAAACATTTGGCCTCTCTTCCAGAGGTTCAGACCTTCGTGAAAGGGGTTCTGCACATCCAGCCTCCATTCGTGCCTCCAGTGGCACCATGGGACCTTAACGTGGTATTGCAGTTCCTTCAATCGGATTGGTTTGAGCCTCTACAAAAGATAGAGTTGAAGTTTCTCACTTGGAAAGTGGTGATGCTTTTGGCATTGGCATCCGCAAGGCGGGTGTCTGAATTGGGGGCCTTGTCTCACAAGAGCCCTTACCTGATTTTCCATGAAGATTAGGGCAGAGTTGCGAACTCGCCAACATTTTCTTCCAAAGGTGATTTCTGCTTTTTACATAAACCAACCGATTGTGGTGCCAGTAGTTACTGACACATTCACTGATTCAAAGTCTCTAGATGTGGTTAGAGCTTTTAAAATCTATGTTGCTAGAACAGCTCGTATACGGAAAACAGAGGCTCTGTTTGTCCTGTATGATCACAACAAGATTGGCTGTCCTGCTTCCAAGCAGACTATTGCACGTTGGATTAGGAATACGATTCAGCAAGCTTATACTACGGCTGGATTGCTGTTACCGACGTCGGTTAAAGGCCCACTCCACTAGGAAGGTGGGCTCATCCTGGGCGGCTGCCCGGGGGGTCTCGTCATTACAACTTTGCAGAGCAGCTACTTGGTCAGGGTCAAACTCATTTGCTAAGTTCTACAAGCTTGACACCTTGGCCGATGAGGACCTAAAGTTTGGTCAATTGGTGCTGCAGGGTCATCCGCACTCTCCCGCCCGTACTGGAGCTTTGGTATAGACCCCATGGTCTTGATGTCGTCCCCAGCATCCTCTAGGACGTATGAGAAAATAGGATTTTGATAACCTACCGGTAAATCCTTTTCTCCTAGTCCGTAGAGGATGCTGGGCGCCCGTCCCAGTGCGTACTTTACCTGCAGTTTAGTTATTACAGTTACACAAGTTGTGTTATCTTGGTTTCAGCATGTTGCTGCAATTAGTTCATGCATGTTGGCGTGTGTTATGTTGAATGCCATGTGTGTGGCATGGTTGAGGGTGTGAGTTGGTAGATATCTCACCACTAGTTAAGTAATTCCTTTCCTCGAAATGTCAGTCTCCCTGGGCACAGTTCCTACAACTGAGGTCTGGAGGAGGGGCATAGTCCCACGAAGCAGGGAGTCTGATGCCAGTAGATCTCCCTGAAAATAAAAAACCTAACATAAGTCTTTTCAGAGAAACTCAGTAGAGCTCCTCAGAGTGCATCCAGTCGACCTGGGCACATTTCTAAAACTGAGGTCTGGAGGAGGGGCATAGAGAGAGGAGCCAGTTCACACCTAATGAAAAGTCTTTAGAGTGCCCATGTCTCCTGCGGATCCCGTTTATACCCCATGGTCTTGATGTCATCCCCAGCATCCTCTACGGACTAGGAGAAAAGGATTTACCGGTAGGTTATCAAAATCCTATTTTTACCCTCCACATATTTGTTCTCCATTTTTTAATGTGTGGAATTATATACCAGTAATATATCAATAGCAATGGCCTACTGTACTGTACTATATATGTATACTGCTGGTCACCAAAATGCTGCACTGTCCTACTATATACTGCTCACAATGATGCAGCACAGAGATAGTATACTTGACACAGAGCTGCAAGATACAGCAATGACCTACTGTACTGTACTATATATGCATACTGCTGGTCACCAAAATGCTGCAGTGTCCTACTATATACTGCCTACAATAATGCAGCACAGAGATAGTATACTTGACACAGAGCTGCAAGATACAGCAATGGCCTACTGTACTGTACTACTATAATTATATACTGGTGGTCCCCACAATGCAGCACACTGAGCACAGATATTTGCAGCACACTGAGCACAGATATGGAGCGTTTTCAGGCAGAGAACATAGATATTTTCAGCACACTGAGCACAGATATTTGCAGCACACTGAGCACAGATATGGAGCGTTTTCAGGCAGAGAACGTAGATATTTTCAGCACACTGAGCACAGATATTTGCAGCACACTGAGCACAGATATTTGCAGCATACTGAGCACAGATTACGGAGCTTTTCAGGGAGAGAACGCAGCCACGTCCTCTCCGTTCAGTCTCCAATGCACGAGTGAAAATTGCGGCGACGCGCGGCTCTTTATATAAAATGCGAATCTCGCGAGAATCCGACAGCGGGATGATGACGTTTGGGCGCGTTCGGGTTAACCGAGCAAGGCGGGAAGATCCGAGGCTGCCTCGGAACCGTATAAAATAGGTGAAGTTCGGGGGGGGTTCGGATCTCAGAGAACCGAACCCCCTCATCTCTAAAATATGCATATCTCTCCTTCCTCCCACACACCCCAGTCTGTCTTTCCCCAATGTCTCCATGTTGCATTCCCAGCTCTCCCATCCCAAATCCCTGCATCCACTCATCAATCCACTCTTACCCCAGGGAGAGGCTCACCTGCGCTGCACTCCCCAGTAGCCAGACCTGAACACCGCTTAGCAGGCACCTTTTGGCCCTCACCAGAAGAGGCCGGCACAGGGCACAGGAATCCTGGCCAGCGGAGCTGTTGCCATATCCCGTAACTGCCTGCAGCAGAGCTGGACCCAGAAGAGCGGGCGCACACTCGCACCACACAGTCACTGTGTGTGAGAGCCTCCTGTCACTCTGAGGCCACACCGCCTACAGCTCACTGCCCTATTTGGTAAGATGGCTCACATCCCTGCCGAACACAAAGTGGCGTATCCTTGGGGCGGCTCTGATCCTTGGGGCCCGGTACAGGTGCCCCCTTTGACCCCCCCATTGCCGCCCTTGACTGTGGGACTACACATTCCAGCATGACCTGCCATAGTTTTGTTTTCAGATCATGGTAAAACTGTGGCAGGGCATGCTGGGATGTGTAGTCCATCAGCAGCTGTAGGGCCCCTTTTAGTCCACCCTTTCTAATTGCACACTTCTAGTGGTTTCATGGCACAAATCCATTTGCCTCTAACCTACCAGAAGACGGTTTTCTTTTGTTACCTTAAACTTATGTTGTTATTACTAATATTTTTTTCTGCCGGTTATAGATACTTGGCATGAAAGTTTTTAAGTACTCTAAACTATTCCAAAAGTTAGCGGAATATTTAGTGTCTTACAAATTCTAATTTAAAGTTCTCCTTTCATCAGCAACATTGATCTTCTCATGTTCTGTGCAGAAAATCAACAAAGATAAATAGACACCATTAACGCCATTCTAATTTTGAAGATGAATGGGACCAGAGCGAATGTTATTAACTAATTTAATTATATCCATATCTTACTGAATGGGGATGTTTTATTCCCTATATTTATTACAGAGGGGCCAATTCAATTATGCGCGATGATGGCAGTGTTCCAAATGGAATTTATGCAGCGATCACCAGCAGGGCAGTCGAGAGCCAGGATGGGCCCAGGTGCTTTTTCAAGGGGTGTGGCCTAATCACAGGAGGCGTGGTCATGTACCTTTAGAAAAAAATACTGAAAAAAATAGTATTTTAAGCACCTCCATGGCCACACTGCAGCCCAGTACACAGCAGAGTGTGCTGGGCTGAGGAGAAGATCTGCAGCTGCTGCTGCCAGGTAAGAGGGAGGGGGCCTGGGCCCCTACTGGACCTTTACTGGGCCCCAGTGCCGTAACTAGACAATTTAGTGCTGTGTGCAAGATACAGCATTCGCGCCCCCTCTATACAAAACAGGGCCAATGCGCGCCCCTACAGCACGTGCAAAAATATAGGAGCGTGGCTTCATGGGGAAGGGGCGTGGCCACAGATCCCTTTTACACATTATGGCAGCAGAGCCCCCCTTTTTTCACAGTAAGCTGGCAGTCACCTTTTTACACATTAAGCAGGCAGTCACCTTTTTACACATTAGGCAGGCAGAGTCCCCCTTTTTTATACAATACAACAGCAGAGTCCCCCTTTTTTACACATTACAACAGCAGAGTCCCTCTTTGTACACATTAAGCAGTTAGTCACCTTTTTACACATTAGGCAGGCAGAGTCCCCCTTTTTTATACATTACAACAGCAGAGTCCCCCTTTTTACACATTGCGGCAGGCAGAGTCCCCTTTTTACACATTAGGCAGCCAGATCCCCTTTTTTACCAGAGAGAGAGAAAGAGAGATAGTTTGTTTTATATTTACCAATGACCTGCTGGCAAGCATCTCCTCTTCTCCTTCCACCCGAGTCCTCCACCCAGCTAGCAGCTCCTCAGGGCGCAGGGCAGAGACTGTAAGCTTGGTGAGACGTCTGATATGGGATCCATGGCTGTCAATGGTAGGCAGAGGAGGCAGAGACCCGGGAGCTGGCAGGTGTTGCAGCGCTCCCAAGTCAATTGCAGAGGCGACGTCGGCAGCAGCAGGAGACAGGCAGCGGCGGCAGGACTCGGAGTGACTGCCTGACATAGTGCCCGGCAAGGGGGATGCAGCAATGCCGAGTCCTTTGCAGAGGTGGGAGTCAGGCGGCTGTGGGAAACAGGCTGTGGCGGGGCACTGTTAGCGGCGCCTGCGGCACTCACAGTGCCTAACTGACTGTAGATAGCGGCTGTGCTGGGGTAGGGATGTGCTGCCGATGGTGCGCCTTCAGTGCATTTGCGCTGTGGGCAAGGCACCATCGGCACACACGTAGTTACGGCCCTGCTGGGCCCCTCCATCAGACCTGGGCCCGGGTAATCTGTACACTCTCCCCCCCTCTCTCGGCACCACTGATAACCAGCTGCAAATTGTCACAGCTTGGTGCACCGTTTCTCTTGGAATCCCAATGTGCAAACAGAAGATCACTTTACTGGGAGTCTGCTAATAAAGTATTGAGTTTATTTTAGAACGCACCATGTAGGTACAGAAACCAAAATCTGCAGATAGGTAACAATGGAGTTGTAAAGGTGGATTTGAAATGAGTCTTCATATAACAGGCAACGTGTGAAACCTAATCTTGCAAAATACCCGGTTACTGATGAAACCGGATCTTGCAAAGGTAATAGGTGAGGCAGAGTCTCTTGCACTGCAGAGGTATTTGGTGAGGGAGGATCTTATAAGTAAATTGGTAAGAGATGAGCCAAAGTCTCTTGCAAACAAACAGGTATTTGGTGAAGCATGGTCTTATAAGTTAATTGGCAGCAGTTGAGACCACGCCCCTTGCAAACAAACAGGTAATAGGTGAAGTAAGTCGTTTGGAAAATATTCAGGGACAGAGTCTTTTGCACATTAACAGATATAGATGAAGCAAGCCTTACAGGCTGAGAAAGGAAGAACCAGGGATCAGGGACCAGATCTAGAAGCACAAGATACCTTGCATGGACTGGCCTATGAATCTGACGAGTTGATCTGGCACCAAAAGTTCTGTGAAGCAGTCTTAAATTACCCAGAGACAGGTGTAGCTCATAACTGCTGAGCCAGGCAATTAGTAGAAGCAGACAAACAAGCTGAAATTAAACCACAAGGAAAAGCAACCCCAGTGGTAGAAGAGTGGTACTGCCATGGATTATGAAGTGTCCCCCCTCCATATGAGTGGTTTCCAGATGCTCACAAGGAACAAAAACTATGGAGACTCATCGGCAGTATCACCAGGAACATCTCAAGGATCACCACCATCCAGACTTTTTCCCCTTGTGATTCTTTTTTTGGAGGCAGAAGATCTTACTGGAGACATTCTCTTTAGTAAACAAATGAGCAGCACATGGGTACTTGGAAAACTGGACTGTAGACAAACACCCAGAAGGCTGAACAGCAGATAAACAAACTTTTGGAGAACAACATCACAGAAGGCTCGGGAATCGAGAAACATCGGATCCTTTGATTCTATAAATTGATTATCCCACTAGAAGGCTTTCCCTCTGAAGTCTAGGAGAAGGTAGCCCACTATCCAAACTGGAGTGATAGGGAATGAAGATGCATCTTGGAAGTACATGGAGCATTGGCACACCAAAACATTGACATTGGTCAGGATTATGGTGGCCAATCCCGAGATCGGGATTCGGGATTTAGGGCAAAAAACGGCCGGGATTCAATCCCGGGATTGGAAGCTCCAATCCCGGGGATTGAGGGATCAGCGTTGAGCGTCCACAGGACGCTCAGACGCTGCCTGGCTTCCTTCTTCTGGCTCCCCAGCACAGCGTGAGAGGTAACGCTGTGCCATCACGTGCCGCCAGGGGAGAGCGGAATATGTTTCCCACCCGCCCGCCCCCCTGTATATGGTGAGTTATGTGTGCGGGGTGGGGTGAGGGGACGGCCACATAGCTAAAAGCCAATCCCGCCATTTTTCAATCCTGATACCCGGGATGAAAAAAATGGCCCGGGATTGGCTTCCCTAGTCAGGATCCTATCAAAGTAGATGGATGGCTGGAGATCAGCTGAACACTCAGAAGACTGAACAGATCCTGGATATTTGGGAGACTGGATGGATAACTTGGATGACCCCAGCTGTGCAGCAGACTTGAATGGCCCCAGCTGGATTGGACTCTCAGATGATCCTGACTGGGCAACTGACGACTGATGGTTAACACTCGAGATAATGGACAGATGACTCAGATGTCCCACCTTGAACCTCTGGTAGGGCAGACACTTCGGGCACTGGAGAAACAGAGCTGGCTGGAGAAACAAGGACCAGTAGCACGCACATGGGTGGGCTCTAGGACAGCATTTGGAGTGATGAATGCCAGAGTGACACTCTGGGGTTTGGCGACCTGCGGGATGGCAGAAACGATGGTACTTCCCACAAGCCTGAAGGCAAGGGCAGATGGAACCTCATGCACAAAGGCAAGGGCAGATGAAACCTCAAGCCCAAAGGCTATAATCAGAACTGTGAGATCACTCGAGTATGACAGCAAGGTGGAAGGATAGAACCCTTTTGGAAACTACCATGGATCATGACAAGTATTTACCTTAATGTAGGGGTGTAACTTGAATTTTGTGAAGGCTGCATTAAATTTGAAGGTAACACATTGGTGAGGAGGACCACCATGCCTTCCACTGCAAAATGTCCGTCCTATTCTAAGCAAGACAGAACTTGGCCGTTCTTTCTTTCTTTCTGAGAAATAGAGCACTTCTACCTACCCCAGAGCTGTCTCCAGTTTTCCAGAAAAGAAGAGTGTTCCCCAGTGGGCAGCTTGGGGTCACCCCTAACTCTTAGAATATAGACCCACTGAACCTGTTCCCTTTCTCATCCCGAATAAGATAAAACATGCAGACACCAATTTAGAAGATTAGATAAACAAAGATGGGCAGAGATTTTTATGAAAAATAAGATGAATTGATGTTAAACAAAAGTATAATTATCTTTCCAAATAATTTTACTAACCATTAGTCATTATTTATTTATTAACAGTTTCTTATATAGCGCAGCAAATTCCGTTGCGCTTTACATTTTCAAATAACAATGATAGAACAAAACTGGGTAATTACAAACAGTCAGAGGTAAGAAGGCCCTGCTCGCAAGCTTACAGTCATAATACAAACCCCAGCTGCAAGAACATTAATGCTGACACTAGCTAACACTCCCCCAAATCATTATACACTGCTCAAAAAAATAAAGGGAACACTAAAATAACACATACTAGATCTGAATGAATGAAATATTCTTATTAAATACTTTGTTCTTTACATAGTTGAATGTGCTGACAACAAAATCACACAAAAATTATCAATGGAAATCAAATTTATTAACCCATGGAGGTCTGGATTTGGAGTCACACTCAAAATTAAAGTGGAAAAACACACTAGAGGCTGATCCAACTTTGATGTAATGTCCTTAAAACAAGTCAAAATGAGGCTCAGTAGTGTGTGGCCTCCACGTGCCTGTATGACCTCCCTACAACACCTGGGCATGTTCCTGATGAGGTGGCGGATGGTCTCCTGAGAGATCTCCTCCCAGACCTGGACTAAAGCATCCGCCAACTCCTGGACAGTCTGTGGTGCAACGTGGCGTTGGTGGATGGAGCGAGACATGATGTCCCAGATGTGCTCAATTGGATTCAGGTCTGGGGAACGGGCGGACCAGTCCATAGCATCAATGCCTTCGTCTTGCAGGAACTGCTGACACACTCCAGCCACAAGAGGTCTAGCAATTTCTTGCATTAGGAGGAACCCAGGGCCAACCGCACCAGCATATGGTTTGACAAGGGGTCTGAGGATCTCGTCCTCGGTACCTAATGGCAGTCAGGCTACCTCTGGCGAGCACATGGAGAGCTGTGCGGCCCCCAAAGAAATGCCACCCCACACCATTACTGACCCACTGCCAAACTGGTCATGCTGGAGGATGTTGCAGACAGCAGAACGTTCTCCTTGGCATATCCAGACTCTGTCACATGTGCTCAGTGAGAACCTGCTTTCATCTGTGAAGAGCACAGGGCGCCAGTGGCAAATTTGCCAATCTTGGTGTTCTCTGGCAAATGCCAAACGTCCTGCACGGTGTTGGGCTGTAAGCACAACCCCCACCTGTGGACGTCGGGCCCTCATACCACCCTCATGGAGTCTGTTTCTGATCGTTTGAGTAGACACATGCACATTTGTGGCTTGCTGGAGGTCATTTTGCAGGGCTCTGGCAGTTCTCCTCCTGTTCCTCCTTGCACAAAGGCGGAGGTAGCGGTCCTGCTGCTGGGTTGTTGCCCTCCTACGGCCTCCTCCACGTCTCCTGATGTACTGGCCTGTCTCCTGGTAGCGCCTCCATGCTCTGGACATTACGCTGACAGACACAGCAAACCTTCTTGCCATAGCTCGCATTGATGTGCCATCCTGGATGAGCTGCACTACCTGAGCCACTTGTGTGGGTTGTAGACTCCGTCTCATGCTACCACTAGAGTGAAAGCACTGCTAGCTTTCAAAAGTGACCAAAACATCAGCCAGAAAGCATAGGAGCTGAGAAGTGGTCTGTGGGCACAACCTGCAGAACAACTCCTTTATTGGGGGTGTCTTGCTAATTGCCTAAAATTCCCACCTGTTGTCTATTCCATTTGCACAACAGCATGTGAAATTGATTGTCAATCAGTGTTGCTTCCTAAGTGGACAGTTTGATTTCACAGAAGTGTGATTGACTTGGAGTTACATTGTGTTGTTTAAGTGTTCCCTTTATTTTTTTGAGCAGTGTATTATCTTTATCTCCCCACTTATTAATATCCTTCAAGTATTTAACCCAAATAATTAATAACTCCAAACATTCTTGTGCTTCATTAACCTACCTACCCACTCTAAACTATGACTTTGTCTTACATTCTATTTCAATCACCACCACTGACACCCCATAGCTTTCACTTAAAAATAAAGAGATAACCTTAGTATGTCCTTATAGAGCCACAATAATAAATCATTTAATAGCCATAGAGTTATGTGTGGTAAGTCTTTCATAAGCGCACTTTCAGAAAACTTTGGACCCGGTTCTTTAAAACTCTACATAATACTAGAAGTACTAGAATTCCTCTAATACCGTAGTTTTGCCACCAGTCTCTCAGAAGTCTATAGTACAGTGGTATCCGGACTATAGGTAGACTATGAATAGGTCGACCACCAATGGTCGACATGTAAAAGGTTGATAGTGCTTATGGTGGACACAGCTTTTTATTTTTTTAGCAATCTAATCACCTTTTTCATACTTTACCATCCACGTGGACTACGATTGGGAATAATAACCTAGCACCTCGCCCGAACATGGTGAGCGAAGTGGTACACTAATTGGGTTCCACAAGCTTTCATAGCGAAAACGATTTTTTTTAAAATGCATTGTCGACCCTTTTTGTTTTGACCTCTATCATGCTGACCTTTCCTACTGTCTACCTCTTTTATGCTGACCTAATGACCTTGTCGACCCTTTTACCCCATCAACCTAATGCATGTCGACCTTTAGCGGTCGACCTAGTGACTGTACACCTTTTGCTTGTCGATATAATAATCCACACTCAGTATGGTATAACTTTAGCACTGTAAAGACAGCTGGAATGGTGATGGAGACCAACTGGGATTGTTTAGTTTTGATTAAGAGGGATATTTTAGGTTGTAAAATTTATAGTATTTACTACAGATCAACACCAATATTTATCAAACCTTTCACAGTCAACTGCAGTTGATGAGGAAAACTGTAGATTGGCGCAGGACGGGCACACACAGCTCCCCTGCAAAAAGGAATTTATATAACAACTGACCTTAATGATATTGGGGCCAATTCATTAAGGTTAGCATGCTGACCGGTGCCTCCCTTCCTGCTTCAAGCAGAAATTGCGAACAGCACGCAATTTCTGCTTGTTAGCAGAAATTAAGGATAACTCCTGCCGGCGCCGCTTAGCTACGGCCGCAGGAGTCCCTGCGCCATTTTTGCTGTCGTAGCGGCTGCATGTGACGTCACGCAGCCGCACCCCCCCCCCCCGTTTAAACGTACCAGCCCCCGCAACGCTCCGTTTCCACCCAGAAAATGGAGTGTTGCCTCCCCTCTCCTGCCCCGCGACAGAAAATGCGGGCGCATGCGCAGTAGGGCCTGCTGCGCACGCCCCCCGCGGCCCCTCAGCAAAAATTCCGTATGAATCGCTACTTGCGATTCATACTGACTTTGCTCCATAGTTTGTTAAATATACAGTTTTACATTATGCCCCTTTGCTGGAGTCTCATTGCTTTCTCCTTCCTGTGTATAGTACCTCTGCTGCCTTATTAAATGTACCCACGTGTTCAGTATTGATTGACACTCATCGTGCATTATTACTGTGCTACAAAGGTCAATTAAGAATTGAGAATGCTTAATTACAGCTGGTCGATTAATGAGAAAGCAGTATAGAATTAATCTGGTGAGTTGATGGGTTTTGCTATCTAGATATCAGCAACAAGATTGTATTAAACAGCTCCAGGGACACATATCCAGTTGTATTCCGGGAATCCATAAACCGAATTCCTGCAGCCCTTATTACCTAGACATAAGCGAGTGCTGCAGGGACGCGTTTACGGTGTCCGTGTTTTTTTAATTAACTTTTATGGTCTATCTTACGGTTTATTTTATAGATGGTTCCAATGTTCAACTCTAAGCAGTATCCATACAGTATAAACAGATATACATTATAGCATATATAAAAGGTCGACGTAGTAAGGCTAACTCACAAACAATTAGTGCAATGTAAAATAATCAATAAGTAGCATAAACAGTACAAAAATAATTAGCACAAAGCTCATAAAAAATGCAAATTGCAAAGTCGCTGAATGTTTGGGATGAAAGATGTTTCTGTGCACCTGTTATGTTCAGGTATATCTGCAAATGAATGTATGGAGAAAGAAGAGGCGTCAAAAATAGAGTAGTAAATGTATGCATAGAAAAGTAGGTGCTGCTGGGAGATATAGATAGCTGCGTATAAATAGTGTAATAAGCTTATTTATAGCGTTGACAATATGGAAACCAGCGCTGGCTGTAATAATTAGACAAATATGGACGGTTTGTTATAAAGAGAATAATATTCACAATTTATTCACCATTACACATTTAAAAAATATAATAAAAAAAAGGGGGGGGGAAATAATAAACATATATTGTTTAAAAAAATGCTAATAAAAAATAGCTAATGCCATCAGAATGGAATGATTAGTTCTCAGCCAATCCACTTGAAATACTCCTGTATGTAAATCCTCACGTGGCTAGGACCTCCTCCAATGAAAAGCAGTCCACATATAAGCAATAAGTGTTACCAGATAAGGTAGATGGGTTTCCCTTGATAATAACTCAGCTTTAGGAATTATCCAATGGTGGCTTAAAGGGAGTCCAAACAAGGTGCTTATCTGTTAATCCAAATGATGGAGCAAGTGTCCATTTTATGCCAGGGATGGATAGCAGGAGTTCAGGATATCCGCATGTGGCATCGGCTTGAGTTCTTAGGCTCTACGCGTTTCGCTGGTTAAAGAACATCCAGCTTCATCAGGAGCATGACTCATGTATGAGATTATTTATAGCGTTTTTATCATAATCACCACTATACAGTATACTTTCCTTTGCGTGGTGGATACCACAGCCTCTTGGGTAGTCATTTGAAGTCATAGGACCCTATTTATTGCCAATCATAAAATCTACCCAAAAAGTAGCAATTATTTTTGCAGAAAGTTGACGCAATATGAATTGTGTTTTTGTTGGAATCCTTTCCGATTAGTGACTGTGACACCTCAGAGGAGTTCCGATCAGTTTCACAGCTGCAAAATATTTTGTATGTGAAAAAATAAGTGCAAACTAAGAAGTCTATTTCCTAAACATTGGAGAGAGATAAAGTACAAGCCAATCAGCTCCTAACTGTCAATTTTCAAAGCCAGCCTGTAACATAGCAGTTAGGAACTGATTGACTGGTACTTTATCTCCATCCACTTTATCTCTCTCCAAGGCTTAGTAAATAGACCCCTAAGATCGGTATCTCGGGCGTTAAGTGACTGCTTTTTAAGTGATAATTTCATTGTTTTGATATGTTTTATATAATCTGCTAATCTGGGTTATCAATTATAACAAAAATGTCATTGTGTGCCACCTAGAGATGGACATCAACGATCGATCTTGCGAAAGCTCAATCTCCTTCTCCATGTCCGATTTTTTTGATTGATTGGCCCAATTCAGAATGGCGGTTATGGTTTTGCCTGTTCTCTGGCGTGTGTTTGACTTGTGCTGACCCGTTCTGTACATCCATGATTCCCCCCCCCCTCCTGTTCCTTTAAACTGCGCGTAGTGAAAACAGTATCGATCCTTGAAGACTTAAATATTATTTTCACAATTTTCTAGTTCATTAAATACAAATTTGCCGATCGTGTCTCAATCCAAAGGCTTTCTGCAGCCTGCCTGTCCTGTTTATCGCTTCTCTTTTCAAACTCGCTCAACCCATTGCTTTAATTAATAAATTGAATTGTCGGATCTTGTTTCATCTAGACTTGCCCTTATTATACCCCAACCTCACCACAGATGACCACGAATTGACACAGCTCTCCTCTGGGGATCGGTATGGTATACCGTCGTACGGGATGCCGAAGGTCAGTATACCGACATTTGCATGCTGAGCGGTGGTATGCCGGCAGGGGGGGGGGGGGCAAGCGCAACGAAGCCCCTTGCGGGCTCGGTGGTGAGCTACGCTCGCCACAGGTTCTATTCTCCTTCTATGGGTGCCATGGACACCCATAGTGGGGGAATCACCTACCTCACCGGTATACTGGCGGCAGTATGGTGCCCCAGTCAGGATCCCGGCGTTGGTATTGTGACCGCATACCCTCCTCTGGGCTCTATTTGTAGGCTTTACATTGTACAGAATGGTGAAGCAAACCCAGAAGTTTACATCATAAAACTCAATTTAATCATCTCTACCTGTAACCACGGCCTAAACAGTTCTTCCCGGGTCACCTTATGGGGTAAATTTACTAAGAATTGCATTTCACCCGTGTTTGTCCGAGATCAAACACGGGCGATATCAATCAGACGGGTGGTCTTCTGTATGCCGACTGATGGGATCCCGGCACACAGTATACCGGCGCCGGGATCCCGACAGCCGGCATACCGACACTTATTCTCCCTCGTGGGGGTCCACAACCCCCCTGGAGGGAGAATAAAATAGTGTGGCGCGTGTAGCGCGCCACCGTAGCGTGGCGAGCGCAGCGAGCCCGCAAGGGGCTCATTTGCGCTCGCCACACTGTCGGTAAGCCGGCGGTCGGGCTCCCGGCGCCGGTATGCTGGTCGCCGGGAGCCCGAACGCCGGCATATCGTAGTGAACCCCAATCAGACACTGGTGCTTTCTCTTAACTAAAACACAGGAATGTACTATGTTCCCGTGTTCTAGTTAATTGTGTTTTCCGATGGTCTATGGGGTGTATTCAGTTCTTGCCGGAAACTGCCGTCTTGTCGGAAAGACGGCAGTTTCCGACGGTCAGAAGGGGTTCCGTCCTATTCAGTAATCCCTTAGTTTTTCCGCCAAGTTGGGAATGCCGACTCGTCGGAAAACACGTGGATCGGCAGAATAGCCGCGAATCCACGGGTTTTGTCGGATTCGGCGGCCAAACCTGACAGATTTTAGCCCCGTTTCCAACAATGTCAATCCGACTTTAACAAAAGTCGGATTGGCATTGTCGGGAATGGCCAAATACTGCATTGTCGGATCCTTTCCGTCAGAAAGGATCAAACAAGCATTGAATATACGCCTATGTGTCCATGTGTGGCTGCCGTGTTTGCCGCCAGCCAAATTTTATTTATTTATTAGCAGTTTCTTATATAGCGCAGCATATTCCGTTGCACTTTACAATTAGAACAACAGTCCTCTACATGAAGCCTGCTCAGAGCAGTGAGATCCCTGCAGTGTTCCTTTGTGCAAATGTGTTAAAAGTGTAAACAAAAAAATAGAAAAAAAAACTGAGTGGGGTCTACCACCCTATAAGCATAACCAGCCCCCAGGGCTTTTGAGTCATTCCTGGTTCTAAAGATATGACAGAATAAAAGATGTAGGGGCAGGGCTGCCATCAGAAATTGTGGGGCCCAGGACTGACAAAATAAACAGGGCCCCTCTGTCCTCCCAAAAAAAAATCTGCTGCACTGCTCCACCCCTATGTGATGTCATACATTGTGAAATCTGCTGCACTGCTCCACCCCTATGTGATGTCATACATTGTGACATTACATATAAGTGGAGTGTTGCGGACCTACAGGAACGGTTTACAGAGAGCTGATGCGCTGATGAGGCTTGTTTTAAGAAGTCCTCCCTGCACATCAGCCTGCTGTTGATTCACAGACTGGTGCAGCTCTCCAGGTATTGGTGGCAGGAGCCTGGGGTGGGTCCCCCTCTCTGTAAGGGTGCAGGACACCAGTCCCCACAGTCCCCCCCCCCCTGATGGCTGCCCTGTGTAGGGCTCCACTAGCCAGGAAGGTACTACCATAGCCAGGGGATAGGCGGACATTGGTCCCCTGTCCGTAACGATACCCCCCCCCCCCCAAACTAGTCATCCTTGGGCAGTGAGTACCGAGTTGACAGTAATTAGCTTAGTTATGAAAAAAAAAATGTCTTTTACATGAGGGAGATCCCAGCCAGCCCACCCCACCCCACCCCCCACACACACACACATGCCAGTACTGGAGAGCACAAGTATCACTGTGCAGGGTATAGTACCTATAGTCCCCTGTAAAATAAGTGTACTCATACACCGTGAAAGTAAAACTTTAATAATCACTCTTGCACACTCACAATCACAGTCACACATACTTACTGACACTCACTGTAGCCATTCATTTCCTCTTGTCTAAGTAGGCATCCATGTAACCATACTCGCCTCTTCCTAGCGAAGATCAGGTCCTCTTCAGTCTATCTAGGCATCCCAGGAGTTTAAAAAAAAATAACAAACCCATACCATTGCAAACATCAGGAAATATATGTATTACAGGTTGAGTATCCCATATCCAAATATTCCGAAATACGGAATATTCCGAATTACGGTATTTTTTGAGTGAGAGTGAGATAGTGAAACCTTTGTTTTCTGATGGCTCAATGTACACAAACTTTGTTTAATACACAGTTTTATTAAAAATATTGTATTAAATGACCTTCAGGCTGTGTGTATAAGGTGTATATGAAACATAAATGAATTGTGTGAATGTACACACACTTTGTTTAATGCACAAAGTTATTAAAAATATTGGCTAAAATGACCTTCAGGCTGTGTGTATAAGGTGTATATGAAACATAAATGCATTCTGTGCTTAGACTTGGGTCCCATTGCCATGATATCTCATTATGGTATGCAATTATTCCAAAATACGGAAAAATCCGATATCCAAAATACTTCTGGTCCCAAGCATTTTGGATAAGGGATACTCAACCTGTACTACACACACTTCCTGTATGCAAATGTGTGGGACCCGGGTGACTTCTGTCATTAAAAGACCTACCGGCCAGTCAGAGAGCGCCTGTGTAAAAGCTGCCCGGTGATTGGCTGTGAGCAGCTGCACACGGCCAATAAAACCCACCCCCATAGATTTCAAAGGTGGGAAAGCGCCATTGAAGTCTATGGTGAGAACCGCTACATTGTATCCTATTATGGGAACCACAAGGTTAACCTCTATTAACCTTGTGCTTTTCTTCACTAACCATTAGCCATGGATACCTGCAGGGCGTGGGCCCTTTATTGGGAGGGTCCTCACACCCCCAGGAAACCCTGGTGAGGGCTGACTAGTTAGGAGGGTTTAATATTATGGCAAGGGGACAAATATAAGCACATCCGATGGATGTGGCATTACCTTCCTGGCTTGTGGAGCCCAGTGCTTGTTTAAAACATATGAGGGACCCCTACGCATTTTTTTGCCCTGTATTTTTTGAACCAGGACTGACTCAAAGAGCCCGGTGCTGGTTATGCTTTTTGGGGGGATCCCACAGTGGGTTTTTTTTTTTATCCATTTCTACTCATTTACACAGAGAAGCACTGCACAGTTCTCACTGATCTGTGCAAGCAGTGGTTAAACTGGGGGGGAATGAGGTGGAACTAAGTTCCACCACCTGTAATGGTAGGGGGAACTAGTAATTCCAACAGAAAAGTCTGACCCATCACCTACATCAATAGACGATGCAGGCGGCGCTAGTGTTACTGATGGGCTGCAGCCACCTCCCCCTTCCTCAGGTCCTGGTGGCTCCATGGTCCTCCTCCATCTACAGCCTACCCCTCTTGGTAATCACATGCTGTGTCTGTTGGACAGTATTCATCCCCTCCTCAGGTCCCAGTGGCTTCCTTTTCCGGAACGACGTATGTGATGTCATGCTGTCACCACTGTTGAAGTGAAGAGGAGGCATGAAGAGGAGCAAAGAGAGGTGGGGGAGCTGCTGGAGGGATACAGGGCATGGAGCATCTGCAGGGACACAGGCGTGAGCTGCTGGAGTGACTGAGACAGAGATGTGTAAAAGGGGGACTACTCAGGGCATTATGTGTATAAGAGGCACTACTGTGGTCATTATGTGTAAGGGGCACTACTACTGTGGGCATTCTGTATATAAGCGGCACTACTACTGTGGGCATTTTGTGTATAAGTGGCACTATGGTCATTATGTGTAAGGGGCACTACAACTGTGGGCATTATGTGTAAGTGGGCACTATTTCTGTGGGAATTGTTTATAAGGGGCACTACTGTGGGCATTGTATACAATGGGAACTACTATGTGGCATAACATGCATAGAGGGTACCATTGTGTAGTGCAATGTGAATAAAGGGCAATACTGAGTGACGTAACTTGTATAAGGGGCATTACTGTGTGGTGTAATATGAATCAGGGGCACTACATGCGGTGTAATGTGAATAAGATTGTGCTACTGTGTGGTGTCATTTAAATTGGGGGTACTATTGTGTGGCTACTCTGCTTCTTTATGAGATCAATGTCCCTTTATAAAGTATGGGAAGTAGGGCACTAAATTTGTAGTTTGAAGGTGCACGCCGAAAACACTAGTACTGGCCCTGGCTTCGCCGCCTACAGAGGGAGGGGGTAGTCGCTGTGCAGGGGTGCGATCGCTTGTGCAGAGAGCTGCGCAAACAAAAGTTTGTGCAGTCTCTGCACAGCTCAGGACTTACTCTTCCACTGCCATGATCCAGCCCGGAGCTGACGTCAGGTACCCTCCCTTCAAACGCCAGGACACGCCTGCGTTTTCACAGACACTCCCTGGAAACGGTCATTTGACACCCACAAACGGCCTCCTGCTGTCAAACGTCTTGCGATCGCCGGTGCAATCGCTTTCTTCGTCCATCCCGTCGCAGTCCGGCACTCCCCGTCGCTAGCGGGGCCTCGCGCCTGCGCATTGCGGCACGGGCGCATGTGCAGGTTAGACCCGATCGCTGCTGTACGAAGACCTACAGCAGCGATCGGGTCTGAATGACCCCCAGAGTGAGGGAAAGAGGGGGGAGGGTAGGTGGCGGGGTGAATGAGTTCCACCACCTCTCCAGGACCACTATAAGCCCTGTGTGCAAGCTTCTCTAAACACGCTGCGGAGGGGGCGAAAAGTGCATTTTGATCCGAGTTTTAACAACTCATGGGTGTGTTTGCAGAACAGTTAAATTCATATTTTTCAGTGTTGTCTATGGAAATTACATTTGAGTTTGGCCAATAGTGTATTTGATCATATGTCCACCTATGTTTTGTACTTCTCTTTGAACAAACACTCCGGTGTTTGTTCTTTAGTAAATTTCCTGTGAATGACAAAATGCCTGAACACTCCTGTGTTTGAAACATGGAGCTTAGTAAATGTACCCATATGAGTATCTACCAAATGGCAGCAGTTAATTATTTTATTATCTTTTATTATCAGGCAGCAGAAACTGTACGTGGGAGTGATGGGTCCAATGGATGGGTAACACATTGTAGGCTAGATGCATCATTGATTGCTTGGAGAGTGATAAAATGGAGAGTGAAAAAGTGCCAACCAATCAGCTCCTAACTGCCATGTCACAGGCTGAGTTTGAAAAATGGCAGTTTGGAGTTGATTGGCTGGCCACCAAACTTGAAGACAGTGGAGTCTATTTATGAAGCAGTGAGAAGTGGAGAAGTTGCCCAAGGCAACCAATCAGCTTTTAAGTAACATTTATAATGTTCTTTATATAAACTTATATGTAGCAGCTGATTGGTTGCCATGGGCAACTTCTCCACTGGCTCACTTCTCCACTATTTTCACTGCTTCATGGGACAGACCCCAGTGTCAGAGCTGCTGAAGTGGATTTGGAGATGATAGGCAAAGGGCACTTGTGGTCAGGTCAATAGAAGAGGGAGAAGGATCTTATCTGAGACTTTATACAGGTTGAGTATCCCATATCCAAATATTCCAAAATACGGAATATTCCGAAATACGGACTTTTTTGAGTGAGAGTGAGAAAGTGAAACCTTTGTTTTTTGATGACTCAATGTACACAAACTTTGTTTAATACACAAAGTTATTTAAAATATTGTATTAAATGACCTTTAGGCTGTGTGTATAAGGTGTATATGAAACATAAATGAATTGTGTGAATGTATACACACTTTGTTTAATGTACAAAGTTATAAAAAATATTGGCTAAAATGACCTTCAGGCTGTGTGTATAAGGTGTATATGTAACATAAATGCATTTTGTGCTTAGATTTAGGTCCCATCACCATGATATCTCATTATGGTATGCAATTATTCCAAAATACGGAAAAATTCGATATCCAAAATACCTCTGGTCCCAAGCATTTTGGATAAGGGATACTCAACCTGTATCCTAAAGGGAGAGATCAAAGGAAGGGTTGATTTTCTGGTAAACAAAAAAAACTTCTTTGTTTTTTTTTTTTCCAGTTTATCAAACATTTACATTCCATACAGCCTGGCTGAAGAATGATTCCATGGCTTAATAATTCTAGTTATAAAAAAAAATGTCAGCCTAGTACTTTTGTCATGACCTTTCTCTTGCTACCTACAAGCACTCTCCCGCGTCCTTGGTACACATTGCACACGATTTGCTCTGTCTGACAAAGGAGTCGCAGGAACAATAATGAGGACGTTCGTCAACGCTTAAGAGCAATAGCGTTTCCAGGATGTAAAACTTCATTGATAATTTAGCCAACCTCTGCTGGTGTGCATTATACAAGGATGATTCACCTAGACACACAGTAACGATTTCTCTTCAACACTATTAAAAGCTTTGACTTGTCGCCTCCTACGGAGAGTATGTCTGATAATTGCCGCTGTGTCACAGTCGGAAACAATGTCATCGCCTTAGACAACTCATTTTCTTAAAAAATTATTCAATAAAATAATACTTTCCTGAAATGAAAATGTCTTTAGCAACACTGGCTCAGTCATGTTCAATCTGAAAAAGGGGAAAGTGCTAAAACGGACTTAAAAACCCCCACAAATTTTGCAAGATCAACATGTTCATTAAAGTTTTGAAGTTGGAACCGTTGAGAATTTTATTATCGATGGATTTATCGTTATTGCCCTGATCTGCCCAAGCCGTGATGATTCATGCGTGGAGCCACGCCGATTTGTGGCATCTGGAATACTTGGGGAAAATTTGGACTGTTGGCAAATTTGGTTTATTACAATTTAGTTTGCTACTATCTTCGCTAAAGATCAACTTTTTTTGTGGTTTCGCTTTGTGATCTGAAACCAAATCCACTCCTTGAGAAAAAGAAATAAGTAAAAGAAGAGATCTAGGGACAATGATCTGTATTGCTTTGACAGGAGCAATTTCTCACACTCCTTCTTTCTTAGGTATATAGGAACTTTCCTTGGCAGTAATTACAGCTGCATTTTAGTAGGACTAGAACAGCAATCCCTGTGGGTGTAGGCGCCAGTATGGTGGTCGCCTGGAGCCCGGCCGCCGGCAACTCGAAGGCCACTCATCCCTGCAGTACGTGTTACTTTGGGATTGTACAATGATAGGAGGGCCTTTCTGGAATGTAGAGATGCATACATATATTGACATACTGGTTCCAGATTGGGGAGGGGGAGAAGGGGGGCTTGGTTCAGCTGATTTTTCAGATCTGGTGCAAGGAATGGATCTCTTTCCTCTTGGGTTGGTTCAGCCTGTAATAATCAGCTAGTCATTGAAAACTTCTCGTCAGTTTTAAAGGGCTCCCACTGGGGTTGGATATTGGTTCTGGCCTTCCTCTGTTCCTGCCACCTGGTGTCTCCTCACAGCCTTCACTGCATTAAGTCCCCTCAAACAGGGGTGAGGTAACCAAAGCTGGTCCTTCTCTTGTCAGGCCTCCAGAGCCTCCTCACAACACTGCGGTCATTCATGGCTTCTCCCACAGCCTGAGCCACACAGTGCTCCCACACAGAGAGAGGCTGCAGCTCACAGCACATCTCTCCCCAATGTGCTGGTCTCTCTCTATTCTAACTTTCCTCTCAGGTGAGCTCTCCTCCCCTCACTCTATGAGAGCACGACTGGCCCCATCTCTCACCAATGGTACCTCAGGACCACTTCTGTCCCTTTGTCTCACTCTGCCCTTTTTTTGACAGGACAAATCACTATCAGCTGTATCACTCTGCCCCTCTCTGCAACTATCCGGGAGGAGGCAACCAGGTCAGTGCAAGAGGGAGTGTGGCATCATCCAAGGTGGGCAGTGCGGGGTCATAGATGCCCCTATTTCATCATTGCAACCCCTCCCCCACTTTGCAATGTCCACTTGCAAAATGGGTGTGTTGGAGTTGGATGTTGCAGATAGTGGTGAAGGCAAGATCTGGGAGAATTGTTGACTTTCCCGGGGGATGGCGGGAGGGCCAACTGATTTTTGGGAGCCTATTGGCCATTTCAGGAGAGTAGGCAAGTATGATTACAAAGGGCAACAGTTCACATTAGGAGAATCTTTTCACTCTTGGGTGGGGTATGGGTCGTTGGGTTAACTGAACTTAGGTCAACAGTCATTAGGTCGACAGGGTCATAAGGTCGACATGTAGTAGGTCGATAGGTCAAAAGGTAACTACAAAAACTAAGTGGGTTTTTGGACTTTTTTTGTGTCGTTTTCTTCGTAAAGTGATGGGGAACCCCAATTAGTGCACTGCGTCCCATCGCTTCGGGCAACCGTTCCCAATTGTAGTCCACGTGGATCGTGAAGGATGAAAAAGTCCAAAAAAATTACAAAAAAATTATTGAAAAACGCACGTTGACCTAGTACATGTCGACCTAATGGCAGCGTCGACCTAATGCATGTCGACATTCAGTGATTGACATAATGACTGTCGACCTAAGCTGTGTCGACCCAACGACCGTATCCCCTTTGGTTTGCCATGTAACATGTAAACATTCCTTCCCAACGCGCCAGGTTCTGTGCAACTCGTCTACCGCCAAGCAACTTTTTCGGGCACATATGCGCCTTAATTGCAAAGTGGTGCGTCAAAACCACTTCACGAGACTGCACTGAGAAATTTAATATGCAACATTTTTATATCTATGTGCGACTGTCTGTATATGAAGAGTTACAATTGTTCTTTGTTTACAGATTTAGACTCAGTCGCACACAGATATACAAATGTTGCATATCATATTAATCAGTGTTGTTAAGACACACATTTGCACGAAAGAGCTATGTGCGGCCACTCTTATGAGGCATCTCGCACCGCTTGGAGTATTGAGGCTAGGGGGTATATTTACTAAAGGTCGATTTTTATTGATTTTAGTTCTATATGTTAGGATTCCAGGGTTAAAATACACATTTACTAACAGATTACTTTTTATATTAATTTTTAAATTTTAGTAAATATGTGCTTTAGCCTAGAAACCCAACCTCGATTACTACTGGATTTTTAAGAGATCTGAAATTTATCAAAATCAATTAAAATCAACATTTAGTAATTATACCCCTAGGTGTATGATGACATATCTGTATATAAAGCTGCTCCTTCTGACGCATATACCGGGTTACTGTGATCGCTGACCCTGTATATGTCTGATGAATTACATCCACTGCGCTATGCATAAGGCAAATCAATCACTCTAATATCAAGCGTTTGGAACCCCCTTCTGTAGTAACTCTGCATTTGCCCCCGATAATAATGTAGTGAAAGCTGTGTACTACACTGTAATCACAGTAAGTCACTGAACCGTTGTCTCACACAAGAGAATAGAGAATAAACCTGGATAACACATTGCACTCAGCAGAAGATGCATCTTTGTAGAACAGTATATGTTTATTATTAACAAACTGCTTGCTGTCTGTGCAATGAACGTACGACTTTACTAATAAGCACCTGCCAATGTTAATATGGAGGATGGAAGTGGAACCTAGATATTATTTAAATCTAATTATTTGCATCTCATCTGCAGTGTAGGTTTTCTATTCAGACGAAGCTTAAGTTGAACATTTCCTCTCCTTTCAAAAGAAAAGTTGTTAAAAAACGTAAATTCTCTCATTGCTTCTGGCAATTACACGATACACCCACGCGTTTCTTCTCAGCTTTGGTTAATCATCTGAGAACGTTTCTGAAATTAAGAAAAGAATAATTTAATGCTGAAATGGCCCGTTTTATGGCTGTCACTGGTCAACGGGGGCCGAGTGTTCCTTAGTTCCATATTACAGCAGACAAGTAACAATATGCTTCTTTATGGAGACGGCTGCTTCTTTAATCGAGTCATAAAGACAGAACAGGAATTGTTTTCTGCCTGGATTAGTTTGTAATAAAAAAGGAATTACCTGCTCTACAGTTGGACGCCAGGATTTTCTTTCCTTGAGATAAATGTTGTAGGATTTATTTTGCGCTAGTTAATCGGAATCTGTTTCATATATTTCTTGTGTAATACAAAGGAGGGGATTCAAGGGAGGATGCTATTTCAGTAGCAGCTGTGTCTTTTATCGCTACTGCGTCGTTATGGTAATGCCACAGCCGATGGGTGTCCTATTGTGAATCTGCCAATTTGCATAGAAAGACGCACCATCGGTGCACATTTTGCACTGCACTACTGGAGGCATATGTGCATCTGGCACTATACTGGAACGTTATGTGTATCTGACACTCTACTGGAACGTTATGTGTATCTGGCACTATACTGGGGCCATATGTGTATCTGACACTATATTGGGGTCATTATGTGCATCTGGCACTATACTGGAACGTTATGTGTATCTGGCACTCTACTGGGGTCATTATGTGTATATGGCAGTACTTCAAAATTGCTCGCTCAGGGTGCTAGGAGGCCTGGAGCCTGCCATGTCACTGATGATATCTACAATCAAGAAAGGGTAACTATTGCTGTTTGAAGATACCATCCAAGTGACTTTATTGTGCTTACATATCCCCATCGAGAGCTATTTCTAGTAGTTGAGCATAGTATTGCAGGAGTGACTAGTAGGAGCCAAGTACAGATGGGTCCTCCGTTATCTTGACTGTTTCTGCGCCTAGACAGAGGTTTAGTCACGCCTAGGCGATAGCGTAGGTTGCTGAGTTTAATCATGGACAGGCGCGTTGAGGCGCGACTAGATACTCAGCATGCAATGCACATCTCCACCACTGGGTGGCTAATGCTCCACTAATCCAGTATTTTAGTTTGAATAGCGGCGGATTGATCTACAGTACAAGCTCTGGAAAATGGTCAGTGATGTCTGTAATGTTAATATACAGTCCTGTACTGCATAGTGTACACATGAATGGTGACCAATGGTCAGATGGAGAGAGTAAAAAAAATAGTTTATTCAGACGCAAACGAACGTGTTAAAACACTTATGTATGCAGACGCAACTAATGTCAGTATGTACAGTGCACTAAATGAGCGTCCGAGTCCCCTAACGGCATAAACGAACACAAATGGTAAGGAATCGCTCTTTGCAGTACTTTTACACATGAACTTGTGTATCTTCCATGCAGCGACGTACAGTAGGCTAGCGGTGAAGGCTCCCACGCCGAGGGTCTCGGGTTCGATTCCCAGAGTGCCAATCTATATATCCCCCCCCCCCGTCATTCACTTTATTAATTTTTTTTTCTGTGTAATCCATTGTAAAACATTCAATGGAAGGGTGCACACAGGTTTCACATAAATCAGTGTAAATCTGCAGGAGCGACTCATTCTGCTATGTAACAGCGGTAATGAGCAGCTGTAGACGTACCAGTAAATATAAATTAGAGTATTCTGACGCAACTAACTGTTAAAGCAACACAGTACTGTAGATCGTCGGCGTTAGAGAATCTCTGTTATACTTTATACAACTCTGTAATTTACTAAGAATTTGTATTCTCAATCACTGCCGACAATAGCCAAACACTACTGGGAAAACATAGAATTTGTAAAAAAAAAAAAAAAAGGACCTTTTAAATAGACCTGCTTTTTGCTGGCGTGTTCAGATAGTCATGCACGGATCAGTGAGATTAAAATTGCCACTGTATGTTACAAGCTGTTCGTGCTAATTAGTACACTAGAAGAACATACTGTACAGAGATAATAAGGACGTTGATTTGGCATCCAGGAACCTAGGGAGGAGCTTTTATCTCTCTCCGTTATACTTAGAAATATTACAATGGACAGAGACAAAAGCTCCTCCCTAAGTTCCTGGATGCCAAATCACCGTCCTTAGTATCTCTGTACAGTATGTTTTACTAGTGTACTAATTAGCACGAACAGCTTGTAACGTAGAGTGGCAAAGTTTAATCTTTCTATGTATAATGGAGAGAAATAAAAGCTCCTCCCTAAGTTCCTGGATGCCAAATCACCGTACTTAGTATCTTTGTACAGTATTTTCTATTAGAGTACTAATTAGCACGAACAGCTAATTAGTACCCTAATAGAACATACTGTATAGAGATACTAAGTATGGTGATTTGGCATCCAGCAACTTAGGGAGGAGCTTTTATCTCTAAAATTAGAGCACTAATTAGCACAAACAGCTAATTAGTACTCTAATAGAACATACTGTTATACTTACTACGGGATTTGGATGCTCACATATCCATAACATCAATAGACCATACTGTACCTGTAATACATTCATTTGCATCTGTATATGCAGTAATATTTGCGTCTGTACTGTATATACTGTTATATACTATATGACATACTGTAGCATAATGTAGCATAATGAGACGCACCAGTAAAGTAGTTCTTATGCTGTAGTTCAGTATTGTATTTTAATGGAGACCACACGCATGCGCATTGGTGATTTTAAAAAGCGACATCTGGTGGATGATCTTAGGTATTACACTCAAAGGAAACGCCAAAAGCTCTGTGCGCCTCCCTTCGACTAGGCGCGCCTCCTTGCGCCAAGGCACGCTGCGTATCCCCGACCAGTCAGAGTGCATTCAGTGTTCAAGGATCAGTATCTAAGAGACATTATATGCTATAGTCTACAGTTGTACTCAGTGGCGAATTGGCCATATAGTTCACCAGGAAGATTCGTGGTAGGTTGATGTGTGTGTGGGGCCTGTTTTGTGTGTTGTCCTGTGGCTCCGCCCCCCCCACAGAACAGGGGGCCCACGGCACTCAGTACACTGCATTGTCCCCATTCATTCTGTCATTCCATCTCTGCAGCACAGCACACTTTACCATCCAGTAATGCTGCCATGGCTACACGGTATGTTATACAGTACCTCTTGTGCTGCCCATGTTGGGCCACTTTTAGTTCCCAATCCGTCCCTGATCTCAGACACAGCGGAAGCAAAAGATGCAAGGAAGGCCGCAATGGCATACAATCAGGCTCTAAGAGGAGGGATCCCGCCCCCCTCAACACTGCAATTTAGATTTCAGTTTGAACACACCCCACCCAAATCTAACTCTCTCTGCACATGTTACATCTACCCCACCTGCAGCGCAACATAATTTTGCCCATTAGTGTGCTTTTTTTTGGTTTGCTAACAAACCTGAATAAGCCCAGAGTCATATAAATGGAATATTTACTATATTGTTAGTAATTTGGTCCTAGAGGGATTGAATTGTGGTTTCAAGGGCGTCAAGGGATAGATTACTGCAGAGACTTTTTGATTATCGATGTTCTTTTTTAGCTTTTTGTCCTTTTTTCTGCCTTCTTTCCTATTTTATCTTCTATATTGTACATCAGGTCCCTGTTGTAAATTGAATGCCTCCCCTGTTCAGAGACGGATGCTGCATGCACGGCAGCTGAAGTTGCACAAATGTAAAACTTTCATTTATTTTCAGGTAAATAATTCCCAGGATGTGATTTGATGTCTGCACAATATAGGTTATTGCTGTATGCCTGGTATATGGCTTTTATGATACCCATCTCCTTGGACTGCAATCTGACAGACGGCCCTTTGTGATATAATATTAATCATGGGGAATAGAAGCACGGATAATATGTCATCAAGATAAAATGTGCATGAGCTAAAGGATCTTCTGCCCCATTTAGCTGTAACCGAGATCTGATATCTGAAGTGTTTGGATTCTTTCTACACGTGATTCAGTGTCTCTATTTCTAGCGAGATAAAGAATCCGATGGCACGGGGTTATGCGGCACTCGGATAAACCATATATAACTCTCTGTGTAGCTATAGCACCTTCATACGTCTCCTGGGACCAATTCCTGATTGAAGATTACATTGCACATTACCTCAGGGGACAGACGCTTTACTGCTTCATTGCTAACATATATATATATATATATATATATATATATATATATATACATACATATATATATATACAGCAGTAGTGTTCGGCACTCCATTAACCATGAAAGCTGCTGCGGGTGCCCTCACATATGTGAACAAATGAATCTATATATATATATATATATATATATATATATATATATAAAATGTAATATAATCCACATGCTATTCCTGTTACGACTTTATAATTTTATCTTTTTTGTGTGGCTAAATCTTAAATATATACTATAAACTAATCTATACCCCATATATACTAGCAACAAATCGATACCCCATATATACTATAAACTAATCGATACCCCATATATACTATAAACTAATCGATACCCCATATATACTATAAACTAATCTATACCCCATATATACTAGCAACAAATCGATACCCCATATATACTATAAACTGATCGATACCCCATATAAACTATAGACTAATCTATACCCCAAGGACAAGCCAAAGCTATAGGGGAGTATTCAATTAGGGTCGGAAGTTTAGGAAGGGCGAAAAGATGGCACTTTCCGACGATAATCGGAACTTTTCAACACTTCAATGTTCAATTGAAGTGCCGTTTTTTCCGCCCTGTCGAAAATTCCGACATGTCGAAAAACACATGGATGAGCGGACTCTCTGCTCATCTATGTGTTTTCGACCCCCACCACGGTCGAAAATGGGTCAGTTTTTCGCCCATAAAAGAGGGCGGAAATGAATGGTCGGAAACAGAGAGGGAACGGGAGGAAACGGGCCGGAATAGAATAGTGCAGTGTCGGAGAGGATCTGATACTAATTGAATATCCCTCATACAGGGAGAGTTATCAGAGTGTGGAGAGAAATAAAGTACTAACCAATCAGCCTTTAACTGTCATGTTACAGGCTGTGTTTGAAATATGACAGATAGGAATTGATTGATACTTTATCTCTCTCCAAACGTTGATATTTCTCCCCTTAAATATCATACTTACCTACTCTCCCGCAAGTGCCGGGAGACTCCCAATTTATTGGGCAGTCCCCCACACTCATAGAAGAGCAGGCAGATATCCCTGATAAGGAGATTTAACGGAGAAATACAGTGCAGTAATGGAGGGGGTGGAGCTTGATGATGCAAATTTGCATCATTAAGCCCCACCCTTCATCATAAACAGTCTTTTGGGAACAGGGCTTAGTGACATCCTACCCCCCCCCCCCCCCCTTCCTCCCCTGAAGGTACAAGCAGTGTCTCCTCTCCAGGCTTCTCTCCGAGAGGAGATTTTTTTTAAGGCGGCAAGTGTGCTAAATATGCCAAATGTAGTAAGGATCCTTTGCTGTACAGAATTGTTCTAGATCTGTAATATATTTAAGCCGTATGATAGAACATACACAACAGGGCTGTAATTAGGGGAGTGTGAGAACCCCCCCTGGGGCACTTGCCCCACAGCAGCTGCATTTGGCTTCCAGACTGCTGCAGAAATGCCCGCGTGCACTATGCACCCTGTAGCGCCACCCTGGAATGCACCAGGCAGTGCTCTTGTTGCTGGTGTTAGTAGCCACACCCCTTCGGCATGACGTCATGATGTCCCATGTTTGGGGCCGGTACTGGTGCCACTGACCTGTATACTGTACATTATAGCCTTATAACTGTATTAATCATCATCTGTGTAGATGCTGCATTTACCGAGGGTCTGTGGCTGAATTTAATGGCATTTAATACCAGTTAGACTAACAGAAAATACATTTACTAAAAAATAAAAATAAAAATAAACTGTGGCTGTTTGCAACGTAGGATAAATTACAAGATTCTTTTCTTTTCTTTCCACTTCTATACTATATTAGGCTTACTGACCTATGGGAGCACCACTGGCAATCACTATTGAGTCTGCCCAAAAGGTTGAGTATCACTGGTAGACAGTGATAAATATTAGACTGATATAGGCCCTACACACTTGTCGATGTAACTGAAAGATATGAATGATCTCGTTCATTATTGAACGAGATACCGTTCATATCTTTCATTGTGGAGTCACCAGCGATGAACGATGCGCGGTCCCGCGCTCTTTCATCGCTGGTGCCCCGTCGGCTGTGCATGCAGGCCAATATGGACAATCTCGTCCATATTTGCCTGCACTTCTGTGGAGCTGTGTGACGGGGGGAGTGAAGGAACTTCACTCCCCCCGTCACTGCCCCCCCGCCGCCGGGTCGCCCGTCTGCCGTATCGGCGGTTGGGCAACTCGGCGGCATGTTGCCATGTCTATAGGGCCCATAGTCTATTCAGCCGGTTTTCTCGGAAAACAAAGTGAACAATTTGTTATTTTCTCAACACTACACAGTCCTGTGCGGCACCCTTAACCCAACTTTCCTTGTGTCAACGTAGGATAAATTGCAAGATTCTTGCAGCTCAGCACCAGTGGTATATGTGTTACGTTTACACCAGACAAATTTTTTTTTAACTCTTTATCATTGCAAAATACACATTCGCTATTGAGTTTTAAATGAACAAAAAATCTGGCATGGCCCTTCCATAAAAAAATAAATTAAAATACTATGCACGGCAGCGAAGCAGCTGATCTGGGCCCCCACCGGGCCCCTACAACAAGCCCGGTTAATCAGTCCCCACCCCTTCCCCTTATCGGCTGCCTGCAGAAGCCCGGTAACCACTAATTATGAATAACAGAGAACGCCAGCTTATGCGCTGAGTACAGGTTGATTAGCAGTAACGTCAGATCGTAGTCCCTCAGCTAGAGAGAATGGCTAGGACCATTTAGTACTCCAGTGTATATAAAACTGTTTCACGACCTGCTGCCTACAGATAATAAATCACAGTCCATGAAATATGCAAGACTGTAATAAGAGAACTGGTTCTGCAGAAGTTACCATCCAAAGAGAGAAGATTTCCTTTATTTAGCAACAATTAAAATGACATAAAAGCAGAGGCAGCTTGGGCGCACGTCTAATAGCCGTTTCCTGTGCACGCCAAGTTTAGGACCTTGACAGAGCTAATTATACATGTTCGTTTCACCACTGGTGTCTGTGTCCTGTTATTAGTTGCTAACTATAGAACATCCTTCCTATTTCAATGGCGTCTATTTTCCTATAATGTTTTAAATGAAAGTTTTGTTTTAAATGCAACAATAGCAGCTATATAGTAATTAAACCAGTAATAGTTTTGCTGCCTCCCAGAACTAAGGTCATGGGTTTGATTCCTACTAGGGCCCTATCTGTGCTGAGTTTATATGTTCTCCCCATTTCCCCCCTTCTTCTAAACCCTGCACTACAGGAAGGGGAAAGCAGATGATGGGGGTTATTCACAGTTGTTAGCAAACCCAAAAAGTTAGCAATTGGGCAAAACCATGCTGCACTGCAGGCGGGGCAGATGTAACATGTGCAGAGAGAGTTAGATTTGGGTGGGTTATATTGTTTCTGTGCAGGATGAATACTGGCTGCTTTATTTTTACACTACAATTTGGATTTCAGTTTGAACACACTCCACCCAAATCTAACTCTCTCTGCACATGTTACATCTGCCCCACCTGCAGTGCAGTATGGTTTTGTCCAATTGCTAACAACTCTGAACAAAGCCAGCCCTAACCAATATGATGACCTAGGCAAGATTTTGTCTGGTGTCCCATATCACCACAGCTAGATCCGCCTCTGACCTTGCACCCCTTTCCCAGCACCATCACCCCTCACCCATAGAAGTCCTCATTTTGGTGCTCCTACCACCTATATTTTAAATAGGAACAGTGTGCACATTCAGCGCACAGCTCAAAAAGGGGCATCTTCTTGCTGGGCATGGCCACACAGTAGTAACCCCAATTCAAATTATGCCACACAGTAGTGCAACTTTATTCACATTTTATCATGCGATAGTGTCCCTTAGTCACGTTACATCACACAGTAGTACCACTTTACCTTATATACGTTATTCCTCACAGTAGTGCCCCTTATTCACATTACATCACACTGAACTGCTCCTTATTCACATTACAACACACCATATTGCTCTTTATTCACATTAGACCACACAGCAGTGCCCTTTCTATACATTACGCCACACAGTAGATCACCTTATACACATAATGCCACACATTAGTAATGCATTTATACACACAATACCACACAGTATAGCCCCTTTACATATGACACACATTATTAATGTCCTTATAAACATAATGCACCTTACACATCATGCCAATCTTTATTAATGCCTTTGTACACATAATGCCTCTTTCACATATGCCGAACACTACTGCACACAGCAGTCACATGGCCACTAACACCAGGAGTGGTTCTTGGTGCGGGCAAGCAGTGCCTGCCCCCGGGGCGCTGCGGCCTGGGGGCACGGCCGCAGTCACCCCGCAGGCGCCCGCCACCTACCTGCACCCTGCTGCCCGGCTGCAGCAGACGCCGTAGGCTGTGTGGGCATCCGCTGCAGCTGGCACACCTGACAGATGCTAGAGGTCATTATTGACCTCTAGTGTCTATGTGGCGCTGCTATGGGAGAGACATCATGAGAGAGAGGAGCTGCAGGTGGCCAGACGGAGCAGCAGCAGCAGTCGGGAAGCAGGAACGGGCAGTAGTAAGTATTGTTTTTTTTTTTTTTGTGTGTTTGTAAGCGGCTACTAAGGGGCACAGCAACAGGGGGCACAACTACTAGGGCAAATCTACTGGGGGCATAACCACAGGGGGCAAATCTACTGGGGGCAAATCAACTGGGGGCACAACTACTTGGGGCAAATCTACTGGGGGCACGGCTACTGGGGGCATAACTGTGGCCATGCCCCTCCCCTATGAAGCCATGCCCCTATTTTTTGCTGCACGCCTTAGGCGCGCACTAACTGTTTTTCCACTGGGGGGGGGCGCCAGTGGAAACGTTCACACTGGGCGCCACAAGGTGTAGAACCGGCTCTGACTAACACTGTGACCTCTGCCTCTGCTTGGATACAGATGTGTCCTCATACATCTTGCCTCAATACGCCATGCAGCAGGAGATGCCTGACATGAGTCAGCTGGCAGCTCTGCTAACGTCGGGCGCCTTTTCTGACGAAAATGCGTCTTATTTGCATTACTATGTGGCTAGGATGCACAAGCAGCTTCTGCTGATTAAAATGAAATGTGGCATGCCTATATACTGTGTGCGACTGTGGCTGTATCTCCATACGAAATGCTACGTTACAGTGATTTCCAGGAATACACTGTAACGTAGCATTTCGTACGCAGATACAGCTGCAGTCACACACAGAATATAGGCATGCCCCATATCATTTTAATCAGCAGAAGCTGCTTGTGCCCCATGGCATACCAAATGCCCTAGGCATTTGCCTAGTTTGCCTATGCCTAGGGCCGGCTCTGACTGAATAACCCCCGATGTCCTCTCATAATAATACTCCGTGTTGTTTGCATGTTCTCCCTAATTGCCAGAGACATTTAGAGAGTGTGATATGCTGATTGACAGTCCCAGGTAAATTATCATTGGAGAGGGGGCTGTCAATCATTGTATGACGAGTTAGTGATGGCTGGAAATTATTCCCTCTTCTCCAATCATGGTCTATTGATGTCTTAGGAAGTAGCCAGCCCTAACTGGTAAATGTAATTAGATATAGATAACAAATAGTGGTGATTCTTAGTGCAGAATGAATCTGGGACTGGGCAGGTAATTACTATTTAAAGTTTAATAGAAGTGGATGAATTATTTAGCTAATAATCAGTGCACTGATACACTGTTACACATATACAACACCTTCTTTCCACTTGCTCAGCCACGGCAGTCGGCGTAACATCAGGCTAAAATTAAAGGAGATAAAAAGTAATTAAAGTGACCTTTACCTACTAGTCTTACAGAGACAAAAATATTAAAGATGAAATGTTTTCCCTATGTCCAGTGATGTCTGATTCATTGGCGTTTCTATCATGGGTGCAATGTGCACGGTGCACGCAAGCCCTTGGGTCCAGGGGGGGACCCACACCGCACCCATTTTTTAAATACTTACCTTTCCGGAGTACAGTGTCGGGGCTGCTGTCGCGGTTAAAATCACAGCCAAAATGGCCACTGTAGTTAAATTGGTCTCCGGAACATGGCTGGTGCTTGTATGTACAGTATGTATGTGGTGTCTGTGTGTATGTGGGACTGCAGCATAATGTGTGTAAGCATCAATGGTACAGGGGGCATTACGTGTGTAAGCGTCACTGGTACAGGGGGTGTTATGTGTGTAAGCGTCACTGGTACAGGGGGTGTTATGTGTATAAGCATCATTGGTACAGGGGGCGTTATGTGTGTAAGTGTCACTGGTACAGTGGGTGTTATGTGTATAAGCATCATTGGTACAGGGGGCGTTATGTGTGTAAGCGTCACTGGTACAGGGGGCGTTATGTGTATAAGCATCATTGGTACAGGGGGCGTTATGTGTGTAAGCGTCACTGGTACAGGGGGCGTTATGTGTGTAAGCGTCACTGGTACAGGGGGTGTTATGTGTATAAGCATCATTAGTACAGGGGGCGTTATGTAAGCGTCACTGGTACAGGGGGCGTTATGTGTATAAGCATCATTGGTACAGGGGGCGTTATGTGTGTAAGCGTCACTGGTACAGGGGGCGTTATGTGTGTAAGCGTCACTGGTACAGGGGGTGTTATGTGTATAAGCATCATTAGTACAGGGGGCGTTATGTAAGCGTCACTGGTACAGGGGGCGTTGTGTATAAGCGTCACTGGTACAGGGGGAGTTATGTGTGTAAGCGTCACTGGTACAGGGGGTGTTATGTGTGTAAGCGTCACTGGTACAGGGGGCGTTATGTGTGTAAGCGTCACTGGTACAGGGGGTGTTATGTGTGTAAGCGTCACTGGTACAGGGGGTGTTATGTGTATAAGCATCATTGGTACAGGGGGCGTTGTGTATAAGCGTCACTGGTGCAGGGGGCGTTATGTGTGTAAGCGTCACTGGTACAGGGGGTGTTATGTGTATAAGCATCATTGGTACAGGGGGCGTTATGTGTGTAAGCGTCACTGGTACAGGGGGCGTTATGTGTGTAAGCGTCACTGGTACAGGGGGTGTTATGTGTATAAGCATCATTGGTACAGGGGGCGTTATGTGTGTAAGCGTCACTGGTACAGGGGGCGTTATGTGTGTAAGCGTCACTGGTACAGGGGGTGTTATGTGTATAAGCATCATTGGTACAGGGGGCGTTATGTGTGTAAGCGTCACTGGTACAGGGGGCGTTATGTGTGTAAGCGTCACTGGTACAGGGGGTGTTATGTGTATAAGCATCATTGGTACAGGGGGCGTTATGTGTGTAAGCGTCACTGGTACAGGGGGCGTTATGTGTGTAAGCGTCACTGGTACAGGGAGCGTTATGTGTGTAAGCGTCACTGGTACAGGGGGTGTTATGTGTATAAGCATCATTGGTACAGGGGGTGTTATGTGTATAAGCATCATTGGTACAGGGGGCGTTATGTAAGCATCACTGGTACAGGGGGCGTTGTGTATAAGCGTCACTGGTGCAGGGGGCATTACGTGTGTGCTTCTTTGTTTAGTGAAGTCAATAGAAATGATAAATAATGTCTATTACAAAAAAAACCAATGCTGAGCTGCACTGCATATTAGTTTTACTAGTGCAGAGCCTATTCCTAGTTGATCTATTGCTTACCAATCATATACAATATTGTTATCTGTAATGTTTAAAGCTTTAAGAAGTTGAATTATAAGGATGAAAAACGACAAATAATGTAAGAGGCATAAATCAGGAACCACAATATAGTGCTATGGTTTGTTTGAGGAAAGGGGGCCCCAAATCTGTGTCTTGCTTATGGCCCCATTAAGTCTAAATCCGCCTCTGCATATGATGCATCGTGTGCACATTGTGCATGTTTTGGGTACGATTATGATACGATACGCGTCTCGCAGGTCAAACGTTACATCCTCAGATCATATGTGCAGCCTATATTATCCATCGTAATCGTATGCACATCGTATGATTTTGAGTGGCATCTGCCTGGACTTTTTTTTGTGAGTCACATGAGCGATTGTTTTACGACGGTTCGTTAGCACATCGTGTGTCACTCGCGTGTCTGGGGCTGCCAGGGATCTGCTGGGGAGTTCAAGGGAAATTGTGATACGACTCGCATTGGATGCATTTCACCCTGATGAATGGCCAGCATGAGTTATTACTTATTTAGGCTGCTGCATGACATTGGGGCCTATTTATCATTAAATATTTGGATTCCCCAAAAACAGCCATTTTTGGGGAGTTACCTGCAAATATTAAGTATTCCCCGATGTAATATAGAGGGATTGGAACTCTCCGATACCTTCTGTGGTCCCTCCATTTCCTCCCGCAAATGCAGCCTCTTTAGGTTTCTATGGGAGCTTCAGTGCTGCCGGATTTACCAAGCTCCAGAATGCGAATCTTGGTCGTGAGAGGGGAATGCCATCTCCAGATGGCGTAACCCTATGGGCTACTAATTCATATATTTCAGCATTGCGCGCCGGAGACCTGAACCGGAAGACGTATGACAGTGCTTCGTTATCACACTACCTCCATCTTTTCGTCCTGATGTGTTCTCATCAAGTTTAAAGATCCCATATCCTGCAAGAGGATTATAGTAAATTCATGTGAAAATATAAATTTTCACATTGCAAAAAATATTTATCAGATTTGTTTTTAAAATGTGGATTGTGATAAATATGTCCCTTTGTAGCTCTATTATGTTATGCATACATTACTATCGTTTAGATGCAACTATAACCACAAACAGCCCTTATAGAGGGAAATGAAGGTCACCCTGACCAATCCGCTCCATCTCCTCTAGCTTTCCCACTTTACTAACTGACTGCTATTAAGGAACATGAAACAAATAATTAATTATTTCTAGGAAGTGTGCAGTAACCCTGCCAACTGAAAGCTGAGCAGGAACTACTCCTGTAAACTGAGCTGTTTAGGCTAATTCAGGAAGCCTCCCTTTAAAGCAGGGGTGGGGAACCTTTTTTTTACCAAGGGCCATTTGGATATTTATAAAAATCCTTCGGGGGGCCATACAATAATTCTCAACTTAAAAATTACCCTGCCCCCCAGTAGGTCTGACCCTTAGAGGTACTGAGTGTGCGCGCCAAAAAAATGGGTGTGGCCATTTAAAATGGGACGTGATACACATATACCCCCAATAGTGCAGTGCCAGATACACATATGCCAGTGCAGTACCAGATACAGAAATGCCCCCACAGTGCCAGACCCACAAATGTCCCAACAGTGCCAGATCAACAAATGTCCCAACAGTGCCAGATCCACAAATGTCCCAACAGTGCCAGATCCACAATTGCCCCACAGTGCCAGATCCACAATTGCCCCCACAGTGCCAGATCCACAAATGTCCCCACAGTGCCAGGTATACAAATGCCCCCACAGTGCCAGGTATACAAATGCCCCCACAGTGCCAGATCCACAAATGTCCCACAGTATCAGATCCACAAATGCCCCCACAGTGCCAGGCATACAAATGCCCCCACAGTGCCAGATCCATAAATGCCCACACAGTGCCATGTATACAAATGCCCCCACAGTGCCAGATCCACAAATGCCTCCACAGTGCCCCCCTCCCCCACTTTGCTGCTCACTGCTGCTCCATCCGTCGGCGTGTCTCGGGTGTCAGGGGGTCAGGGCAGAGAGGAGAGCGCGGCTATGTCGGGCGGCGGCGGCATGTAGGACCTCAAACCAGCCGCCGGTTCGTGAGCCAATCAGCGCTCATGGACCGGCAGTGGCGGCTCCTGATTGGCTGCCGGTCCGCAAGCTCTGATTGGCTCATGAACCGGCGGCTGGTTTGAGATCTTACCTGCAGCCAGACATAGTAGCTGCGCTCTCCTCCCTGCCCTGACAGCTGAGACACGCCGCAGCCGGACTGAGCGGCGGCATGTCTCACTGACACAAACGGGTGGGTCGGAACAAATGGCTTTGCGGACCGGAGGTTCCCCACCCCTGCTTTAAAGCAAAAACCAGCAAATTGTTACATCAAATGACACTAGTCACACTATAACAGGAGACTTCAGTCACAATGAGAGAGACGTATCAAAATTTGGAGAGAGAGAAAATGTAGAGAAATAAATTACCAGCCAATCAGCTGCTAACTGTCATCATAGGCAAAAGTGTTTGTGTGTGTGTGTTGGGGGGGGATGGGGAGTTCTAGTTGTCCGGAAACCCCTCCTTTTGCCCAATGTCTCAAATTGTGACCCTAATAGCAATGGTATATAATATAAGTACTAGAGCTGCCGCTACATCAGGCAGTTTAAGGGACAGAGCAGAGCTGCTGCACGTGCCCAGTGGTATCAGCTTCTTCTACCAAGTATGCTGTGTGTGTGGATCTGAGTGCTGAGTCAGTGCACTGGACCGGAGAGTAGCTGCCAGGAAGAAGAGACAGGAGCCTTGCCTTGAGGTTGGAAAATGTGTGCTTACAAAGTGCACTTCTGTCTCTACTGATTCTATTATGTTTGTGTATATATTATGGGATGTTTAACCTTTTCTTGACCACTAATGTTATTTATACATTATTAGTTAAATATGTTTGATACAGACTACACAATAGACCAGTGGTTCTCAAACTCGGTCCTCAGGACTCCACACGGTTCATGTTTTCCATGTCACCCAGCAGCTGCACTGTGTATCACCAACTGTCACATTTTAAAAATCTACAGGTGACCTGCAAAACATGAACTGTGTGGGGTCCTGAGGACCGAGTATGTGAACCTGTGTTATAGACCATATATAGTGTTAATTATTAATACTATATTCCATACAGTATGTTTAGTGTCTGTACTAGGGTCTTTTACAGCTTCACCAGACTCCAGTACTTGCTCCATTGTTCTATAGAGCGGGAGATTGTGAATTGCATTTGGAAACCCCCCTCTAGAAATTCTGCATTTGCCCCTGGTCATGTTACAGGTGTTTGAAAAATAACAATTAAGAGCTCCTTGGTTGGTAGTTTGAGGTTGGCATCTTGATAAAGGTCACTAGACCGAAACACGTTGATACCAGGAGTGTGAGTAGCTTTATCTTCCACTATTTTGACTTATTCGACTTCTTAGACTGCCTTTTATAAATACTTTTCAGTGTACCCTGCTTTTTGTTATTGTATTTTTTAGGGCATGTACATATGTGGCCATATTGGATTCATGTGTGACCCAATAAATCCGTGTAATTGTTTTATGGTGGAGTTCCTTCCATGCTAAAATAAATTTTGGGGATTTCTGGGACCGATACAAAGATACCTTGATAAGAGTGACGTTGCACTATTAACTGTGAGTCAGGGTACGCTGTACATGGATTAAGCACATTTTAAAGATACCTTGATGTGTTTTCCACCAATTCATATGCTGTGAGTTTGGGGTACGATGTGTACGAATATAAGTGATCTGTCCAGGGAATGTTGGTTAAGAGGGAGACTTCACCTGACTATGCGTCTCTTGGAGAATGGGTGTACCACCTCTAAAAGATACCTTGATGTGCATATAATTGCTTAGATCAGTGTGAGTGGGGTACGCATGACCCCCTATGGTACATAACTATATTTAGACAATATTGCCTGTCTTACACATTTTTTATTTTTTTATTTTGTTTCCACAAGTTGGAGAATATAAGGAGGACTCAGAATAACCTTTTAAATACCAAACGGTTCTCTCCAAATCTTGAGGGACGTCATGTCTTTGTTAAGTTAATGCAAATAATGTTTGACTGCCTAAGGAGTTGCACTGGGTTTCTATCTTTTGTATATGTTACTTTGGGGTCTATTTACTAAGCTTTGCATGGAGATAAAGTGGACAGAGATAAAGTACCAGCCAATCCAGAGCCGTATGTTTGTATGGGCTCAATGGGCAGTTGCCCAAGGACCCTAGACGTATAAGGGCCCTAGGCTGATAGCTGAGGGTCCCCTTTTTCCAGAAGTACCACATATTTTAAAATCGCCCCAGGGGAACCGGAGATAGCTGACTTCAAAGCAGTGGTCCCCATCAGAGCCTGTTAATTGCTCCTCCCAGCCAGATATCTCAGGTTCTGTCTGACTTAGAATTTTTTTGAGGGTAAAATCCAAAAGCTGAGACTCTCCCCTTTCAGAGGACACTGGCAGCTCGTCTCTACTATGCCCAGAACCAGAGATGTCAGCCTTCCAGCAACTGGTCCCTGCTCCAGCTCCACACGTATGCAGTTTTATATTTTCGACGGTGGATTGCTCTGGCTCCTAAACCCCAAAACCCAAGTCCCCAGTACCTCCTGAAAGGTGGGATTTTCTCGTTTTTTTTTAAATCACATTGAAAGCTAAGAAATCTATTTCAAACAACTGGAGATATCTGCAGTCAAGCAAGCTGCCCTCCCACCAGAAAAGGATGAATATTAAGTCCACTCCACTATCCATCCCTCCCCTGCTTATTAAACGCCCCCCACCACCCTGGAAGTCCTATACAAGGACCCTTCTCAGCCCAATGCCCCCTTCTATAGTTCTCCCTCCTGCCCCATCTCCCACCATCTGTGCTGTAAAAGAGTAATTAGCAGAAATTACTGCTCCAGGTCCTACATGCTGAGCGGAAGATAGAACACCCTTTCCACCCGCAGGACTTCAAAGCTGCCGCTAATAGCACCCCCCCACCCCTACCGCTGGAGGATGGGTAGGAGCCCCAGTGCATTGCTTTGCCCAGAGGCCTACACAGCTGCCAAGACGGCCCTGAGCCAATCAACTCCTTACTGTCATTTTTCAAACACAGTCTGTGACATGGCAGTTAAGTGCTGATTGGCTGGTACTTTGGGGGTTATTCAGATTTGTTAGCAAACCAAAAAAGTTAGCAATTGGTGCTGCACTGCAGGTGGGGCAGATGTAACATGTGCAGAGAGAGTTAGATTTGAGTGGGGTGACTTCAAACTGAAATCTAAATCGCAGTCTAGAAATTAAGCAGCCAGTATTTACCCTGCACAGAGACAATATAACCCCCCCAAATCTAAATCTCTCTGCACATGTTACATCTGCCCCACCTGCAATGCAGCATGGTTTTGCCCAGTTGCCAACTTTTTTGGTTTGCTATAAACTCTGAATAACCCTCTTTATCTCGTCCAAGGCTTATTAAATAGACCCCTTTATCTCTCTCCACGATCCAAGGAGTTTTGGCCTAGCATTCATGTAAACATCACTTAAATGTGTGGAACTAGAAGTCCTGGAAAGACTTTGGAGCCATTACAGTAAGTACTTGATAGCCAGGGCTGCTGGAACATGTAGTTCTGCAAAACTAAATGATCAGAGATAAAAGTACACAGCTGTAACTTCAAAGCAATTTAAGCAAGTTTAATTGTCACATAATATAAATAACAAACATAATCCCTCACTGCCCATTGTATTACCAAGTTAATTGTAAAGTTTATTTTGTGAAGTGATTGTAAGGTCCTATACTCAGAAATCGGTCAATTAGGATAGGATATTCTTTATTGTTATTGTAAAAGCACAACGAAATTGTGCAGCAATTAAAGTAAAGACACTTGCAGGAATAAAATATGTTTAAACTTGCTGATACTGCTGAAAGGTTTTATTCAGTTATATATACCCTTGATGTCACTAGTGTGCCCCCCCCCCAGCCCGCGTGGACCAGTGCAATGTTCAGTTAATGCTTTTCTATTAATGTTGTGAAATTGATACATGTTTCTGAGGTTGTCTCGCCAGCGATCTACCGGAGGCCTTGCAGCGCCGTGCAAATCTGTGTGCCGAAATAAATAAATTACTTTGAGAAACTCGCTTTCAATTACATAATTTATGTGATATTAATAGGACACACATTTGGTGGCTGGCACACGTGGGGGCCACTCTTTCAGTACCTTAGCATCAGAGATACATTTCACATTTTCTTTCCTGACCTTCCGTCAGAATCATCAAGTCTCCCGATACCTCCCACTTCCGGGGGGTCAGTCCGAGTTGTTTGCTCGTTGACGGTTTTCGCAACGGAGCGATTAGGTGGAAAATGCGCATGGTACACAGCATGCATGCGTTAAGTAATTTAACACAAAACTTTGGAGATTTGCACAAGCTCGAGCGACATTTTCTCATCGCTCGAGTGATCGTAGTGTGATTGAAAGGAAGTGGGTGTTTCTGGGCGGAAACTGAGCGTTTTCAGGGAGTGTGCTAAAAAACACAGGCATGCCAGGTAAAAACGCAGGAGTGTCTGGAGAAACGAGGGAGTGGCTGGCCGAACGCAGGGCGTGTTTGTGACATCAAACCAGGAACTAAACGGACTGAGGTGATCGCAATCTGTGAGTAGGTCTGGAGCTACTCAGAAACTGCAGGGAATTATTTAGTAGCAGTTCTGCTAATCTTTCGTTCGCACTTCTGCTAAGCTAAGATACACTCCCAGAGGGCGGTGGCCTAGCGTGTGCAATGCTGCTAAAAGCAGCTAGTGAGCAAACAACTCGGAATGACCCCCTCGACTGAAGTAGACGGCCGGGGAGGTTGGATAAAGCTCTTTGCATTGAATCTCGTCATCCTAGCCCCAACCCCGCTGTAAAACACAACAAAATCCAGTTTCGACCAGCTGGGGGCAGGGTCACGATGACGAGGATGCCTCCGCCCATTAGATAGGGTGGCCCCCTCCTGAACTCTCCCAGAGTGGGGCTTTAGAGAGTCGGCAAGTAATATGTACATGGGAGAGTACTAGACTGTACAATTATAGCTGTACAATATGAAATATAATCAATGCAGTTTCTAGTATAATTTGCAGATCACGACTGAGGGATGATATCTGGGGGTTTGCGGGATGTAGTCATATGCTGGACAGTAGCGTATCGGGTGAGCTGCATCCACCAGCTTCCTGCTCTAAAAGGATAAGAAAACCTCATATGATGTATTATGTTTTCGGGAAAAAGAAGAACAGTTCTTAACTTAATATACTGTGGACGGGATGTACTAAGGATATGCGGTGAAAACTCTGAAACTGTTATTTTTGAAGGTTTTCTGCATTTTCCCTATGCATCAAGCTCCAGAAAATTAATCTTCCTGGAGCTTGTACCCGATATGCAACACCATCTACAGATGGCATTTCCCATAGAAGCTTACTGGCTCCTTTCCGCACAGGTATCCGAAGCAGGGCCATCATCAGCGGGGGGCTGCCAGGACTTCAGTCCCGGGCTGGGTCCAGAAGGAGGCCCAGGTGGCAGTAGCGCTGATCGAGACAAGCATGGTGGAGGGACAGCCGGCAGTGGTATTTTGTTATATCGCTGACCGTGAGCCAATCGAAGCTTGTGGTCCGGCAGCCAATCAGAAACTGCCACTCGGCAGCTCCTGATTGGCTGACGGTCCGCAAGCTCCAGTTGGCTCATGGCCAACAGCAAATTTGAAATACTGCTGCCAGCTGTCCCTCCATGGTTGTTTCCCTACTGCCCATGTGGCTGCTGGTCCCGATCAACACTGCTGCCACCGGGGGCCCCTCTCAATGTGCACATGGAACGCTGTGAGCCTGCAACCTCCGCCTCCTGCTGCACCAAGAATTGTAAGCTGAGAGGGGGTGGTGCAGGCAGTTATGTGTGTGTGTGGCTGGCTGGCTGGCTATGGGGCAGTGTGTGTGTGTATGTATGGAGGAGAGTAGGTGTGGCTATGGGGCAGCGTGTCGGTGGTAAACCCAGAAGTCCTCACAACACAAAGGTCAGCTCTTATCCTGCAACGTTAATTAATGCTACAATAAGTGGCAGTATGTATGGGATCCAATATGTGGTGCATGATCCATTCCTCCCTGTGTGTTTGGGGTTTAGTTGCAGATCACATACTATGGCCCAGATTTATCAAGAAACACTATAAAGCTATCCCCCTTCACTATATATTGAAATACACGGTATGGCTAAGAATCCAATAATTCCAAATCCAATAATTTATATAATATAGTTTAATAAAAAATTAATATTATAGATGACCGGTCATAAACAATAAAAAAATCATATTTCGAATTTCATATTTAATATCACTACAGAGGTGTATCCGAATTACTGTGTGCACAAATATATATATAAAAATAAAAGGAAAAAATGTCAATTTATGAACTGCAATATTACTTTAAAAGTCCATAATCTTAGTGTAGGGCTAGCGTAACACCAAGAAATTGATCATTTCCAACATGCATATACTTTAACATAGTTCCTTGATGGTTTGGCACTAATGATATAGCAATGCAGTGTATTTAGCTGCTATGCATCGGAGCCTTACGTGTGGCCTCCACTTTGATAAACCACCTTAAAAAGGAGCGAAACGCGTCAGGAGTATTGGACCCCCGCAATGGACATTACCTTACTGACTACTAGTCCGTCAGGAGCCGCGAGGAGAGAGACAGCATACCGGTGCACGCAGCACATAGAGGACGGGACTCATAGTGCATTGAGGACGGGAGTAACACAAATCTACAGGCGCCAGCAAAGTGTTGGATCCCGCAGCCAGAGCCTTCCTCTCACGATACCAGGACTCTCCTTCATTAATTGCCCTGTGGAGGCCACACGTAAGGCTCCGATGTGGAGCAGTTAAATACAAATTATTACCAGATAGATTCAGGGATGGTTACAGCTAATTTTCAGTGTGCGGAAGGGAATTTGGGGTTGGGGATTTGCACCCCCCTTCCTCTTTGTTTGTTGTTTGTCTGTGACCCCTCCCCCTTCCAGCACCTGATATATAATTATCTCCAGGTATGATTGAGCAACTTCCAAATTGTTTGTCTGCTTGTGTGCATGAGGCATTGAATGGGAGCAGTATTTGGAAGGCATGCTGTTCCTTGTAGTGCCAATGGGAGATCCTGGGGGTGGCTCCCGGGTAAGTTAGCTCTCTGTCTGGAAGTGTTTAGTAATAGCCTTTATCATGAGGCGTACTGTGACAAATTACATGGCCCTATGTGGGCACTGCTATCAAGTAGAGTTAGGACTGCTGTATCAGAGAAGCCGTGAAGTGACCAGCAGCTAAACATGTGTTTGCAAACATTTGTGACGAATTCTCTGAATTTTATTACCAGATAGATTCAGGGATGGTTACAGGTAATTTTCAGTGTGCGGAAGGGAATTTGGGGTTAGGGATTTGCACCCCCCTTCCTCTTTGTTGTTTGTCTGTGACCCCTCCCCCTTCCAGCACCTGATATATAATTACCTCCAGGTATGATTGAGCAGCTTCCAAATTTTTTGTCTGCTTGTGTGCATGAGGCATTGAATGGGAGCAGCATTTGGAAGGCATGCTGTTCCTTGTAGTGCCAATGGGAGATCCTGGGGGTGGCTCCCGGGTAAGTTAGCTCTCTGTCTGGAAGTGTTTAGTAATAGCCTTTATCATGAGGCGTACTGTGACAAATTACATGGCCCTATGTGGGCACTGCTATCAAGTAGAGTTAGGACTGCTGTATCAGAGAAGCCGTGAAGTGGCCAGCAGCTAAACATGTGTTTGCAAACATTTGTGACGAATTCTCTGAATTTTATTACCAGATAGATTCAGGGATGGTTACAGGTAATTTTCAGTGTGCGGAAGGGAATTTGGGGTTGGGGATTTGCACCCCCCTTCCTCTTTGTTTGTTACTAGTCCATCAGGAGCCGCGAGGAGAGAGACAGCATACCGGTGCACGCAGCACATAGAGGACGGGACTCATAGTGCATTGAGAACGGGAGTAACACAACTCTACAGGCGCCAGCAAAGTGCCGGATCCCGCAGCCAGAGCCTTCCTCTCACGATACCAGGACTCTCCTTCATTAATTGCTCTGTGGAGGCCACACGTAAGGCTCCGATGTGGAGCAGTTAAATACACTGCATTGCGATATTATAATAAACTATATTATAGAAATTATTGGAGTTGGAATTATTGGATTCTTAGCCATACCGTGTATTTCAATATATGGCGCAGGGGGATAGTTTTTTTTTGTGTTTCTAGTATATACACCTGGTGATTCAGGTGTTCTGACAATGAAATAAATTGGTCTCAAACCCGCGCTCCAACTCAATAGTGCTGCTGCAACTGCTGGAGTGGTCACCTCCACTCCCAAAAGTCCACAATACAAGTTCACAATTTGCAGATGCGCGCTCCTTCTGGAATAACTCAGGGTATAAAGTCACTGGGAATCTTCAAAAGTCATATAGTCTTAGATCAAAGGTAACTCTTCTATAGGCTCTTATCTCCCCTTGTCCATATTCCTCAAAAAAATAAGAGGTAGAGGGATAATAGTGAAGTACAGTTTATTATAATAATGACTTGAGAAAAACCGCTTATATAAAAACAAATCCACATAAATCCACCAAACTCATAGGTCAAGAGTGCGTACCAAAATACTTGGGGTGTCATAAGATGCCCACCCAGTAGCGTGTGTTGCTCAGGTACTTCCCGGGATATCTGCAACCTTTCACCTCTGCCCAGGCACCTTCTTATTGGTAGTTGGTCTGCCCCAGTCTGTCCTAGATACCACGCACACTTGACCTAGGACTTTGGTGGATTTATGTGGAATTGTTTTTATATAAGCGGTTTTTCTCAATTCATTATTATAGTAAACTGTACTTCACTATTATCCCCCTACCTCTGATTTTTTTTGGAGGAATATGGATAAGGGGAGATAAGACCGTATAGAAAAGTTACCTTTGATCTAAGACTATATGACTTTTGAAGATTCCCAGTGACTTTATACCCTGAGTTATCACAGAAGGAGCGCGCATCTGCAAATTGTGAACTTGATTCAGGTGTTCTATTTGGCTTGTAAACCCCAAGTCAATTTCTCCTACCGCTGCTTATTAAATAAAGGTGTGTAATTATACCAGTGAGAACACTAGTTGATTATAGTCCGTTATTAGCGCCAGGTACTTTTCTTTTTGGCCAGATTTATCAAGCCTTGGAGAGTGATAATTAGCACGGGGATAAAGCACAAACCAATCAGCTCCTAACTGTCATTTTTTCAAACAGCCTGTAACATGACAGGAGCTGGTTGGTTTGTGCTTTATCACCGTGCTAATTACCACTCTCCAAAGCAAGATAAATGGGGCCCTTGTTTTAAAAGGGATACTGGGGGTAATTCTGAGTTGATCGCAAGAGGAACTTTGTTAGCAGTTGGGCAAAACCATGTGCACTGCAGGGGGGGGGGCAGATATAACATGTGAAGAGAGAGTTAGATTTGGGTGGGTTATATTGTTTCTGTGCAGGGTAAATACTGTCTGCTGTATTTTTACACTGCAATTTAGATTTCAGATTAAACACACCACACCCAAATCTAACTCTCCCTGCACATTTGCCCCCCCTGCAGTGCACATGGGGGGGGGGGGGGGGGGGCAGGGTGCATGGGGTGAATTATCATCTTTAGGCGATAGTTCTCCTTTAGCCACACATTTCCTCCATCATAAATGTTACGTTCCCATCAGCAGCAGCAGCGCGGTGAGGGGTGACAGCTCATGCATTATTTTTCACGTGAGTAAATAAGTTATTCGCAGCGCAGAGATTTCAGCGTGGTCCTATTTTAATACATACAGGGCAGGCTTCCAGGAGGCCCAATGCAAAATGAAGAAAGGTGAATCAAGGTAGTGTTTAATCAATAATTTAATTTCATCAGCCGAGACGGAAAATAAAAAATTGTAAAATGCTCTGGCTCAGAGGGAAGCATTAAACTCGAAATTCCAATCTGCCTGAGTTCCTTTATCACAGGTTAATGTTTACATATTCTATTTGTTTCCTTAATAAGTGCGAACACGTCTAATACAGAGGTGCGATGTGTATTTATAAATCATTTTACACTTTTCCGGCTCCCACACACATTTTTGACAGCGTCTAAGAAGTTCTGATTCTTATTAATGATATATTAATAATTATTATTATCATCGTTACTATAACGTCATAACAAACAATTTAACCAGTTACGGGAATCCAGCAGTGAAAGGAAAATAAACTAGAAAACCCATACGAGGTTAGGATGTGCGTCAGTAAAAGGAGCTATTAGAAAGAGCTTGTGAATTGCATATATGGGGATCAATGTGATATTAAATGATTAGGTGTCCTGTCTTCTTATTCTATGACTTTTATCCTGATATCATGAACGTCAGTGAATGACAATAAGAGCGTTGTCACTGTTATACCCCTTTTCAACCTAGAAGCACGGGTCGCAGCCAGAAGCCTGACACGTATGCCACCCGGCTGCGGCCCGTGCTCAGCCCCCTTTCCCACTGCACTCACCAACCCGGCATATTGCCGGGTTGGTGATGCTGCTGGCAACGCAGCAGGGGTGGCGCTGGGAGGTCACATGATCTCCCAGCGCTGCCCTTCCATACACTGTGAACGGGAGCCTCGTTGCATCGACACAGCTTCCGTTCACACTGCACAGCTTACCAGGTGGAACTCGTGTTCAACCCAGTAAGCTACCCGGGTAGGATTCCCGGATCACTTGATCCGGGTTTTTGCAGAGGGACCCTTTTCCACTAGGAAAAAATACGGGTAAATGCGCGCCATCCCGTCGCTGACCGGCGATGCCCGTTGTTGCTGTCCGACACACGTGCGCATTGCGGTACATACGCATGCGCAGTTAGTACCTGATCGCAATCAGGTCTGAATCACCCACTAAGTCTTGAAGAGTGATAAAGTGGTGAGAGATAAAGTACCAGCCAATCAGCTCCTACTGTAACTGCCATTTGCACAGCCTGTAACATGGCAGTTAGGAGCTGATTGGCTGGTACTTAGGGGCTCACTCATTAACAAGTTGTATCATACGCAACAAGTTTATAAACTCATTGCTTATGATAAATATGATAATCCCATGTGTTTGAAAAATGACAGTTGGCAGCTGATTGGCTGAAGCACCATTTATCATACACAATGAGTTTTAAAACTCATTCGGCGGGATGTAATGCCGGCCGAACATGGATAATTTTTTTAAAGGGGAAATCACTAACAAGGCGTTTTACCTTGTAAGTGATTGCCCCTTTAAAAAAAATGTTCAGGAGGCATCCCGCAAAGTCGCCAAATTCGGGTGGCATTACATCCCGCCAATTAGGTGTGATATTTATCTCTCTCCACTTAGGGGGACATTTACTACGCAGTGATAAGAGCAGAAAAGTGCCCCATGGCAACCAATCAGCACTAAAGTAACATCTATAGCAGTGGTTCTCAAACTCGGTCCTCAGGACCCCACACAGTGCATGTTTTGCAGGTCTCCTCACAGGATCACAAGTGAAATAATTAACTCCACCTGTGGACCTTTAAAAATGTGTCAGTGAGTAATTAATTCACCTGTGCACCTGATGGGTTACCTGCAAAACATGCACTGTGTGGGGTCCTGAGGACCGAGTTTGAGAACCTATGATCTATAGTTTGCATACTATAAAATTATACAGAGCTGCTGATTGGTTGATGGGGCATCTTCTCCACTGGCTCACTTCTCCGCTCTTATCACTGCTTAGTAAATGTCTAACTCTATCTCTCTCCAAGCTTTGATAACTCTCCTCCTAAAATCAGTAATAAAAACAAGTATTTTTCTGGTAAAAACAAAACAACCAGTCACAGTGGCAAACGCAGGATTTCTAGAGGGGGGGTTTCAAATGTGTCGGAGTCTGGGAGAGCGGAAGAAAAAGCTAGTAACGACCCTGGACTTTAATGTAAACATTTTATACTCTGGATACTGTATGGAATACAGTATTAATATCTAACACTATATATGGTGTATAGTATAGGCTGTATCAAACATATTTAAATAATATAAATAAGATAAGTGGTCAGAAAAAGGTACAACATGCCATAATAAATAAATACACAAACATAATAGAACCAGTACTGCACTTTCTAAGCACACATTCTCCCACCTCATGATAAGGCTCCTGTCTCTTCTTCCTGGCAGCTGCTCTCTGGTCCAGTGCACTGATTGAGGACTAAGAACTACACACAGCAAACTTTGTAGAAGAAGCTGCTACTACTTGGCATGTGCAGCAGCTCTGTTCTGTCCTCTAAACTGTATGATGTGGTGGGAGTTCTTGTAATTGTATTAAATACCATTTGCTATTGTCATAATTTGAGCCACTTGCCAAGAGGAGGGGACTTTCTGGGCAACTGGAAACCCCCCTGCGTTTGCCTATGAGTCAGGCACTAATTTAAATGAGTCTAATGTGCACGCAGTCATGTATGGTAGCACCAAAGAAAAGATAACTGGGTGAAAAAGAAATACATAATTTAACTGCTTAAATGCAGTGAAAAGATTTTTGTTTTTTTAAATGCCCAAGTTTAGTAAAAATAATGTCTATTATTAATATTTCCAATAAATAGATTTATTACCTTTAACTGTACTTTCTCTCTCTCGCTATTTGCATAGAATTCTGATGCACTTTACTGCCTGCGTTTTCCATCTCTCCGGTAAAGCAGACGTTACTACTTCATGTAATTTCCTTTCCATTTGCTGCCATGGAATTGAAGGCTAGTCACCGCTGTTCTGTTAACGCAGAATAGATCCACCTGTGATCTTGTCACATAATCTGCTATCATTATGCAGCCTGGCAAAGTTCAAAGCCCTGTAATATTTTCCTCTGGGAAATGTCATTCTGCACTTACCTTCCCAAATATTTATCCTGGAGGTTTCTGATAGACAGTATAAGTGCTCTCTCCGCACATCTGGCTGATCCGAGGCGCTATTTACTGATGAGAGCAATAGTTCTGTATATGTATTTAGGTAGTTATGTGCTGAGCTCATTTGTTTGCTAAATCATTATATTTTATGGTGACAGTATTTATAGAATTATGGGATCTTTCCACAGAAAATGTCAGACAGCACTCCAAATACTCTACTAATAGAAGGAGTCATGAACTTATCATATGGCATTTCTTAGAAGAGACGTTATATTGCGGAGGTATGTCCTGTTGCCGCTCTGAAGGGGTTGACACTTTAATAGAATTATACTGTAGATGTGTACTTATTATTAATGATTCGTGCCAGTTATCCAATTGGTAGTTGGTAGCACCCCCCCCCCCCCGTCCCCATCCCCCACCCAATGTGACTACCATATCCTAGAAGACTAATTATAGGGTGGTTTGTCGATACGAACCTGTGCGGTAACTACCTTCCTATTTGCTATTAAGGATTTGTGCCAGTGGAAGAAGCGGGTTGGGTGCAGGCTACATGGGTGTCTTCTGGCCTTCTGACCTTCTGACCGCACACAATTCCCCCTTTATATATTTGTGGCAAAGCCCAGGCACCCACTCAGGTGTATATAAGCAAACCTGCTCCGTTGCCTTCCTTTACGAACAATTCATTCCAAACACTGAAGGCATCACTCAAAGACTTCATATGGTAGAAAAACCACCTTGTTTTCTATATACAGATGGAGCCCTGCTCATCTATCCCTTTAATAGGACTTAGGTGGTCATTCCGAGTTGTTCGCTCGCTAGCTGTTTTAGCAGCCGTGCAAACGCTATGCCGCCGCCCACTGGGAGTGCCGCCGCCCACTGGGAGTGTATTTTAGCTTAGCAGAAGTGCGAACGAAAGGATCGCAGAATGGCTACAAAATAATTTTGTGTAGTTTCAGAGTAGCTTCAGACCTACTCAGCGCTTGCGATCACTTCAGACCATTCAGTTCCTGATTTGACGTCACAAACACGCCTTGCATTCGCCCAGCCACACCTGCGTTTTCCTGGAACGCCTGCGTTTTTTCGAACACTCCCTGAAAACGGTCAGTTGACACCCAGAAACGCCCACTTCATGTCAATCACTCTGCGGCCAGCAGTGCGACTGAAAAGCTTCGCTAGACCCTGTGTGAAACTACATCATTTGTTGTAAAAGTACGTTGTGCGTGCGCATTGCGCTGCATACGCATGCGCAGAAGTGCCGGGTTTTTTGCCTCATCATTGTACAGCGAACGAATGCAGCTAGTGATCAACTCGGAATGACCCCCTTAATCCCCTGCTGTAATGACTTAATCCCCTGCTGTATTGTTCTCTCTGTGTAGTATTGCAGCTGAAAACAATAGATGTAAGGCTTATGTTAGTAAACCATGGTGCACCTAGGCACAGCAGAGAAGGCTAGATAAGTGAGGCTACGTCTGTACAACGCTGTCACTGGGCTCCCCAGTGCCCTCTGCACATTATGCCATAAAGTCATGCGGAGGGGGCGGTGCCACCTTCACCGGGAATGACAGCAAAGCCTGGAGAGGCTGTAAGGGCTGCGGTATGCACTGCAGCAGAGATTCTGGTTGTAGGGTGCTGTTCCAGATGCAGGGACAGTGCACAGGGATGCACTGCTCACATACTCAGAGCTACAGTACATCATAAGGAATTCAAAGGGGTTTACCAATGTCCCTTAGTACACCATTTATTCTATACAACCGTCTCCTATACTCAGAGGCGTAACTAGGGTAGGACGAGTGGGGCAAGTGCCCTGGGCGGCTTGGCAGGCCCAGGAGAGGGGGGCACCGCCGGCGGCCAGGGCATCATGCCCCTCTCATCCCCGTCATGCCGAAATGTGAGGGGAGGAGATCGCAGCGTATCTCCCTCCCCTCACCGCCGCTGCCAGCACTAGCAGCGCTGCCAGCAGCGCTGCTGTGTCCGGTCTCCGGCGGCGTTAGCCAATCAGAGCTTGCGGACTGGCTCCTGATTGGCTGCCGGTCCGCAAGCTCTGATTGGCTAGCGAACCGGCGCCACTCAGCCGCCGGAGACCTGGAGCGGTGAGGGGAAGGAGAGGTGCTGCGCTCTCCTCCCCTCACATATCAGAGGCGAGCCGGAGCCACAAGCGGTGAGTGACCGGGGGGAAGGGGCACAGTGGGGCATGTGACTGGGACAGTGGGGCATGTATCTGGCACTGTGGGGCAATGTAACTGGCACTGTGGGGCATGTATCTGGCACTGCGGGGCAATGTAACTGGCACTGTGGGGCATTTTCAGTGGTCACACCCCTTTTGGTGCGTGGCCACACCCATTTTTCTTTTGGTGTGTTTTTTTTTTTTTGGGGGGGGTGCCATTTTCCATCTTACCCTGGGTTACGCCTCTGCCTCTTATTTTTTGCTGTGCTTTTAGTTTAGAGTTGCGCCTTTGAGCAACTTTTAATAATCTGAAGGACAATAGTGGCAGCTGAATTCTGGCTGGAGCAGTGCTGCGGCTACGGGAATCCTGTCAGGAACTGGCTAGCAGTGTTACGCATGCATTGGGTTTTCCCAGTCCCCAACATAATTGCAGGAGGCGTAACCCAGGGCAAGATGGCGTAATAAAACTGAATTAATTTTATATTCTTTTTATGATTCATTACTTTCATTGACTTTCCTATGATACAAAGAGTGCACCCACAAAAGAGTCTTTTTCTTCTCCTTCTGTGTCTGCAAAGCTTTACACTGACTCAGTGTGCACCACCAAATGTATATCTGGATAGAAAATATTATTTTCTCAGATTCCATTACTTTATCTTGGTACTTAGTATCTATAATTATATCTAGCCTGTGCGGTATACCTCCATTGCTAACCTGGTTAAGTAACCGGGCTGCTCATAGTTGGAGTCATCCGCTGGTGTTTGCCTATATAACTCTGCAATATCAGCACCTGCACAAACATCATTCCAAACAATAAATACATGCTCTCTCCCCTCTCGGCACCCTTGGGTGAGTACGCTCTCAGCACCCTTGGGTGCGCATTGATACACTTGTTGTCCAGCTACAGTCCACTGTTATGTAGGTCGATGAGTTGTTTAAATTCTGCCATCACCATCAATAGTGTGTTATACTTTTCAGTAATCAAAACCATCAATTCAACAAATTTAGGTGACCTGTCCAGCTTTCTCAGTTATTCACATTGTAACGCTAAATAAACCTTTATTGTGCCCCTATCAGATATAATTTTACAGACGTCACTTATTGTAACTTACTCTAAGGGCTGCAGAGAAATACGACTTGCTAAATGAACGTTTGAAAGCTTGAAAAGAAAAAAAAAAAGCAGCGCTCTGTAAACCTTCTGAGAATCAAATCCACTTAGCGCTGACAGTATTCAGCTCCTAAATGACACTTTATAATAGTTAAGATGCAAAGTGCCATATATTTGCATTAAGTGAAGTAATATCTGTTCAATTCTCATTTGCAAAAATTGATATATGTTAAATTGTTAGCATTTAGCTCTTAGAATGGAATGGTGCTTACGGCGAAATGTGCCTGGGATCTGCGAGAAGTAAAAAAAGGTTACACAAAGTCATATTCCTTTTTGGAAAAGGATTTATATTTCTACTCTGGATAATCTGAGATTTCCTTAGTTCTAGAACTGAGCCCAAGCGGTTCACACTTACATTGCTTAGAGATTGTCATGACGGCTCTGAGAAAGGTTAACGTTTAATACTATTATTCTAAGTATAATTTATTTCTAAAGTGCTGACATGTTACACAGCACTGTACACTGATGGGATCATGACACATACAATGACATTAAACAGAAGGGAAAGATGCTCCTTCCCCACCGTCATAGAAGCTTGCACTCGAAGAAATGTGTGGAACAATTGATACAGAAGGTACCATGGCATATCCAGAACAAAATGACAGGGGGCACCACGATAGGAAGGAGGTCTTTTGTGCACGTTGAAGGCGCACCTCATAACAAGGGGTGTGGCCTCACAGGGAATGCCACTAATTTTTTCATCATAAGATTTTTATTTTATGTTAGAAACATACAAATCAACCGTCGAAATGCAAACGGTGAACAAGAGATTGCAACAACAGAGTGATCATTATAAAAACAAAACGTGTATATAACCTTCTGTAAGAGAACGGTAGAAAAGTGTGGTATGGTTGATAGAGAGAAGAACTGGAAGCCGAAGATTCCAGAGCTATGAGGGGAGGGAGGAGGCGAGGGAATAGAACAGCGTCTTTAATGGGGCGTGAGTTCAGAGGATAGGAGGGAGAAGAGAAAAAAAAAAATGGGGAAGAGAGAGGAGAGGGAAGAGATAGAAGCAAAGTAAAAAATACAAAAAAAAAAAAAACATTTATAGCGGGGGAGAGGATATAGGAGGAGGGGTTGTGGTTACTAGGCGGGGTCTTTCATTAGTTAAGTCCTGGGAGGGGGCGGTCGTGAAGCCTGTACCATGGGAGCCAGGTGGAGTGGAACTTTTTAACTGTGTTATGTCGAAGGCTAGTAATGTATTCCATGTTTGCCACAAACCAGATTCTGTTCGTGAGAGCTTGGTAGCTGGGGGTTTCGGGATTCTTCCAATTACTTGCAATTTGGTATTTTGCTGCGCAAGATATGAGAGAACTAGGTTTTTAGATTCTTTGGAGATGTGATCGGGCGGAGAGCAGAGGAGGAGGTTCGCAGGCGATAAGGGCTCTGGCAAGTCGATTAGTCGTGATATAAGCTTGCGGACCTTTGTCCAGTATTGAACAATCACCGGGCAGGTCCACCAGATGTGATAGAATGTGCCTACTTGGCCGCAGCTTCTCCAGCAAAGGTTGGAGGTATCGGGGAATATTTTGTGTAGTCGGTCCGGTACTAAGTACCATCTAGTATATATGTTATAAGAGTTTTCCCGGATGGCTACGCTGATGGAGCACTGTGAAATCGCGGCGCGGATTGTATCCCAACCCTCGTCCTCTATGTGGCACCCCATGTCAGCCTCCCATGCTAGCTCATGTGGTTCGAGAGGTGGGGGTGTAGGGCTGAGGATAGTTTTGTAGAGGAGGGAGATGGTGCCTCTACTGGTGGGGTTGTAAATACAGAGTCTCTCAAGAGGTGTGGGGGTCGATAGAGGAAACTTTAACTGTAGTGAGGAAAGAAAGTGGCGAATTTGTAAGTATTGATAGAACAGTGAGTTCGGTAGGCTGTGCGCAGTTTGTAGGTCAGAAAATGATTTAATAGAGTGCGTCCCTGTGAAGTGGTGTATCCTGGTAACTCCCGCTGAGATCCAGGGGCGGGCCATTTCCCGAGAGAGTCCCGGGGGAAATGCTGGGTTGCTCCAGATGGGAGTCAGGGGGGAGGGGTGGTTTGTTAGTTTTAATTTTTTGTTCAAGTTTCGCCAGTGTGTAAGTGTCAATTGTATTGTGGGGGAGGTGCGGTGGGATGGGATGCGTATTTTACTAGAGAGCCAGGGCGAGTAAGAAATGGATGGGAGTCCCGATAAATCGCTCTCTAGATCAACCCATCTTTTAGTGTGTTCTGGGACATGCCAGGCCACCATTTGGCTTAGTCTGGTTGAGTCATAATAGCGTTGGAGGATGGGAAGGCCCAGACCCCCGTTTTGAGAGTGTTTGGCTAAGATATCCCGCCGGATTCTAGGCTTTTTGTGATTCCAGATAAATTTGCAGAGGGAGGACTGGAGTTTGTTAAGAGTCTGGGAGGGCACGGAGATCGGGAGTGTTTGAAATAGGTAGAGAAGTTTGGGAAGGACATTCATTTTTATAGCATTGATTCGTCCCACCCAGGAGAGAAAGTAAGACTCCCATTGTTGGATATCAGTGAGGATTGACGTGATGAGAGGGGGGTAGTTAGCTTTGTAGAGAGAATTGTAAGATTTGGTGATGGAGATTCCAAGATATTTGAGGGAGCGTCTTCGCCAGGAAAAGTTGAAGTTCTGTTGCAGTTGTATCTTAGTTAGTTTGGGGATGTGCAAGGAAAGGGCTTCGGATTTGGTCTGATTAATTTTATAACCCGAGAGATTGCCATATGTGGCTAGTTCCTGAAAAAGGTTTGGGAGAGAAATAGTTGGGTTTGTCAGGGTCAGGAGGATGTCGTCAGCAAAAAGGGAGATGGTGTACTGAGTATGGTTGACTTGGACTCCCGTGATATCAGGGTTAGTCCGGATGTGGCTTGCAAGGGGTTCAATGATGAGTGCGAATATAAGGGGAGATAATGGGCATCCCTGTCGTGTTCCATTTGACATTTTAAGGGGGTCCGAAAGTAGGCCATTGGAAAGAACCGAGGCCGAGGTGTTCTGGTATAGGGCATGTATGGCTTGGAGAAAATTACCTTGAAGACCAAAACGTTGTAAAGTCTGTTGCATGAAGGGCCAGGAAACTCTGTCGAAGGCCTTCTCTGCGTCTAGGGCAAGGGTCAGGGATGGAATCTTGTGGAGGTTTGTGTGGTCGATGATATCCACGACTCGTCTAGTGTTGTCGAGTGCCTGTCTAGATTGAACAAAGCCCACTTGGTCGGGGTGTATGAGCGAGGGGAGAATAGGATTAAGTCTATTGGCTAGTACTTTGGCAAAGATTTTCAGGTCCGAGTTTAAAAGTGATATGGGTCTATAGTTAGAAATGAGTTGGGGATCTTTATTGGGTTTTGGAATCACGGTAATGACGGCCTTGGTGGTGTGGGGGTGAAAGGAGGATCCTTCTAAGATAAGGTTGAATAGTGACGTGAGGTGGGGGAGTAGTGCGGGTTGAAAAGTTTTATAATATGACATTGGGTAGCCATCCGGGCCCGGGGCCTTAGACGGTTTCTGACTACCGATGGCAAGGGTTAATTCCTCTGGGGTGATGGGTTTGTTCAGGGCTGCGGAGGTGGAGGCGTCGATACGAGGCAAATCTGTGGAGGCTAGGTAGTCTGCAACCGAGGGGTGGGTCGGGTCAATTGAGGAGGAAGTGTCTGGTAAGTTGTAGAGCTGCTCATAATACGTCCGAAAGAGAGAATTGATAGTCTTTGGGTTGTATTGGAGGGTGTTTTGTTCGTCTTTGATAGCCGGAATAGCAGTGTGCGCTTTCCGAGCCCTCAATCTGCCGGCCAATAGCGAATCTGCTTTATTACTTTTTTCGTAGAATTTTTGTTTCAGCCAGCGGAGTGAGTGCTCGGTTTTTTCGGCTAGCAGCGCGTTCAGAGTGGCCCTGGTGGAAGTGAGTTTTGAGTAGAGAGATTGTTGCTTATGTAGTGCTTCTAAGTTGTGGACTTCTATTGTGAGGGATGATATTTTTTGTTTGCGATCTTTGTTCCTATGTGATGCGTAGTTAATGATGTGTCCCCTGATCACTGCTTTGTGGGCTTCCCAGATTAGTGGGGTGCAAATAGAGTCAGTCATGTTTAAGGAAAAATAGTCGGCTAAAGCTAGCTTGATCTTTTCCTGAAATTGAGGGATTTTTAAAAGCGTTTCGTTTAGTCTCCAATTGGGGCGAGTTGTCGGGGTGTCAAGGAAATCGAAGGAGGCGGTGATAATGGAGTGGTCTGACCAAGGGTTAGTGAGGATAGATGAGTCTAGTACGTGTTGGGAGAGCAGTGTGCCGCAGTAAAATAGATCAATGCGTGAGTATGAGTGGTGCGGGGTTGAGAAGAAGGTATAGTCTCTGGCTGTTGGGTTGAGAGCTCGCCAAATGTCGAAGAGACCAGATTCGAGGATATGTTTATTTAAGGAGCGCGAGGGAGAGTCTCGATGGGGGCGGGACTGGCCAGGAGATTTATCCAGATCGGTGTCTGGGACAGTGTTGAAGTCTCCGCCTAGTATTAAGTAACCTTTTCTAAATTTGTTCAGGTCTGAGAAAAAGGTGTTAAAAAAAGAGGATTGCCCAGAGTTGGGGGCATAGACAGTGGCGATCGTGCATTCTAGATGTCCAAGCGTGCCCGTCAGAATGATGTACCGTCCATCCGAGTCTGTGTGGGTCGAATGGAGTGTGAATGGGATTTTGGAGTGGATCAAGACGGCCACCCCATTGTGTTTCGATTGACTTGAGGAGTAGAAGGCCGTTGGGTAGCGTTTTGTGGTTAGGGAAGGGTGCGAATGAGATTTGAAGTGGGTTTCTTGAATGAGCACAATTCCCGCTTTTAGGGTTTGAAGAGAGCGGAATAGGGATGAGCGTTTCTGGGGGGTATTGAGACCCTTGGTGTTCAAAGACGCCAGGAGTAGGGGCATTTTTTATTGCGTTGGGAGGGTGCGCAGAGGAGAAATGGGGGAGAAGGAGGGAGGCGTAGAAGGAGAGGAGGATGAGAAAGTGAAACAACAGTGAGAAAGTAAGGGGAGATATAGGGAGAAAGAGGAAGAGAAAGAAAGAAGAGAAGAAGAAGAAAGAAAAAAAAAAAAAAAAGGGGGGGGGGGAGAGGTAGTGTGAGCCTGTGTAGGAGTTCCTTACGACCAGCGAGAAGGAACGGGCACAGAGAGTGGGATCGAAGGATCCAAAGTGGAGGAGCGTCGGGTAGCGATCGTGCTCCCTCCACGGAGGGGAAGAGGTGGGGAGGGGCTAGATGCTTGAAAGTAACAGTGTGGGCCTGTGTGGGCTCGTGTGGTAAGTGCAGGGATTGAAGGAGCACGTCCCTCCAGTGGTGGTCTGTGTGATAGAGGCAATAGTAGTTGAGAGGCGTAGGAGCCTTTGTGTGGGTGATGTGTGGTTGAAAGACGACATGCAGTGTCAAACAACAATGTCAAACAATAAGTACAATAATAGCAATGCTACATCAATACCAACAAAACTGAAAAGTAGTTAGAATTTCGAACTGTACATCTTGGTTCCAATATGGGGATAGAAAGAGTATGGTAGTTATTAGTATGCTGTGTGAAGCATATATATGGGCGGGCCCATGGGGGTATCTTAAACCGCAGAGCTTCGAATAGCGAGGTTAGCAAGGTGGGCTGGAGAAAGGTAAGGGCAGACAATATATAGTCTGTTTATGGAACAATCAAGATGTGGAACTAAAACAGGTAAGGTAGTCTATAGGGTATTATAACAGTATGATGAACGAAGCGTCCTTATAGATATAGGTGCTGAGGTAATCAGGGTGGGTGAAGGTCAGGGCTGTGGTCTGCAGGTGGGTCAGAGTCCTCCAGGTGTGAAAGGAAGTCGTTTCCGTCTCTCGGGTCTTTAATGACGACTGTTTTTCCGTTATACTCGACCAGGAGTTTGAAGGGGAAACCCCAACGGTAGCGGATACCGCGTGTGCGGAGAGCTGATGTCAGATCTCTGAGTTCTCTCCTTTTGAGTATGGTGGAGGGGGCCAAGTCCTGAAAAAATTGCAATTTGACATCCTCAAACATTATATGTGGCTTGCCCCGGGTCGGGAGGAGGACCATCTCTTTGTCCTTGAAGTTGAGGAAGCGCATGATGACGTCTCTCGGGGGCTCGCCATCTCGGGGTCTAGGGCGGAGGGCTCTGTGAGCTCTTTCCAGAGGCAGCTCCCGAGAAGCTGTACTTGGCAAAAGAGTGGAGAACAGCCTTTGGAGGTATGTTTCGAGGGCTGTCGGGGGAATGGACTCTGGAATGTTGCGGATCCTGAGGTTGTTTCTCCTTTCGCGATTTTCCAGGTCCTCGTTCTTGGATCGGAGCTCTGTTATATCTCGGATGAGATGGTCTATATCCCTGACCGTTTCTATGTGGTCTTTTTGTAGGACGTCTTGTCTGGCTTCCAGTTTGGAGGTTCTGGAGGATAAGGATGAGATGTCTGACCTGATAGAGGTAACTGCTCTGTCGAGCTTGGTTTCTAGAGATTCTTTGAAGTCCATTATGAGTGACTTCAGAGCCATGATATCCTCTTTGGTCGATGGGGCGGGCGAGGGTAGTGGGTCGTCTCCATTTGGAAAAGATAGGCTGGGAGAGGGGGGGCCAGAGGGTAGGGAGGGTTTGTCGCCCTTGTCGGTTTTGGTGAAATGTTGGGAAATGTCTGTACCCGCACGTCTTCTTGTGTTCGGGTTGGGTTTGGACATATTTGCACCTTGGTGAATGAGTGTGGAAAAAAAAAAAAAAACACCACACAGAGCGTTAAGGTAGGAGGGTAGTGTAGGATTATTTAGTCGCCAGAGAGGGAACCACTGGAGGGCTGAGTTATGATGTGATCAGTGGAACATGAGGCTTGGTGGGCGTCTTAGAGAGTTGAGGTATACTCAGGCGGTGCCGTTTGTGAGTATGCTGATCACCGCGGTGGGAGAGATCCGAGGGCTGCGGTTAGGACGTCACATTCGCGGCGGCGGGTGATCGTTGGTAGATCATAGGTAACGCTCCGATGTCGCGTTGTGCGGTTGCGTAGTGTAGATAAGTAGGTGCGGCAATGATGGAATTAGGTATAGTGCAGGAGAGCGCGGCGATTCCGGTCAAGTGGGGTGGTACGCCTAGTGTCCGGATGCCACCTAGGGGTGGGGGACTGGATGCAGGGGCGTAGTGGCAGCCCGGTGCAGTGGACAACGGTCAGCGAGTCACCGTCAGTCTCTTCTATAAGCCTCTGGATTGATGGTGGGGAAGGGAGATTTGTGATCGTCGCGGGTGACGCTCCGTGTCACTGGTGGTGAATGCGGGGGAGAGACAGTTCGGAGGTCACTAGGTCGCAGGCAGGTCAGGTTGGACCAGCGGGCCTCGACACCTAATCTTTGGGGTAGTGTAGGGAGGCCCTGTAGATTTCACGACTCTGCTGAAGTGGGAGCTGGGGAACTGGGCTTGAGGTGGCGCCAATCCCAATATGGCCGCCGGAGGTGTCACGTCCTGCGGGTCTTTGCTGTGTCCGCGGCCACCGGAGCACAGGGTCAGCACAGGGAGGGGGGCCTTGGGGGTGTAGTGTCAGGCCCGGGGACCCCTGGAAATCGACCCAGCAACCGCAGCAGTGAGGGAGTATGCGGCGGCGCCAACCGCAAGATGGCCGCCGCCGCTCGCAGCAGCCCTCACCTCAGGTGGATTCGGCTCTCCACGGCTCCCGGGAGTGTCCGCAGGCAGCGCGGCGATGGCCCCCTCAGCGGAGGGTATCAGGAGAGCAGGTGATCTGCGGCAGGAGGTGGGACGATTCGGGCCCAACGGACGGGTCGCTTCGGCGGTCCGCCACAGAAATCGAGCCCCGGCTCCGCCACCCGAGGTAGGCCGCAGTCTGCAGGGGACAAAGCAGGGCCCCCCCGACTCCGCAGCACTCGGCTCCTGGTGCCGGACGAGTCAGCAACTCTAGGTGTACAAGCAGGGGCTGTCCAGGCGTGTTTAGGTTGGGCCAGGGTGCAGTAATTAGATGGTTTAGCCTGGAGCTCCACTGGGACACAGCTTTCCCTGTTGCCTGTTAGCGGAATGCCACTAATTTTTATCATGATGGGGGCATGGAGTACGTACAATAACCAAGGCCAGACAAGTTATGTTCTACCTGCCAGCTGGTATTCTAAGCTCCGTTGGTAGTTGTCTAAATCTTGGAAAGTTTCAGACCTGGCTGGAGAAGAGATGGGGTATAAATACACGCATGCACCCCATGCAGCACATACTTCCTCCCTCACTGCCCACCTCGCAGCACATCTCCCACTCCCCTCATACCAACTGCCTCCTCACCCACTCACCGTATGCCAATCTTAGCCTCCACACTCACTCCCTCATTCCAGCAGCCTCCTTCTTTCCCTTCTTTCCCTTTCCCTATCCTCCCTTATACCAACCTCAGCATTCTCACCCACTCCCCTATTCTAGCAGCATGCAGCCTCCTCTCCTTATGCCAGCCTCCACCCCCACCCCCCTTTTGCTAGCAACATTCAACCTCCTCTTGTCAGCTTCCTCTCCCTTCTGTCCCCTCATGCACCTCATGTCAGCCTCCTCAACCACTTACTACCCTTAAACCAGCAGCCTCCTGCTCTCCTCTTATGCCTCCTCGCCTACTCCCCTGATTCCAGCTTCCATCTCCCGCAACCCTCATATCAGCCTCCTCACCAGCTATTCTTGTGCCAGCCTCAGCCTCCTCACCCACTCCCCTCATGCCTCAGTATTCAGCCTCCTCTCCCATTCCCCTCATGTCAGCCTCCTCACCCACTCCCCTCATGCCTCATTATTCAGCCTCCTCTCCCATTCCCCTCATGTCAGCCTCCTCACCCACTCCCCTTATACCATCAGCATTCAATCTACCTTCCCTTCATGCCAGCGTCCTTCTCTCCCCTCACACACACCCTAATATCAACCTTACCCAGTCCCCTTAAGCCAGCAGCCTCCTTCTCTCCCCCTTCATGCCAGCGTCCTTCTCTCCCCTCACACATGCCCTAATATCACCCTCACCCATTCCCCTTAAGCCAGTAGCCTCCTTCTCTCCCCCTTCATGCCAGCGTCCTTCTCTCCCCTCACACACACCCTAATATCAACCTCACCCAGTCCCCTTAAGCCAGCAGCCTCCTTCTCTACCCCTTTATGCCAGCTCCCTCACCCATGACACAGTCCATGCCAACCTTTGCTTCCTGCCCTCCTCTCAGTCCATGAGACACTCACTGCCCTCAGCAGTAGCAGCCTAGTCACCCACTCCACTCCCCTTCATCACCCTAGCCCCTCTCAAGCTCAGTATCAGGGCTGGACTGGCCATCTGGCAGTTCTGGCAAATGCCAGAAGGGTCTATGCCCAGATGGGCTGGTCCGGCCTGTGATGCCGAGGGGGATTTGGAGGCAACTGGCAGCTGATTGCAGCTGGTGCACCAGCAGGCATCCATGGAGAGACAGCGGCACTATGCTCCCATCATTTCGAATCTGACACTGTCTGCAAGCCAATCGGAGCTTGCAGACCCGGCAGCCAATCAGGAGTGGGTGCAGCTCTGGCTTATGTGCCTCCTGCTGAGGGGCACATGAGGGGAGGTGAGAGGCTGGTGCTGGATGGACAGAGTCGGAGATAAGAAGCTGCCGGGGGGGGGGGGGCTTTACTGTGGGGCATAATGTTATAGGGGCATAATATGTAAGGTGTATTACTGTGTGGCATAATGTATAAGGGGCACTACTACTGCGTGGTATGTGTTATAGCAAAAGGAAGCCTGAGTAATCAGGTTTGTACTGCGCACAGGACTATTTTAATTGTGGTAAATAATTGACCAACATATTATACAAGATAAAAAGAGAAAGTATAATTCTTTGTGTAAAGGGCCCCATACACTACAACGATAATGCCCTATTTCATCCGATTTTGAGCTTTTGGGCCAATAAATCGGATGAAAAGTGGCAAATTGGATGTGTTTTACATCCGATCCGATGCACAGTCGGACTGGCGCCCCTAGGCCGTTAGTGCTGCACTCGTGATATGTCAGATCCCGCAGGCAAGGCTGGGATTGCATAAGATACGTTGTATGCAAAAGGACCGCATATGATGTATCTTATGCTATCCTGCCGCCCAGGCGGCTGCCGGGCGGTTCAAGGGAAATCTTATGCGAGATGAGGGTCCGACATGTTGCTGTAGTGTATGGGGCCCTTTAGATTTTGAATTAGTTGGTGGTGCACCTCAGGAGTATTGAAACAATTATATACACAATGACCAATCCTTTCCTATAGGCAGGAAGGGAAAAAAGAGGGATACTACTTTTTGGGGGCACACTTATAAAATTTTCATTTAGTAAAATTAAACTTTTACTGCAATAGGTGAAAAGATATGACTTATACGAGATGAAAAAAATGTGAGGGTTTAAAGGAAAAATTCCCTAAATTCTAAAAACACAGGTATCAAATAATTAAGGAAATTGCTTCTTACTTGGAAAAATCTTAGTGAATATTTATACACATACTGTAAATGACTTTAATTCAGTGAATATGGAGGAGACAGGTCTCACAATGATATACTAATAGTCAGTGTAAAAAGGCAGACAGAGTGGTGTTTGGCATTGATTTGGTAAATTCCTTATACAGGGCCTTATTCAAGTTTGTAGGCAAACCAAAAAAGTTAGCAATTGGGCAAAACCGTGTTGCACTGCAGGTGGGGCAGATATAACATGTGCAGGGAGAGTTAGATTTGGGTGTGGTGTGTTCAAACTGAAATCCAAATTGCAGTGTAAAAATAAAGCAACCAGTATTTACCCTGCACAGAAACAATATAACCCACCCAAATCTAACTCTCTCTGCACATGTTACATCTGCACATGGTTTTGCCCAATTGCTTACTTTTTTAGTTTGCTAACAAACCTGTATAACCTCCATAGCCGTGGTTTGTGCTAACTGGAGGTTAGCAATATATCAGGCACATATAACAATATTATCTCTTAACAATACGGAGATACACACAATTGTATTACCAATCAGGAGACAAAGGGGGTCATTCCGAGTTGATCGTAGCTGTGCTAAATTTAGCACATCTACGATCATCTTCTCTGACATGTGGGGGGACGCCCAGCACAGGGCTAGCCCGCCCCGCATGTCAGTCCGGTCCCCCCCCCCCACACACGCAGAAGTGCAAAGGCATCGCACAGTGGCGATGCCTTTGCAGTTCAACAGTAACTCCCGACCAGCGCAGCTTTAGCGTGCTGGCCGGGAGCTACTCATCGCTCCCTGGCCCGCAGCGGCTGCGTGTGACGTCACGCAGCCGCTGCGGCCCGCCCCCCATTCGGTCCGGCCCGCCCCCCATTCGGTCCGGCCACGCCTGCATTGGCCAGACCAAACCCACGAAACGGCGGCCAACGCCGCCATTCCGCCTCCTCCCGCCCAGCGATCGCCTCTGCCTGTCAATCAGGCAGAGGCGATCGCATCCCTGCTGTGGCCTTCGGCCGTCTGGCTTGCGCCGGCGCACTACGGCGTCGGGGCGTGCGTAGCAGGGACCCGTTCGCTCTGCTGCGTTAAAACACTGCAAGCGAACGGGTCAGAATGACCGCCAAAGTTTCACTGTCTGTAACAATTCAAAAGTAAATAAGCAAAGAGTGCAGACAAATGTAGCAAATTATCTAAACAGACAACAGTGTATTAATAATATACAGGTTGCATTCACTATAAATACAGTAAAGGTTGTGGAGATGGAGTGCAATAAGACGCAATGCAAATTGTGATATTAGCTGCCTCAAAGTCCGAGAAGATAGACCTCAGCAGCAATAATTCATAGAGTTTCATCGTCAGGTCTCATATACAGTTGTCAATTTCAATTGTTGTAATTGTTTCTATCTATACGTCCACGCAAAGTAGCGTATGCGCATTTCCTGTAATGAAAAGTCACATTTTGGCTAGAGATGTGCACTTGAAATTTTTCGGGTTTTGTGTTTTGGTTTTGGGTTCGGTTCCACGGCCCTGTTTTGGGTTCGACCGCGTTTTGGCAAAACCTCACCGAATTTTTTTTGTCGGATTCGGGTGTGTTTTGGATTCGGGTGTTTTTTTTGAAAAAACACTAAAAAACAGCTTAAATCATAGAATTTGGGGGTCATTTTGATCCCAAAGTATTATTAACCTCAAAAACCATAATTTCCACTCATTTTCAGTCTATTCTGAACACCTCACACCTCACAATAATATTTTTAGTCCTAAAATTTGCACCGAGGTCGCTGGATGACTAAGCTAAGCGACCCTAGTGGCCGACACAAACACCTGGCCCATCTAGGAGTGGCACTGCAGTGTCACGCAGGATGGCCCTTCCAAAAAACACTCCCGAAACAGCACATGACGCAAAGAAGAAAAAAAGAGGCGCAATGAGGTAGCTGTGTGAGTAAGCTAAGCGACCCTAGTGGCCGACACAAACACCTGGCCCATCTAGGAGTGGCACTGCAGTGTCACGCAGGATGGCCCTTCCAAAAAACACTCCCCAAACAGCACATGACGCAAATAAGAAAAAAAGAGGTGCAATGAGGTAGCTGTGTGAGTAAGATAAGCGACCCTAGTGGCCGACACAAACACCTGGCCCATCTAGGAGTGGCACTGCAGTGTCACGCAGGATGGCCCTTCCAAAAAACACTCCCCAAACAGCACATGACGCAAAGAAGAAAAAAAGAGGCGCAATGAGGTAGCTGTGTGAGTAAGATAAGCGACCCTAGTGGCCGACACAAACACCTGGCCCATCTAGGAGTGGCACTGCAGTGTCACGCAGGATGGCCCTTCCAAAAAACACTCCCCAAACAGCACATGACGCAAAGAAGAAAAAAAGAGGCGCAATGAGGTAGCTGTGTGAGTAAGCTAAGCGACCCTAGTGGCCGACACAAACACCTGGCCCATCTAGGAGTGGCACTGCAGTGTCACGCAGGATGGCCCTTCCAAAAAACACTCCCCAAACAGCACATGACGCAAAGAAAAAAAGAGGCGCAATGAGGTAGCTGTGTGAGTAAGATAAGCGACCCTAGTGGCCGACACAAACACCTGGCCCATCTAGGAGTGGCACTGCAGTGTCACGCAGGATGGCCCTTCCAAAAAACACTCCCCAAACAGCACATGACGCAAATAAGAAAAAAAGAGGCGCAATGAGGTAGCTGTGTGAGTAAGATAAGCGACCCTAGTGACCGACACAAACACCTGGCCCATCTAGGAGTGGCACTGCAGTGTCACGCAGGATGGCCCTTCCAAAAAACACTCCCCAAACAGCACATGACGCAAAGAAGAAAAAAAGAGGCGCAATGAGGTAGCTGTGTGAGTAAGCTAAGCGACCCTAGTGGCCGACACAAACACCTGGCCCATCTAGGAGTGTCACTGCAGTGTCACGCAGAATGGCCCTTCCAAAAAACACTCCCCAAACAGCACATGACGCAAATAAAAATGAAAGAAAAAAGAGGTGCAAGATGGAATTGTCCTTGGGCCCTCCCACCCACCCTTATGTTGTATAAACAGGACATGCACACTTTAACCAACCCATCATTTCAGTGACAGGGTCTGCCACACGACTGTGACTGAAATGACGGGTTGGTTTGGACCCCCACCGAAAAAGAAGCAATTAATCTCTCCTTGCACAAACTGGCTCTACAGAGGCAAGATGTCCACCTCATCATCATCCTCCGATATATCACCGTGTACATCCCGCTCCTCACAGATTATCAATTCGTCCCCACTGGAATCCACCATCTCAGCTCCCTGTGTACTTTGTGGAGGCAATTGCTGCTGGTCAATGTCTCCACGGAGGAATTGATTATAATTCATTTTAATGAACATCATCTTCTCCACATTTTCTGGAAGTAACCTCGTACGCCGATTGCTGACAAGGTGAGCGGCGGCACTAAACACTCTTTCGGAGTACACACTTGTGGGAGGGCAACTTAGGTAGAATAAAGCCAGTTTGTGCAAGGGCCTCCAAATTGCCTCTTTTTCCTGCCAGTATAAGTACGGACTGTCTGACGTGCCTACTTGGATGCGGTCACTCATATAATCCTCCACCATTCTTTCAATGGTGAGAGAATCATATGCAGTGACAGTAGACGACATGTCCGTAATCGTTGTCAGTTCCTTCAGTCCGGACCAGATGTCAGCATCAGCAGTCGCTCCAGACTGCCCTGCATCACCGCCAGCGGGTGGGCTCGGAATTCTGAGCCTTTTCCTCGCACCCCCAGTTGCGGGAGAATGTGAAGGCGGAGATGTTGACAGGTCGCGTTCCGCTTGACTTGACAATTTTGTCACCAGCAGGTCTTTGAACCCCAGCAGACTTGTGTCTGCTGGAAAGAGAGATCCAAGGTAGGTTTTAAATCAAGGATCGAGCACGGTGGCCAAAATGTAGTGCTCTGATTTCAACAGATTGACCACCCGTGAATCCTTGTTAAGCGAATTAAGGGCTCCATCCACAAGTCCCACATGCCTAGCGGAATCGCTCCCTTTTAGCTCCTCCTTCAATGCCTCCAGCTTCTTCTGCAAAAGCCTGATGAGGGGAATGACCTGACTCAGGCTGGCAGTGTCTGAACTGACTTCACGTGTGGCAAGTTCAAAAGGTTGCAGAACCTTGCACAACGTTGAAATCATACTCCACTGCGCTTGAGACAGGTACATTCCACCTCCTATATCGTGCTCAATTGTATAGGCTTGAATGGCCTTTTGCTGCTCCTCCAACCTCTGAAGCATATAGAGGGTTGAATTCCACTTCGTTACCACTTCTTGCTTCAGATGATGGCAGGGCAGGTTCAGGCGTTTTTGGTGGTGCTCCAGTCTTCTGTACGTGGTGCCTGTACGCCGAAAGTGTCCCGCAATTCTTCTGGCCACCGACAGCATCTCTTGCACGCCCCTGTCGTTTTTTAAAAAATTCTGCACCACCAAATTCAAGGTATGTGCAAAACATGGGACGTGCTGGAATTTGCCCATATTTAATGCACACACAATATTGCTGGCGTTGTCCGATGCCACAAATCCACAGGAGAGTCCAATTGGGGTAAGCCATTCCGCGATGATCTTCCTCAGTTGCCGTAAGAGGTTTTCAGCTCTGTGCGTATTCTGGAAACCGGTGATACAAAGCGTAGCCTGCCTAGGAAAGAGTTGGCGTTTGCGAGATGCTGCTACTGGTGCCACCGCTGCTGTTCTTGCGGCGGGAGTCCATACATCTACCCAGTGGGCTGTCACAGTCATATAGTCCTGACCCTGCCCTGCTCCACTTGTCCACATGTCCGTGGTTAAGTGGACATTGGGTACAACTGCATTTTTTAGGACACTGGTGAGTCTTTTTCTGACGTCCGTGTACATTCTCAGTATCGCCTGCCTAGAGAAGTGGAACCTAGATGGTATTTGGTAATGGGGGCACACTACCTCAAGAAATTGTCTAGTTCCCTGTGAACTAACGGCGGATACCGGACGCACGTCTAACACCAACATAGTTGTCAAGGCCTCAGTTATCCGCTTTGCAACAGGATGACTGCTGTGATATTTCATCTTCCTCGCAAAGGACTGTTGGACAGTCAATTGCTTGGTGGAAGTAGTAAAAGTGGGCTTACGACTTCCCCTCTGGGATGACCATCGACTCCCAGCAGCAACAACAGCAGCGCCAGCAGCAGTAGGCGTTACACGCAAGGATGCATCGGAGGAATCCCAGGCAGGAGAGGACTCGTCAGAATTGCCAGTGACATGGCCTGCAGGACTATTGGCATTCCTGGGGAAGGAGGAAATTGACACTGAGGGAGTTGGTGGGGTGGTTTGCGTGAGCTTGGTTACAAGAGGAAGGGATTTACTGGTCAGTGGACTGCTTCCGCTGTCGCCCAAAGTTTTTGAACTTGTCACTGACTTATTATGAATGCGCTGCAGGTGACGTATAAGGGAGGATGTTCCGAGGTGGTTAACGTCCTTACCCCTACTTATTACAGCTTGACAAAGGCAACACACGGCTTGACAAATGTTGTCCGCATTTCTGTTGAAATACTTCCACACCGAAGAGCTGATTTTTTTGGTATTTTCACCAGGCATGTCAACGGCCCTATTCCTCCCATGGACAACAGGTGTCTCCCCGGGTGCCTGACTTAAACAAACCACCTCACCATCAGAATCCTCCTTGTCAATTTTCTCCCCAGCGCCAGCAACACCCATATCCTCCTCATCCTGGTGTACTTCAACACTGACATCTTCAATCTGACTATCAGGAACTGGACTGCGGGTGCTCCTTCCAGCACTTGCATGGGGCGTGCAAATGGTGGAAGGCGCATGCTCTTCACGTCCAGTGTTGGGAAGGTCAGGCATCGCAACCGACAAAATTGGACTCTCCTTGTGGATTTGGGATTTTGAAGAACGCACAGTTCTTTGCGGTGCTCTTGCCAGCTTGAGTCTTTTCATTTTTCTAGCGAGAGGCTGAGTGCTTCCATCCTCATGTGAAGCTGAACCACTAGCCATGAACATAGGCCAGGGCCTCAGCCGTTCCTTGCCACTCCGTGTGGTAAATGGCATATTGGCAAGTTTACGCTTCTCCTCCGACAATTTTATTTTAGATTTTGGAGTCCTTTTTTTACTGATATTTGGTGTTTTGGATTTTACATGCTCTGTACTATGACATTGGGCATCGGCCTTGGCAGACGACGTTGCTGGCATTTCATCGTCTCGGCCATGACTAGTGGCAGCAGCTTCAGCACTAGGTGGAAGTGGATCTTGATCTTTCCCTAATTTTGGAACCTCAACATTTTTGTCCTCCATATTTTAATAGGCACAACTAAAAGGCACCTCAGGTAAACAATGGAGATGGATGGATACTAGTATACTTATGGATGGACGAGCGACTGCCGACACAGAGGTAGCTACAGCCGTGGACTACCGTACTGTGTCTGCTGCTAATATAGACTGGATGATAATGAGATGAAATTAATATATATATATATATATAATATCACTAGTACTGCAGCCGGACAGGTATATATATTTATTATGTAATGACTGATGACGGACCTGCTGGACACTGTCAGCTCAGCAGCACCGCAGACTGCTACAGTAAGCTACTATAGTAGTATGTATCAAGAAGAAAGAAAAAAAAAAAACCACGAGTAGGTGGTATACAATTATGGATGGACCAGCGACTGCCGACACAGAGGTAGCTACAGCCGTGGACTACCGTACTGTGTCTGCTGCTAATATAGACTGGATGATAATGAGATGAAATTAATATATATATATATATAATATCACTAGTACTGCAGCCGGACAGGTATATATATTTATTATGTAATGACTGATGACGGACCTGCTGGACACTGTCAGCTCAGCAGCACCGCAGACTGCTACAGTAAGCTACTATAGTAGTATGTATCAAGAAGAAAGAGAAAAAAAAAAAACACGGGTAGGTGGTATACAATTATGGATGGACCAGCGACTGCCGACACAGAGGTAGCTACAGCCATGGACTACCGTACTGTGTCTGCTGCTAATATAGACTGGATGATAATGAGATGAAATTAATATATATATATATATATATATATATATTAATATCACTAGTACTGCAGCCGGACAGGTATATATATTTATTATGTAATGACTGATGACGGACCTGCTGGACACTGTCAGCTCAGCAGCACCGCAGACTGCTACAGTAAGCTACTATAGTAGTATGTATCAAGAAGAAAGAGAAAAAAAAAACCACGGGTAGGTGGTATACAATTATGGATGGACCAGCGACTGCCGACACAGAGGTAGCTACAGCCGTGGACTACCGTACTGTGTCTGCTGCTAATATAGACTGGATGATAATGAGATGAAATTAATATATATATATATATATAATATCACTAGTACTGCAGCCGGACAGGTATATATATTTATTATGTAATGACTGATGACGGACCTGCTGGACACTGTCAGCTCAGCAGCACCGCAGACTGCTACAGTAAGCTACTATAGTAGTATGTATCAAGAAGAAAGAAAAAAAAAAACACGGGTAGGTGGTATACATATACAATTATATATATATTATATACAATTATATATATATATATATATATATATATATATATATTAAACTGGTGGTGATTAATTAAACTGATGGTCAGGTCACTGGTCACACTATCAGCAACTTGCAAGTAGTACTCCTAAGCAATCACAATATATACTGGTGGTCAGTGTGGTCACAATGGCAGTGTGGCACTCTGGCAGCAGAGTGCCAGCAAAAGTGTGCACTGTACGTTAAAATATGTACTCCTGCTCTCAGACTCTAACTGCTCCCCACTGTCTCCCCAACAAGTCAGATATACAGTCACACTATCACTTCAGCAAGTAGTAGTACTCCTCCTAATGCTCCCCAAAATTACTAAAGTAAATAATACTGTGTCTCTCTCTACTCTAGTCTCACTCTCTATAAACGGAGAGGACGCCAGCCACGTCCTCTCCCTATCAATCTCAATGCACGTGTGAAAATGGCGGCGACGCGCGGCTCCTTATATAGAATCCGAGTCTCGCGAGAATCCGACAGCGGGATGATGACGTTCGGGCGCGCTCGGGTTAACCGAGCAAGGCGGGAAGATCCGAGTCGCTCGGACCCGTGTAAAAAAACCTGAAGTTCGGGCGGGTTCGGTTTCCGAGGAACCGAACCCGCTCATCTCTAATTTTGGCATCTGTTTAAGACACAGGATGTGCGGTTCTTATATAGTTTTCTGTGGAGATTAATGCAGCTGCACCTAAGAGTAGTTCATTGCGGCTGGGTAGAATAGATTACAAATCAAAAGGCCAACAATTAGTTATGCAGACACTTCTTATTTAGTCAACATATGTACAACATATGTCAGTGCCCGTTGACCACTGTTATGTGGCTTGGTATGGATGCTGCAGTGATGGGTTCACAGTTGAAAAATAGGTGCAGTTTGGATATCCTATTGCTTTTCCTACAGTCCCCCCATGTGTAATCAGTGAATGGGGTTATGAGGATTATGCACCGGATCTAAACTGCAGACTGGTATAATGTGTTATAAGGGGCACTACTACTGTGTGGCATAATGTGTATACGGGGTATTACTATGTGGCATAACATGAATGATCTCTGTGTGACAAAACATGAATGGGCTCTACTGTGTGGCGTAATGTGAGTGGGCACTACTGTGTGGCGTAATGTGAGTGGGCTCTACTGTGTGGCGTAATGTGAGTGGGCTCTACTGGGTGGGGTAATGTAAGTGGGCTCTACTGTGTGGCGTAATGTGAATAAGGGGAACTACTGTGTGGCGTAATGTGAGTGGGCTTTACTGTGTGGCATAATGTGAGTGGACACTACTGTGTGGCATAATGTGAATAAGGGGCACTACTGTGTGGCGTAATGTGAGTGGGCTCTACTGTGTGGCGTAATGTGAATAAGGGTTACTACTTTGTGGCGTAATGTGAATAAGGGGCACTACTGTGTGGCGTAATGTGAGTGGGCTCTGCTGGGCAGCATAATGTGAATGGGCTCTACTGTGTGGCATAATGTAAATGATGGGCACTACTGTGTGATGCAACGTGAATAACTGGATCTACAGTGTAGTGTAACATAAATAAGGGACACTACTGTGTGGTGTAATGTGACTAAGGGGCACTACTGTGTGGCATCATTTGAATTGGGGGTACTTTAGTGTAGTCACCCTCCTTCCCAATGAGACCACATTTTTTTTTGTCACGTATAAAGGGTGCCACCAATGCTCTTTATGTACACAGGGCACCAAAAAGTGTAATTACAGCTCTGCTTTGGTGTGCACAGAAGTGTCCTCCTCTGTGTTCAGCACCCCTGCCCTAAATAATTCCTACAGTACACATTATCTAATCCTCTACATCTGCTAAGACAGGGCTTGGTCAATTGGGAAAATGCCTTTCCTTTGCTTTGTTCGTGGCCTACACCAATGAAGTGCCAGCTTTACCAGCCAGAACCAACCAAATACCAAATGTCTGACCATGGTACATGTTGGAATGCTCTGCAGGATGAGCTTTGTTGTGTGTATTTTAATACAGAGAATGATGTACACTTTGTATGTTGTTCTAATATTATTTATATTTGTAAGGCATATACTAAGAAGTAGGAGGAGTCAGGAATAGTAAGGGGAGGAGTCAATGCCAGGAGCCAGATGCTGAAGCAAAGTGGGTCTGTGGGCTTTAAATGCCAGGGACTAGTTTTAGTCCCAGTCTGGTCCAGCTCAGTATGTAATGTAACAGGCCACGGTTACACAGGGGGAGTCTGTGGAGTTGTGCCACTGCTGAACAAAAGTGGCCATACTCACTTATATACTCACTTCACTGAAGAAAGCTGCGGCGTCTCCCTCGCGGTGTGGTCTGCTGCTGGTCTGGCATCCTCGTAGTGGTGGCTGGCTGGCCTGGTGGGGAGCCCAGAGACTGCAGTTTCCTCTGACTGGTGGCTGGGCGACTGCTGGGCTGTGCATCTGGTCCGCATTGTGCCTCATTGGTGCTGAATGTCTACCTCCGAGTCTGGCGGTGGCAGGTGTCAGGATGGCATCTTGGCATCTGTGTGGTGGCTGCTGGGCTCCTCTTCACTTCTCTTCCAGGTTAACTTTTAATAATATTCTTATAACATACCTCCCAACTTTGGCGGCTGGAGATTCAGGACACTGCATATGCGTCCAAAAAGGGGACACAGACTCAGGAGAAAGGAGGCGGAGCCTTGCTGCACCCCCGTTCATGCCACTGTAAGGATGTGCCCAGGACCATGGCATCTATTCACTAGTGATGAGCGGGTTCGGTTCCTCGGAATCCGAACCCCCCTGAACTTCACCCATTTTACACGGTTCCGAGGCAGACTCGGATCCTCCCGCCTTGCTCGGTTAACCCGAGCGCGCCCGAACGTCATCATCCCGCTGTCATATTCTCGCAAGATTCGTATTCTATATAAGAAGCCGCTCGTCGCCGCCATTTTCACTCGTGCATTGGAGATGATAGGGAGAGGACGTGCAGCGTTCTTTCAGCTGTGTTCAGTGTGCTGCAAATATCTATGTTCTCTGCCTGAAAAACGCTCCATATCTGTGCTGCATTGTAGTATATAGTAGGAGGACATGCAGAATTTTGCTGACCAGTGACCACCAGTATTATATCAGTACGGTACAATAGTCCACTGCTCTACCTACCTCTGTGTTGTCAAGTATACTTTCCATCCATACCTGTGGTGCATTTTAGTTGTGCAAAGTATATATAGTAGGAGGACAGTACATAATTTTGCTGACCAACAGTATATAATATATAGCAGTACGGTACAGTAGTCCACTGCTCTACCCACCTCTGTGTCGTCAAGTATACTATCCATCCATACCTGTGGTGCATTTAAGTTGTGCGCAGTATATATAGTAGGAGGACAATGCATAATTTTACTGACCACCAGTATATAATATATAGCAGTACGGTACAGTAGTTCACTGCTCTTCCTACCTGTGTGTCGTCAAGTATACTATCCATCCATACCTGTGGTGCATTTAAGTTGTACGCAGTATATATAGTAGGAGGACAGTGCATAATTGTGCTGACCACCAGTATATAATATATAGCAGTATGGTACAGTAGTTCACTGCTCTTCCTACCTCTGTGTCGTCAAGTATACTATCCATCCATACCTGGGGTGCATTTCAGTTGTGCGCAGTATATATAGTAGTAGGCCATTGCTATTGATATATTACTGGCATATAATTCCACACATTAAAAAATGGAGAACAAAAATGTGGAGGGTAAAATAGGGAAAGATCAAGATCCACTTCCACCTCGTGCTGAAGCTGCTACCACTAGTCATGGCCGAGACGATGAAATGCCATCAACGTCGTCTGCCAAGGCCGATGCCCAATGTCATAGTAGAGAGCATGTAAAATCCAAAAACAAAAGTTCAGTAAAATGACCCAAAAATCAAAATTAAAAGCGTCTGATGAGAAGCGTAAACTTGCCAATATGCCATTTACGACACGGAGTGGCAAGGAACGGCTGAGGCCCTGGCCTATGTTCATGGCTAGTGGTTCAGATTCACATGAGGATGGAAGCACTCATCCTCTCGCTAGAAAACTGCAGTGCCACTCCTAGATGGGCCAGGTGTTTGTGTCGGCCACTTGGGTCACTTAGCTTAGTCACACAGCTACCTCATTGCACCTCTTTTTTTCTTTGCATCATGAGCTGCTTGGGGACTATTTTTTAAATCTGCCATCCTGTCTGACACTGCAGTGCCACTCCTAGATGGGCCAGGTGTTTGTGCCAGCCACTTGGGTCGCTTAGCTTAGTCACACAGCTACCTCATTGCACCTCTTTTTTTCTTTGCATCATGTGCTGTTTGGGGACTATTTTTTAAATCTGCCATCCTGTCTGACACTGCAGTGCCACTCCTAGATGGGCCAGGTGTTTGTGTCGGCCACTTGGGTTGCTTAGCTTAGTTATCGAGCGACCTCGGTGCAAATTTTAGGACTAAAAATAATATTGGGAGGTGTGAGGTGTTCAGAATAGACTGGAAATGAGTGGAAATGATGGTTCTTGAGGTTAATAATACTATGGGATCAAAATGACCCCCAAATTCTATGATTTAAGCTGTTTTTGAGTTTTTTTTGTAAAAAAAATACCCGAATCCAAAACACACCCGAATCCGACAAAAAATTTTCAGGGAGGTTTTGCCAAAACGCGTCCGAATCCAAAACACGGCCGCGGAACCGAATCCAAACACAAAACCCGAAAAATGTCCGGTGCACATCACTACTATTCACCCACTGCTCTGCCATGCAAACCATCACTGACAGAAAAACTGGACTGTCCCGCCGAATATTAGACAGTTCGGAGGAATTACTTAATTGTAAACTGCTGACATATTACACAGCACGGTATATTGACATGAAACAGACAATTAAGATGGGCCTCCCCATATGAGCTTACACTTTAACATACGTGTAGAACAATTGATCCAATGACAACAGCAACAGTGGCTGAATTGACTCCAGTAGCTGATAAGTTGGTGTTCAGTAATTGTAGTGGGTTCCTGGACTTTGCTTCCATGGGATGCAGTCAGTTTACCTCCAATCAAAATCCCGACGTTCAAAATCCCGACACCAAATGACCGATGGTCAAAATCCCGACAAGGTCAAAATCCCGACATAGACAAAATACCGGCATTTAAAATACAGACGAGGTCAAAATACCGACATGTAAAATGCCGACAGGTCAAAATACCGACATGAGTTTTTCATAATTTTTTTTAATTGAAACCGACTTGTTCATACTTTACCATCCCAGTGGACCTGTAGGGGGAATATACTGGTGTGCGGAGCGCAGCGAGCCATGCGAGGGGACGCGGTACACTTTATATGGTGTCCATGTTGACTTATGAAGACATACATACACAAAAATATCAAAAAACGCATGTCGTTATTTTGACCTGTCGGCATTTTACATGTCGGTATTTTGACCTCGTCGGTATTTTAAATGTCAGTATTTTGTCCATGTTGGGATTTTGACCTTGTCGGGATTTTGACCATCGGTCAATTGGTGTCGGGATTTTGATTGGAGGTATTTCATACCGAACCCACTTCCGTGACCAAGAGGTATTTTATGTACCTGATGCCTCTGGAATACACTGATTTTCACCACCATGCCTTATTCCCAGTGATTTGTGTCTACAGCGCTGGCCAACGCAGGACTCTGGAGGGGTAAGAATATGTATATGTGTGTATACAGGGTGTGCAATGTGGGCCCCCCTGGACCCAAGTGCACTGCACACCCTGCAGCCATTATAGATATACCAAGGGCGTAAGAGAATTTATCCATTTTTGCAGATGTCCATCATACAGAACTTGGCCGTACGTAAAAAATAAGATTTTACTCACCGGTAAATCTATTTCTCGTAGTCCGTAGTGGATGCTGGGAACTCCGTAAGGACCATGGGGAATAGACGGGCTCCGCAGGAGACTGGGCACTCTAAAAGAAAGATTAGGTACTATCTGGTGTGCACTGGCTCCTCCCTCTATGCCCCTCCTCCAGACCTCAGTTAGGATACTGTGCCCGGAAGAGCTGACACAATAAGGAAGGATTTTGAATCCCGGGTAAGACTCATACCAGCCACACCAATCACACCGTATAACTCGTGATACTATACCCAGTTAACAGTATGAAATATAACTGAGCCTCTCAACAGATGGCTCCACAATAACCCTTTAGTTAGGCAATAACTATATACAAGTATTGCAGACAATCCGCACTTGGGATGGGCGCCCAGCATCCACTACGGACTACGAGAAATAGATTTACCGGTGAGTAAAATCTTATTTTCTCTGACGTCCTAGTGGATGCTGGGAACTCCGTAAGGACCATGGGGATTATACCAAAGCTCCCAAACGGGCGGGAGAGTGCGGATGACTCTGCAGCACCGAATGAGAGAACTCAAGGTCCTCCTCAGCCAGGGTATCAAATTTGTAGAATTTAGCAAACGTGTTTGCCCCTGACCAAGTTGCAGCTCGGCAAAGTTGTAAAGCCGAGACCCCTCGGGCAACCGCCCAAGATGAGCCCACTTTCCTTGTGGAATGGGCTGTTACTGATTTAGGATGCGGCAATCCAGCCGCAGAATGCTCCAGCTGAATTGTGCTACAAATTCAGCGAGCAATAGTCTGCTTAGAAGCAGGAGCACCTATTTTGTTGGGTGCCTACAGGATAAAAAACGAGTCAGTTTTCCTGACTCCAGCCGTCCTGGAAATATAAATTTTTTAAGGCCCTGACTACGTCCAGTAACTTGGAATCTTCCAAGTCCCTAGTAGCCGCAGGCACTACAATAGGTTGGTTCAAGTGAAAAGCTGATACCACCTTAGGGAGAAACTGGGGACGAGTCCTCAATTCTGCCCTATCCATATGGAAAATCAGATGAGGGCTTTTACATGACAAAGCCGCCAATTCTGACACACGCCTGGCCGAAGCCAAGGCCAATAACAAGACCACTTTCCACGTGAGATATTTCAAATCCACAGTTTTAAGTGGCTCAAACCAATGTGATTTTAAGAAACTCAACACCACGTTGAGATCCCAAGGTGCCACAGAAGGCACAAAAAAGGGGCTGAATATGTAGCACTCCCTTTACAAATGTCTGAACTCCAGGCATTGAAGCCAGTCCTTTCTGGAAGAAAATCGACAGAGCCGAAATCTAGACCTTAATGGAACCCAAATTTAGGCCCATAGTCACTCCTGACTGTAGGAAGTGCAGAAAATGACCCAGCTGAAATTCCTCTGCTGGGGCCTTCCTGGCCTCTCACCACGCAACATATTTTCGCCAAATACGGTTATAATGGTTTGCGGTTACTTCTTTCCTGGCTTTTATCAGCGTAGGAATGACTTCCTCTGGAATGCCCTTTTGCTTTAGGATCCGGAATTCAACCGCCATGCCGTCCAACGCAGCCGCGGTAAGTCTTGGAACAGACAGGGCCCCTGCTGTAGCAGATCCTGTCTGAGCGGTAGAGGCCATGGGTCCTCTGATATTATTTCTTGAAGTTCTGGGTACCAAGCTCCTCTTGGCCCATCCGGAACCACGAGTATCGTTCTTACTCCTCGTTTTCTTATTATTCTCAGTACCTTTGGTATGAGAGGCAGAGGAGGGAATACATAAACCGACTGGTACACCCACGGTGTCACTAGAGCGTCCACAGTTATTGCCTGAGGGTCCCTTGACCTGGCGCAATATCTAGTTTTTTGTTTAGGCGGGACGCCATCATGTCCACCTGTGGCCTTTCCCAATGGTTTACCAACAGTTGGAAGACTTCAGGATGAAGTCCCCACTCTCCTGGGTGTCGGTCGTGTCTGCTGAGGGAGTCTGCTTCCCAGTTGTCCACTCCCGGAATGAACACTGCTGACAGTGCTAAGACGTGATTTTCCGCCCATCGGAGAATCCTTGTGGCTTCTGCCATCGCCATTCTGCTTCTTGTGCCGCCCTGTCGGTTTACATGGGCGACTGCCGTAATGTTGTCTGATTGGATCAGTACCGGCTGGTTTTGAAGCAGAGGCCTTGCCAGACTTAGGGCATTGCAAATGGCCCTCAGTTCCAGAATATTTATGTGTAGGGACGACTCCTGACTTGACCAAAGTCCTTGGAAATTTCTTCCCTGTGTGACTGCCCCCCAGCCTCGAAGGCTGGCATCCGTGGTTACCAGGACCCAGTCCTGTATGCCAAATCTGTGGCCCTCTTGAAGATGAGCACTCTGCAGCCACCACTGTAGAGATACCCTGGTCCTTGGAGACAGGGTTATCAGCCGATGCATCTGAAGATGCGATTCCGACCACTTGTCCAAGAGGTCCCACTGAAAGGTTCTTGCATGGAACCTGCCGAATGGAATTTTGCTTCGTAAGAAGCTACCATTTTTCCCAAGACTCGTGTGCAGTGATGCACCGATACCTGTTTTGGTTTCAGGAGGTCTCTGACTAGAGATGACAGCTCCTTGGCTTTCTCCTGCGGGAGAAACACTTTTTTTTTCTGTTCTGTGTCCAGAACCATCCCCAGGAACAGCAGGCGTGTGGTAGGAACCAGCTGTGACTTTGGAATGTATAGAATCCATCCGTGCTGTTGTAGCACTTCCCGAGATAGTGCTACTCCGACCAACAACTGCTCCATGGACCTCGCCTTTATAAGGAGATCGTCCAAGTACGGGATAATTAAAAACTCCCTTTTTTCGAAGGAGTATCATCATTTCTGCCATTACCTTGGTAAAGATCCTCGGTGCCATGGACAGTCCAAACGGCAGTCTTTGGAATTGGTAATGGCAATCCTGTACCACAAATCTGAGGTACTCCTGGTGAGGATGGTAAATGGGGACATGTAGGTAAGCATCCTTGATGTCCAGGGATACCATGTAATCCCCCTCCTCCAGGCTTGCAATAACCGCCCTGAGCGATTCCATCTTGAACTTGAATTTTTTTATGTATGTGTTCAAGGACTTCAATTTTAAAATGGGTCTCACCGAACCGTCCGGTTTCGGTACCACAAACAGTGTGGAATAGTAACCCCGTCCTTGTTGAAGTAGGGGCACCTTGACTATCACCTGCTGGGAATACAGCTTGTGAATTGCCTCTAGCACAGCCTCCCTGCCTGAGGGAGTTGTCGGCAAGGCAGATTTGAGGAAACGGCGGGGGGGAAATGCCTCGAATTCCAGCCTGTACCCCTGAGATACTACTTGAAGGATCCAGGGATCCACCTGTGAGCGAGCCCACTGATCGCTGAAATTTTTGAGGCGGCCCCCCACCGTACCTGGCTACGCCTGTGGAGCCCCCGCGTCATGCGGTGGACTTAGAGGAAGCGGGGGAAGAATTTTGATTCTGGGAACTGGCTGACTGGTGCAGCTTTTTCCCTCTTCCCTCGTCTCTGTGAAGAAAGGAAGCGCCTTTGACCCGCTTGCTTTTCTGAAGCCAAAAGGACTGTACCTGATAATACAGTGCTTTCTTAGGCTGTGAGGAAACCTGAGGTAAAAATTTTTCTTCCCAGCTGTTGCTGTGGATACGAGGTCCCAGAGACCATCCCCAAACAATTCCTCACCCTTATAAGGCTCTATGTGCCTTTTAAAGTCAGCATCACCTGTCCAGTGTCGGGTCTCTAATACCATCCTGACAGAATGGACATTGCATTAATTCAGGATGCCAGCGGGCAAAATATCCCTCTGTGCATCCCTCATATATAAGACGACGTCTTATGTTCGCAAAATAGTATCTCTGTTTGACAGGGTTACAGACCACGCTGCAGCAGCACTATCTGCAGGTCTCAGTCTAGTACCTGAGTGTGTAAATACAGACTTCAGGATAGCCTCCTGCTTTTTATCAGCAGGTACCTTCAAAGTGGCCGTATCCTAAGACGGCAGTGCCACCTTTTTTGACAAACGTGTGAGCGCCTTATCCACCCTAGGGGATATCTCCCAGCGTAACTTATCCTCTGGCGGGAAAAGGTACGCCATCAGTGACTTTTTAGAAATTACCAGTTTCTTATCGGGGGTACCCACGCTTTTTCACACTTCATTCACTCATTTGATGGGGGAACAAAACACTGCCTGCTTTTTCTCCCCAAACATAAAACCCCTTTTTTTCTTTTTTTTCTTTTAGTGGTACTTGGGTTAATGTCAGAAATGTGTAACACATTTTTTATTGCCGGGATCATGTAACGGATGTTCCTAGTGGATTGTGTATATGTCTCAACCTCGTCGACACTGGAGTCAGACTCCGCGTCGACATCTGTGTCTGCCATCTGAGGGAGCGGGCGTTTTTGAGCCCCTGATGGCCTTTGAGACGCCTGGGCTGTCCCATAGCTCATAGCTGTTACGTCATCCAGCCTTTTATGTAAGGAGTTGACACTGTCGGTTAATACCTTCCACCTATCCATCCACTCTGGTGTCGGCCCACAGGGGGCGACATCCCATTTATCGGCATCTGCTCCGCCTCCACATAAGCCTCCTCATCAAACATGTCGACACAGCCGTACCAACACACCGCACACACACAGGGAATGCTCTGACTGAGGACAGGACCCCACACAGCCCTTTGGGGAGACAGAGAGAGAGAGTATGCCAGCACACACCAGAGCGCTATATAATGTAGGGATAAACACTATCACTGAGTGAATTTTCCCCAATAGCTGCTTGTATAAACAATATTGCGCCTACATTTAGTGCCCCCCCTCTCTTTTTAACCCTTTGAGCCTGAAAACTACAGGGGAGAGCCTGGGGAGCTGTCTTCCAGCTACACTGTGAAGAGAAAATGGCGCCAGTGTGCTGAGGGAGATAGCTCCGCCCCTTTTTTGCAGACTTTTCTCCTGTTTTTTTATGGATTCTGGCAGGGGTAATTATCACATATATAGCCTCTGGGACTATATATTGTGGTTATTTTGCCAGCCAAGGTGTTTTTATTGCTGCTCAGGGCGCCCCCCCCCCCAGCGCCCTGCACCTTAAGTGACCGGAGTGTGAAGTGTGTATGAGGAGCAATGGCGCACAGCTGCAGTGCTGTGCGCTACCTTGGTGAAGACTGAAGTCTTCTGCCGCCGATTTTTCGGACCATCTTCATGCTTCTGGCTCTGTAAGGGGGACGGCGGCGCGGCTTCGGGAACGAACACCAAGGACTGGGCCTGCGGTCGATCCCTCTGGAGCTAATGGTGTCCAGTAGCCTAAGAAGCCCAAGCTAGCTGCAAGCAGGTAGGTTCGCTTCTTCTCCCCTTAGTCCCTCGTTGCAGTGAGCCTGTTGCCAGCAGGTCTCACTGTAAAATAAAAAACCTAACATATACTTTCTTTCTAGGAGCTCAGGAGAGCCCCTAGTGTGCATCCAGCTCGGCCGGGCACAGAAATCTAACTGAGGTCTGGAGGAGGGGCATAGAGGGAGGAGCCAGTGCACACCAGATAGTCCTAATCTTTCTTGTAGAGTGCCCAGTCTCCTGCGGAGCCCGTCTATTCCCCATGGTCCTTACGGAGTTCCCAGCATCCACTAGGACGTCAGAGAAATAGGGTTTTTCATAGAGCTCGAACTGGAAGGCAACTATAGGCGGCATGTAACCACCGTGATTTGTGTGTGTCATGGATGTGTGTAAAAAGTTCTGAGTCCTGCATATGGGGAAGTGAGGTCTGTTTCTGACGGATCACTTGTACCTACCATGGTACTTGTGCAACCAGAGGTGGCGATGTCCGGCAGCATTTGAGTTTTGGACTGTGCTGCAGCCCCACCTTTAGAGATATCACTGGGTGCAAGTGCAGATACTGTACTAATGGTGACAGTCGCGGCGGCTGGAGTAAAACCAATTGGCAGCGCTAATTTCCACTTACACGCACAAGAATTAGCCCCATCTTTAAACAGAATATTGCATTAGCATAAGGCAGTGATCTCCAACCGGTAGCTCACCGTAGTATTTTCGGTAGCTCACAGAGCGCACGGGCTTGGGCAGTCACTGGCACTCCTCCTCCCTTCATTTTTAATATGGTGCCGGCCGTCAGCCAATCAGAGCTCATGGACCGGCAGTGGCGGCACCTGATTGGCTGCCGGACCGCGAGTTTTGATTGGCTCACTTACCGGCACCATATTTTAAATGCCCGCCGCCGGAGACTCTGTCACCCTCACCACAGCCGCTCTCCGGACATCACAGGAGAGGTGCGCGCTGCGCTCTCCTCCCCTTCCGTCCCTCATACAGGAGGAGCAGCACCGGCGGCAGTAGAAGAAGCCAGCAAGGGTTAGCACTGTGTGGGGCACTGTATCGGACACTGTGGAAGGAAGGGGGGGCATTTTATCTGGCGCTGCGGGGGAATTGTATCTGGCACTGGTGGGGGCATTGTATCTGGCACTTCTGGGTAGGGAAGCCAATCCCGGGCCATTTCTTCAATCCCGGGTATAGGGATTGAAAAATGGCCAATCCCGGGATTCCCGGGATACCCGGGATTGGCTTTTACTTAGGTGACCGCCCCCTCGACCCACCCCGCCCCGCACATATAACTCACCATATACCGGGGACGGGCGGGAGGGGAACATCCTGTGAACGCTGCTGGCGGCTCCCACCAGCAGCTAACAGCGCAGCGTGACCTCTCACGCTGCGCTGGGGACCCGGAAGGAGGAAGCCGGGCAGCATTTCAGCGTCCCGTGGACGCTCAACGCTGATTCCTCAATCCCCGGGATTGGAGCTGTCAATCCCGGGATTGAATCCCGGCCATTTTTGGGCCTAAATCCCGGGATCCCGCCGATCCCGATCCCGGGATTGGCCACCATACTTCTGGGGGGCATTATTTGTGTATCTGGCACTGCTGGGGGCATTATTTGTGTATCTGGCACTGCTGGGGGCATTATTTGTGTATCTGGCACTGCTGGGGGCATTATTTGTATATCTGGCACTGCTGAGGGGGCATTATTTGTGTATCTGGCACTGCTGGGGGCATTATTTGTGTATCTGGCACTGCTAAGGGGCATTATTTGTGTATCTGGCACTGCTGGGGGCATTATTTGTGTATCTGGCACTGCTGGGGGCATTATTTGTGTATCTGGCACTGCTAAGGAGCATTATTTGTGTATCTGGCACTGCTGGGGGCATTATTTGTGTATCTGGCACTGCTGGGGGCATTATTTGTGTATTTGGCACTGCTAAGGGGCATTATTTGTGTATCTGGCACTGCTGGGGGCATTATATGTGTATCTGGCACTGCTAAGGGGCATTATTTGTATATCTGGCACTGCTGAGGGGCATTATTTGTGTATCTGGCACTGCTAAGGGGCATTATTTGTATATCTGGCACTGCTGAGGGGCATTATTTGTGTATCTGGCACTGCTAAAGGGCATTATTTGTATATCTGGCACTGCTGAGGGGCATTATTTGTGTATCTGGCACTGCTGGGGGCATTATTTGTGTATCTGGCACTGCTGGGGGCATTATTTGTGTATCTGGCACTGCTAAGGGGCATTATTTGTATATCTGGCACTGCTGAGGGGCATTATTTGTGTATCTGGCACTACGCGGGGGGGCATTACTTGTATTTGTGAGGCCACACCCACTTTCGCAGGAAGGCACGCGCATTGGAGGGAGGGGGTAGCTCCTTCAGAGGTTTTATTTTCCAAAAGTAGCTCACACCCCAATTAAAGTTGAAGACCACTGGCATAAGGTAATAAATCAGGCTCCCCACTTCCGTGGCTGGCCACAACTAAACCCACTTTGACTGTGATCCAATCTGTTCATGGCTAACAGTGGCTTCTTATATATCCTTCTCAGCTTGGTGTGTACTTTCCCTGGAAGACGTGAAGGCAGGGCTGGATGTTTGCAGCCCTATACTATATCAGGAGCTATGTAAACTATAAAGGGGGATATTTATCAAAGCATGGTGAGAGACAAAGTGGAGAGAGATAAAGTGCCAACCAACCAGTTCCTAACTGTAATTTTTCAAACACAGGGTTCTGTTCATGAAGCAGTGAAAACAGCGGAGAAACAGGCCAGCAGATAAGTTGCCTATGACAACCAATCAGCATATCCCTTACTTTTTATAGAATGCACTTGATAAAGGCTTCCTTCAAAGCTGATTGGTTGCCATGGGCAACTTCTCCACTCTTTTCACTGCTTCATGAATAGACCGTCTGTAACATGGTAGTTTGGAGCTGATTGTACTTTATCTCTGTCCACTTTATATCTATCCAAGCTTTGATAAATCTCCCCAAAAGACTTTATAGGTTAACATTTATTATATTTATTTAACAAATATCACATGTCCCTGTATAAAGAAAACGCCAATGGCTGTGTCATGTACTAAAAATGCAATACTAATTGTTTTTAAATGTGTACCAAGACTACATGGGAGCGTTAAATCAGACATAATATTCTACTAATACAGATTTGACTTAATATTTAAGCAGAATTTACAGAAAGTAGTGTGCGTTTCCGTAATGTCGTGTAGATTTCTCTGAATGCGAGGACAGCGTTCTCACAATAAATGCACCGAAGTCTTTTATACCATCTACAAATATCTGCAGACCTCAAACATGTATTAAAGGAAAATGTGAAAACCAACAGAACAGAACAACGCATAAACCTTTGTATAACCTTCAGGGGGTAATATCGAGCCTTGTGTGATGATAGCAATTACATTTGCAGTTCCTCTGATGAAATCTCCATCTGATAAGAGCTGCAATTGACCTGAATATAGTGAGAGAATTTGATTGAACCTTCCTCTGATTTTATATTATAGAAAGCTTTCATCAGCGACCCAATAGTCAGATCCCGGCTGCATAAAAAAGAAAAGAAAAGATATATATATATATATATATATATATAAAAGAAAAGAAAAATTGTAAAGTTTCACAGGTACTTCATATTCTTTTGGTTTCATACAATGCTACGGGGGTGGTCTTCAGTTTGCCAGCTGTCGGGATCTCGGCGCACAGTATACCGGCGCTAGAATCCCGACAGCCGGCATACCGACACTTTTTTTTCCCTCTTGGGGGTCCACGACGCGCGCCACCATGCCCGCAAGGGGCTCATTTTCGCTTGCCACGCTGTCGGTATGCTGGCGGTCGGGATTCCGGCGCCGGTATGCTGGTCACCGGGAGCCCGGCCGCCGGCATACCATACTACACCCTGTTAAGGGGGCAATGAGTAATAAAAGAAAGCAAAAAGGTAAGTCTACATGGCGAGGGGTTGGGATTGAAATGCCAGCGGTCAGAATACCGAACTCGGCATCCCGATATTCAGAATCCCAACAGGGGAAGGTGAGTATACTTACCTACCCGCAATGGCCCCCTAACTCTAACCATCCCTTCCTGCGCCCTAAACCTAATCCACCCCCCTCCCCACAGCTTAACACTAAGGTTATGGCTAATACCAAGTTGGAGAAAAGACCTCTGATGTCACAAGGGGGAGGAGCCATATCACCAGGGGGAGGAGCCATGCCAGAACAGGGTACCTGAAATGTACTCTCGCAGGCTCACTTCACTCGCCACCGGGTTACTAAAGGGAGTAGTTGGTGGCGTGGATAGTAGAAGAACTATACAGCCGGCCTAGCTCCTCCCCCTGGTGTCGTGATTCCTCCCCCTGATGTCAGAGGTCCTTTCTCCCACTTGATTCTAGAATCTACCCTAACGCTAACCCTCCCATTGGTGCCTAAACCTAACAACCCTCCCCCCGCCGCAGCCTAACGCTAACCCTCCCCGGGGGTGCCTAAACCTAACCCCACCCTCCCCGCAGCCTAAACCTAACGCCCTTGCCTAGCGGCCTAACCCTAACACCACCCCCAGAATCGAAACCTAACCCTTCCCCTCCCCCCTCGCGGCTTACCTGTCAGAGCAGCCGGCAGCGCTCGTTCGGGATTCCGGCGCCGGTATTTTGACTTCCGGAATACCGACCTCCGGGATCCTGACCGGATCCCAACTTCAGATCTCATTAAAACAGAAAGCACAAATGTTTTCCTTGTATTTTGGACTATTTAAATAGTGAAAATGATGTTTAGCGTTCATGAGAGGCATTACTTGTATATTCCTGAAATTAGCATTTTTGCCCAGTGAATTATTCCAGTTACTGTATTAAATGGACGTTTCATTTCCTGTGACACCATCTATCTGTGTGTACATTATTACTTGACGACACATTTATCACATCTTGCATAATCGGTACATCTAATACCTTAATACTGAGTGAAATATGTGGATGACACCCTGGCTTGATATGGTAATTGAATGCAGAGACGGTCATAAAACAGTTTTTAAATTACTGCTAAGCAACTGACCGCATTCCTCACTCTCATTAATAACGGAATATTCTGATCTCAGACGACTACGAAAAGTGTAATTAAAATATCTCCACTAGATGAAATAGTGCTTTCCAGACCTAAGGTTACAATTTTATAGGTAGTATACTTGTAAACAGAAAAATAACTGCTGTAGTTTCATTTCATTTGCATCAATTTTTTGTTGAATGATGAATAAGGTCTTATGGGGCAAGAAACAAGTTTTGGGGCCCCCCTCTAGTCCATTCATACCCTGTGCAACGTTATTTTGCTGCCTTGCTCTTACCGAAGCTGCCCTGCTCCTCAAGCCCAGAGGAACATGCCACTCTGCTAGTTATTATTATTATTCTTTATTTATATGGCGCCACATGGGATCTGCAGCGCCCAATTACAGAGTAAACAAATAAGCAAAATATGAAGACAGTGACTTACAGTTCAATAGACTATAGGACAAGTACAGGGTATATAAACATAGCTGCGTCAGTCAACACCACTGACATACAGTAAGTATCAGGGTGGCAGAAAACCAAAGGATTTGGTGCCATCAAAGGGAGTATTAAAAAGATAATATGTAAAGAGACATAAAAGCACATGAGGGAAGAGGACCCTGCTTTAAAGGGAAGGGGCACACAGACAGAGATGACACAGATGGTGAGCGTGGGCCACAGAAGGCTTAGGATGAGAGACGGCTGAGTTTGGTGAAGAAGTGGGTCTTGAGAGCCCATTTGAAGTTTTGTAGAGGTAGAGAATTCCAGAACAAGGGAGCAGCACATGAAAAATCTTGGAGGTAGGAGTGGGAGGAAGTAATCAGTAGGCAGGAGAGGTGGCGTGCATTAGCAGAGCGAAGAGGACGGGTGGGAGTGTAAAGGGAGATAAGGTCAGAGATGTAGATGGGAAAGGAGTGGGCAGGGCCGTTTCTTGGGGCAAGCGAGCAGTGCAACCGCACTGGGCGCCCGCCGCGGCACTAACTGTGGCTCCCTGCTTCCCCCTCCTATTTCTCCCCGAGTAACCCGCTCGTGGGGCGGAGTTTCACGGAATGACGCGGTTGCATCGTTACGTCACGACGCAACCCCATCACTCCGCGAAACCCCGCCCCCGAGCGGAGTACAGAGGGGGATCCAAGTTAGGAAGAGGGAAAGGCCGGCGTGAGGAGCGACTGGTGAGGCGGGCCGAAGAGCGGTAATCGCCTCTGTAAGTATTCTCTCTCTCTCTCTCTCTGAATGTGTTAAATGGGGACACCTGCCGTAATGTGTGAAATGGGGACTCTTGCCTGCCGTAGTGTGGGGATTTAATGTATCAAGGGCATTGCGGTGTGTGGATTAATATGGTGCAGGGGGCATTACTGTGTGGGGCTTAATATGGTAGAATTTTTTTTTCCTGTGGTGGTCGTGATCTGTTGGAGCAGGGTCAAAAATTGGATTGTGAGGTAGTCTTTTCAGACGAGGCCATGCCCATTGAAATGAGGCCACCCCCATTTAGATGAGGCCACGCCCCCTTGCCGGGTGCACGCGCAAGTTTTTTTTTTATCTAGGTGTATGTGGGGGGGGGGGGCACATTTTTTTATGTCATGGGGGGGGCGCATTTTTAAATCTCGCACTGGAAGCCAAATTGGCTAGAAACAGCCCTGGGAGTGGGTGAGTGCTTTGTAAGCGAGTGTGAGAAGCTGGAATTGGATTCTGAAAGGAATGAGGAAGATAAGCCGGGCAGCAGCATTGAGGATAGATTGGAGTGGAGAGATGTATGTGTCAGGGAGGCCAGTCAGGAGTCACACCACACATTCAGCACCTCTCACAAACCTGTCATTTTCATCTCAAAAATATTTCCAGGATCAGACCCTTTCTCATACAGGATGCCACCAAGACCCTTATCCACTCACTGGTCATCTCCAGACTGGACTACTGTAATCTCCTCCTGACTGGCCTCCCTGACAATTCCAGCTTCTCACACTCGCTTACAAAGCACTCACCCACTCCTTTCCCATCTACATCTCTGACCTTATCTCCCTTTACTCTCCCACCCGTCCTCTTCGCTCGGCTAATGCACGCCGACTCTCCTACCTACTGATTCCTTCCTCCCACTCCTACCTCCAAGATTTTTCATGTGCTGCTCTACAGTAGTCCAGTCTGGAGATGACCAGTGAGTGGATAAGGGTCTTGGTGGCATCCTGTATGAGAAAGGGTCTGATCCTGGAAATATTTTTGAGATGAAAATGACAGGTTTGTGAGAGGTGCTGAATGTGTGGTGTGAAGGAGAGGATTACTCCAAGACAGCGCACTGGGGGGCTAGAGGAGATAGTAGTGCCATCAATAGATAATGAGATTGTAGGAGGTGAGGTTATGAGGGAGGGAGGGAGGGAGGGAGGGAGGGAGGGAGGGAGGGAGGGAGGGAGGGAGGGAGGGAGGGAAGATGATCAGCTCAGTTTTAGGGGTCTATTTATTAAAATTATTTTTACTAAAATAATGTGAAAAGGGTGTGAAAACACCCTTTTTTACATTATTTTAGTATCACCTGAATGTATTAAAGGGTATTTGGAGCGGGGACCCAGCAGAGTCATCAGCTATGTGTGTCCAATGGACACGCAAGCTGATCACAGTGTAAAAATAAAAAATAAAAAAAAACCAAAACATACTCACCTGTCCAGGGAGCCGGTGTCTGCTGCTCTGGGGAGCGCTGCCGGGCGCTGGGACCCCATGTGCTGCAAAGGGACCCCGGTGCAGTAAAGTGACGCTGCAAAACGGCAGCGCACCTTACAGCACCGGGGGTCACAGCGCAGGAGAAGGACCCGGCGCCCAGCAGCCTCCTGAAGCAGCGCGGACCGGCTGCCTGGACAGGTGAGTAATATTATCCTCCGAAAAATACCCCAATGATGCTGGGAAGTGTCATCGCAGGGACAGAGCTTGACCGCAAGCTCTGTTCCTGCACGCGATAATTGATACATCCCTGCGATGTAGTCAATTATCTCAGTGTGAGTTTGGGCGATTTTATCACCTGTCATCTTCATCCTGGATGCGGATGGTGATAAATAGGTCCCTTAGACATGTTAAGTTTACCACCTGTTTAATGACAGCAGGTCCATGTTTGGGTGGCAGTGATCCAGTGTTTAATATCATGTGTACCAACAAATACCTACTAAAATTTCCCATACTCCAAAACCAAGGCAGCACTCCAGGCCTGTACATCAAGTATGAAGCGTTCATGTATTGCACCACAACGTTCTGCTTCATTGCTATTACCCCCTTCCTCCCGCCTCCCTGTCTACGCTCGCCCTCAAGTGAGTGTCTGTGCTGGTTAGAAAGTGACCCTGCTAAGATCTAATCATACTCAGCACTGCTATCTGTCATCTGTGCACAGCATAGATGCCGCATGTCTGGTTCCCGCCTCCAGGAGGGGCAGCAAGGTCGTCACAGCGGAGGCGGTGTGGGGGGGAATGGCTTAACAAAAAGGACGGTTCTGGGGTGTGACATGGCAAAAAGAGGATGTGCAGGGGGCTTGGCCGTGTGGTCATGTGATTGTGACCATGCCCCTGATATGCAATGCCGAAATGACCAGCATTGTACAGGGGGGGGGCGTGGCTACTATGATGCGATTAAGCGTGACTCACGCCTTCACCCACTGGGAGAGCTCACTTCGCTTGGTTCGGCACACCACAGTGTATCGGGGAGCTGTGCCAGTGAGAACAGAGAGACTGGAATGTCCCCGTGAATTATAAATTGCTGGGAGAGTGGGCATGGGGCAAATTCTCGGTAATGGATTACGGTACTGCTTTTTGCCCATATCGGGGCTAATTCAGGGATGCACGTACTGTAAAACCGATGTTTATGTACATCTCTGATGTTTTTAGATCTGTACATGTTCAGATCTGGGCCTGCGATATTGCTTGCAGTAGCCCATAATGGTGCAGCATGACCGAGATGCTGCAAGCGTTTGGGGCGGCACCAGGCAGCGTTGCAGAAAATGGGGGCATTGTTTTCTGGGCGTCATGAAGCCAGTTGCTGTATTCTTGGATCCTGGCTTCAGCCGTGTGAGATTGGCAGCCTTCCTGTGTAACCTGAGGGTTACTCAGATGACCGGTGTATATCAGAATCAGCATCAGCAGGCGTTCCGATGCTGCAGCAGAGATGTGGTAGAAGACATCTATTTGAGCAACCTGCTTTGTTGAGGAAGTGCCATTCCCTTTTGGAAAGTATATATATATATATATATATATATATATATATTCATAATGATACCACAACCAGTTGCACACAAGGGAGGCGTCAGTGTATAGGAGTGCACGGCATATAACAATGGCCCTCATTCCGAGTTGATCGCTCGCTGCCAATTTTCGCAGCGCAGCGATCAGGTAAAAAAAGTGGCAAAACTGTGCATGCGTATGCACCGCAATGCGCACGCGTGTCGTACGGGTACAAACAGCATCGTTGCTGTGCAATGCTTCTAGCGACAAATCCATTCGCACAGCCGATCGCAAGGAGATTGACAGGAAGAGGGCATTCATGGGTGTCAACTGACCGTTTTCTGGGAGTGGTAGGGAAAACACAGGCGTGTCCAGGCGTTTGCAGGGTGGATATAAAACGTCAATTCTGGGACCTCCGTCGCTGGAATCATCGCACAGGATAAGTAACTACAGGGCTGGTCTTGTTTTGCACAAAATGTTTTTGCAGAGCTCGGCTGCACATGCGATCGCACACTTGCAAAGCGAAAATACGCTCCTCCGTGGGCGGCGACTATGCGTTTGCACGGCTGCTAAAAGTAGCTAGCGAGTAAACAACTCGGAATGAGGGCCGAGATCTGAATTAGGCCCTAAGAACAGCTCGATTCTCAGACCTGATTTCATTGTACTTTTTAAGGGTTAATAATAAACGTTACATTTTAGTATCTAATAATCAATTCAAGTTAAAAGTGTGCCCCAAAGAAGATTTAGCTTTCCTCTTTTTTTGCTCCCTGCCAAAAAAATCTGCTATATAAATATTGACGTATTACTCAGGCGAGCGCCACTAACTCTTTATAAAAATGTTGATCTGTTTGATGTAATAAAGGCCCTAGATGCTTTGTATTGTTGGTACTACATGAATTGTGATTGTTGTGTCCTGTGCCGGATCAAAAACCCCTCTTTTTGTTCAATATTAAAATCTCCCAACATAATTATTGGAACTGAATTTAGGGACAATCTCATTAATCAGGAATATTGAGAACAGCAGAGGTCAGTACAAGGATTAATTTCATGCCATTCTTGTTGTGTTGCTTTGTTTTTTATTGCTTCATTTTTTTTTAAACCTATTGCAGCCTTACCCTCCCCTGGTTTTAGACCTAGTGCAGTCTTACCCTTCCCTAGTTGTAGACCTAGTGCAGTCTTACCCTCCCCTGGTTGTAGACCTAGAGCAGTCTTACCCTCCCCTGGTTGTAGACCTAGTGCAGTCTTACCCTCCCCTGGTTGTAGACCTAGTGCAGTCTTACCCTCCCCTGGTTGTAGACCTAGTGCAGTCTTACCCTCCCCTGGTTGTAGACCTAGAGCAGTCTTACCCTCCCTGGTTGTAGACCTAGTGCAGTCTTACCCTTCCCTGGTTGTAAACCTAGTGCAGTCTTATCCTCCCCTGGTTGTAGACCTAGTGCAGTCTTACCCTTCCCTGGTTGTAAACCTAGTGCAGTCTTACCCTCCCCTGGCTGTAGACCTAGTGCAGTCTTACCCTCCCCTGGTTATAGACATAGAGCAGTCTTAGCCTTCTCTGGTTGTAGACCTAGTGCAGTCTTACCCTCCCCTGGTTGTAGACCTAGTGCAGTCTTACCCTCCCCTGGTTATAGACATAGAGCAGTCTTAGCCTTCTCTGGTTGTAGACCTAGTGCAGTCTTACCCTCCCCTGGTTGTAGACCTAGTGCAGTCTTACCCTCCCCTGGTTGTAGATATAGAGCAGTCTTACCCTCCCCTGGTTGTAGATATAGAGCAGTCTTACCCTCCCCTGGCTGTAGACCTAGTGCAGTCTTACCCTCCCCTGGTTGTAGATGTAGAGCAGTCTTACCCTCCCCTGGCTGTAGACCTAGAGCAGTCTTACCCTCCCCTGGCTGTAGATATAGAGCAGTCTTACCCTCCCCTGGCTGTAGACCTAGTGCAGTCTTACCCTCCCCTGGTTATAGACATAGAGCAATCTTAGCCTCCCCTGGTTGTAAACCTAGTGCAGTCTTATCTTCTCCTGGTTGTAGACCTAGGGTCTAATACAGACCTGATCGGAGCAGTAAACTTGTTATCAAATGGGAAAAACCATGTGCACTGCAGGGGGGGTGGCAGATATAACGTGCAGAGAGAGTTAGATTTGGGTGGGGTGTGTTCAAACTGAAATCTAAATTGTAGTGTAAAAATAAAGCAGCCAGTATTTACGCTGCACAGAAACAATATAACCCACCCAAAAGTGCTGCTGCAAACAGATCTGAATTAGGCCCCTGGTGCAGTCTTACCCTCCCCTGGTTGTAGATCACCAATAGGGCCCCTCTGTAATTCTGTTTCTTCAACAATAATAATAATAATAATAATAATAATAATAATAATAATAATTATTATTATTATTATTATTATATTTCTATAGCGCTCTTTCTCCAATAGGGCTCAAGGCACTTAACAGATACATAGCATAATATAGTACAGAAATAATGAAGTACAGAACAGCTTTTCATAAAATACAGAAGCATGGAGATACTAAAGGGACATTATGGAAATGCTGAGTAAACAGGAAAGTCTTGAGTCTACTTTTGAAGGATTCTATAGTTGGGGCCTCTCGCACTGTGCGGGGAAGTGAGTTCCATAGAGTTGGAGCCGCATGGCTAAAAGCTCGACCCCCCAATGAATTACGGGAGATTCTAGGTACTGCTAAAAGTCCTTCATCTACAGATCACAGTAATCGAGTGGGGCAGTATGGGGTCAGAAGCTGTTTCAGGTACCTTGGGCCCTGGTCATGTAATGCTTTGAAACTCAGTAAGCCAATCTTGAAGATGATTCGCCATCTTACAGGCAGCCAGTGAAGGGAGTAGAGGATGGGTGTTACGTGGCTAGAACGGGGCTGGTTGGTTAACAGCCTGGCAGCTGTGTTTTGCACCAGCTGTAAGCGGTGAAATTCTTTTGCTGGGAGACCAAGGTAGAGGGCATTACAGTAGTCTAATTGAGATGATACAAATGCATGGATGACTTTTGGCAGATCATCTGAGCAGTAGCGGATCTTGCCAAGGGCAAGCAGGACTTTTGCCCGGGGCACTGCCTTCCGGAGGGCGCCGTAACATGGCAAGATCTGCTACTGCTGTGCCCCCCACTGCCCGCTGTGTCCCCCGCTGGTCCCGCTGGTTCCCCGCTGTGAAGGGAACTAGACGCTATGCATCCCGAATGGCCACAAAATTCGGACTTCATTACATCATTACACCCATATGTTTTTTTAAATAAACCAAGAGAAAAATAAACATACTGTACTGTAGGTTTGCAAATACAGTATGTCTCCAAATCTTTAGTGACTGGCAACCAGGGGCATCTCTAGAGAGGAGGGGCACCGTGTGCAGACTCCCTGTGTGGGCCCCCTCCTCTCCCGTGGCCATTGCGCCGCTGCTAGCGCTCTGAGCGCTGTAGACTCCGGCACAGTGCCAGAGTCTCTAGTGGTCAGTGCGCTAGCAGCAGCGGCGCGACGGCTACGGGAGAGGAGGGGGCCCACACACGGTCAGCGATGGACTCCGGAAAGGTAAGTATAGGAGAAATGGGTGCAGTGTGCACTCATTATAGAAACGCCAATGCTGGCAACGTTATACTGTATATTTATTATTTTCACATATATTTGGGAATGGTATTAATGTCTCTTGTCTATACTGTAAAAAAGCATTTTCAAAGTCATCAAAAATTCATTTTTATTGCTATTTATTTGTTATTCAATAACGATAGGATAGAGCATGAATTAGTCTGCATTTTCCAGATACTTTTCCACCCTTTACGCGTTTCACATTATGCTCCCTGTACAGGTGGGACATAAAGATGGAATGCACTATTTCATTTTTAATTAAGGCTGTTCTTAAAAATGAGCTGTTTTAATTATGCTTTCCACGGTCGTCTCAGATCAGAACATTCCCCCATTAATGAGGCTGCGGAATGCTGTCCGTTGCATAGCTGCAATTTAAGAACAGTTTTACGACAGACTCTGCATTCAATTATCATATCAAGCCAGGGTGTCATCCACATATTTCACCCAGTGCTAAAGTATCAGACGTACTAATTATACAAGACGTGATAAATGTATAGGTGAGGAATAACTAACACACTAAGAAACGGTGTATCCGGAAAATGAATTGCTCATTTAATACACTAACAAATCATTAGACAAAACTGTTTCTATTCAAGTACGCAAATAACGCTGCTGTAGACTAACACTGTGCTATTATGTGCCTAGTCCACGCTACACCTCCTCACTGTGCAGGAATTTTATTTCCATTATTGCAATGAAAACATTGGGGCTGATGGATTTATTTGGCAATAAATAATGGGGGTCATTCCGAGTTGATCACTCGCTAGCTAGTTTTAGCAGCCGTGCAAACGCTATGCCGCCGCCCACTGGGAGTGTATTTTAACTTAGCAGAAGTGCGAACGCATGTGCAGCCGAGCTCTGCAAAAACAGATTGTGCAGTTTCTGAGTAGCTCGGAACCTACTCAGTGCTTGCGATTACTTCAGCCTATTCGGATTTGACGTCATACACCCGCCCAATGAACGCCCAGACACGCCTGCATTTTTGCAAACACTCCCTGAAAACGGTCAGTTGATACCCAGAAACTCCCTTTTCCTGTCAATCTTCTTGCGGCCGTCAGTGCGATGAAAAACTTTGCTAGAACCGGAGCACAACCACAAAGGGCTTTGTACCCGTACGTCGCGCGTGCGCATTGCGGGGCATACGCATCTGCATAAATGCAGTTTTTTTTACCTGATCGCTGCGCTGCAAAAATCGTCAGCGAGCGATCAACTCAGAATGACCCCCAATATACAGTACAACATCATTCTTGCAAAGACCACAATGTTCCGGCTAGATTACATATGTTGTCCTAGCCTATATCAAGAATTAATTTAGCACTAAAGGGACATTTTGCAACTGGGGAAAATGTACGTTTGTAAAACCATTGATACTTCTTACAGAGCCCATGGGGGTCATTCCGACCCATTCGCACGCTGCAATTTTTTTCAGCCGTGCGAATGGGTCAGAACTGCGCATGCACATGGTCAGCAATGCGCAGGCACATCCCTGCCCAGTGACGGCCGTCGCCACGCAGCGACGAAATGGACGAAGAAAGCTTTCGCAGCTGCGAACGCTAGAAGATTGACAGGAAGAGGCCGGCCGGGGGTGTCTACTCACCATTTTGAAGGCGTGTCCGGGCGAATGCAGGCGTGTCCAGCCGTCTCCAGGGAGTGATCCTGACGTCAGCTCCGGACAAGATCATCGCAGCGGGTAAGTCCTGAGCTGTGCAGAAACTGCACAAACTTTTGTTTGTGCAGCTCTCTGCACAAGCGAGCGCAGCCCTGCACAGCCCTAACCCCCTCCCCTGTAGGCGGCGACTACCTGTTCGCAGCAGCATTAAAAGTAGCCTGCTAGCGATCAGGTCGGAAGCACCCCCTATGTTCTTATCTGTGTGATCTTCCATGTGTGTTAAAGGACACATCAGGGACAAAATGTAATAGCCTGTGAGATGCAGGCCGTTCTGAAATTCCTGTGACTCTGCCCATATTTTTAAAGTGGCAATCATTTACAAGGCAAAACTGACCTGGGTCTCACAGGCTATTACATTACATGCCTCCCAAGAAGCTCTGGAGGCACCAACCGGGGGCAGATGTCCCCCAAGAGGAGCCCCCCCCCCCCCCGTTTGAAGGCCCCCAGAAGTGTGGGGCCCTGGGCATCTGCCTATGTGCCCATATTTTAGGATGGCCATGGAACACACACAGGGGTTACCATGGCAAATTGGCTACAAATGCTGGGAATATTGCCATGCTTGCCCTCTCTCCCTGAGTGTGGTGATCTACCTCAGTTGCTGAAGAGCCAAGAAATCTGAGGCCAAACCAGGTGGAGGAAAAACAGTGATGATGTCATCATTCTCCGCCCACCATGGAGGAAGCAAGAGGAATAAAAATAAGGAGGATGTTTGCTACAATATATGGCCAATGCTCTCCATCTCATTGATGGAAAAGAAACCGCTATGTGAACATAGGGATTTCCAATAAGGTCAGTTTTGTGACAATTACCTCACTGTGTGTGTTAAACCTGAATGAAACAGCTATTGCTGCACGTCCGATCAACGTAAATAAACCTTCCAGTGAACATAGGGCACTGTTTTGAGGTCAGTGTCTTAACAAATTTAATTTAGACTTGGTGCTGTGGGTGTTGGAGAGGGTCTGGAGCCACCGCCGCTGCTGGAGGGTGTGTGAGGGTGCAGCGGATGGGGCCCAGAGGAACTGCAAGTGGGGGAGGGGCGGGTAATGTGTCTCCTGCTTCTCCTCCTGGAAGCAGCTAGGCTGCTGTCCTCTCTTTGGCAGTGGCTCTCCCGGAGACTCGCACAGCAGCCAAGCAGCCAGTCACTATTGTTAGCGCCGGTATTACAGGGAAGAAGATGCACTCAATAAACTACAGCTCCCAGCAGCCCTAAGGGCCGGAATGCTCCTGCGCTAAGGGCTGCTGGGAGCTGTAGTTTATTTAGTGCATCTACTTCCCTGTAATGTGATGTGTTGGGACACCAGCACTAACAATAGTGACTGGCTGGCAGAACTGTCTGACTCGCTGAATCAATGTAAAAGGTGAGAGTGCTGTGCAGTGTCAGTGACACTGCACACCCACTGCACTGCACAGCACTGTCACCTTTTACATTGATTCAGCGTCCAGACATTACCCTCCGCGATATCACCCACTCTATCCATACCTCCCAACTGTCCCGATTTTCGCGGGACAGTCCCGTTTTTTTGGGACTGTCCCGCTGTCCCACCCGTGGGCCACAGTGTCCTAGCCACGCCCAGAGTTATCCACACAGTCACAGAGTGACAGATCTGGGCTATTATATAGGAGATGGTCCCCAGTAATTTCCTTGTGGTACATCCATATCTGGAGCACACACTATGTAAAAAGACTGGAATAATCAACACTGCTGTTACCCCATATCAGTGGGGGATATTATTTCTCCTTTAAATTTGGGTTAAGAAATTGTTCTTGGGGGTTCTAAGCATCTTGAACAATAGGCAAAAAGAAATTTTATTGAAAGCGCTGTCCAGTTTTAAAGAGTATTTTATTTTAAAATATTTAAAAGCACCAAAATTAAATACATCCACATTAAATACCAATCCTAAAGGTCTCTGTAATTAATAGATCCGACAATATCCAATGGACATCAAGTATTTCAAAGACTGCTTTTGTCCTTGCAATACTTGTTTATAACACAACTGTGCACAGTGGATACAGTTTCAATATAACAGATACACCTTATTAAAAAGCAACAATTGTATCTATGGCTCATATAAGTATTACTATAAATGTTCTTCCACAATATGCATCAAATAAAACAATCAACAGCCTTTCAGTATAAATTATAACTTCCTAAAAATTGTATAATCAATAGATCACAGTCCCAGTTATGTCTATAAAGATATATGATAATTTATTATTACTTGAAATCTTCCACTGGGAAAATCATATAACTCCAGACGTTTGGCAATATCACTGGAACTGGAGCATATTAATTAATAATTGGAGTAATAAACGTTGCCAGTCAGTAAATTCTCCTCACCGGGAGTACTCAAACCGGATGATTATGATGTTTCTCACGGGCGTCCCCGTATATTAGTTGTACAAATAATTTATCTAAATTCCACTTTAGTGATAATCGTTTATCGTACTCCTTAATGTTTATAGTTCATTAATCAGGCTGTATAGAAATGTAAATGGTTGTGTCTCACCATACGTTAGCGGCTGCGCCTCCCGCCAGGCATAGAGTTCTATATTGTGCGCACTGCACCGCCTGTCTGCCGTTAGTGATCAGGCGACCACCTCGTAGCGTCCGGCAGGATATTCTCCGCGGTTGCGCCTCTCGTTAGATCTTTGCCTCCGTCTATAGAAGCACCTTACTGCCGTCCAGGATATAGTGGCCCGCCTCCCGCTGTCCAGGTCGTAATATCAGCATTAACTGTGATGGCTGTGCAAAACCTCAGGACAGACGGCTGTATTCTCGGCTGGGCTCACGATGTCAGGTCCGCTTGGAATGGCAGGAATAATGCCCGCACTGGAGGCTTCTATGCCGCTTTCAAAAAACTGATGTCCACACTGCTAAGGAGCAACTCTTGATGCGTTTCTCAGCCAAATCACAACGGCTGTTTCCTCAGAAGAATTCGTGAGCCCAGCCGAGAATACAGCCGTCTGTCCTGAGGTTTTGCACAGCCATCACAGTTAATGCTGATATTACGACCTGGACAGCGGGAGGCGGGCCACTATATCCTGGACGGCAGTAAGGTGCTTCTATAGACGGAGGCAAAGATCTAACGAGAGGCGCAACCGCGGAGAATATCCTGCCGGACGCTACGAGGTGGTCGCCTGATCACTAACGCCAGACAGGCGGTGCAGTGCGCACAATATAGAACTCTATGCCTGGCGGGAGGCGCAGCCGCTAACGTATGGTGAGACACAACCATTTACATTTCTATACAGCCTGATTAATGAACTATAAACATTAAGGAGTACGATAAACGATTATCACTAAAGTGGAATTTAGATAAATTATTTGTACAACTAATATACGGGGACGCCCGTGAGAAACATCATAATCATCCGGTTTGAGTACTCCCGGTGAGGAGAATTTACTGACTGGCAACGTTTATTACTCCAATTATTAATTAATATGCTCCATTTCCAGTGATATTGCCAAACGTCTGGAGTTATATGATTTTCCCAGTGGAAGGATTCAAGTAATAATAAATTATCATATATCTTTATAGACATAACTGGGACTGTGATCTATTGATTATACAATTTTTAGGAAGTTATAATTTATACTGAAAGGCTGTTGATTGTTTTATTTGATGCATATTGTGGGAGAACATTTATAGTAATACTTATATGAGCCATAGATACAATTGTTGCTTTTTAATAAGGTGTATCTGTTATATTGAAACTGTATCCACTGTGCACAGTTGTGTTTCAAACAAGTATTGCAAGGACAAAAGCAGTCTTTGAAATGCTTGATGTCCATTGGATATTGTCGGATCTATTAATTACAGAGACCTTTAGGATTGGTATTTAATGTGGATGTATTTAATTTTGGTGATTTTAAATATTTTAAAATAAAATACTCTTTAAAACTGGACAGCGCTTTCAATAAAATTTCTTTTTGCCTATTGTTCTATATAAATATTGGGATTCAACACCCCAATTATTTGAGGGCAGCAGTCCGTTTTAAGAGGAATTGAATTAAAAGTTCTGTGGGAGTTGGGTAATTGACACACACAATTCAGTATAGCGCTTTCTTATTATTATTTAGGCATATTGAACAGTGCCTGTGTCCTATTTCTTTGTTTTCTGTATCGTAAATTTCTGTAGAGCGAAGTGTGGCTCTGAAGTAGGACTGGGCAGCAGTTGTTTGGCGCTAGTAATTTACCACTCTTGCTTTTATTTCTGAGATGATGGAATAAAGCTATCATGTTGGAGATTGGATGATACATTGAAATTATTACTGGGAGGGTCATTGGTCATCTTTATAAGAAGTACAAGAAGTAAAAAAAAGAAGAAGAAAAGAGCGTTGTGCACATGCAATAACATATACTGCAGACAACTACTGTCTGACATTAGAAGTGAACACAATTCTCTTACGGATAGAAGGCCATTATGAATGAAGTATTGTCACGTGAGCAGGGCAGGTGCTACCATTAGGCAGTTGCCTAGGGTGATGGTCCCTGGAGGGCGCCACTAAGACAGTCTCTGAAAGTATATGCACAACATCTATCTGTTACAATAATTGTGATGATTACAGTTTGCTCATTGCTGACTTTGGGGGGTTATTCAAGTCCCATAGCTATTGCTGTGAATCAGCCGCTTTGTGCATACATACAATGGCCCAAATGTATTAAGCCTTAACGAGAGATAAAACAAGACTGGTAAAAATAGGCAGAGAGGGTACAGCGATTCTGGATGAGAGGTCGACAGTCAAAGGGCCGACACCATACGGTCCATTAGGTACAAAAGGTCGACACAGTTAAAAGGTCAAGAGGTAAAAGGTAGATAGTGCTTACGGTCGACAAATACAAAAAGTTGACTTGATTACTATCCACATGGACAACCATTTGGGAATAGTAACCTATGGCAAATACAGCGGTAGCATAGCGGGACACCTTGTCCGAAGCGCGACGAGTGAAGTGGGCCTGCGAGGGGACATGTTTCCACTAATTGTGCTTAGATATGGTTAAACATACAAAATGACACCCAAAACTAATATAAAAACTTGGGTAGATCTTTGTCATGACATCCTATTGAATTTGTTGACCTTTTGTACCTATTGACCTTACCTGGTCTACCTTTTACCTGTCAATCTTTTGACCCTGTGGACCTATTGTACGTCGACCATATAGGGTTGATCTACTGACTCTTTTTATCTAGACAGTATAGATCTTTTATACAACACCCGGCCAGAAAGCACCGCTCGCAAGCTTACTTACATTCTATAGGATAACAAGAATATCATATATGAGGTCAAGTTCCACATACATAATACATAGTGGTCCAGACAGGTTATAAGGGTTAAATTGCTTGGTGGCTCGCATGGAGCATGCACATGCCGCCCCCCCTCTTAAACATGGCACCCAATCCACATAGATTTCTCAGCTGAGCATGCACAAAATACCAGTGACTTATACTATTCTGCAATGTTGGCCAACATGGGACTCCGGAGATGTAACATGATGGGTGCCAATGCTTGGTGGGCTGGATTGGTGCTTGATCCAGTCACACAGCACGTTTTTCCAAAGTATATTGGGGGTCATTCCGAGTTGTTCGCTCGGTAAAAATCTTCGCATCGCAGCGATTTTCCGCTTAATGCGCATGCGCAATGTCCGCACTGCGACTGCGCCAAGTGAATTTGCTATGCAGTTAGGAATTTTACTCAAGGCATTTTCATCGTTCTGGCGATCGTAATGTGATTGACAGGAAATGGGTGTTACTGGGCGGAAACAGGCCGTTTTATGGGCGTGTGGGAAAAAACGCTACCGTTTCCGGAAAAAACGCAGGAGTGGCTGGAGAAACGGGGGAGTGTCTGGGCGAATGCTGGGTGTGTTTGTGACGTCAAACCAGGAACGACAAGCACTGAACTGATCGCAGAGGTCGAGTAAGTCTGAAGCTACTCAGAAACTGCTACGAGGTGTGTAATCGCAATATTGCGAATACATCGTTCGCAATTTTAAGATGCTAAGATTCACTCCCAGTAGGCGGCGGCTTAGCATGAGCAAATCTGCTAAAATTCACTTGCGAGCGAACAACTCGGAATGACCCCCATTGAGCATAAGTTCCTTTTAAATCTGTTTGCACCCAGAAAGCGGCAGCACGGAAAGTCTGAAAGGCAGATGGAATATTTGGTAGTGATAGACGATTATCACATACAGAATGTAACTTGCCAGACACCTTTTTCCCACAGCCGCAGCTGAAATAGCTATTTCAAGGTGCAGTCACTCAGAGCATACACAAAGCCAGGACAATCTTCAAAGAGACGTCTTCTGCCGGAATCGTTAATGCACAGATCTGCTGTGGCAGAAAGGGGCTCTGCACTTATGGAGACACTGAAGCGGACTGTCATCCCAGGTGACTGAATGACATTGGATGTCAGAATGTGTTACAGCAATTTGATGGGCTGTGTGACAGAGGGAGGGCAGTGGCGTGACCCAGAAGTAGATAGTAAGAGAAAAACCAGTGAAATTCAAAGAGCTGCCACTCATCCATTCAATCTGTGATGGCGTGAGAGACGGGAAAAGAAATACATGTTCAGAGAGTGGCGATGGGTTCAAAGAGCGGTGATGGATTGCTCAGCAAAATAGTTTCACACAGTGTATAATTCTCACAGGTCATTTTATATATATATATATATATATACTGTATATATATATATTTAATCTCTGCTATAATAGTAGGTTAAAAATATTCTGAGTGTGAGTTTTTCATTTTAAATGTGTTCAGATTATACACTAAGTAGTCACTAACTTAAATGGACATGGCAGAAACCATGGCAACCAATCACTCACGGTATGCAACGTGATCATCCCACCCCCATCTGTAGCAATTTTACTGATACAGTACATTTAATTGATATACTTCTATGACTTCCAATGAATATATTAAAGCTAATAGTTATGGTATTACCCCTTTCAGACCGCGTAGAACGGGCCGCACCCGGAAGATATAAACGGGTGCTTCCCAAGTGCGACCCGCTGAGGCCCCTTTCATAGAGTGTGCTCTAACTGTCTGCTGTATCTAAAAGGGGTACTCTGTCTGTCTGTCTGTCTGCTGTATCTGAAAGGGGTTCTCTGTCTGCTGTATCTAAAAAGGGTACTCTGTCTGCCTGCTGTATCTGAAAGGGGTTCTCTCTCTGTCAGCTGTATCTGAAAAAGGGGTGCACTCTCTGTCAGCTGTATCTAAAAGGGGGTCTCTATCTGTCTGCTGTATCTGAAAAATGGGTGCTCTCTCTGTCAGCTGTATCTGAAAGGGGTGATCTGTCCGTCCATCAAGGGAAATGCCCTAGTGTAAAATTAAAATAATACTGTAAAAACTAAAAGCAAAAAGCCTAAAATTATAATTCTAAAAAAAAATATTATTTTTTGTTTGTGCTGTACCCCAGTGTACTATACAATTTTTATTTTAAGTACTGTGACGCTGCCGGTCAGTTCACAGTGTATTATTTCCTACTCATACACCTATTGTGCAACACTGTCGGTGAAGTCACAGTGTGTAATGATTATTATATACATTTCTGACTCAGTTATGCGACTCTGTAACCACCGATGTGTAATACTTCTACATATCTCTGACTCATTTGCTCGACGCTGTCGGTGAAGTCAACCGCAGTGTGTAATTAGTATATACATTTCTGACTAATTTGTGCAACACTTGCTGTACCCCACTTCATATTGATCAATTAAATGATCGGGAACCACTTCCTACTACTAGTGCTGAAGCTGCTGCTACTAGTTATGACAATGACAATGCAAGTCCGTCAACGTCATCTTCAAGGGCCGATGCCCAATGGCGTCGAGGGCATGTCAGATCAAAGAATTTATATTTTATGGTGACAAATAAAAAATAAAAAAGTAAAGTTAGCTGACGAGAAACATAAAATTGGCAATATGCCATTCACTACACGAAGTAGCAAGGAAAGGCTATAGCCTTGGCCTGTGTTTATGACTGGTGGTTCTGCATCTCATAGTGACCATGTAAGCCCTCCTCCCTGTAGAAGAGTAAAAAAAAAGAAACTTGTTAAGGCACAGGAACCAACTGTGCATTCAGAAATATCTCCAATCCCCCAGGAGAGTCAAAGTGTGTCCGCAGTTGCGATTTATAAGTCTGACCTTTTCAATACTGTACGGGAAGAGGCGGCTCTTTCCACCATTTGCACACCCTCTGCAAATGTTGGGAGGAGCAGCGCCAGTCAGTGCTGACATTGAGATTGAGGATGTCACTGTAGAAGTACACCAGGATGAGGAGGATATTGGTGTAGCTGGTGCTAATGAGAATGTTGATGATGAGGATTTCGATGATGGGGATGGGGTTTGTTAAATAAGGCTCCAGTGGAGACAGTTGTGGACAATGGTTTGAAAAAGTCCATTGATTTGTGTGGGCAAAAGACAAAAAAAACCCACCTCTTCTGTGTGGAATTATTTCTTCCCTCACCCGGAAAATTACTGTGAAGCCATCTGTAGCCTTTGTAAAGCCGTTGTAAGTAGAGGTAGGGTCCATAACCACCTAGGAACCTCCTCCCTGTTACGCCACTTGCAGCGCATACATCACAAGTTGTTGACACATTCAGAAACTTTGGCTAAGAACGTAACCAGTCCAGCGACACCCAGCTCCCTTTTCTCTGTTGGATCCAAGCGCCTGCAATCCCCACCACCAACACCCTCATCGTTAAATTCCTCCTCAATCAGGATCAGAAGTAGTCCCGTATCCAATTTCGTAGGCATGTTTGATTCCTCTCCTATCCTGGATTCATCCAGAGGATCCTTCAGTGCTACACCTACTGCTGCTGCTGTTGTTGCTGCTGGGAGTCAATCTTCACCCCAGAAAGGGACCAGGAAGATCACTTGTAGTTTAACAAAACAATTGACTGTTCAACAGTCCTTTGTAAGGAAGATGAAGTATGACAGCAGTCACCCATTTGCAAAGCCGATTACTGAGGCCAAAATAACTAGGTGGTGTTAGAAGTGCGTCCAGTGTCCGCCATTAGTACAGTGGGATTTAGCCAGTTGATTGACGTACTGTATCCCAGGTACCAAATCCCATCTTGATTCCACTTCACTAAACAAGCAATGCCCAGCCTGTGGAAGGACAGTAAAAAAAAGTCTTATTAGTGTCCTCAGAAATACCATTGTACCCACTGTCCACTTAACCACGGATATGTGGACAAGTGTAACAGGGCAAACTAAAGACTATATGACTGTGACAGCCCACTGGGTAGATGTGTTGCCTTCCGCAGCAGCAGAAGCACAGCAGCATCTCACATATGCCAGCTCATTCAGAGGCAGGCTACGCTATGTATCACTGGTTTCAGTAAGAGGCACACCGCTGAGAACTTCTTAGAAAAACTCAGGGTAATCATTGCACAATGACTTTCCCCACTTGAACTCTCCTTGGGATTTGTGATATCTCACAATGCCACCAATATTGTGAGAGCATTACATCTGTGCAAATTCCAACACGTCCCATGTTTTGCTCACACAATTCATTTGTTGATGCAGAATTTTTTTTAAATGACAGGGGCGTGCAGGAGATGCTGTTGGTGGCCCAAAAACTTTGTGGACATTTTCAACATTCAGCAACTGCATGTCGAAGACTGGAGCACCAGAAAACACTCTTGAATTTGCCCTGCCATCATCTGAAGCAAGAGGTAGTAACGAGGTGGAATTCGACCCTTTATATCAGTGATTTTCAACCTTTTTTTTACTCGCGGCACACCGAACAATATTTTAAAATTGCCAAGGCACACCATCAGTCCACCCCCCCAAAAAAAAACACACACACATTGTCCCTCACAGTAAAAAAAGAATCCACACATACATTGGCCTACACAGGAAAACCAATTATATTGCCCCCCACATAAATCATGTTGCTCACACATAAATCAATCACATTTCTCCCCACATAAATCCTATTGCTCCCCACATGAATTATTCACATTATTCCCCCATAAATACATAATCCTATAGCTCCCTACAGGAGAAATAACATAACAAATATTTGCCCCTACCGGTCAGCTGTCCTCCTCCCTTTCCCTCAGTGGCGGGGAATGTTCATAGTGGAGTGCTGCGAATACTGAGCAGCGAGCAGTCAGGCAGGTGTGGATGTGGTGGGCAAGGAAATCTGTGGATGCAGGCAGGAACTGGAAGATGTGTATACAGGCGGGTGGGCTGGCTAGGTGACAGTGACCTATGATATCACACTGCCGCATCATCAAGGCATAGGTCACAGCTGGAGCATGACTGGTCCTCTAAGAAGAGCCCGGGCCAACAGTTCACTCTGAAGGTACAGGAAGCTGCTCTGGCTCCGCGGCACACCTTGCAACTGGTTGCGGCACACTAGTGTGCCACGGCACACTGGTTGAAAAAGCCTGCTTTATATGCTTCAGCAGATGGAGGAGCAGCAAAAGGCCATTCCAGCCTACACATCCACCTATAACATAGGGAAAGCACCTGAGTCAAGTCCAGTGGAGAATAATTTCTGTGTTGTGCAAGGTTCTCAAACCCTTCAAAGTTGCCACATGTGAAGTTAGTTCGGACACTGCCAGCTTGAGTCAGGTCATTGCCCTCATCAGGCTTTTGCAAAACAGCTGGAGAATCTGAAGGAGGAGCTGAAATGGAGCGATTCCGCTAAGTATGTCAGACTTGTAGATGAAGGTCTTTATTCGCTTTGCCAGGAGTCTACGGTAACCATTCTCCTGAAATCAGATCACTATATTTTGGTGACCGTACTTGATCCTAGGTTTAAGTAATTGGTTGTGTCTTTCTTTCCAATGGGCACAAATCTGCAGAGATGCAAAGAGCTGTTTGTGAGAAAATTGTCAGCTCAAGCGGAATGTGACATGGCAACATCTCCTCCTTCACTTTCTCCGGCAACTGCGGCTGCAAGGAAAAAACTAAATTTTCCAAAGAGACCCACTTGTGTTCCCTGGTCCGGACTGAAGGAGCTGCCTACAATTACTGACATGTCTACTGTCACTGCATATGATGCTGTCACCATTCAAAGAATGGCTAATGATTATTTCAGTGATACTGTATCATCCAAACAGGCATGTCAGACAGTCTGTTTCAATACTGGCAGGAAAAAGAGGCAATTTAGAGGCCCTTGCATAAATTGGCTTTGTTTTACTTAATTTGCACCCCCTCCAGTGTGTACTCAGAAAGAGTTTTTAGCGCAGCTGGAAACCTTGTCAGCGATCGGCGTAGGAGGTTACTTCCACAATATGTGGAAAAGAAGATGTTCATTAAAATTACATACAAATTCCATGAGGAAGACCTTTACCAGCAATTACCTACAAAAAGTACAGATGGACCTGCGGGGACGAATTTATAGTCTGTGAAGCAGAGGATGTACATACTGATGGTGGTGAGAATCGGATTCTGATGATGACATTGTTCCTATTTAAAGTGCTAAAGCCATTTTGTGCACTGCCCATTGCCAGCTTATTTTGTGGGGATCCAAACAAACCAATCATTTCAGCCACAAGTGACAGTCCCTATCGCTGAAATGATTGGATTGTTAAACTTTGCACGTCCTGTTTAATATACAACATAAGGGTTGGTGGGATTGTTCCCAAAAACAATTCCATCTTACACCTCTTTTCTTTGCATTATGTGTTCTCTGGAGCATTTTTTTGGCATAGTTTATAAAACTGCCATCCTGTCTGCCACTGCAGTGCCACTCCTAGACGGGCCAGGTGTTTGCGCCGCCCACTTCTGTCGCTTAGCTTAGTCATATAGCCACCTTGGTGCAACCTTTTGGTCTAAACTGGATAAAAACAATATTGTGAGGTGTTCAAAATGGACTGGAAATGAGTGGAAATGAATGGCATTGAGGTAACTAACAATGCAGGAACAAAAACACCTCCAAATTCTGTTATTTTAGCTTTTTTTATGATAAAAAAAAAAATCCAGATCCAAAACCAAAACCCACAAGGGCTGTTTTGGCAAAACCAATACAGATACAAAACCCGGAAAATGGCCCGGTACACACCCCTACTAAAGCTACTTAGTATTAGTGATGTGCACCGGAAATTTTTCGGGTTTTGTGTTTTGGTTTTGTATTCGGGTCCGCGGCCATGTTTTGGATTCGGACGCGTTTTGGCAAAACCTCCCTGAAAAATTTTTGTCGGATTCGGGTGTGTTTTGGATTCGGGTGTTTTTTTACAAAAACCCCTCAAAAATAGCTTAAATCATAGAATTTGGGGGTCATTTTGATCCCATAGTATTATTAACCTCAATAACCATAATTTCCACTCATTTTCAGTCTATTCTGAACACCTCACACCTCACAATATTATTTTTAGTTTAAAATTTGCACCGAGGTCGCTGGATGGCTAAGCTAAGCGACACAAGTGGCCGACACAAACACCTGGCCCATCTAGGAGTGGCACTGCAGTGTCAGGCAGGATGGCACTTCAAAAAAATTGTCCCCAAACAGCACATGATGCAAAGAAAAAAAGAGGCGCACCAAGGTCGCTGTGTGACTAAGCTAAGCGACACAAGTGGCCGACACAAACACCTGGCCCATCTAGGAGTGGCACTGCAGTGTCAGGCAGGATGGCACTTCAAAAAAATTGTCCCCAAACAGCACATGATGCAAAAAAAAATGAAAGAAAAAAGAGGTGCAAGATGGAATTGTCCTTGGGCCCTCCCACCCACCCTTATGTTGTATAAACAGGACATGCACACTTTAATGAACCCATCATTTCAGCGACAGGGTCTGACACACGACTGTGACTGAAATGACTGGTTGGTTTGGGCCCCCACCAAAAAAGAATCAATCAATCTCTCCTTGCACAAACTGGCTCTACAGAGGCAAGATGTCCACCTCATCATCATCCTCCGATTCCTCACCCCTTTCACTGTGTACATCCCCCTCCTCACAGATTATTAATTCGTCCCCACTGGAATCCACCATCTCAGGTCCCTGTGTACTTTCTGGAGGCAATTGCTGGTGAATGTCTCCACGGAGGAATTGATTATAATTCATTTTGATGAACATCATCTTCTCCACATTTTCTGGAAGTAACCTCGTACGCCGATTGCTGACAAGGTGAGCGGCTGCACTAAACACTCTTTCGGAGTACACACTGGAGGGGGGGCAACTTAGGTAAAATAAAGCCAGTTTCTGCAAGGGCCTCCAAATTGCCTCTTTTTCCTGCCAGTATACGTACGGACTGTCTGACGTGCCTACTTGGATGCGGACACTCATATAATCCTCCACCATTCTTTTAATGGTGACAGAATCATATGCAGTGACAGTAGACGACATGTCAGTAATCATTGGCAGGTCCTTCAGTCCGGACCAGATGTCAGCACTCGCTCCAGACTGCCCTGCATCACCGCCAGTGGGTGGGCTCGGAATTCGTAGCCTTTTCTTCGCACCCCCAGTTGCAGGAGAATGTGAAGGAGGAGCTGTTGACGGGTCACGTTCCGCTTGACTTGACAAGTGTCTCACCAGCAGGTCTTTGAACCTCTGCAGACTTGTGTCTGCCGGAAAGAGAGATACAACATAGGTTTTAAATCTAGGATCGAGCACGGTGGCCAAAATGTAGTGCTCTGATTTCAACAGATTGACCACCCGTGAATCCTGGTTAAGCGAATTAAGGGCTCCATCCACAAGTCCCACATGCCTAGCGGAATCGCTCTGTTTTAGCTCCTCCTTCAATGTCTCCAGCTTCTTCTGCAAAAGCCTGATGAGGGGAATGACCTGACTCAGGCTGGCAGTGTCTGAACTGACTTCACGTGTGGCAAGTTCAAAGGGTTGCAGAACCTTGCACAACGTTGAAATCATTCTCCACTGCGCTTGAGTCAGGTGCATTCCCCCTCCTTTGCCTATATCGTGGGCAGATGTATAGGCTTGAATGGCCTTTTGCTGCTCCTCCATCCTCTGAAGCATATAGAGGGTTGAATTCCACCTCGTTGCCACCTCTTGCTTCAGATGATGGCAGGGCAGGTTCAGGAGTTTTTGGTGGAGCTCCAGTCTTCGGCATGCGGTGGCTGAATGCCGAAAGTGGCCCGCAATTCTTCGGGCCACCGACAGCATCTCTTGCACACCCCTGTCGTTTTTTCAATAATTCTGCACCACCAAATTCAATGTATGTGCAAAACATGGGACGTGCTGGAATTTGCCCAGATGTAATGCACGCACAATATTGCTGGCGTTGTCCGATGTCACAAATCCCCAGGAGAGTCCAATTGGGGTAAGCCATTCTGCGATGATGTTCCTCAGTTTCCGTAAGAGGTTGTCAGCTGTGTGCCTCTTATGGAAAGCAGTGATACAAAGCGTAGCCTGTCTAGGAACGAGTTGGCGTTTGCGAGATGCTGCTACTGGTGCCGCCGCTGCTGTTCTTGCTGCGGGAGGCAATACATCTATACAGTGGGCTGTCACAGTCATATAGTCCTGAGTCTGCCCTGCTCCACTTGTCCACATGTCCTTGGTTAAGTGGACATTGGGTACAACTGCATTTTTTAGGACACTGGTGACTCTTTTTCTGACGTCTGTGTACATTTTCGGTATCGCCTGCCTAGAGAAATGGAACCTAGATGGTATTTGGTACCGGGGACACAGTACCTCAATCAAGTCTCTAGTTGCCTCTGAATTAACGGTGGATACCGGAACCACGTTTCTCACCACCCAGGCTGACAAGACCTGAGTTATCCGCTTTGCAGCAGGATGACTGCTGTGATATTTCATCTTCCTCGCAAAGGACTGTTGGACAGTCAATTGCTTACTGGAAGTGGTACAAGTGGTCTTACGACTTCCCCTCTGGGATGCCGATCGACTCCCAGCAGCAACAACAGCAGCGCCAGCAGCAGTAGGCGTTACACTCAAGGATGCATCGGAGGAATCCCAGGCAGGAGAGGACTCGTCAGACTTGCCAGTGACATGGCCTGCAGGGCTATTGGCTTTCCTTTGTAAGGTGGAAATTGACACTGAGGGAGTTGGTGGTGTGGTTTGCAGGAGCTTGGTTACAAGAGGAAGGGATTTAGTGGTCAGTGGACTGCTTCTGCTGTCATCCAAAGTTTTTGAACTTGTCACTGACTTCTGATGAATGCGGTCCAGGTGACTTATAAGGGAGGATGTTCCGAGGTGGTTAACGTCCTTACCCCTACTTATTACAGCTTGACAAAGGCAACACACGGCTTGACACCTGTTGTCAGCATTTGTGTTGAAATAATTCCACACCGAAGAGGTGATTTTTTTTGTATTTTGACCAGGCATGTCAATGGCCATATTCGTCCCACGGACAACAGGTGTCTTCCCAGGTGCCTGACTTAAACAAACCACCTCACCATCAGAATCCTCCTTGTCAATTTCCTCCCCAGCGCCAGCAACACCCATATCCTCATCCTGGTGTACTTCAACAGTGACATCTTCAATTTGACTATCAGGAACAGGACTGCGGGTGCTCCTTCCAGCACTTGCAGGGGGCGTGTAAATGGTGGAAGGCGCAAGCTCTTCTCGTCCAGTGTTGGGAAGGTCAGGCATCGCAACCGACACAATTGGACTCTCCTTGGGGATTTGTGATTTAGAAGAACGCACAGTTCTTTGCTGTGCTTTTGCCAGCTTAAGTCTTTTCATTTTTCTAGCGAGAGGATGAGTGCTTCCATCCTCATGTGAATCTGAACCACAAGCCGTGAACATAGGCCAGGGCCTCAGCCGTTCCTTGCCACTCCGTGTCGTAAATGGCATATTGGCAAGTTTACGCTTCTCATCAGACGCTTTCAATTTTGATTTTTGGGTCATTTTACTGAACTTTTGTTTTTTGGATTTTACATGCTCTCTACTATGACATTGGGCATCGGCCTTGGCAGACGACGTTGATGGCATTTCATCGTCTCGGCCATGACTAGTGGCAGCAGCTTCAGCACGAGGTGGAAGTGGATCTTGATCTTTCCCTATTTTAACCTCCACATTTTTGTTCTCCGTTTTTTAATGTGTGGAATTATATGCCAGTATCAATAGCAATGGCCTACTACTATATATACTGCGCACAACTGAAATGCACCACAGGTATGGATGGATAGTATACTTGACGACACAGAGGTAGGTAGAGCAGTGGCCTTCCGTACCGTACTGTTAGATATACTGGTGGTCACTGTCAGCAAAACTCTGCACTGTACTCCTCCTATATAATACAGCTGCTCCCCAGTCCCCACAATTAAGCAGTGTGAGCACAGATATATGTAGCACACTGAGCACAGATATGGAGTGTTTTTCAGGCAGACAACGTATACTGGTGGTCACTGGTCAGCAAAACTCTGCACTGTACTCCTCCTATATAATACAGCTGGTCCCCAGTCCCCACAATTAAGCAGTGTGAGCACAGATATATGCAGCACACTGAGCACAGATATGGAGTGTTTTTCAGGCAGACAACGTATACTGGCGGTCACTGGTCAGCAAAACTCTGCACTGTACTCCTCCTATGTAATACAGCTGCTCCCCAGTCCCCACAATTAAGCAATAAGCAGCACAAATATTATTAATAAACGGAGAGGACGCCAGCCACATCCTCTCCCTAACATTTCCAATGCACGAGTGAAAATGGCGGCGACGCGCGGCTGCTTATATAGAATCCGAATCTCGCGAGAATCCGACAGCGGGATGATGACGTTCGGGCGCGCTCGGATTAACCGAGCCATACGGGAGAATCCGAGTATGCCTCGGACCCGTGTAAAATGGGTGAAGTTCGGGGGGGTTCGGTTTCCGAGGAACCGAACCTGCTCATCACTACTTAGTATCGACCCATATTACAGCTAAGCAAAAATGAGTCGATCACCTCTTTAAACTAGAGATGAGTGGGTTCGGTTCGTCGAGATTCGAACCCTCCTGAACTTCACGTGGTTTACACGGCTCCGAGGCAGCCTCGGTTCTTCCCATTTAATACGCATATTATCTGTGCTCAGTATCTGTGCTGCATTGTGGTGACCAGTATACTACAGTACAATAGTCCAGTGCTGTTCTCGCTGCTCAGTGTCAGTTCTCTGTAATATCATCAGTGCTCAGTATAATCCGTGCTCAGTAAAATCAGTGCTCAGTATAATCAATGCTCAGTAAAATCAGTGCTCAGTATAATCAGTGCTCAGTATAATCAGTGCTCAGTAAAATCAGTGATCAGTATAATCAGTTCTCAGTTTAATCAGTGCGCTGTTAGACGTGCGCCCGTTTTCCGCCATTAGTGCATTGGGATTTAGACAATTGATGAAGTTATTGTGTCCCCGGTACAAAATCCCATCTAGATTCCACTTCACTAGGCAGGTGATAGCGAGATTTTCCCAGTTAATATCAGTGATTCATAATTATTAATTACAGTGATCTTGCCAAATAATTCCAGTGATTTTGTCATTTTCTTCCAGTGATTTGGACCAATAATATCACTGATTAGAACGAATAATTCCTGTGATATTGAGGTGTTTGTGTCGCTTAGCTTAGCCATCCAGCGACCACAGTGCACCCCTTTTTCTCTTTTCTTTGCATCATGTGCTGTTTGGGGACTATTTTTTGAAGTGCCATCCTGTCTGACACTTCCGTGTCTGTCCAGTGGTACTGCCAGAGCCGGCCTTAGGCATAGGCAAACTAGGCAACTGCCTATGGCATTTGGTATGTTTAGGGGCACCAGCAGCTTCTGCTGATTAAAATGATATGCGGCATGCCTATATTTTGTGTGCGACTGTGGCTGTATCTGCATACGAAATGCTACGTTGCAGTGTATTCCAGGAAACCACTGTAATGTAGCATTTCATATGCAGATACAGCCGCAGTCGCACACACAATATAGGCATGCTGCATATCATTTTAATCAGCAGAAGCTGCTTGTGTGTACTAGCCACACAGTAATGCAAATAAAATGCATTTTCATAAACAAAAGGCGCCCGACGTTAGCAGAGCTGCCAGCTGACTCATGCCAGGCATCTCCTGCAGAACTAGCGGCGGTGCTAGGGGGCACCAGACAAAATCTTGCCTAGGGCATCATATTGTATAGGGCCGGCTCTGGGTACTGCCATTTGATATAATTCCCGACATTACTACTGCCATTTAATTCCTGTGATTTTGTCATTTTCTTCCAGTGATTTGGACCAATAATACCATTGATTAGAACGAATAATTCCTGTGATTTTGAGGTGTTTGTGTCGCTTAGCCGTCCAGCGACCACTTTGCACCTCTTTTTCTCTTTTCTTTGCATCATGTGCTGTTTGGGGACTATTTTTTGAAGTGCCATCCTGTCTGACACTGCAGTGCCACTCCTAGATGGGTCAGGTGTTTATGCCGCCCTCTTGGGTCGCTTAGCTTAGTCATCCAGCGACCTCGGTGCAAATTTTAGGAATAAAAACAATATTGTGAGGTGTGAGGTGTTCAGAATAGACTGGAAATGAGTGGAAATTATGGTTATTGAGGTTAATAATACTATGGGATCAAAATTACCCCCAAATTCTATGATTTAAGCTGTTTTTGAGGGTTTTTTGAAAAAAAATACCCGAATCCGACAAAAATTTTTAAGGGAGGTTTTGCCAAAACGCTTCCGAATCCAAAACACGACTGCGGAACCGAATCCAAAACCAAAACACAAAACCCGAAAAATTTTCGGTGCACATCACTACTTTAAAACCTGCATCTTTACTTTTAAACCAGCATTACCTTCTAGGAGAATACAGTATGCACATCATCAGTCTCTCCCTCTACTGGCAACCTGGGGCTTTGCTCATCTATTTGTCCCCTTTGCTCCCACAGAGGGGACGGACATCACAATCTGCAATCATTAGGTCATGGCTGGTTATTGGTCCTCGGCGCCCATTTCCGATTGGTTAACAAAATGACTATTGCAGAATCAGCCTAGGGCAGACAGAGGTGAGAGTGCTCCAGGGAGGGGGCGCTACCGGTATCTGTACACAGTTACGGCATACTGTGATTAAAAAGCTAAAATAATAAAATAGAATGAGATGTAATGCCTGCATCATACTTACCGACTTTATAGCAGCCACGTCGGCTCGGCAGGGGGCGAAGCAGGGCAATGATGGGCAGAGGGGGTGGAAGCGGAGGCAGAACGGGAGTGGGATGGAGGCGGCATGGGGGCGTGGTTGGTGAGGTGCATTATTTAAGCCACTCCCCCTGTTCTGTAATGCCGATATTACAGGCATTATACTGCAGGGGGCGTGGCTATGATGACCCGATTCAACAAGAATTGCGTCATCGACTGCCTGGTCCACCCACTTTACTCATTAAGTGGGCAGCTGGGCAGGGGGGGGGCACAAAAATCTGGAGTCTTGCCTTCTCTTCCAGGGGTGGGTGGGAGGGTCACCCGATTGGCCTGCATTAAATGTGTACATTTTCACCAATACAGATGGAGTTGAGTTTGTTGCAGTGAGTAAGTGACAGATCTGGTATCAGTAATAAGCCAAGGTCAGTGCAGACAGAGCTAGGGCATAGTGAAGCAAGCTGCCGGCTAAGCTAAAAATCAAGGAAATGGGCAAATCCATGCTGCTCTGCACGTGGGGCAGATGTAACATGTGCAGAGAGATTTAGATTTGGGTTGGTTATATTTTTTTCTGTGCAGGATAAATAGTGGCTGCTTTTGAATGTAGCCCACAGATACTGGACAGCTTTATCTTTACACTGCAATTCCGATTTCAGTATGAACACACCCCACCCAAATCTAATTCTCTCTGCACATGTTACATCTGCCCCACCTGCAATGCAGCACGGTTTTGCCCAGTTGCTTTCTTTTTTTGCTTACAAACATGAATCAGGCCCAGTGTGATAAGACTATGACAACGTATTTGCAAATGGGATGGTATCAGGATTCCGGCGGTTAGGATGCCTGCGGTCACAATACCAACAGTGGCGTCCTGATGCACAGGATCCCGACACCTACTTGGTAAGTATCGTAAGCCTAACCCCCTACCCCAGTGGCGTGCGGTGAGGTGAGGCAGGTGAGACAGAGCCTTTCCTGTCATACTCCAGTATATGCCAGAACTTTGACTATATAGAGTATATGAAAAATACAAAGACTATATTAGAAGTATCTTTATTATATTATTTTAATCACTATTATAGTAAAAAATGTGGAGTAAAATGTCTATGGCAGATGAGGCAGTGCCAGCAATTTCCAGCAGTATATACTGCTGCAACTGTATATAATACCCACATGTATATACTGCTGCACCTGTGTATAATACCCACATGTATATACTGCTGCACCTGTGTATGATACCCACATGTATATACTGGTGCACCTGTGTATAATACCCACATGTATATACTGCCGCACCTGTGTATAATGACCACATGTATATACTGCTGCACCTGTGTATAATACTCACATGTATATACTACTGCACCTGTGTATAATACCCACATGTACATACTGCTGCACCCGTGTTTTATACCCACACGTATATACTGCTGCACCTGTGTATAATACCCACATGTGTATACTGCTGCACCTGTGTATAATACCCACATGTATATACTGCTGCACCTGTGTATATTGACCATATGTATATACTGCGGCACCTGTGTATAATACTCACATGTATATACTGCTGCACATGTGTATAATGGCCCTCATTCCGAGTTGTTCGCTCGTTTGTTTTTTTTCGCAACAGAGCGATTAGTCGCAAACTGTGCATGCGCAATGTTCGCAGTGCGTCTGCGCCAAGTAAATTTGCAAAAAAGTTTGGTATTTTACTCACGGCTTAACGAAGAAATTTCTTCGTTCTGGTGATCGGAGTGTGATTGACAGGAAGTGGGTGTTTCTGGGCGGAAACTGGCCGTTTTATGGGTGTGTGCGAAAAAACGCTGCCGTTTCTGGCAAAAATGCGGGAGTGGCTGGAGAAACGAGGGAGTGTCTGGGCGAACGCTGGGTGTGTTTGTGACGTCAAACCAGGAACAAAACTGACTGAACTGATCGCAGTGGCAGAGTAAGTCTCGAGCTACTCAGAAACTGCAAAGAAATTTATTTTCGCAATTCTGCGATTCTTTCGTTCGCAATTCTGCAAAGCTAAGATTCACTCCCAGTAGGCGGCGGCTTAGCATGTGCAAAGCTGCTAAAAGCAGCTAGCGAGCGAACAACTCGGAATGAGGGCCAATACCCACATGTATATACTACTGCACCTGTGTATAATACCCACATGTACATACTGCTGCACCTGTGTATAATACCCACAAGTATATACTGCTGCACCTGTGTATAATACCTACATGCATATACTGCTGCACCTGTGTATAATACCCACATGTATATACTGCTGCATCTGTTTATAATGACCACATGTATATACTGCTGCACCTGTGTATAATACTCACATGTATATACTGCTGTACCTGTGTATAATGCCCACATGTATATACTGCTGCACCTGTGTATGATGCCCACATGTATATGCTGCTGCACCTGTGTATAATGACCACATGTATATACTGCTGCACCTGTGTATAATGGCCACATGTATATACTGCTGCACCTGTGTATAATGACCATATGTATATACTGCTGCACCTGTGTATAATGCCCACATGTATATACTGCTGCACCTGTGTGTAATGCCCATATGTATATACTAGAGATCTGCGGGTTCGGTTCCTCGAGATCCGAACCCCCCCGAACTTCACCCATTTTACACGGTTCCGAGGCAGACTCGGATCTTCCCGCCTTGCTCGGTTAACCAGAATGCCCCCAAACGTCATCATCCCGCTGTCGGATTCTCACGAGATTCGTATTCTATATAAGGAGACGCGCATCGCCGCCATTTTCACTCGTGCTTTGGAGATGATAGCGAGAGAACGTGGCTGCATTCTCTCAGTTTCTGTGTTCACTGTTCAGTGTGCTGCAAATATCTGTGCTCAGTGTGCTGCAAATACAGTATCTACGTTCTCTGCCTGAAAACGCTCCATATCTGTGCTGCATTGTAGGAGGACAGTGCAGAATTTTGCTGACCACCAGTATATATATATATATAGCAGTACGGTACAGTAGGCCATTGCTCTACCTCTGTGTCGTCAAGTATACTATCCATATCTGTGCTGCATTGTAGTTGTGCGCAGTATATAGTAGGAGGACAGTGCAGAATTTCGCTGACCACCAGTATAATATATATATATATAGCAGTACGGTACAGTAGTCCATTGCTCTGCCTCTGTGTCATCAAGTATTCTATCCATATCTGTGCTGCATTGTAGTTGTGTCCAGTATATAGTAGGAGGACAGTGCAGAATTTTGCTGACCACCAGTATAATATATATATAGCAGTACGGTACAGTAGTCCATTGCTCTACCTCTGTGTCTTCAAGTTTACTATCCTTATCTGTGCTGCATTGTAGTTGTGCGCAGTATATAGTAGGAGGACAGTGCAGAATTTTGCTGACCACCAGTATAATATATATATATATATATATATATATATATATAGCAGTATGGTACAGTAGTTCATTGCTCTACCTCTGTGTCATCAAGTATACTATCCATATCTGTGCTGCATTGTAGTTGTGCGCAGTATATAGTAGGAGGACAGTGCAGAATTTTGCTTACCACCAGTATAATATATATATATATATATATATATATATATATATATATATAGCAGTACGGTACAGTAGTCCATTGCTCTACCTCTGTGTCGTCAAGTATACTATCCATATCTGTGCTGCATTGTAGTTGTGCGCAGTATATAGTAGGAGGACAGTGCAGAATTTTGCTGACCACCAGTATATATATATATAGCAGTACGGTACAGTAGGCTATTGCTATTGATATATTACTGGCATATAATTCCACACATTAAAAGATGGAGAACAAAAATGTGGAGGGTAAAATAGGGAAAGATCAAGATCCACTTCCACCTCGTGCTGAAGCTGCTGCCACTAGTCATGGCCGAAACGATGAAATGCCATCAACGTCATCTACCAAGGCCGATGCCCAATGTCATAGTAGAGAGCATGTAAAATCCAAAAAACAAAAGTTCTGTAAAATGACCCAAAAATCAAAATTAAAATTGTCCGAGGAGAAGCGTAAACTTGCCAGTATGCAATTTATGACACGGAGTGGCAAGGAACGGCTGAGGCCCTCATGTTATGTTATGAGGCCCTATGTTCCTCATGTATACTATGCATCCATACCTGTGCTGCATTTTAGTTGTGCGCAGCATATAGTAGGAGGGGACAGTGCAGAATGCTGCTGTGACCACCAGTATATATATAGCAGTACGGTACAGTAGTCCACTGCTCTACCTACCTCTGTGTCGTCAAGTATACTATGCATCCATACCTGTGCTGCATTTTAGTTGTTCGCAGTATATGGTAGGAGGGGACAGTGCAGAATGTTGCTGTGACCACCAGTATATATATATATATATATATATATATATATATATTGATGAAGAAGGCGGCACTCAGACAGGCTTGGAAAGCAGTAAAACTTTTGTCAGTTTATTCCAACATGTTTCGGGGTAAATCCCCCGTCCTCAGGGTCATCATAACCAAACTGAACAAAACACCATACATATATACCCATAACAATTACCATTAAGACTCTAATCATACTCACCTGCTATCACGCTGCTCAGACCCGCCGGACGCTCAGCAGCATTTCCTCGTTGCTCAGCAGTGACGTCATTGGGACGCGCCCCCCGTTCGGTAGCCATGGGAACCACCGGGCACGATCTCTGTACACTGTAGATGTAACCAGGGACTCCATGCTGCCGGCCCGTGACGCTGTCAGGCTGCAATAATGCAGGGAGGTGCCTAAGCAAAACCAACATGACATAAAGACATTAAACACATACAGTGCTATGACAAATCAAAAACTGTTCCACCCCCACCTGTCAGTAATGAATATATCGAACTGGTAATGGTGCTATTAGATTAATAAATACCAATGAAGCAAAAAAGCAAACAAAAGAAAAAGACAAAATAACAGGAACATAACTTCCGCCAGAGCTCATAGCAACAATATTATTTACTCTGATTATAATTACCATAATACTATATTGCTATAATAGTGCCTCACATAAAACAATTTAAGCCCAGATTCTCATTGAGGCCCCGCGGTGATAGCGTGCCTAATTTGAAAATCCACCTAGACTCTCTCTGTAGGAGGACTCTATCACGGTCACCCCCTCTCAAATTTCTGGGGACATGGTCAATCAGTATTGCCCTGATGCTGGGTACCCCATGTTTGTGCAGCAAACAGTGTCGTGCAAACGGCTGGTCACTATTTCCCTTTTCAAACGCTTTTTTTATAGCACTTCTATGTAGTGCCATGCGTTCCCGAAACTGGCGAATAGTTTTGCCTACATAGGCTAAGCCACATGGGCAAATTAATAGATACACTACATGGGTAGATGTACAAGTAAGGCAATGGCGAATAAGCAATTTCTTGCCCGTATGGGGATGATTAAAAGTGCTGCCAGTCATAAGGGTATTGCACGTGGCACACCCCAGACATCTAAAACACCCAAGTTTAGTTCTTAAAAAATGGGTTTCCTGTGTACCTGTCATATTAGAGACATCCAGTTTGACTATGTGATCCCCTATATTACGTCCCCTAGTGTGACTGGGTAAGAGTGACGTATTGGCTAAGGATGATAGTGACCCCTCAGTCTGAATGATAGGCCACAATGATTTCGCCCTACGTACCCTCCTGGTGCTAGCTACTGTGTATCTATTGACCCAGGGAAGTTTAGGGCCACTAGTAGTGTGGCTACGGCTTGAGGGGCTAAGGGCCTCTGTTCTAGGGATACTAAGGGCCTTGGCCCTGGCCTGTTGTAAAATGCCTAGTGGGTAACCCCGTTCTGCAAATTTTGCCTGCATGGCATCCAAGGCTAGCTCTGTTTCTTGAGGATCAGACGTGATGCGTCTTACACGCATAAACTGCGAAAAGGGTAAGCCCTTACGCAATGGGGCCGGGTGAAAACTAGAATGCTCAAGCAACATATTCCTGTCGGTTTTCTTAACATACAAGGAGGTGGACACTTGTCCCTCCTTAACAGTAATCAACACATCTAAGTAGTTAATGGAAAGGCTATCAACTATGTAAGTGAACTGTACAGGGTGTTGAGTGGCATTATGGTCCTCCCACAAGGCAATCAATTCTTCACGTGTCCCTAGCCATATTACTAGAAGGTCATCAATATACCTTCTATAGTATAGTACCTGTGACATAATGGCGGGATCAAGGTAAATCATGTGCTTCTCTAACTGATACATAAAAGCGTTAGCGTACGACGGGGCCACTGCGGACCCCATCGCACACCCCGCTAGTTGGAGCATAAACCGACCATTAAAAATAAAGTAATTGCGAGTGAGCACCTTCTCTAGTAAACTAAGAAAGAACGAAATCTCAGGCCCTTGGTAGGAATCATTATCCTGAAGCAGACATCTAACTGCTTCAATGCCAGCTCCATGCGGAATGCTCGTGTACAAGCTGGTAACATCTGAGCTGCACAACAACGTACCCTCTGGTATATTACCCAGAAGTAGGAGCTCACGTAGTAAGGACGAAGTGTCCTTAAGGTAAGAAGGAAGGGATTGAATACATGGGTTTAAATATGCATCGAGGTACACCGACACTTCTATATATATATATATATATGACAAGAATTACTCTCCCACTGCGCTATTTCAAATATAACACTAAAATTAATTAATTATATGGCTGCCTGTATCCTCTAAGTTCCCTGTTAGGAGGAACTAAATGTGTGAAAATATGAAACGAAATAGAGGAGATGGCGCCAAGGGAGTTATATCAACGCCCTACCTAAAAACGGACCCTTACAGTACTCTCCGGATAAATTACGTCAGATAACAAATACTAACATACAAATTTATTAAAACAACATATAAACCCGACACAAATGTTCATAAGTATACAGAGTTGATACATTTACATTTGTCGCACAATTTGAACAATCAGTTTGTAGTGATGAGGAAAAAGCGTAGATATATCACTACGATTTCCTCCTTCTCCTTATTGTAGATTCGGAGGTAACATCAGATAATAGATAGATAAATAACCCAACTCGTTTCGTCTTGTTCCAAGACTTCATCAGGGGTAAAATCTCTTCATTTCAGAACATATTGTCAGCACATAAAAGGTCATTCAAAGATGTATGAACAACGTTTCAATATTTCAATGGGACTTGATTGATACAGCAAGGACCATACCTCATATATCATCAGCTTGAGTCTGACATTCAGATATTCGAATATGGGGAAGATTCATATGTGTATAGAATCTAACTGGTTCACAAGCATAAGGAACCTCGTCGGTCAGCAGCTTGAACCTGACACTCAGAGACTCAGGAGTGAAGGCAATTCAAATGGGTATAATGTCTAACCAATTTAGAACACGTGGTAGACCCTTGTCACAACTGAGGGCCTGAGCTGACGGGAGGCAGCCTCAGTTGTAGGGGCTGAGATGTACCGGAACCTGGGAGGTTGTATCAGACCCCTGGACATGTAAGTAACATGAATAATAACTGCCCGAAGGCGTGACCACGACAACTTGGATAAAAGTCAATGATGTTTATTATGACAACTCCGCAACACAGCAGCAGTAAAAGAAAACATAAAAGTCAGCATAGAATAAATACAGTTCCTGGGTACTACAGGGTGGCAGGAGCCACAGGGCACTGGTAGTGTGAGATAGTTCTTATAATCTTCTAGATGGAAAGTCCTTACCAGGCCCGACTGTAGCAATGGAGATAACCCAGGATTGTACCAGCTGGTGTTCCAGGAAAAACTGGGTTGCTGAAGATAAAACGGCTGCTGTGGATACTGGCTGGAACCAGACTGTTGTTAGCACGGAGTGGATACTGGCTGGAACCAGTTAAATAATAAATGAAGCTTGAGAGCGATGCAATATGAATGAAATGTAGAACTTGAGAGCGGAGAAATAATAATACCGGTGGAGAGTGGTAAAGTGTAGAAAGGACACCGGCCCTTTAAGAGAAGCTGTACTCTGCTGGAAGCTGGGCTGGAAGCAGGTAATGTTGTAGCTGGAAACAGATGAATCCACAATGGATCGGAGAGTCAGGCTACACCGCAGGTGGAATGCTGGTGCGGGTCTCTATGGTGGAAGTCTTGAGACAGGAGCTGGAACCTGGAAGACAATCACAGGAGAGAGACAAACAGGAACTAGGTTTGACAACCAAAGCACTGACGCCTTCCTTGCTCAGGCACAGTGTATTTATACCTGCAGCAAGGAAGGGATTGGCTAGGCAATTATGCAGATTATCAATACTGAGAACAGATTGGTGGAAATGATCAGCTGACAGAATCCAAGATGGCTGCGCCCATGCAGACACTTGGAGGGAAGTTTGGTTTGTAATCCATGTGGTAATGAAAACAGTAATGGCGGCTCCGGCCACCGGAATCGGGAGGCGCCAGGCTGACAGATGCACATCCAACCACGCGGACACAGCGGAGGCCGCGGCTGATGTAATCGCCACTCAGACACTCTGCATGCAGAAGTTCAGGGACGGCGGCGGAGGCCGCGGGAGACGCCATGCCAGGTGTAATATGGCGTTTACTGTGACAGCGTCCCAGAGTGACAGGAGAGGATACAGGAATGTACACATCAGGATAACAGATGGGATCCGGTCCTGGAGCGCTGAGCCAGCCTTAGGAGGCATCTGATGGGTAAGAAATGGCGTCCAGATACCCGGATCGTGACAGCACCCCCCCCTTTAGGAGTGGCCCCAGGACACTTCTTTGGCTTTTGAGGAAACTTGGAATGGAATCTCCGGACCAAGGCAGGAGCATGGACATCAGAAGCATTGGTCCATGAACGTTCCTCAGGACCATAACCCTTCCAGTCAATAAGATATTGTAGTTGACCGTAACGGTGACATGAGTCCAGGATCTTGGCCACTTCATACTCAACGCCTCGTTGAGTTTGGACTTTCGGAGTTGGAGGAAGTGAGGAATGAAACCGATTCAAGATCAGCGGTTTCAACAGGGAAACATGGAATGTCCTGGGTATTTTTAAGAAGGGAGGCAACTGAAGTCTGTAAGCAACAGGATTGATGACTTGTTCAATCTTGAAAGGACCGATATAGCGAGGTGCAAACTTCATACTGGGAACTCTTAACCTCAAATTATTTGTGGATAACCATACCCGATCACCCACCTTGAGAGCAGGAACTGCTCGACGCTTCTTATCCGCAAACTTCTTGTACCTGAACGATGCCTTGAGCAGAGCTGATCGTACGCTCTTCCAGATATTGGCAAACTGATGCAAGGTGATATCCACTGCGGGAACAGAAGTTGCTGGAAGCGGTTGGAACTCAGGGACTTTAGGGTGGAATCCAAAGTTAGTGAAGAATGGTGTTGAAGCAGATGAAGAATGATACTGGTTGTTATGACAGAACTCGGCCCAGGGAAGTAATTGAACCCAGTCATCTTGAGAGGAGGACACATAGATGCGGAGGAAGGCCTCCAAGTCCTGATTCACCCTCTCGGTTTGACCATTGGTCTGAGGATGGTAAGCCGTGGAAAACTTTAGCCCTCTGAGATAACACCGCTCCTACTCCAACGGAGGAGGCATCCACCTCTAAGATGAAAGGAGAGTCGATGTCAGGCTGTTTCAGAACAGGCGCAGAGATGAACCTTTGTTTTAAAAGATGAAATGCTTGCATGGCTTCTTCAGACCACTTGGACGGGTTAGCACCCTTCTTAGTGAAAGCAGTAATAGGCGCCACAATGGTGGAAAAGTCTCGTATAAACTTTCGGTAATAGTTGGCGAACCCCAAGAACCTCTGGACCCCTTTGAGGGTTAAGGGTATCGGCCAATTTTGGATTGCTTGTAGTTTCTCAGGATCCATCTCTAGTCCGGAACCGGACACAATGTACCCTAGAAACGGAATGGACTTGACTTCAAAGACGCATTTCTCTAATTTGCAATAGAGATGATTGACACGGAGACGGGACAGAACCTCTTTAACCCAAAAACGATGTTCCTCTAAATCGTTGGCAAAAATGAGGATATCGTCTAGATAGACCACGACATGACGGTATAGAATGTCTCTGAAGATCTCATTGACAAAATGCTGGAAGACAGCTGGAGCATTGCTCAATCCGAAGGGCATGACGAGGTACTCATAATGTCCGTCACGGGTGTTAAAGGCGGTCTTCCACTCGTCACCCTCACGGATCCGGATGAGATTGTATGCACCTCTCAAGTCCAGCTTTGTAAAGATGGTAGCTCCGCTAACTCTGTCAAAGAGCTCAGTAATCAGGGGTAAAGGATAACGGTTCTTGATGGTAATGTCGTTCAAACCTCTGTAGTCGATGCACGGCCGCAGACCACCATCTTTCTTCTTTACAAAAAAGAAGCCTGCGCCGGCTGGAGAAGAAGAAGGTCGAATGAACCCCTTTGCTAGGTTCTCTTTAATGTATTCCTCCATAGAATGCGTCTCAGGCAGAGACAACGGGTAAGTTCGGCCTCGAGGTGGAACCTTCCCTGGAACGAGATCAATCGGGCAGTCCCATTCTCTATGAGGAGGAAGGATATCAGCAGAAGCCTTACTGAACACATCCGTAAAATCTTGATATGGAGGAGGTGGAACATCAGACGACCTGGGGGAGGAAGAACAGACAGGCAATACTTTAAACAAACATGTCTCAGCACAGGAGGGACCCCATGCCAGAATCTGCGTAGTCGTCCAATCAATAGATGGATTGTGAAGACGGAGCCATGGAAGGCCCAGGACCACAGGATGTGTGGCTCTTGGAATCACTAAAAAAGAAATAAATTCGGAATGAAGAACTCCCACTCTCAGACGAACTGGTAGAGTCCTTAGGGAAATAACTGCATCAAAAATCTTGCTGCCATCCACGGCAGTTAAGGAGATGGACGAAGGAAGTCTCTCGGTGGGTAGGGACCACCGTTTAACATAGGCTTCGGTAATAAAGTTCCCAGCTGCTCCGGAATCAAGGAGGGCAATGACGTTCCGATAACGTTGAGCAATTTGGAGCGACACTGGGAGATTACAATCATGAGGAGATGGAGAGGAGATCATTACTCCTAGCCGGCCCTCTCCTGGGCGAGCTAGGGTTTGGAGTTTTCCCGGACGTTCGGGACAGGCATTGATGGTGTGAGACGGAGCTGCACAATAAAGACAGAGAGACTCGGAGAGACGTCTTCGGCGCTCAGCAGGAGTTAAACGGGAACGACCAATTTGCATAGGCTCATCTTTAGTTGGTGACAGTTGGCGAGGAGGAGGAGCAGAAGATTTTGGAGCAGATGATCTTCCACGCTCAGTTGCTCTCTCTCTGAAACGTAAATCAACTTTCATGCAGAGTGAGATTAGCTCATCTAACTTAGAGGGTAAGTCTCTGGTAGCTAACTCATCTTTAATACGCTCAGATAAGCCATGCCAGAATGCAGCATACAGGGCCTCGTCGTTCCATGCCAGTTCGGATGCCAGGATCTGGAACTGTATCAGATATTGTCCTACAGTACGTGACCCCTGGCGTAAACGGAGAATCTCGGATGAAGCTGAGGTTACCCGGCCTGGCTCGTCGAAGATGCGCCTGAATGTTGACACGAAGGCAGTGTAGGAAGATAGCAGGGTGTCGGACCTCTCCCATAACGGTGATACCCAATCAAGGGCTGAGCCACTGAGAAGAGAAATAATGTAGGCAATTTTTGTACGGTCACTGGGAAAATTGCCAGGTTGTAGCTCAAACTGAATCTCACACTGGTTGAGAAATCCCCTGCAGAATCTTGGAGATCCGTCAAATTTTGCTGGCGTTGGAAGATGAAGACGTGGAGCAGAAATGGGTAAGGTGGGTGGAGTTATAGCTGGAGTCACTGTGGTTGACGCACCAGACGCGCCTGATCCACGGAGAGTTGTCTGAATCCCATCCAGCCGAGTAGAGAGATCCTGGAGACAGCGGATGATGTGGCCCTGTGCAGCCTCCTGATGTTCTAGTCGGGCTGCCAGTTCTTGCATCGGCCTGGCCGCTTGATCCTGGTCTCCGGCTGGATTCATTAGGTCAGTGCTTACTGTCACAACTGAGGGCCTGAGCTGACGGGAGGCAGCCTCAGTTGTAGGGGCTGAGATGTACCGGAACCTGGGAGGTTGTATCAGACCCCTGGACATGTAAGTAACATGAATAATAACTGCCCGAAGGCGTGACCACGACAACTTGGATAAAAGTCAATGATGTTTATTATGACAACTCCGCAACACAGCAGCAGTAAAAGAAAACATAAAAGTCAGCATAGAATAAATACAGTTCCTGGGTACTACAGGGTGGCAGGAGCCACAGGGCACTGGTAGTGTGAGATAGTTCTTATAATCTTCTAGATGGAAAGTCCTTACCAGGCCCGACTGTAGCAATGGAGATAACCCAGGATTGTACCAGCTGGTGTTCCAGGAAAAACTGGGTTGCTGAAGATAAAACGGCTGCTGTGGATACTGGCTGGAACCAGACTGTTGTTAGCACGGAGTGGATACTGGCTGGAACCAGTTAAATAATAAATGAAGCTTGAGAGCGATGCAATATGAATGAAATGTAGAACTTGAGAGCGGAGAAATAATAATACCGGTGGAGAGTGGTAAAGTGTAGAAAGGACACCGGCCCTTTAAGAGAAGCTGTACTCTGCTGGAAGCTGGGCTGGAAGCAGGTAATGTTGTAGCTGGAAACAGATGAATCCACAATGGATCGGAGAGTCAGGCTACACCGCAGGTGGAATGCTGGTGCGGGTCTCTATGGTGGAAGTCTTGAGACAGGAGCTGGAACCTGGAAGACAATCACAGGAGAGAGACAAACAGGAACTAGGTTTGACAACCAAAGCACTGACGCCTTCCTTGCTCAGGCACAGTGTATTTATACCTGCAGCAAGGAAGGGATTGGCTAGGCAATTATGCAGATTATCAATACTGAGAACAGATTGGTGGAAATGATCAGCTGACAGAATCCAAGATGGCTGCGCCCATGCAGACACTTGGAGGGAAGTTTGGTTTGTAATCCATGTGGTAATGAAAACAGTAATGGCGGCTCCGGCCACCGGAGACAGGAGGCGCCAGGCTGACAGATGCACATCCAACCACGCGGACACAGCGGAGGCCGCGGCTGACGTAATCGCCACTCAGACACTCTGCATGCAGAAGTTCAGGGACGGCGGCGGAGGCCGCGGGAGACGCCATGCCAGGTGTAATATGGCGTTTACTGTGACAGCGTCCCAGAGTGACAGGAGAGGATACAGGAATGTACACATCAGGATAACAGATGGGATCCGGTCCTGGAGCGCTGAGCCAGCCTTAGGAGGCATCTGATGGGTAAGAAATGGCGTCCAGATACCCGGATCGTGACAACCCTCCAGTAGTGCAGTGCTGACAGCCAAGTCTCTGTATAATGAGCTCATTATACAGAGACTTGGCTGTCAGCACTGCACTACTGGAGGGTCTACCACGTGTTCTAAATTGGTTAGACATTATACCCATTTGAATTGCCTTCACTCCTGAGTCTCTGAGTGTCAGGTTCAAGCTGCTGACCGACGAGGTTCCTTATGCTTGTGAACCAGTTAGATTCTATACACATATGAATCTTCCCCATATTCGAATATCTGAATGTCAGACTCAAGCTGATGATATATGAGGTATGGACCTCGTGTATCAATCAAGTCCCATTGAAATATTGAAACGTTGTTCATACATCTTTGAATGACCTTTTATGTGCTGACAATATGTTCTGAAATGAAGAGATTTTACCCCTGATGAAGTCTTGGAACAAGACGAAACGCGTTGGATTATTTATCTATCTATTATCTGATGTTACCTCCGAATCTACAATAAGGAGAAGGAGGAAATCGTAGTGATATATCTACGCTTTTTCCTCATCACTACAAACTGATTGTTCAAATTGTGCGACAAATGTAAATGTATCAACTCTGTATACTTATGAACATTTGTGTCGGGTTTATATGTTGTTTTAATAAATTTTTATGTTAGTATTTGTTATCTGACGTAATTTATCCGGAGAGTACTGTAAGGGTCCGTTTTTAGGTAGGGCGTTGATATAACTCCCTTGGCGCCATCTCCTCTATTTCGTTTCATATATATATATATATATATATATATATATATAGCAGTACGGTACAGTAGTCCACTGCTCTACCTACCTCTGTCAAGTATACTACAAAAGTTCAGTAAAATGACCCACAAATCAAAATTAAAAGCGTCTGATGAGAAGCGTAAACTTGCCAATATGCCATTTACGACACGGAGTGGCAAGGAACGGCTGAGGCCCTCTCCTATGTTCCTCATGACTAGTGGGTCAGCTTCACATGAGGATGGAAGCACTCATCCTCTCACTAGAAAAATGAAAAGACTTAAGCTGGCAAAAGCACAGCAAAGAACTGTGCGTTCTTCTAAATCACAAATCCCCAAGGAGAGTCCAATTGTGTCGGTTGCGATGCCTGACCTTCCCAACACTGGATGGGAAGAGGTGGCACCTTCCACCATTTGCACGCCCCCTGCAAGTGCTGGAAGGAGCACCCGCAGTCCAGTTCCTGATAGTCAAATTGAAGATGTCACTGTTGAAGTACACCAGGATGAGGATATGGGTGTTGCTGGCGCTGAGGAGGAAATTGACAAGGAGGATTCTGATGGTGAGGTGGTTTGTTTAAGTCAGGCACCCGGGGAGACACCTGTTGTCCGTGGGACGAATATGGCCATTGACATGCCTGGTCAAATTACAAATAAAATCACCTCTTCGTTGTGGAATTATTTTAACAGAAATGTGGACAACAGGTGTCAAGCTGTGTGTTTCCTTTGTCAAGCTGTAATAAGTAGGGGTAAGGACATTAACCACCTAGGAACATCCTCCCTTATACGTCACCTGGAGCGCATTCATCAGAAGTCATTGACAAGTTCAAAAACTTCGGGTGACAGTGGAAGCAGTCCACTGACAACTAAATCCCTTCCTTTTGTAACCAAGCTCCTGCAAACCACACCACCAACTCCCTCAGTGTCAATTTCTTCCTTAGACAGGAAAGCTAATAATCCTGCAGGCCATGTCACTGGCAAGTCTGACGAGTCCTCTTCTGCCTGGGATTCCTCCGATGCATCCTTGAGTGTAATGCCTACTGCTGCTAGCGCTGCTGTTGTTGCTGCTGGGAGTCGATCGTCATCCCAGAGGGGAAGTCGGAAGACCACTTGTACTACTTCCTGTAAGCAATTGACTGTCCAACAGTCCTTTGCGAGAAAGATGAAATATCACAGCATTCATCCTGCAGCAAAGCGGATAACTCAGGTCTTGGCAGCTTCGGTGGTGTTAAACGTGTGTCCGGTATCCACCGTTAAATCACAGGGAACTAGAGAATTGCTTGAGGTACTGTGTCCCCGGTACCAAATACCATCTAGGTTCCGTTTCTCTAGGCAGGCGATACCGAGAATGTACACAGACGTCAGAAAAAGAGTCACCAGTGTCCTAAAAAATGCAGTTTTACCTAATGTCCACTTAACCACGGACAATTGGACAAGTGGAGCAGGGCAGACTCACGACTATATGACTGTGACAGCCCACTGGGTAGATGTATTGCCTCCCGCAGCAAGAACAGCAGCGGCGGCAAGTAGTAGCAGCATCTCACAAACGCCAACTCGTTCCTAGGCAGGCTACGCTTTGTATCACCGCTTTCCATAAGAGGCACACAGCTGACAACCTCTTACGGAAACTGAGGAACATCATCGCAGAATGGCTTACCCCAACTGGACTCTCCTGGAGATTTGTGACATCGGACAACGCCACCAATATTGTGCATGCATTACATGTGGGCAAATTCCAGCACGTCCCATGTTTTGCACATACATTGAATTTGGTGGTGCAGAATTATTTTTAAAAAACGACAGGGGCGTGCAAGAGATGCTGTCGGTGGCCCGAAGAATTGCGGCCCACTTTCGGCATTCAGCCACCGCGTGCCGAAGACTGGAGCACCAGCAAACAGTCTTGAACCTGCCCTGCCATCATCTGAAGCAAGAGGTGGTAACGAGGTGGAATTCAACCCTCTATATGCTTCAGAGGATGGAGGAGCAGCAAAAGGCCATTCAAGCCTATACAGCTACCTACGATATAGGGGGAATGCACCTGACTCAAGCACAGTGGAGAATGATGTCGACGTTGTGCAAGGTTCTGCAACCCTTTGAACTTGCCACACGTGAAGTCAGTTCAGACAGTGCAAGCCTGAGTCAGGTCATTCCCCTCATCAGGCTTTTGCAGAAGAAGCTGGAGAGATTGAAGGAGGATCTAAAATGGAGCTATTCCGCTAGGCATGTGGGACTTGTGGATGGAGCCCTTAATTCGCTTAACCAGGATTCACGGGTGGTCAATCTGTTGAAATCAGAGCACTACATTTTGGCCACCGTGCTCGATCCTAGATTTAAAACCTACTTTGTATCTCTTTTTCCGGCAGACACAAGTCTGCAGAGGTTCAAAGACCTGCTGGTTAGACACTTGTCAACTCAAGCGGAACGTGACCCGTCAACAGCTCCTCCTTCACATTCTCCCGCAACTGGGCCTGCGAGGAAAAGGCTGAGAATTCCGAGCCCACCCGCTGGCGGTGATGCAGGGCAGTTTGAAGCGAGTGCTGACATCTGGTCCGGACTGAAGGACCTGCCAACGATTACTGACATGTCGTGTACTGTCACTGCATATGATTCTGTCACCATTGAAAGAATGGTGGAGGATTATATGAGTGACCGCATCCAAGTAGGCACGTCAGACAGTCCGTACGTATACTGGCAGGAAAAAGAGGCAATTTGGAGGCCCTTGCACAAACTGGCTTTATTTTACCTAAGTTGCCCCCCCTCCAGTGTGTACTCCGAAAGAGTGTTTAGTGCAACTGGTCACCTTGTCAGCGATCGGCGTACGAGGTTACTTCCACAAAATGTGGAGAAGAGGATGTTCATCAAAATGAATTATAATCAATTCCTCCGTGGAGACATTCACCAGCAATTGCCTCCAGAAAGTACACAGGGACCTGAGATGGTGGATTCCAGTGGGGACGAATTAATAATCTGTGAGGAGGGTGATGTACACAGTATCGAAGTCAAAAATATTACATAAAGAGAACATACAAACTACACACATAAGTCGCTATACTTGCTAATAGGCGCAGCGAGCACAGCAATATATGGTAACACACGCATTTACACGGACATGCCACAGAGATGCATTCGACACTTATTTCATGCAGTACATAATTATAATAATATCAAGCGCCAGACATCATGATGATTTAAAATTATCTAATGAAGTATTGTCATGAATGTGTATTATTTGAATGAAACAAGATAGACCTGTCATGTTTACTATTGAAGCAACCAGATTGATGTGTAGATTAATTTGATGCTTGTTGTTAAGTTGTGGGACATTGCAACACGGAATTATGATTAAATGTATAAAAGCTAAAATCACTCTTATTAGGACAGTGGACAGGAAACTCAGGCCAGCCCTTTGGATGTCTTCAAGGCTGAACCTGATTACCATATACAAAGGGACTGGTGACTCATCGTGAACCCCTCCCCCAGAAACTAGATAACACATTGATCACACAGGAGCTCACTTGCTTTTTGGTCTCAGAGGATGATGGACTTGCTGCCAGATCAGTTCCTGTATTTATTTACAGAGAGAGAGAGAGAGACATAAGATGCATTGGAAGGAATAGTAATTGTATCGCTGGCCTGTAACTGTAATTGTATGTAACTGTATGTTTTAACTGCTTACTGTATTAGTGTAACCATGTAACTATAGGTATACTGTACTTTGTAATATATATTGAATCTATATACTTTTAATAACAAATATATACATCAATGAGCTTCGGAACTCAGATAATGTGTGGGTGTATTGTTTTCTCTTATGGGATGCAGTGTTATTGCGATGTATAGCTCACATTCATGGGATATGGTAATAAGAGGTGCAGGCGTTTACAATATATATTAGAGCGGGCATTTTAAATATTTGTGAGAAATCAATTTGGCATTCTTAACAGTGAAAGGGGTTAGGAATCGGATGATGAGGATGAGGTGGACATCTTGCCTCTGTAGAGCCAGTTTGTGCAAGAAGAGATTGATTGCTTCTTTTTTGGTGGGGGCTCAAACCAACCAATCATTTCAGCCACAGTCGTGTGGCAGACCCTGTCGCTGAAATGATGGGTTTGTTAAAGTGTGTATGTCCTGTTTAAACAACATAAGGGTGGGTGGGAGGGCCCAAGGACAATTCCATCTTGCACCTCTTTTTTCTTTAATTTTTCTTTGCATCATGTGCTGTTTGGGGACTATTTTTTAAATCTGCCATCCTCTCTGACACTGCAGTGCCACTCCTCGATGGGCCAGGTGTTTGTGTCGGCCACTTGGGTCGCTTAGCTTAGTCATCCAGTGACCTTGGTGCAAATTTTAGGACTAAAAATAATATTGTGAGGTGTGAGGTGTTCAGAATAGACTGGAAATGAGTGGAAATTATGGTTATTGGGGTTAATAATACTATGGGATCAAAATTATCCCCAAATTCTATGATTTAAGCTGTTTTTGAGGGGTTTTTGGAAAAAAAAACCACCCGATTCCAAAACATACCCGAATTCGACAAAAAAATTTCAGGGAGGTTTTGCCAAAACGCGTCCGAATCCAAAACACGGTCGCGGAACCGAATCCAAAACCAAAACACAAAACACGAAAAATTTCCGGTGCAGATCTCTAGTATATACTACTGCAGCTGTGTGTAATGCGCATATATATATATATACTGCTGCACCTGTGTGTAATGCGCATATGTATATACTGCTGCACCTGTGTGTAATGCGCATATGTATATATTGCTGCACCTTTGTATAATGACCACATGAACCCCTGGGCCAGGGCCGGCGCGAGGCATGTTCCAAAAGAGCGGCGGCGCAGGGCGCCACCCTTAATGGGCGCCGCACGCTGGCACCTCCATATTGGAGCCTGGTCATAGGTGTGTGCAGGGGGGGTGCCTGGTGCGCACAGGCACCCCCTAATGTCTGGCACTCCGATCACACATGCCTGATGCAGCCATCGCCGAGCAGGCTGATTACTGTCCCCTCTGCACTGCACCCTGTCAGGACTGCAGTACTGAATGGACGCCTGGGTTAATCAAGGGTGCCATTGCCACCGGCTTTCAAACTCCCGGCTCCACCTCCATGTACAAAAACAGCGTGATGTGATGTGATTACGTCATGCTGCTCGCACGCCTACCCGCCACACCCACCACATGCCCACCTCTCTCCTTCTATGCTATGCCAACGCCAGCCACTGATGAGCATCAGCATGCAGCCAGCATTCCTCTTAGGAAGACAAATTCAATACTGGCAGGCGGACGGCAGCAGCATTGACACGTCACTCGTTTTTCCAGCAGCAGCAGCAGTACTAGTCTGCGACTGTCAGTGTCAGTGAGTGACTGACTTGTAAGTAAGCTGCTGCAGCTTGCAGGGGAAAGAGAGGGGGAGCCAGACCAGGCTGAGGAGGAGCAGAGTAATTGCAGTGAGTGCCATCAGGGGTGTTTGTTTGGTGCACACCACAACATCTGACAATGTATCTGCTTTATTAGGATTGGTACAAGGGTGGATATTTTATATTGCGTTGACCGTCAATAGATGGTGCTAGACACGCCCAAAAGGCGGTGCTAGACACACCCCTCAGATGGTGCACCCCCTGATAAAATGTGCTGCGCACGCCTATGAGCCTGGTCCTGTGTCTGTGTGTTCCTCCAGGCTCCAGCAGCATCTGTCTGTCCCCGGCCCGCCTCCGAGTCCCCCTCCCAGCCAGCAGTCAGTGGCTGCCTCTGTGCTGTGGGCGGGAATATGCAAAACTACTCAATGCGCGTGCGCTGTGCGGCGTCAGACGCTGGCGCCACACAGTGCGCATAGTGTGCACTGAGTTACCAGTAATTGTAGTGCGCCCACCCACAGGAGACTAAGGGGAAGGAGAGACACGCTCTCCTCCCTGTCCTCACACACAGCATGAGCAGCAGCCGCCGCTTCCTTCCCGCCCAAGAGAACCATCGGCAACAGCAGCGCAGTGAGCACCACTCGGGAAGGGGGGGTGAGACACTGTGGGGGATGTGTAACTTGCACTGTGGGGCATATCTGGCACTGTGGGGCAGGTGTATCTGGCACTGTGGGGCAGGTGTATCTGGCACTTGTGGCATATCTGGCACTGGGGGGCATATCTGGCACTGGGGAGCAAGTGTATCTGGCACTGGGGTGCGTACCTGGCACTGTGGGGAAGGTGTATCTGGCACTGTGGGGCATATCTGGCACTGGGGCAGGTGTATCTGGCACTGGGGGCATATCTGGCACTGTGGGGCAGGTGTATCTGGCACTGGGGGGTATATCTGGCACTGTGGGGCAGGTGTATCTGGCACTGCGGAGCATATCTGGCACTGTGGGGCATATCTGGTACTGGGCATATCTGGCACTGTGTGGCAGGTGTATCTGGCACTGGGGGCATATCTGGCACTGTGGGGCAGGTGTATCTGGCACTGGGGGCATATCTGGCACTGTGGGGCACGTGTACCGGGCCTGCTACGGGGCATATCATGTGTAGCTGGCACTGCTGGTGGGCATATCAGGTGTAGCTGGCACTGCTGCGGGGCATATCATGTGTACCTGGCACTGCTGCGGGGCATATCATATGTACCTGGCACTGCTACGGGGCATATCATGTGTAGCTGGATCTACTGTGGGGCATATCATGTGTAGCTGGCACTGCTGCAGGGCATATCATGTGTAGCTGGCACTGCTGGGGGGCATATCAAATGTATCTGGCACTGCTGCGGGGCATATCATGTGTACCTGGCACTGCTGCGGGGCATGTCATGTGTACCTGGCACTGCTGGGGGGCATGTCATGTGTACCTGGCACTGCTGGGGGGCATGGCATGTTGTGCTGGCACTGCTGCGGGGCATATCATGTGTACCTGGCACTGCTGCGGGCCATATCATGTGTACCTGGCACTGCTGCGGGGCATGTCATGTGTATCTGGCACTGCTGGGGGGCATGTAATGTGTACCTGGCACTGCTGGGGGGCATGTCATGTGTATCTGGCACTGCTGGGGGGCATGTCATGTGTATCTGGCACTGCTGGGGGGCATGTCATGTGTATCTGGCACTGCTGGGGGGCATGTCATGTCTATCTGGCACTGCTGGGGGGCATGTCATGTTTATCTGGCACTGCTGGGGGGCATGTCATGTCTATCTGGCACTGCTGGGGGGCATATCATGTCTATCTGGCACTGCACTACTGTAGACATTATGTGTAGCTGGCAATATACTGGAGACATAGGGGGTGATTCCCAGTTGTTCGCTCGCTAGCTGCTTTTAGCAGCATTGCACACGCTAGGCCGCCGCCCTCTGGGAGTGTATCTTCGCTTAGCAGAATTGCGAACGAAAGATTAGCACAATTGCGAATAGAAAGTTCTTAGCAGTTTCTGAGTAGCTCGAGACTTACTCCTACACTGCGATCAGCTCAGCCCGTTTCGTTCCTGGTTTGACGTCACAAACACGCCCTGCGTTCGGACAGCCACTCCCCCGTTTCTCCAGACACTCCCGCGTTTTATCCTGGCACGCCTGCGTTTTTCTGCACACTCCCAGAAAACGGTCAGTTTCCGCCCAGAAACACCCACTTCCTGTCAATCACACTCCGATCACTTCAACGATGAAAATTCTTCGTTCTGCCGTGAGTAAATCTACTAAGTTTTGTGCTAAAATACTTAGCGCATGCGCACTGCGTACCATGCGCATGCACATTTTCGCATTAATCGCTCCGTTGCGAAAATTGGCAACGAGCAAACAACTCGGAATGACCCCCATTGTGTGTAAGGAACACTACTGTGGCTGTTATGTGTAAGGCTGCTAATTGTGTGCGTAGAGGGGGTGTGAAAATATATTTATTTATAGTGTGATAATATGAAGTTGAGAGGCCACGCCCACTTCTCCAGGAGCGCGCATAGGGGGGGGGGGCGCTTTGACATTTTCTTGCTCTGGGTGCTAGTAGGCCTGGAGCCGGCCCTGCCTTGGGCTCATACATTGGCCCTCATTCCGAGTTGTTCGCTCGGTATTTTTCATCGCATCGCAGTGAGAATTCTCTTAGTGCGCATGCGTAATGTTCGCACTGCGCATGCATCAAGTAACTTTACTAAGAAGAAAGTAATTTTACTCACGGCTTTTTCGTCGCTCCGGAGAACGCATTGTGATTGACAGGAAATGGGTGTTACTGGGCGGATGTACGGCGTTTTAGGGGCGTGTGGCAGGAAACGCTACCGTTTCCGGAAAAAACGCAGGCGTGTCTGGAGAAACGGTGGGAGTGCTTGGGCGAACGCTGGGTGTGTTTATGACGTCAGCCGGGACCGAAAAGCACTGAATTGATCGCACAGGCAGAGTAAGTCTGGAGTTACTCAGAAACTGCTAACTCGGTTTTGATCGCAATATTGCGAATACATCGGTCGCACATTTAAGATGTTTAGATTCACTCCCAGTAGGCGGCGGCTTAGCGTGTGTAACTCTGCTATAATCGCCTTGCGAGCGAACAACTCGGAATGAGGGCCATTGTCTGTAAATCTAGCTCTTGTGCTAGCCAGTGCATCCTGAGCCATTCACCTCACTACATGTCCCTGCTCTATCCCCGCTATCCAACCCCAGAGCCTGACCCTAACCGCCCCTGCAGCCCAACCCTAACCCTTCCCGGTGGTGTCCAAACCTAACCCCCACTACCCGCAGCCTAATCCTAACCTCTCTCCCCCCTCCTCCTCAGCTTAACCCTAACCATCTACCCGCGGTCTAAACCTAATCCCCCTCCGCAGTGTAACCCTCAACAGCCCCGGCGCACTTACATACATCCCGTCAGCACTGCCATTACAATCGATGTTTGGATCCTGGCATCAGTATTCTCAGCAGTGTTGGGATTCCGGCGTTGGGATTCCCACTGCTTGGATCCTTTCCGGATCCCTTTGCAAATACACACATCTTCAAACACTGGGGCTTCAGTCTCACCAAATAAGTGTGGTTTGTATTGAATGTAATTGGCCCTTGAAATATAGCGGCCAAAACCGCCAAAGTCATGACGCCATTAAAATGCGCTGCACAGTAAATTGAACCCAGAGTGCAGTGATGCTCAAAAAGTTTTCGAATCATGGCACCCTAAAGTGTCAGCGTATTTTTCACGGTGCCCCTATGCCAAAAGTTTCTTATTCAGAAATTCTGAAAAAAAGATTAAATTAAGTAAACGGTTCTTACTGTATGTGGCCTGCTTATGGAGGTTCGCTTATGTGGTGATGGACAAGGTTGCGCTTCTGTCCATATGTTTTATGATTAGCAGCCACTAGCAGTGATTCTGCCTATAGCATTGCTCATGTTATCAGACGGAACAACAGCAGGAAATTCTATTTAACCCTAATAATTAATGCTTAAGAAAGAACACGGAGGGCATTAATATATGACAGGAGTAGTGATGAGCGGGTTTGGTTCCTCGGGATCCGAACCCCCCCGAACTTCACCCATTTTACACGGTTCCGAGGCAGACTCAGATCTTCCCGCCTTGCTCGGTTAACCCGAGCGCGCCCGAACGTCATCATCCCGCTGTCAGATTCTCGCGAGATTCGTATTCTATATAAGAAGCCGCGCGTCGCCGCCATTTTCACTCGTGCTTTGGAGATGATAGCGAGAGGACGCGTCTGCGTTCTCTCAGTTTCTGTGTTCAGTGTGCTGCAAATATCTATGCTCAGTGTGCTGCAAATATCTGTGCTCAGTGTGCTGAAAATATCTACGTTCTCTGCCTGAAAAACGCTCCATATCTGTGCTGCATTGTAGTATATATAGTAGGAGGACTGTGCAGAATTTTGCTGTGACCACCAGTATATATATATAGCAGTACGGTACAGTAGTCCACTGCTCTACCTCTGTGTCGACGTCAAGTATACTATGCATCCATACCTGTGCTGCATTTTAGTTGTGCGCAGTATATAGTAGGAGGGGACAGTGCAAAATGTTGCTGTGACCACCAATATATATATAGCAGTACGGTACAGTAGTCCACTGCTCTACCTCTGTGTCGTCAAGTATACTATGCATCCATACCTGTGCTGCATTTTAGTTGTGCGCAGTATGTAGTAGGAGGGGACAGTGCAGAATGTTGCTGTGACCACCAGTATATATATATATATAGCAGTACGGTACAGTAGTCCACTGCTCTACCTCTGTGTCGTCAAGTATACTATGCATCCATACCTGTGCTGCATTTTAGTTGTGCGCAGTATATAGTAGGAGGAGACAGTGCAGAATGTTGCTGTGACCACCAGTATATATATAGCAGTACGGTACAGTAGTCCACTGCTCTACCTCTGTGTCGTCAAGTATACTACAAAAGTTCAGTAAAATGACCCAAAAAAATCAAAATTAAAAGCGTCTGATGAGAAGCGTAAACTTGCCAATATGCCATTTACGACACGGAGTGGCAAGGAACGGCTGAGGCCCTGGCCTATGTTCATGGCTAGTGGTTCAGATTCACATGAGGATGGAAGCACTCAACCTCTCACCAGAAAACTGCAGTGCCACTCATAGATGGGCCAGGTGTTTGTGTCGGCCACTTGGGTCGTTTAGCTTAGTCACACAGCTACCTCGTTGCACCTCTTTTTTTCTTTGCATCATGTGCTGTTTGGGGACTATTTTTTAAATCTGCCATCCTGTTTGACACTGCAGTGCCACTCCTAGATGGGCCAGGTGTTTGTGTCGGCCACTTGGGTCGCTTAGCTTAGTCACACAGCTACCTCATTGCACCTCTTTTTTTGTTTGCATCATGTGGTGTTTGGGGACTATTTTTTAAATCTGCCATCCTGTTTGACACTGCAGTGCCACGCCTAGATGGGCCAGGTGTTTGTATCGGCCACTTGGGTCGCTTAGCTTAGTCACACAGCTACCTCATTGCACCTCTTTTTTTCTTTGCATCATGTGCTGTTTGGGGACTATTTTTTAAATCTGCCATCCTGTCTGACACTGCAGTGCCACTCCTAGATGGGCCAGGTGTTTGTGTCGGCCACTTGGGTCGCTTAGCTTAGTCATCCAGCGACCTCGGTGCAAATTTTAGGACTAAAAATAATATTGTGAGGTGTGAGGTGTTCAGAATAGACTGGAAATGAGTGGAAATTATGGTTATTGAGGTTAATAATACTATGGGATCAAAATGACCCCCAAATTCTATGATTTAAGCTGTTTTTGAGGGTTTTTTGTAAAAAAACACCCGAATCCAAAACACACCCGAATCCTACAAAAAATTTTCAGGTAGGTTTTACCAAAACGCGTCCGAATCCAAAACACGGCCACGGAACCGAATCCAAAACCAAAACACAAAACCCGAAAAATTTCCGGTGCACATCACTAGACAGGAGTGTCATAAACCTCCCAGCTATGGGGTACATTCCGAGTTGAACGCTCGCTTGCTACTTTTAGCAGCCGTGCAAACGCATAGTCGCCACCCACGTGGGAGTGTATTTTCGCTTTGCAAGTGTGCGAACGCCTGTGCAGCTGAGTGGTACAAAAACATTTTGTGCAAAACAAGACCAGCCCTGTAGTTACTTATTTTGTGCGATGATTGTAGCGACGAAGGTCCCCGAATTGATGTCAGATACCCGCCCTGAAACGCCTGGACACTCCTGCGTTTTCCCAAACACTCCCAGAAAACGGTCAGTTGACACCCATAAACGCCGTCTTCCTGTCAATCTCCTTGCGATCGGCTGTGCGAATGGAATCTTCACTAGATCCAGTACACAGCAGCGATTCTCTTTGTGCCCGCACGACACGCGTGCGCATTGCGGTGCATACGCAGGCGCAGTTTTGCCATTTTTTTACCTGATCGCTGCGCTGTGAAAATCGGCAGCGAGCGATCAACTCGGAATGACCCCCTATGTGTACTCATGATTCCTTTATTCACACCAAGGATTAACATTTTTATTAGGAGGGTCTAAACGAGTTGCTAGGGAATTTTGATTGGTTTAGTTAGAAGTAGTGATGTGCACCGGAAATTTTTTGGGTTTTGTGGTTTGGTTTTGGATTCGGTTCCACGGTCGTTTTTTGGATTCGGACACGTTTTGGCAAAACCTCCCTGAAATTTTTTTGTCGGATTCGGGTGTTTTTTTACAAAAAACCCTCAAAAACAGCTTAAATCATAGAATTTGGGGGTCATTTTGATCCCATAGTATTATTAACCTCAATAACCATAATTTCCACTCATTTCCAGTCTATTCTGAACACCTCACACCTCACAATATTATTTTTAGTCCTAAAATTTGCACCGAGGTCACTGGATGGCTAAGCTGAGCGACCCAAGTGGCCGACACAAACAACTGGCCCATCTAGGAGTGGCACTGCAGTGTCAGACAGGATGGCAGATTTAAAAAATAGTCCCCAAACAGCACATGATGCAAAGAAAAAAAGAGGTGCACCAAGGTCGCTGGATGGCTAAGCTAAGTGACCCAAGTGGCCGACACAAACACCTGGCCCATCTAGGAGTTGCACTGCAGTGTCAGACAGGATGGCAGATTTAAAAAATAGTCCCCAAACAGCACATGATGCAAAGAAAAAAAGAGGTGCAATGAGGTAGCTGTGTGACTAAGCTAAGCGACCCAAGTGGCCGACACAAACACCTGGCCCATCTAGGAGTAACACTGCAGTTTTCTAGCGAGAGGATGAGTGCTTCCATCCTCATGTGAATCTGAACCACTAGCCATGAACATAGGCCAGGGCCTCAGCCGTTCCTTGCCACTCCGTGTCATAAATGGCATATTGGCAAGTTTACGCTTCTCATCAGACGCTTTTAATTTTGATTTTTGGGTCATTTTACTGAACTTTTGTAGTATACTTTACGACACAGAGGTAGGTAGAGCAGTGGACTACTGTACCGTACTGCTATATATATATATATACTGGTGGTCACAGCAACATTCTACACTGTCCCCTCCTACTATATACTGCGCACAACTAAAATGCAGCACAGGTATGGATGCATAGTATACTTGACGACACAGAGGTAGGTAGAGCAGTGGACTACTGTACCGTACTGCTATATATATACTGGTGGTCACAGCAATATTCTGCACTGTCCTCCTACTATATACTACAATGCAGCACAGATATGGAACGTTTTTCAGGCAGAGAACATAGATATTTGCAAGCACACTGAGCACAGATATTTGCAGCACACTGAGCACAGATATTTGCAGCACACTGAGCACAGATATTTGCAGCACACTGAACACAGAAACTGAGAGAACGCTGCACGTCCTCTCGCTATCATCTCCAATGCACGAGTGAAAATGGCGGCGACGCACGGCTCCTTATATAGAATACGAATCTCGCGAGAATCCGACAGCGGGATGATGACGTTCGGGCGCGCTCGGGTTAACCGAGCCAGGCGGGAAGATCCGAGTCTGCCTCGGAACCGTGTAAAATGGGTGAAGTTCGGGGGGGTTCGGATCTCGAGGAACCGAACCCGCTCATCACTAGTTAGAAGGGGTTATACTTGTGTAAAGTTAAGCCAGGGTTTTATTAGAGAACCAGTTTCTTTCTCCTGAGAGGTTAGGACAGAGAAGTGCTGCGTTTTACAGTTTGCTGTTTATGCTTGTGTGCTTTTCTTGTTATTTCTGACTGATTTTTCCCACATTGATCTATCTATTTCAGCTTGTTCTTTTCTGCCTTTCTCTTTATTTCTTATTGAAGTTTTTCTTCCACTTTATTTCTCTTATCTCTCTGCTCTCTCCCCTCTCCCTGTCCCTCATTATCTTTCATTGTTACCTTCATTGTGCAGCGATGGATAGGCCGCGCAGAGCTGTGGTGCTGACCTCCCGTTACCTCACAGGTGCTGGGGCGGCCGTCATGGTGGGTGGCCCAGTCAGGGCTGAGCCTAGTAATGTGGGCTCCGGACACGGCCGCGTACATGCTGGCTTCTCCGGTGGGGGCTACTGCTGCGGCTGAGATGGGGGTGAGACGCTGCAGGTGTCCCCAGGATCGGGCCACGATCCGCGGTCTCTCTGGCTCGGTGGGGCGCGGCCTGGCAGCTTCCAGCGGCTCCCTCTGCCTGGGCAGTGACGGCTGCGGTCAGACACCCGCTGGTTACAGGTCCCGGGTGGGGAGAGGCGTTGAGGTCGGCAGCGGAGCATGGGCAGCAATGAAAGCTGGGGAGTGCAGGGGTCCTCCTCGCAGTCGCGTAGCTGGGAGCCACGTGGCCAGTGGGGGGCTTGGTCTCATGTGCGGATGTGTCAGCTCTGGGCACTGGGGGCATGTTAGAGGATAATGGTAGGGCCGGCAGGGTGGAAACCACACATGCTGGTGGTGTGCGGGATCCGCTGTGGGAGGTTCTGATTAAACCAGGGTGTGCAGGCAGTTTACACTCCGGCACCATTTTGCAGAAAGTGAAGGGGTGACTGGAACCGATGATTGGGGACTTGGATAGGGCCACAGCTGGATGGTATGCACCTACCTCACGTAACATCGGTGGTGCTGGGCCCTCTTTTTTAGATTCTCGGTCCTATGCGGAGGTGGTTACTGTAGGTCGCCGGGCAGGCGAGGGATGCGTCCGGGGCACTTGCAGGCTGCAAGAGGGGATAGGCTGGCCTGGGGCAGAGATTGGACATCGCGGGGGTGTCTTCCATTTGCGCAGCGGTTGTGTCAGCGTTGGTCCCTCTCCTTACCACCGGGCCCGGTGGGGAGTTATCCAGGGATGTTCCTGATACTGGGACAATAACTACCCGTTTAGTTCAGGCAGTGACGCCTGTAGTTGCTGCGGCGGTGGTGAGCGCATCTAGTGGCAGATTGTCCAATGCCACCAGTGGGCCACTGTGCCTGTAATGTCAGGAGTTTCTTCTCCTATGTTTGCAGGTATCATGCCCAGGATTGGAGAAGACGTCATGGAGCATGCGCAGACAACTGTATCCACCGAGGGGGCTTCTCGGGCTGAGAGAGCTGCAGCAATGTCTGATGAGTCCTCCGCTGACCCTAACTGGGTTGGTTCGGAGTCTGGTCATGACGGCTCTTCAGAGTCGGCTACAGATAGCTCTTCGGCATCAGCAAATGCTCACCAGCGTAACCATAGATGGCGCAGATGGGGTCGCGGAGAGGGGGTCGTCTGACCTGTCTTCGTCTGATTCGTCTGGCTCATCAAGGGACCATAGACGGTCTTCCCAGGCATTGGGGTGTTAAGAGGCAACGCCGGTCTTCAAGCTTGAGCATGTTGATTGAGTCCGTACAGTCAGATGAGGTGCGTTGTGCTAACACTGCGGTGCTCAACAAGCAAAACTAAAAAGGCGCTTGCAGCTGTCCCAAAGAAGAGTCACGCGGCGGAGGACGCATACATGTCTTACCATAACTGGTTGTGGGGCATGAACGTTTTTGCTTCGTGCTATCTGGAAATACGGCCGGATGAGCACATCAATGTAGTGCATTATATGTTTCTTATCCATAGACTTTCTTTGCGGGGTGCTTCCTGGAGGACTTATAATGATGAGTTTCGTCACAAACAGCACGGATGCGAGGTGATGGACCTGGGTAAAAAGGATGTCGAGCTGTTTGTGGACGTTACTCATCGTGATGAGTCGCCTGAGGAAGCTGGTACGGTGCAACAAGGTAGTAGCGGCTCATGGAGTGCGCCGGTCAAGGCGGCCACCGGTAGGTCTGGCGGTTCACGTACCGGGCATGGGAAATGTTTGCATTTAATAATTGGTAATGTCCCGTGGACGTGAAATGCAAGTTTCCGCACCTTTGTACTAGGTGTGGCAGCACGACCTGATCAAAGATTGCATGCGACCGGGCGGTGGGGGCGGTTACGGTATGAATGGTCGACAATGTTATGGTCGACAGTCATTAGGTCGACCACTATTGGTTGACATTGGCATGGTCGACATGGACAAATGGTCGACACATGAAAATGGTCAACACATGAATGGTCAACGCATGAAAATGTCGACATGAGGTTTTTACTTTTTTTGTGTCGTTTTCTGCGTAAAGTGACGTGGACCCCAATTAGTGCACCAAATCCCCACGCATGGCTCGCGTTCCCAATCGTAGTCCACGTGGATCGTAAAGTATGGAAAAGTTCCCCAAAAGAAAAAGAAGTGAAAAACTCATGTCGACCTTTCCACGTGTTGACCATTTTCACGTGTCGACAATTTGTCCATGTCGACCATGCCAGTGTCGACCAGTACTGGTCGACCTAATGACTGTCGACCATAACATGGTCGACCATCCAAATGGATACCGGTGGGGGCGGGGGCGCATCAGGTCAACAAAGCCGCGGTCCCGCGGCAGCCACTTCTCAGTAGGGCCTCCACTCCACTGCGTTTGGGGAAAATGTTAGGCTGGCTAGACATTTATCCGATCGTGCGGCAGTGGAGTTTCTTAAGTTGGGTTTCTCAGTGGGTTTTTCTCTGCCTGTCAATAGGAAAGTTAGGGCTGGCTCATCTGGTAACTTGTGCTCTGCAAAGGAATTCCCCATGGTGTTGCGCGACAAAGTGATGGCTGAGGTGGCGTTGGATCATATGGAGGGTCCGTTTGTGGAGCCCGCTATTGATGGACTGATGCTGTCCCTGGTGGGGGTTGTACCTAAAAAGGGCCCCTGGTAAGTTTAGGCTGATTCAACATCTGTCTTCCCCAGTGGGCTCTTCATTGGATGATGCTATAGATGACGTTCTCTGTATTGTTACATATCAGTCCTTCGAGATGGCGTTGGACATTGTACGATCTATTGGTAGTGGAGTCCTCATGTGTAAGCTGGATGTTGAATCGGCTTTTCGCTTACTTCCGTTGCACCCATCAGCATTTCGATATATGGGCTTTCGGCTTGATGATGGCTTTTGTATTGATAAGTGTTTCCCGATGGGCTGTGCGATATCCTGTGCATATTTTGAATGGTTCAGTACATATTTGCATTGCTGTTTGACAGAGAGTTCGGGAGCAGTGGGGGTTGCGCATTAAAATTAGATGAGTTTCTCCTGGTGGATCCAGCAGGCTCCCCACGTTGCGTAAAGCTTCTGGAGAGTGCCGAAACACTGTTTCAGTCTTTCGGAGTTACCATAGCTGCTGATAAAACTGAGGGCCCTACGGAGGTCATTGCCTATTTGGGTATCGAAATTGATACCTTGGCTGGCCTGTGTCAGCTTCCTCAGGAAAAAGTCTCGCGTTTGCATGATAGTGTCGTGCTAGCGTTGGCTGGTGGCAAGGTCACTCTTAGACAGGCCCAATTGCTTTTGGATCTGTTTAACTTTGCTTGCAGGGTAATCCCAATGGGGCAGATCTTCTGCAGGAAGCTGGAGAGGGCGACGGTAGGAGTGCGCCGTGCGCACCATTACATTAGGTTGACCAGTGAGATTCGGAGGGATCTTAGGGCTTGGAATGCGTTTTTGACTAGCTTTAATGGTGTTCAGATTTTGGTTTCCCCTCCGATTTGCAGCCCTGTTCTCCAGCTCTTTACGGATGTGGCCGGCTCCACCAGGTTCGGGGCCTTTTGTCATGGTACTTGGTGTGCGGCTCCTTGGCCAGTTGAGTGGGTGATGGAGGGTCTGATGACCAATTTGTTGCTGTTGGAGGTTTTTCTGATCATGATGGCCCTGGAGCTATGATCTGCTAGGCTGGAGAACAGGGAAGTAGTATTTTGGTGTGACAATTTGGGCGTCTGGCATGCTATTAATTGGCAGCATTCAACGTCGCTTTCGGTGATATGGGTGCTGGCGCAGATTGTCCTGCGATGCTTAGAGTGTAACATTACTCTTAGAGCTCAGCATGTTCCGGGTACTGATAATGGTATTTCGGATGCTTTGTCGCACTTTGACTGGCTACATTTTAGACAGCTGGTGCACTAACCCATTTGGTGAGTCTTGCCCCTTTTATGCATGGCAGGTTATCCGTCCAACATAGAGGGACTAGCTCACCGTTCGCTGGCCCCATCAACTTATGCGGCTTATCTGTCTGCTTGGGAGCAGTGGAGCCAATTTTTGATCTGTAGGGGCAGTGGAGATAAGAGTCATCTTTCCTTCCTAATGGACTTGTGATTTGTACGTGTAGGGTAAGTCCAGGGCGTATGTCGTTAAGTTATTGGTGGGTATATCCTATTTCCTTCATTTACGAGGGGAGCAGGATATTACCAAATCGTTTTTTTATGTCTAGAGTCCTTAAAGGTTGGGTGCATTCCACCCCCACACTTCTGGATTCACGATTGCCCATAGATGGTCCCATTCTTTTCCATTTATTGCAGGCATTATCAGTAGTTTGTGCTTCGCCTTTCGTGCTTGTGCTTTTCAAGTTGGCTTTTGCAGTGGCCGTTCCACGGGGTGTTCAGAGTGGGTGAATTGGTTGCTCTAAGAGTCGGTCAGTTTCGCCCTTGCTGACATCACATGTGGTAATTCGTGAGGATGCTCTGTGGTGTCAGGTGCAGCGGTCCAAGACTGATCCGGTTGGTAGAGGACATTGGGTCTCCATGAGTCGATGCTCGGATCGAAGGATTTGTCCTATGTTCTTGGCAGAGACTTATGAGGGCTTGTGTCCGGATTTGACTGGTTCCTAGCTAATTCATGCTGACGGGTCTCCTTAGATCCGTTATCAATTTGGGTGGGTCTTGAAGCGCCGCATCTTCTACTTGGGTCTATCTCCAGGTGTTTATGGCACTCATTCCTTCCGTATCAGTGCCGCCGCTGCGGGTTGGTCCATAAGCGATATGCAGGCGTGGCAGGCGGAGGTGTGGGGTATTTCATAGATACATCAGACGTTGACCTGGTCAGTGCAACCTAACTTGAGGAGAAGCCACTCGTCAACATTAGGTGGGGGTATTGAGGAATTTTTTGTTTACCATCAGTTTTAATTACAGTTTCTGCCAGCTGATGGAAGATTTTTTTTTTGCCTCAAGTCAAGTTAGGAGACCCGTGCCCCAGCCCTCCCTGTCCCTTCCTCTGGTCAGGTTTGGGGTGTTGGCCATACTAGGTCCCCAGTTTGTGCTTAGAAGTTGCTTGCTTAGTTTTTCCATTTGAGTTATTTTATCTGATTGCATAATTATTAATGTTGTTCATTATTTTTCTACAAGGGTGCGTTTAGACGAGCAATTTATTTGGGTGATAGGTTACTCATTTGTGTATTGGGCGGCGCGTTCTTTGTGTGCGGCGGATGTCACTAGGTACCCTGAAGCCTTGTTTCTGCATTGGATAGGGAGGAGGGGAAAGCGTTAGGAAGCATTCCGCCAGAGATTGGATGAGGCCGTGGATTTGTTCGGCTATCCGTTGTTCCTCATTGTACATCTGGAGGGTAACAATTTGACATCCAGTTCATCTCTGGACCTGAGATGTGATATTAGGCGGCAGTTAGTGGACTTGATTGCAGAATGGCCTTTCTGCAGAATCTGGTGGTCGGACATCATCCCGCGTTTGGTCTGGCATGGCGCTGAGAGACCGGGTGCCATAGATTTAGTATGCAGAAGGGTGAACGCGGTTGTGGGCCATGCTGTGGTGGCTTCTGGTGGGCATGTCATTTCACACCCAAGCATATCATATGGCGATCACGCTCTGTTCCGGGGCGATGGCGTGCATCTCTCAGACGAGGGAATGCGTAGGTTTGTGGATGACATTTTTAGGGGTATTCGGTTGGCTTAGGGCTGGTTGTTAGAGTAGGGTTAGAGTATGGTAGCGGTGCAGGTTTTTTTGTAGGTTAAACCTTTGAATTGGCCGGTCTCAGAACAGCTTATGTGTAATTCTTGTTAGAATAGGTAAATTGTTCCCTGGGGGGGGCAGTTCAGTCATAGAGGAGTCTGGGCATGGACAAACGGTGGCAGAATGGAGACCTTCTACATGGCTGAACTGCTGCCTCAAGTCGATGCTGATGTGGGCAGTTGGCCTCATTGGTTTGTGGTGTTGTCCCTGCAGGGCTTGGGCAGTTGGCCCTGCCTTGGTGAGTTGGATGGGCAAGGAAGGTGGCAGTTGGCTCTTCCTTGCCTGTCGAGCAGTTGGTCCTGGATCTTACAGTTAATGTTAAGTGTTTGCTTATGCTAGGCCATTCTTATCCTGCCACCATACTTTAGTTAGCTTAAAACTTAAATAGTTAGTTTAAACCCGTTCAATAAAAAGATGAGCCCATTTCACCACAATTACAGTGGTCCGTGTATTTATTTATTTAGATAAGTGAGTGTGCATGGAGTGTGAGTGCATCGGCCATGGAGAGTTTAATTATTATGGTTCCACCTACCAAAGACGGCAGAAGCTTCAAGACAGGTAAGTGCCATATATTCTGCACATTTATTATTAACAGTTTCTTATGTAGGACAGTAAATTCCGTTGCACTTTACAATTAGAAACAACAGTGATAAAACAAAACCGGATAATAACAGACAGACATGGGTAGGTAGGAGGGCCCTGCTCGCAATCTTACAATCTGTGCACATAAACGTAACTAAGAGTAGAAATAGCAATGGGTGCAAATAGGAAAGGGGCTATTTCTGTAAAATTAACAAAAAGAACAATATGGTAAAAGGATTTAGCAATTATAACACCCTAAAATAATACTTTTTGTTTTGCTTTACATTTATGTTATCACAACACCGCCATTTGTTGATACATTGGCTCAGGTGCATCAGTAAAACCACTGAATATTATTTATTTCCTTTATTGACGAATGTTGCTTCCGGTGACAACTAAAAGAAAAGAACAATTTGCTGCTCTATTCTCTGTAATTGTGAATTATTCTGCTGGTCCAAAGTCGCCGTAACCTTGAAACTTTCTATTGCTGACCATTGTTAATTGTTAAAGCCTCATTACTGAAAGCCAAGGATATTCTTGTAGCTCAGATGTTATCATCCTCAGTCCTCATTTACTCCAAACCTTGAAGCGTATTGATTGAGCATTTGACTTACAAATTATCTTATTGTAATCTTGGGTTAGAGTAAATCACTGCCTTATGGATGTTAACAAGAGCTTAAATGATATATCTTTAGCTCAACATGCAAGGATTGATTTTTAAAAAGCCTCTCAAGCACTTGATCACAAACATATTGCTCCTAATGAGCATTTTATAATGAAGAACACAGGGGGTAAAGAAAAGCGAAATTTAAAGGACTTGATCCTACTGGGAGGAATTGTAGTCGGCTTATTCCCCCTTTTTTTTAAGAAAAAAAATAACATGATTGAAACTTGGTAAAGACGTGAAAAAGTGATGTTATGCTATTTTTGGGATAACCCAGATGGGCACCAGTGCATTTCAATTAGAGATGTGCGCTTTGGTTCTTCAGAAATCCTATTCAACCAGAATTTTGTGGATCCAAGCCAAACCCGATCTCAAGGAGAACCGATCCGAACCGAGTACTGTGGTTGGGGATTCAGATTTTAAATTCAAATTTTGGGTTTTGATTTGCAAAAATCACATGATTTTAGCTGTGTTTATTGATTTTTATAGATTTCTTAATCATTGATTATCAATTTGAATCAATTTTTAACCGAAGCAAAACACTTGAGGATGGTTTTGCCAAAACCAAAACACTATGAATTAGAACCAAAACCAAAACATAGGGGTCCACTCACATCTCTAATTTCAGCTGCTGAATAAAATATGAGATAAAAATATGGTAAAAAAAAGGGGCAAGTGGTTCTTATCTGCCGTCAAATTCTAAAATATCATTACGTTATTGTAGAGTATGTGCAGATGTTTGTTTTAGGGAGGCCGAGCGCTAACTTTATTTTAAAGGGGCAGTCGGCTGGCATCCCATGTGGCCACCGAACTGGGACTTCATTACATCCCGCCCTTATTCTGAGTTGTACTAAAAATTGCCCCGGCTTTGTGTGAAATTGGGTATTTTGGGGTGGCCACAATATGAGTGCATTGAACCGCCGTGCCTTGTGGGATTGTCATGTGAGTGTCATGGGCCTGTATGTAATGCTCTGTGCTATTCTCAGTCCTGTGTATGGGGAAGCAAAGCTGGTTTTTGATGGATTTCTTGCACCTAGCATGGTAGGTGCAAGAAACGGATGCCAATGCACCAGGGGCAGGTGCAAGAACGGATGCCAATGATGACTAGTGCAGCAGCTAGTATAAAACCAATGGAAGGTACACATAGGTGTCACTAGGGGGGGAGTGCGGACCGCTCCTGAATTTCACCCTTAGTGTAGGTGACACCAAAATGCCGGCTCCTGTTACTGGGTAGAAGCTGACAGTGCAGGCAGAGTTCCTGGTGGCAGCCCAGCATCTCCGGAAATGCTGGGCATGCCCCCGGGATGAAAAAATAGGGGGCATGCCATGAGGCCACATCCCTTCCTACAAGACCACACCCCTTTTTTCGTGGTCTCTATTTTGTGCAATGGGAGTCACCAGACCCAGTGACACCACTGGCTGTATGAACCCCATATTACAGTAGCCCTATGGATGTTTATTAGCACAAAGTAGTAAATCAGGCTTCCACATCTGCCTTCAACTACACTCACTTTGTCTGCAGCTCAGAATCAGTCCCTGTGTGTACATGATGCAAAAAAAAAAAAAAAAAAAACCTATAAACAAATGTTGGACAAATTAATTTAAAAAAATAGCTTTAAGAAAAAAAAAAAAATCACATTACAGTCTTGTCCAGTAAGGTGTGTCTGTTTTAAAATTCATGAACAGCCCTTCCACCATTGTCCTGCACTTCACAATGTAGCAGATAGGGGGAGTTGTACAACTGTAAGGGGTCCCTTCCCTGCCCAATAACTTACCTTTTGTTTTGTTCATATGTTTGTAAATCCAGTCATCAGGACACAGAGACATGTGAGTTCACTGCTGTGCTGTTTATTCCCTCACCAACTCCAGGCACACTGAAGATTCAGGCTTACACAGATTAGTAAGGGTGTGTCTACAAATATAAGCATTCTAATACACTAACATCACATCCTCTTTTCTTTAAAGATAAGCCCTGTACGCTTCAATGCAACAATTAACAACTTCATATTAAAAACATCATCTAACACGTTTCAATGAGTCTCTCAGGTCTGCGTATTTCCCTTTTGGGTCTTTCATACACAGTCTTTGTTTCATCGACCATGTTGGACCTTTCTAGAATCGTGGTTTGTTCACCATTATGAGGATCATCATACATGTCAGATGAAGGGTATTCTTCAGTCATGTTGTCTTCATTATGGTTAGGTTGAGATCTTAAATCCACCCGATTTCTTCTTACTTCCGTTCCACGCTCTGTACGTATAGTATCAGATCTTGGTGCTACTTGTGCTTGCACAATACCTTTCTGCACCCAAATACCTTTCTCGTGATCTCTGAGACAGACTTGGTCACCCGATTTTAGATCAGATAAGCTTTTTGCTCGCCTGTCATGGAAGAGTTTCTGTTTTGCCTGTTGACGTTCCTTACTCAGTCTGACCAACGCTGAGTTATGTGTATTAAGCAGTTCATCATATATCGGGAGATTTGCTCTAATCCTCCTTCCCATCAGCATTTGTGCAGGAGAAAGTCCGTTCTGTAAAGGTGTACTGCGGTAGATTAAAAGACTTTTGTAGAAATCTTCTTTACCTTCTTGAGCTTTTTTCATGAGACTCTTTACAGTTTTTACTGAACTTTCCACCAACCCATTTGAGCGTGGATTGTGGGGACTTGACATAGTATGGACAAATTCCCACTCATCAGCAAATTGTCTAAATTCAGCACTGGAAAACTGAGGACCATTGTCAGCAAACACTTCCATAGGAACACCATGCCTTGCAAAGATTGACTTCATGCAATTGATTACGGCTTTACTAGTAGTTGTATGTAGTGTCTTCACCTCAGGGTAGTTAGAGTAATAATCAGTCACGACAATGTACGTTTTCCCATTACAATCAAACAAATCTGCGCCAACTTTCTGGTACGGTCTCTCTGGCACTGCGTGAGGACTCAGTGGCTCGACTCGTTGTTTCGGTCTATACGTAAGACATAATTCACATGTAGCTGTAATCTGTGCTATGTCTTGGTTCATTCTTGGCCAATACATAACTTCACGCGCTCTCTGCTTACATTTTTCTTCTCCTAAGTGGCCTTCATGTATCTTGCACAGCATAGTTTTTCTTAGTCGTGCAGGTATGACAAACCTATTGCCTTTGTAAATAATACCATTGACAACTGTAAGGTCACTGCGGTACATCCAATAATCATGGATAGACAGCGGGCACGCATGTTTTTCTGCTGGCCAACCTTTTAGAATGATATCTTTCAACACTTTCATTGTGTCATCTGTCTCAGTTTTTTTCCTAATCTGTTCTTGTCTTGCAAGAGACACTGGTAGAGAAGCTACGATCAAATTAACATAGGCATCTATCTCTTCATCCATCAGACTTTTGGAACCTTCACTTTTGTCCACAGCACGAGAAAGTGTATCAGCAATGTACATGTATTTGCCGGGACAGTACAGCAAGTGTACATCATATTTCTGTAGTCTGATAAGCATTCATTGAATTCTCATGGGACAGTCATGTAATGATTTAGTCATGATAGCTATCAATGGCTTGTGGTCAGTTTCCACTGTAAATGTTTGACCATACACAAACTGATGAAATCGCTCACATGCATATGTGATCGCTAGAAGTTCTTTTTCTGTCTGAGCATACCTTGTTTCAGCACTTGTCAGTGCTCTTGATGCATAGATTACTGGTTGCCATGTATCCTCATGTTCTTGTAAGAGCACTGAGCCTAGGCCAAATTGCGAAGTATCTGCTGAAATTCTTATTCTTTTAGCAGGATCAAAGAATTTTAGCACTGGTTGCTCTGTAATGATCTGTTTCAAGTTTTGCCAACTTTCTTCTTGTTCATGTGACCACATCCACTCGTTATCTTTGTCCAACGACCATCTAAGAGAGGCTGTTCATTCAGAGAGTTGAGAAATAAACTTTCCTAAGTAAGTAATCATGCCTAGGAATCTTCTGCTGTCGTCTTTGTTGTTAGGACGTTCCATGTTCACTATGGCTGATATTTTCTTTGGATCTGGTTTTACACCTTGATCCGAGACCACGTCGCCCATAAAGGTAAGTGTATTTATGCCAAATTCACATTTGTCCTTGTTTAGCTTTAGATTCACTTTTCTTGACAAGTTCCATTACTTGTCTCAATCTAGAATCATGTTCTTCCTTTGTAGATCCCCAGACAATAATGTCATCCATCATTGTTTCAACACCTGGAATATGTTCAAAAATCATGTGCATCTTTTTGTGATATACTTCTGGAGCAGACAATATTCCATATGGTAGTCGAAGAAATCTGTATCTATCTTCTGGTGTATTAAATGTACAAAGCTTTGAGCTGGCCTCATCTAGCTTCATTTGCCAGAATCCTGAAGATGCATCCAATTTACTGAACCATTTTGCTCCCGCAAATTGCGACATGATTTCATCTCTGGTTGGTAGTTTAAAATGTTCTCGTTTAATAGCTTTGTTTAATACTCTGGGGTCTAGACATATTCTGAGTTGTCCATTTTTCTTTTCAACAATTACTAAGGAGCTTACCCATTCAGTAGGCTCATCAACTTTCTGTATCACACCCAAGGCTTCCATAGGATTTAACTCTTGTTTCAGTTTTTCTCGCAGCGCAAACGGTACTTTTCTTAAGGGGTGTATCACTGAAGAAACTTGCGTGTCTATATTAATTTTATGCTCTCCAGGCAAACAACCTAGACCTTCAAACAAGTCTCTGTATTCTGTAAACATCGATTTGCAGTCATCTACTTATGATGTCACCATAAAAACTTTCTTTAGCAAGCTTAGTTTCTCACAGGAACTTAATCCTAGAATCGGTTGCACATTTTTATCCACAATCAGTAGAGATGTTTTAAACTGTTGTCCCTTATATTTCAGTGTCACTAAGCATGTACCTTTCACAGGAATTTTCTCCCCAGTGTACCCTGTAACTTTCACTTTGGCTGGATGAATTTTAGGTTTAACTCTAAAAGTCTTATAGTCTTGAAATGATATTAAATTCACCTGCGCGCCAGTATCAAGCTTAAAGGGAATGACAATCTCGTGCACAGTTAAAGGGACTTTCTTTCTTATCTGCACTGCAAAGTTCAATGCAATCCACAAAGAATTCCTCTGTTTGTTTAACAGCATGCACTTTGGTTGTTTTACTTTTAATTTTACAGCATTTGGCAAAGTGATTAAGTCTACCACATTTCATGCAGGTTTTACCATAAGCAGGGCACATATTAGGATTGTGAGCATTTCCACATCTACTACACATTTCTTATTAGACTGTGGCTTAGACTGCTTCTTTCTTGAGAATGGAGGTTTGCTTTACTCTGTTTTCTGCACTACATGGATATTAGCATCAACTTCCTTGTGCAACGTTTTGGATTGAAATCTAGTTATTTCTGCAGATCTACACATAGTCACTGCCTTGTCTAGTGTTAGGTCTTGCTCTCTCAGCAGTCTCTCTCTGAGTCCATTATCAGGTATTCCACAGACAATACGATCTCTAATCAGGGAATCCTTTAAATCACCAAACTCACAGGTTTTACTGAGTGATTGCAGCTCTGTAACATACTGATCAAATCCATCTCCAGACTTCTGATCACATGTGAACAACGTATATCTTTCATATGTCACATTTTTCCATGGCACAAAGTAATCTTCAAACTTTTGCATTATAGAAGATAGCACCATATTCTGCCCCTTAGCAAACTGAAAACTATTATAAATGTCCAGCACATCCTCTCCTATCACATGGAGGAAAATGGATGCCTTCGTTTTGTCAGCCTCTGAATCAGCTCCACATGCAAGGTATATATTAAACATTTGCTTAAATCTTGTCCAGTTTTCAGAAAAGTTACCAGACATCAGCATGCCGGTTGGAGGAGCTAGTTTATCCATGGTTACTCACTGTTTGAAGATAGGAGCACACGGCAGGCTTTGCAGACACTGATTATCACAGCCTTACAGACTTCTGCAAGATTCTTTCACACTCTGAGAGCACTAGCAGTCCAAGTTAAACTTCTTCTGACACCATGTACATATAGTTTGTGTAATCCCGCACCAGTTTTTTAACTATAATTTTCTTGTGTATACAATTCAAATGTATTATGGTACTTTCTGCGTTACTGAAAATATTTTGGGTTTTCTCAACTCTGTATGACCCTGTACGCAGGTGCCCTCCAAATGCTTTTGAGTCCTGGACTCATATGAAGCTACCAAAGAAAAAAGAAGCATTTTCTTGGACGCACTCTACCACTAATTGTTTACTTAAAATGTCTATTCTTTATTAGATATACATTAAAATTTAAGGAATTGGTGAAATATTAAAATATAGTGTGAATAAGAAAAACAGAATGTGATAATAAAAACTACTCGTTTCCGAATGGTGATCCCTCAAAGTATTATCTCAATAAAGGCTATATTGCCTATGACATAGTATCCGTGTCTTTTATTAGTGTTGTCCTGTAAACTGCTTTTTAATGAGTACAACAGGCTGCCAGTATTATTGCTTATCCTTTAGCAACAATTTCAAGTATGCTCTCATACAATGTAGCTACTATTGCTGTTCTTATAAATTGTAGCTTATAAACATTGCTGGCTTTATTCCAAGGATGTGTCACTGCTAGTCTTTCATGCAGGGGAGATATTTCCTCCACTAATTATCCTTGATAACCACAATTACTTGCAAATACATTCTTATATGCTACAGCTATTAGATATTAGCTTGATTTTATTATATATTGCCAAGTTATCTGTGATTAACACACCATCCTTTCTATATTATTCAAGGGATGTCTTTCCCACCTTATCTAGTGTGTTATCTTATAAGCTATTTAGTAATCCGTTGGCCTGTATATATTAACCATCACACTTCCATCCCATCTGAGTGATTGCATATGTTTTAAGCAACCGTGCACAACACTGTTATTTCATTATAATCTCTCAGTGTCAGTAATACTTTCAATTCATTTAATATTCTGTCTGATAGTACTGATTATTAGTAGAGAGTAATTAGATTTAATGTATTGCGATCACAGCACAATGTAACTTTATAGGCTGTGATCATAGAAGATACAGGTGAGCACTGAAAGCTGGCCGCCCGTCTTAATGCCGCTGGCCGCACTGAGCTCCGCGTGTGTGCGGGCTGACGCCGGGACTCCCCGCTCTCTCTCTCCGTCTGACGGCTTCACTCACGAAGCCGCTGCCGGCAGCGGAGATCGTGAGAGGGAGCGATCGCGGTCTATTGCTTAACTCAGAGGAGGACAACACAATTGCATTTACACTTATAGACACATTATTATCTTTTGTTTAACTTTGAGTTTTAACACCACCCGGAAGCAGCCCATGGACGTTCCACCTTAGGCTTCCTCAGGGCGCCATTCGGAAGCGAGTAGTTTTTATTATCACATTCTGTTTTTCTTATTCACACTATATTTTAATATTTCACCAATTCCTTAAATTTTAATGTATATCTAATAAAGAATAGACATTTTAAGTAAACAATTAGTGGTAGAGTGCGTCCAAGAAAATGCTTCTTTCTTCTTTTTTCTTTGGTTTCTTCTGACACCATGTTTTGTTCATATGTTTTTAAATCCAGTCATCACCCTATTGCCTCTGCCAAACCTTGTGTCTTCAAGTGCAGTGTTCCTGCTTTGGTTTATAGCCTGGTTACCTGTTAAGCATTACTGGTCCCACCTCGATTACCTGTCACTCATTACCAGTTCCAGCCAAGTTACCTGTTATGCATTACCGGTCCCAGCTCAGAAACCTCTTAAGCATTACCGGTCCCAGTTCGGTTCACTTGTTATGCATATATCGGTTCCTGCCTGTGTGCCTTTATCTCTGGTATCATCCAGTTCTCATTACTTATAGGATTCTGTCCGTTCAAGTCCGACCTGTCACAAGACATACCCTAGTTCTCGTCCAAGTACATCACCTCACAGTCTCTACTGTCTGGTATCTGCTAGCACTCTTCAGAACTGCTTTGCTTCTGCCTCTATGCAGAGAAACCTAATAAACCCTACCAGCTTTCTCCACTTAGCCTCCAGTCCAGCTTCAACCTCAGGCTCCAGTCCGACTACGGAAACCTCGGCAGGTATGCATCACCCGCTACAGCGCACTGAATACATTTGTCCAGAGCACCACTCTGCCTCTGAGGGCTTGCCTTCTTCCCATAATGCATCCTGGTTCCATCTCTTCCCCAGCACCAAACGATCCACATGATGTACAGTAAAAGAAAATGTGACTCAATTCAGGACACAGAGACATGTGAGTTCACTGCTGTGCTGTTTATTCCATCCCCAACTCCAGGCACACTGAACACTGTACCACCCACTTCCCACCATCCCCCTGGTCCCAGGGACCATCACTGAAGATTCAGGCTTACACAGATTAGCAAGGGAGTGTCTACAAATATAAGCATTCTAATACACTAACATCACACCTTTTACCTACACCCAGGATGCAGGGGCGGATTTAAGGGTCAGGCCATCCCTACGCACATTATTGCCCGCTGGCATCCTGACCGCCGGTAAAACATACTGAATCCTGTGGAGGTTGCGGCACAGTGGAGGATTCTCAGATGCTGTAGGAGACCATGGACCTGTTTACATACACTCTCTGGCTTAGTAAATCAGTGTGCATGTAGGGTGGCCAATCCTGGGATTGTGATTGGCGGGATCCCAGGATTTGGGACAAGAATTACTGGGATTTTCATGATTACCCTGTGCATGTGCTGGTTTTTTTTCCTGTCGTGCAGCGCTGAGCACTCGTCTCAGACGTTGCCCATCTGTGCTCTGTGCGCTGCGCCATGTGATGTCAGAGGTCACGCAGAGCAGCCCCACGCTGGCCTGCCCCTTCAGCAGCGCCAGCAGTACTACTGCGTCCTAAAAACTTTGCCAGTGCCAATGAAAGTGGGCTGCGGGAGTCGGGACAGGACTCAGGAAGAGGAGGTAGTCCTACTGCTGCAGACCAGTGCCACAAAGCCCAGCTCCAGTGAGACAGTGCCACTGCCTGGGCCCTGCTTCACCCTCTTAGAGGAGAGAAGAGGAGGACTGTGTGAGTCCATTAGTTATTTCAGTCCACGCGAGGGTGGTGTGAGAATCCCTCATCACAGGCCCACAGGAAACTTTCAATGTGTTCACACAGACTACCGCTTGAACTTGCTTTATATACGTATCATAAAAGATTTTAGCATCACGTTTCATAGACAAAGAGTGGAGTGGCAGATCATATAGGACTATAGTGCCTACAGCTTCAGCGCACCCCAGATTTAATCATGAAATGGTCACACCAGCAAGCAGCTGCCATCTTGAGTGCAACGGGCGGGTCTCTGCTCCCAGGAAAGTAGCAGCACTGGAGCTCCAATATCTTTCTTATTGTGTGTGTGCGCAGCATGCGCAGTTCCGACCCGATCGCACCGCTTCGAAGAAGTGCAGCATGTGATCGGGTTGGAATGACCCCCAATAGTCCTGTGAACATTCTCAGCCCAAGGTCCATGTGACCCTTAATCAGTCCCTGATTGTCAACCAGGCTATTAGAGCAAACCTGGAATGGGCAAAAGGGAGAAAAACACTCAGACCACCTTATATTGCTAAGTGCATTGTACAACAAAAGAAGCAATGATTATGTCAGTGGTAATGAAGAAAGGAAAAGTATTGTTGATACATCCTCACCCTCATCCCACTTATTAGGAATGAAAAATAAACTATAACGGGCGGCAGGCATTTGCCAATTGTGTGCAATGCTAACCAACTTGTGTTTGTGGGTTCTGGTATTACACCTATCAATTTTGATAGGTACAAAATGTTCAAATGTCAACGGAACAGAGACAAGATAAGGTGGGAATGAGGCGTGTGCAGGTGCTGATATTGCAGAGTTATACAGGCACACACCAGCGCATGACACTATGAATGGTTTATTGCAGATACAGCAGAGTCGTACTCACTGTTACACACTGGTTCTCATGGAGCTTCAGCAGAGTGGGGATGTCATACAGCTCACCAGTAGGTAGTGGTGCAGGTACGCTGGAATCATAGATGTTTCTATAATGGGTGCAGTGTGTGCGGTGCACATGGGCCCCAGGATCCAGCGGGGGCCACACCACACACCCTGCACCCATATATTACACTTACCACTCTAGACTCCCATGGCGGCGGCCCTGCAGTGCAGACACAAATCACTTGGAAAATGGCCTCTGTGTTATGCCAGAGTCTGCTTGCTGCCGGAGAGTAGGGGGCCTGCAACAGAGGCTGCATGCGGGTCCTCTCCTCTCTTAGAATGCCCCTGGCTGGAATCATTGTGGATTGCAAGTAATTACATATCTCTCTGGAGCCTGGTGGTGTTTTCCTGGTGTTTGGTGCTCTAACACAGTTTCTCACAGTCTCAAGATGGCTCCCACACATGCTCAGTAGAGATCTCAGTGGCCATCTTGGGATAGTGCATGAAGCCTCCCTAGAGGGCAGGAAGACTGGAGTCAGCGCAGTAGCGCCCTCCTCTTTCAATAGCTTAATGAGTTGATGAAGCTCAATACCTTTGCAACCACCATATTAAGCGTCCAAGCCATGCCCCCATAATTAAATTGCATTATAAAGATCGGGGAAGGCGGGGGGGGGGGGGGGGGGGGAATATTGCGAGCCACATATTTGACATGGCTGGATAAGTGGACTGGCTGGTTTGCATATTAAGATACTCATGTGGCAAATGTGAAAATTACGAATGCGACCATTATTATTTGTTTATGGCATTGATGGGGTAAGTTAGGCTAAAAGCCAACTCCTGTGGGACAAATTGTTTTGCCATTTTTTATAAATGACTACATTATAAAACGTGATTAAAGCCAGAAATTCGTGGCTGTTCAGTGATTGGGGTAGAAATAAAAATATCAGGAAGAACCAGAGTCAATTTATTGTAAAATTCAACCCTGATCTAAATTAGGTTATAATGCACATTTGAGAAGAGAGGGGGCAGGGACAGGGGGAGGTACTGACGGGGTGGGGCGGCTACAGTGACCCGGCAGATGCTGGGTCTATGAATTTACTATATTACATAATACAAAAGGTTAAAAGTCTGGTTCTCATTGCAGCTGCAAAATGAAATATCTGCCAGATGCTAAAGAATCTGACGGTTGGGAGTGTACTCTTGTGTATTATAATATGTCTCCTGTAGATGAATATGCGGGACGTAGGATTTGTTACTGTGCAGAATTAAACTCTACTATGCATTTTGTGAAATATAGTTTTTTTGCACAATGTGCCCCATGGACAGTAAATACTTCACTCTACCGCCCTGTCCAATAAGTTCTTCCGATTACCTGGAGCTGGATTTTGTGTTCCATATTATTGTCATTAATCCTGGAGCTGCTATAACGACCTGCACTATCTATGGCCGGTGCTATGACAGAAACATTCTATCGAGATACCTACATACGAATACAGTACCGTGTGACGTGAGTGTGATGTTCATTTGTATGTATCACTCATCTATGTACTTGTATATTCGGTGCTAACAAAATTTGTTGTCAACTCTCTTTTGAAAAATAAATTTGCTTGATATCATTATTCATCTAGTATTGTATCAATATATCCGAATACGGTGGAAAATACAGTATACTGCTTATTCTCCAAATGCATAACTGAGCCAATCTAAGGTAAACAGATTCACAAAGCGACTCGCGCTACGTTTGCTGCATAATATATGCTAGCTGAAAATTCAGCCCAATCACAGTGCATGAAACATAAGGAAGCCAATCAGCAGGAATTAACATTTGTTTCATGTTTAGAGTCATGTAATAGAGTTTATGACCATTCTGGCGTTCCGTTTTCCTGTATTGGGAAGACGTTTTTGAATGCAACTATTTGAGATCAGTGCCATAACAGGACGCAGAGGCAAAATGAGCCATCAAATACTGCCCCCAGCGCACATGACCTCATGACATTGGTTTGTATTAAAGACTGCCCCAAAAACTTCATAACATCTATGTTTATATTTTTTTATTTGTAATTGTAACTTGTCACACAACACTTTAAGGTGTATGTGTCTTAAGATATGTTCTACTCTAACAATGGAAAAGTACACTTTTCTGACCTGCATTTTAAATGTATGCAAATTGCACTTAAACTTAAATGAGCCCCAATACATGAAAGTTTAGCAGTACAAGATGAATATGAAATCTGCAGTAACCATTCCGGTGCTTATTCTGCAAGTGCCGATGACTAGTCACAGCAGTTCTGACAATCCCGATGTTAGATGCAGTAGATATTGTAGATAAAAATGTACTAATGTCCCCAAGGCCAGATTTACAATGGGGCAGATGGAGCTCCAGCTTCAGGCCCCTATATAAAAATAGGCCCGGCATGATGATGACCGGGACAAAAGTATTAACATTGGCCCTCATTCCGAGTTGTTCGCTCGCTAGCTGCTTTTAGCAGCTTTGCACACGCTAAGCCGCCGCCTACTGGGAGTGAATCTTATCTTAGCAGAATAGCGAACGAATGATTCGCAAAAAAGCGAATAGCGAATAGAATAGCGATCAGAAATTTCTTTGCAGTTTCCGAGTAGCTCGATACTTACTCTTCCAGTGCGATCAGTTCAGTCAGTTTCGTTCCTGGTTTGATGTCACAAACACACCCAGCGTTTGCCCAGACACTCCCCCGTTTCTCCAGACACTCCCGCGTTTTTCCCAGAAACGCCAGCGTTTTTTCGCACACACCAATAAAACGGCCAGTTTCCGCCCAGAAACACCCACTTCCTGTAAATCACACTCCGATCTCCAGAACGAAGAAATTTCTTTGTTAAGCCGTGAGTAAAATACCAAACTTCTTAGCAAATTTACTTGGCGCAGGCGCGGTGCGAACATTGCGCATGCGCAGTTTGCGGAAAATCGCTGCGATGCGAAGAAAAATAACGAGCGAACAAAATGCAATTTTTATATTTTTACATATTTAGGGAGACATTGGGGCTGATCGTGTAGGGTGTACACGCGCACATGACACTGGCTACACCCACACAGCGCTGGTCACAACACCTTTGCATCTCACAATCGTGGTCATTCCGAATTGATTGCACGTAGCTACTGTTGCTGCTCGTGTGATCAACCTGACGCCGCCTATGGGGGAGTGTATTTCTGCATAGCAGGGCTGCGATCGCTTGTGCAGCCCTGCTAAGCTAAAAAAGGTTCTAGCAAAACAAAACCAGCCCTAGACCTACTTACCATTTGCGATGGATCCAGCGATGCAGGTCCCAGATTTGACGTCAGACATCCGCCCTCAAAACGCCTGCGTTCGCTGGACCATTCCCAGAAAACGGTCAGTTGACGCCCCGACACGCCTTCCTCCTGTCAATCTTCTTGCGGTCGCCGCTGTGACTGCTTTCCTTGTTCCCGGCATCGTTGCCCGGCGATGCAACAACGTGTGTGCGCAGCATGCGCAGTTCCGACCCGATCGCACCGCTGCGAAGAAGTGCAGCGTGTGATCGGGTTGGAATGACCCCCAATAGTCCTGTGAACATTCTCAGCCCAAGGTCCATGTGACCCTTAATCAGGCTCTGATTGTCAACCAGGCTATTAGAGCAAACCTGGAATGGGCAAAAGGGAGAAAAACACTCAGACCACCTTATATTGCTAAGTGCATTGTACAACAAAAGAAGCAATGATTATGTCAGTGGTAATGAAGAAAGAAAAAGTTTTGTTGATACATCCTCACCCTCATCCCACTTATTAGGAATGAAAAATAAACTATAACGGGCGGCAGGCATTTGCCAATTGTGTGCAATGCTAACCAACTTGTGTTTGGGGGTTCTGGTATTATACCTTCAAAACCATGAAATAAATGACATTAGACAACATATTCGGTATCCGGACTCCAGGTCGACAACAAAAAGGTCGGCACACCTTAGGTCGACGCCAATTGGTCGACACACCTTAGGTCGGCATGGACAAAAGGGTGACAGGAACAAGGTTGACATGGAAAAAGCTTGTCATGCGTTTTTCACAATTTTTTTCTTTTTTGGAACCTTTTCATACTTAACGATCCACATGGACTACGGTTGGAAGGGTAATCTGTGCCGAGCGAAGCGGAGCGGAGCGAAGGCACCATGCGAGGGGACGCGGTGCACTAATTGGGGTTCCCGGTCACTGTACGAAGAAAACGACACCAAAAAAACATAAAAAACTCATGTCGACCTTTTTCCATGTTGACCTTGTTCCTGGCGACCTTTTGTCCATAGACTTGCAATGGGAGAAAACAGTCTACGTACTTTCTGGCTCTGGGTGCACCACCAACCAGGACGGCATAACATATATACAAAAAACGGCTATTCATGCTGTTTTTTCCCCTTACTAACAAGGGTAATACACTGTCCAATTTTGGTCTTTCTCCTCCTAATCTATAAACTATCATAATTAGATAAATCCTGTGCCAGATCGCCCTTTGTCTTTCTATAAGACCTTTTGTCCATGTCGACCTTTTGTCCATGTCGACCTAAGGTATGTCGACCAATTGGCGGCGACATAAGGTGTGTCGACCTTTTTGATGTCGACCTGGAGTCCCAGGCCCACATATTCTTAGAGATTACAAGAAAATGTCAAGTGGTTTTAATGAGCAAGAAACAGAAAAGACACAAATGAGGAGATTTGTCAAAGCTTGGAGATACAGGGGGGTGAATTCAATTAAGTGACGTTTTTCAACTGGTTGAAAAAACGTCACTAATTTGACACAGGGTATTTAATTGCGGGCATTTTCGCCCATCCTTTATCCATTTTTGCCCATGCCGTTTCACTTTTAATTTTTTTGTTGAATCGACATTGGCAAAAATTGCACCAAAAATGTCTGAAAACGCCTGCGAATTCACCAAAACACGTGTATTACCGGCAAATTCAATGATACATGTGGCTTTCGCCAGTGCCGGATTTTTCGACCAAAATTTTCTAAAAAACATCACGGGCATTGAATGTAAATTTGACCTATAAATGGGTGAAAAGTGCAGTTTTTTCGACTCGTTGAAAAAACTGCACTAATTGAATACCTCCCACAGACTGTATTTCAAAAATTAGGAGCTGATCAGTTGGTATGTTACGTCTCTCCACTTTACCTCTCTCCAAGCTTTGCTAAATCTCCCCCTAAATGTTGCTGCTATTTGACAGTCATATAATAAGTATTACAGGTAAATGTATTACAGGTAAGTGTAAAACACAAAAAGAAAAGGGACTCAGCAGTGGCTGACTGATGCAAAGCAATCGCGGCTAAAAGTCCCCTGGACTCCACCTCACCGCCATCACTGTATCTATATACTGCACTGTCGGCTACAAATATTACTATATGTTTAATTTTTACATTTTGTTTTTCATTGTTACTGTTTTATATATGGAATATTTAACCAAAACTTACTGTTAATTACTTTGTTGTAAATAATGTGTTTGTGCAGTTTTCCTCTCTACAGCGTATATTCAAGAAGATCCGACACTTCAGTATTCAAGAGTGGGCCGTTTCCGCCTGTTTCCCCTCCCATGCTGACCATTCATTTCCGCCCTCTCTTATGGGCGGAAATGAATGGTCGAAAATGTACCGTCTTTGACTGCGGCGGAGATTCCGCTCATCCATGTGTTTTTCTACTTGTCTTAAATTTCCGACAGGGCAGAAAAATGGCACTTCAATTGAATATTGAAGTGTCGGAAAGTTCTGATTATTGGCGGAAAGTGCTGTCTTTCCGCCCTGTCGGTACTTCCGACTGAAATTGAATATCCCCCTACGTTGCTATTTGTATATACAGTATATTTTCCTTACGTGTTTTGCCTGTTACTAAAAAAAATGGCATAGAAACAACAATTAATTATTTTTAATCCTTTCTTAAATATTTGAACCATGGAAATAGATTATCCCGCTTTTCACATTTTAGCAAAAAAAAGTAATTGTACTATTTTTATAGCAAATCATATTTAAAGTATTTATATGTTTCTGCTGCAAGCAGCCATTGTTCTTTATATACATTCTCTGGTCTCCAAAGTACATATAATGGTTTGTGTCATCCAGGAAAGTGAATGCATTATGTAAATATGAACTCAGAAGGAAACATTTATGGTCCAGTCTGGATGGAACATTATAAGCAGCCGGAAAGTGTTCATAAATACAAAGTGTGTTCGTACAGTAATGTATATTTGCGAGAGAAATAGATCAAATACATTTCATAAATCATGTTTATGTAGAATTCCCTACATATTGTATTCTCTTGTGGGAAAGGCTTTTAGCCTGACAAATAATGCTCCTGCAGAATACTGTAGATAATGAATAACAGGAGAATGAAGAAGACAATTTTGAAAATGAATTGACAGTATATAAAGGTCAGTTTACTAAGAAATTAAGTGTTATTTTATGCTTCAGTCATATAGAGCAACATATTGTGCAGGGGATTGTATTAATGAATATTAGTCACTGCAATGACAGGAGCACACACACACACACACACACACATACATACAGATGGGTCCACAGTTATCTTGGCTAGTTTGCTGCGCCTAGGCAAAACATGGTTTATTACTTTATAAACCCTTCTTCTATTGTTCTCAGCTGCAATACTATACAGAAAACAATACAGCAGGGGATTAAGGGGTCATTCCGAGTTGAACGCTCGCTAGCTAGTTTTAGCAGCCGTGCCCACTGGGGAGTGTATTTTAGCTTAGCAGAAGTGCAAACGCTTGTGCAGCCGAGCTCTGCAAAAACAGTTTGTGCAGTTTCTGGGTAGCTCTGAACCTACTCAGCGCTTGCGATCACTTCAGCCTACTTGTGTCCGGATTTGACGTCATACACCCGCCCAACGAACGCCCAGCCACGCCTGCGTTTATTCAGACACGCCTGCGTTTTTGCAAACCCTCCCTGAAAACGGTCAGTTGACACACAGAAACGCCCCCTTCCTGTCAATCTTGCAGCTGTCAGTGCGACTGAAAACTTTGCTACAACCTGTGCACAACCACAACGGGCTTTGTACCCGTACGACGCGCGTGTGCATTGCGGCCCATACGCATGTGCAGAAATGCCGATTCTTAGCCTGATCGCTGCGCTGCGAATAACGGCAGCTAGCGATCAACTCGGAATGACCCTCTAAGTCATTACAGCAGGGGATTAGGTCCGACTGCCCAGTCTCAGTTAATCCTAATAAAGGTCAAGATAAACATGGACCCATCTGTACATATATACAGACATATATACATACATACAGTACCAGAGCCAATGTTCGTCAAAAGCCATTTAAACTTCCACTATATACAGTAGAAGAGATCTGTATGACCATGGTGGGAATATATTAGTTCCATACAGGTCGCAGGTTATGCAGTAATACCCATGTGGTGAACATCAGGAGAGATGATCGATTATAAATAGTATATCGATCACCACATCTTGGCTGTACCGTCTGTATCTGATGAAGATATTTGCACGCTCCATGGTTGTATTAGGGCACTTAATAGGGGGTAGATACATTTGAAAAAGCTTATTGAAACCAACATCCTGTATTGTGCTTCATTTTGACACCAACTGTTGTTGGGTTGAATACTTGCCCTCCGGAAGGAGGCAGAAGTGTGGCTAGTGAGATTCCCCAAGCTGGTCCTGCCATTACGGTAGTTTACATTGGCATTGGAGAGATTTTGACAATTACTGCGGGAAGCTTACCAATGACCATAACATTACCATATTAATCACCTTACATCCTGAAGGTTATATACCACCACTGATGCTTTACAGGGGGTGTGATAGTCATCTTGGGGTCCACCTTGAAATTTAGATGTGAGTCGATTCAGAGAATAAACATTCATGATGCAAAGTGACTGGCTGGGTATCTACGTCACTACCATCCAAAGACAGGTGGCCAAGGTTAAACAAAATTGTATCCCTTGCAGCCCTGTTGACCACAAATATCTCTGTTGTATTTTTACATTTCATTATTATGTATGATTTTATGTATGGATTCTTTAAACTTATTTAAAGCATTTATTGACCTGTGGTCATTGTAGCATTTAAAAAGTGGCATTTCTCAATACCTAGAAAAAAGTTTATCTCATTGGGATAATGAATGCTAAAGTTGAAGGTCATGTCTTAGGAGTTCTGCAGCCACTTGGTGCCCATGGACATTCATGGTGATCATGACTGTCCTTGGGCACCAAGAGGCTGCAGGAACCTAATTTGAGTCTACGATATTTGATCCCTAGAATCTAAGGGGTGGTATGAGGAATATAAAAGATGCTGAGTGGATGATCGCTTGATACAGGAGGCCAATGTGTAGTCAACCTGACATTTCAGGGAGTCGAGTTGCGAGGACTGTGAAACCACTGGCTCCAGTGTGAGAGTTGGCATATAGAGAGGGACCCTGTGCTGAGTGCAAGTAAGGGGAGCTTTCAGGGGCTGGCAGTGTAGCAGTGAGCAGTATAATGACAGACAATAGAGAAAATATAGGCCTTCAACCCATCCACCTCATACATGCCTACTCTAGAAATTTTGGGGTAGATTTACAGGATCCTTAGGAGCTTATTTATGAAATAATATTTGCAGAATATTCCTCAAAAAGAGATGTTTTCAGGCGATACCCACAAACAGGGGCGTATCTACCCATTGGCCAGGATTGCACTCGCCAGGGGCGCCAGCCGAGGAGGGAGCGCTGCTCAGCAGTCAACCCATTGGCCAGGATTGCACTCGCCAGGGGCGCCAGCCGAGGAGGGAGCGCTGCTCAGCAGTCAATGAGTGGACTCACTTAGTTGTGGAATCGCCTTGGCTGAAAGATCGCGCAGTAGGCAAGAACAGGCGCCGGTGTTCGGCACTGCAATGAAGAAGTGAAAATAAACTACAGCTCCCAGCAGCCCTTGCTGTCGGGAGCTCCTGGCAGCAAGGGTTGCTGGGAGCTGTAGTTTACTTTCACTTTCTTCACGGAGTGTGGTGCCATTTGCGCACGGAAGGGGGTGATCCAAGTACCTGGAACCCCCCTTGCGCTTCAATCTGTCAGTTGCTGTTGACAGACGGAGAAGCTTCAGTCCGGGCGACAAGACAGGGTTGTGTCTCTGGTACCTTTCTGCTCAGGACCTGGAAGTGACAAAACGAGAGGGCAGTAGATAACTTCTGCCCTTACAGCACCTAAATGTTTTCTTCGTTCTCCGCTCGTTTTGGGTAAAAAAAAAATTCTATGCAGCATTGGACCCGCTTCGCTCGTCACGCTTCGGGCTCAGTGTCTCGCTTCGCTTGCCACACTTTACTATTCCAAATGGATTTTGACATGGACCCAGGGGCTTATGGGAAAGGTCCTCTCTACGAAGGTAAACTAGACGCTACCGTGTGTGTAGATTGTAGCCTCTTTAGACTTACGTGGAGGCTGGGCTGACTAAACGTAGGGGGAGCTGCAGAGTCACTTCCTCGCCCGGCCAGCTCCTCTCAGGCAGTTCCCATGGGCCTTTGAAACAGAGACAGAGCTGGCCGGGTGAGGAAACAGGAAGTGACTCTGCAACAGCTTTGTGGCTTGCATGCTGTCCCTCTCTGTCTCCATCTCTCTCCCTGTGTCTCTCTCTCACCCTGTCTGTCTCTCTCTACATCTCTCTCCATGTGTGTTTCTCTCCCTGTGTCTCTCTCTCCATCTCTCTCCATGTGCCTGTCTCTCTCCATTTGTCTGACTCTCCTCATGTCTCCATTTCTCTGAGTCTTCAAATGTCTCTCTCTCCCTCCCCATGTCACTCTCTCCATGTCATCTCCTCCTCTCTCTACATGTCTGTCTCTCCCTGATTCTGCCTGTCTGTCTCTCTCCCTGTGTCTGTCTCCCTCTGTCTCTCTCTCTATTTCTCTCTCTCTCTGTGTCTCTCTCATCTTGTCTATCTGTCTCTCTCTCCATCTCTCTCTCTCTCTGTCTCTCTCATACTGTCTATCTCTCTCTTCTCTCACCCTCTCTATTTCTCTCCATGTCTCCCTCCCTCCATCTCTCTTCCTGTGTCTCCCTCATCCTGTCTATCTGTCTCTCTCTCTCTCCATCGCCTCTCTCTCTGTGTCTCTCTCATCCTGTATATCTGTCTCTCTCTCCATCTCTCTCCCTGTGGCTCTCTCCCTCTCTCCCTCTCTCCGTCTCCCTCCATCTGTCTTCCTGTGTCTCTCTCACCCTATCGCTCTCTCTCTCCATCTCTCTCTCTGTGTCTCTCTCATCCTGTCTATCTGTCTCTCTCTCCATCTCTCTCCCTGTGTCTCTCTCTCATCCTGTCTATCTGTCTCTCTCACTGTCTCTCTCCCTGTGTGTTTCTCTCACCCTGTCTGTCTGCCTCTCCATCTCTCTCCCTGTGTCTCTCTCTCACAATGTCTATCTGTCTCTCTCTCCATCTCTCTCCCTGTGTCTCTCTCTCATCCTGTCTATCTGTCTCTCTCACTGTCTCTCTCCCTGTGTGTTTCTCTCACCCTGTCTGTCTGCCTCTCCATCTCTCTCCCTGTGTCTCTCTCTCACAATGTCTATCTGTCTCTCTCTCCATCTCTCTACCTGTGTCTCTCTCTCACCCTATCTGTCTCTCTCCCTGTGTCTCTCTCTCACCCTATCTGTCTCTCTACCTGTGTCTCTCTCTCACTTGGTGTAGTATGGCATGCCGGCGGCCGTGCTCCTGGTGGCCAGCATACTGGCGCCGGAACCCCGATCACCGGCATACCGACAGCTGGGCGAGTGCAAATGAGCCCCTTGCGGGCTCACTGCGCTCGCCGCGCTGCGGGCATGGTGGTGCGCCACGCTATCTGTTCTCCATCCAGGGGGGTTGTGGACCCCCAAGAGGGAGAAAAGGTGTCAGTATGCCGGGTGTCGGGATTCCGGCTCAAGTGGGGACCCCTTGATTTAAGGGGTCCCCACTCCTCCAGGGTATCCCAGCCAGGGGTGATTAGTTGGTGATTTAATGGCAGGGCTGCAGGGACCGATATAAAAGTGTCCCCCGGCTGTGGCATTATCTCTCTGACTAGTGGAGCCCGGTGCTGGTGTTAAAAATACAGGGGATCCCTACGTCTTTTGTCCCCCGTATTTTTTGCACCAGGACCGGGCGCAGAGCCCGGTGCTGGTTGTTAAAATATGGGGGAACCCCTGTCAATTTCCCCCCCGTATTTTTACAACCAGGACCGGCTCAAAAAGCCCGAGGCTGGTTATGCTTAGGGGGGGGGGGACCCCACTCAATTTTTTCCCCTGTTTTTTTAACTCTTTCACACCCCTTCCCACTGATAAACATGCACGGATCTCATGGATCCGTGCATGCCTATCAGAACACAGTAAAAAAAAGCAGGTCTATTTGAAAACTGCTTTTTTTTTACACGATTTGTTCTTTTTCCCGGCAGTGTTTGGCTATTGCCGGCAGTAATTGTGAATTCGAATTTTTTGTAAATTACCGAGATGTATAAAATAACAGGCATATTTGACCGATGGTGACCGATGGTGTATTCATTTTCTTTGCCTTCAAAAAAATACGAATGCCCTCATCACTGCCGAGATTTGAGTTTAGTAAATTCCCGAGATGACAGTCAAAATCGGGAGCTTAGTAAATATACCCCCATGTCTGTCTCTCTCTCCACATCTGTCTCTCCCTACCCATGTCACACTCTCTCTCCATGACTGTCTCTCTTTCTCTCTCTCTGTCCCTGTCTCTCTCCGCATGTATGTCTGTCTCTCTGCATGTCTGCTGCTCTCTCGGTCCCTGTCTGTCTCCGCATGTCTGTCTGTCTCTCAGCATCTCTGCATGTCTGCCGCTCTATCTGTCTCTCTATCCTTTCCCATGTCTCTCTCTCTCTCCTCATGTTCCCCTCTTTCCCCATTTCTGTCTCTATGTCTCTCCCTCCCCATGTTTCCTTGGCTTTGTGTGTACAGAAAATCTCTGACACACACACACACACACACACACACACACACACACACACACACACACACACACACTTGAATTGGGTTGGAGGTTTCCATGTATGTGCACTCTCCTTATTTATTTCTCCCTCTCTCTCCCTCTTCTCTCATATCTGGATAAAAAAAAACCCTCCTAAAAATCCTGCGTTTGACCCTGTGGTGCGGTACTGAAGTAGGGTGTACATGCGCCTTCCCTATTTTAAATGTGGGGGGGGGGGGGGGGGGGCGCCAGTACCTTACTTTGCAAGGGGCACCAGAATCCCTAGATACACCTCTGCCCACAATTATTAAAGATCCCCTGAATGTACTATGGAGGGATTGCAGCAGATATCTCCAACAACAGCCGTACTCCCCATAAGATTCTATGGGGGCTGCAAAGCTGTCAGGTTTATCAATTTGGTTCCAATCAGGTAATGCCATATCCAGACATTGTAATCCTATAGTAGCCTATGGGCTACTAGTTCACCAGATATTTACAGAGAGGAGCTGAAGCCCCCCAGTGACACACGCACAGGGAACCACAACAAGAAAGCAGGGTGGTAGCTATACATTGGCGTTCCTTTCCCGGAGACGAACATTGGGCGCTGCGGTCGCAGTGGAAATCGCCACCAAGATAGCCACCACGCATGCGCAGTAGCCAAATTGGTCCCCGGATCATGGCAGGCGCCATGTTTCCGGAGACCTACACATGCGCAGTATACTCTGGCACAATGCCACAGCGCCGTACAGAGGAGGGGGCCCACACGGAGGTGCACACGGGCCCCCTCTGTTGAAACGCCTCTGTAGCTATATGCTACCTCACTGCTTCTAGCTCTCCGGCAGAGCGGACTCATATCAAAGCGGGTCTCCTGGCAAAAGATAATTGGTAAATTTGCATGAAAATATAAATTTTCATTTTGGGAATTTACGCAAACAAAATTTACCACATCTGCCTTAAAAATGAGGATTGCGCTAAATATACCCCTTAGTTGTCTAAATGCCTTATCTAACTAAATTGCAGAAAATACAAATCTAAAAGAGGAAATAAAACTGATAACTCTATGGGGCAGATGTATTAAGCTTGGAGAAGTGATAAAGCAGTGATAAGTACAAGATGATAACGCACCAGCCAATCAGCTCCTAAATGTCATTTTTCAAATCCGTAATGATTGTCTGGTGCGTTATCACCTTGCACTTATCATTGCTTTATCACTTCTCCAGGTTAATACATCTGCACCATTGTTTCTTTTTTTCTTCAATTTACGTCAAGGAAATTTGGCCAGAATATTGCTCTGTTTGTATAACCATTTCTTTCAGCAGTATTACAGATTACTGCAGCAAAGGCTGTGATTATTCTAACCATTTTGATAAAGATATGTACTAATCGCCTCATTACAGTGACATTACATAGTCTTTAGTTGCTTGCTTTATTTCGCTCAGATCGTTTCAAATTTGCTCTTAAAAGTTGCTGGAAAACGTCTCTCCCTGCAGAGGCTGATTGTTCCATTTACCATGTCTGACTGCCCAGCGAGATGGCAATATACAGCCGTCAGAGACAGAGTTCAGAAAATCAATTTGAAAAGAAACTCTAATGACTGTAAAAAGTAAAATAATTACAAAATCATTTGTTGTACGTTTTAGGCATTTGTCACAAAGTTACTGCAGAGTATCTTCACAGCACTGTTGGAAAAGACAAAAGTCTGTCAGTCTGCCTATTTTTACATGGCATGGCGGTTATTATCCAGAGGAAGAGGATGAAACTCACAGTTTATTTTCACTGTGGTTGGGTGAGGGGATGGTGGTGGGGGATTCCTTCCGAGCCCAATAAATAATTTTTTTCCCTCTAAAACAATCACCCTATTAATACAGTTGATGCATCATCGCTTAGAGGGTGGGATGTACTAAAGGGAAAATGCGGTAAACCCCCCGTTTTTTGTGGTTTTACCACATTTTCATATGTACTAAGTCCCGGCCACTGGGTTTTCACTGCCACGGGTATCGCCATCTTTTGATGGCGATACCCTATAGATGCCTATGGGTTTCTTACCGCCAGCTGCCGCATCCCACCGCTCTGCGCCACTCAAGCCACCGCCTGGTATACCTGCAGTGTCGGACTGGAGCATGAAGGGCCCACCGGGGGTATGCAGTGGTAGGGGCCCATGATTAGAGGTGTGACCAGCCTCCAAAGGGGGTGCGGCCAGCCACCACTGAGGTTTAGCTGACCATTACAGAGTACCTGGTCTGGACTACTTGATAATTTATATAGTAATTTATGCAAGCACATGCATGATAATGTGCCAGATTAATGACAGCAATGTACTGTAGAGAATACATCATAATCCTGTACAGTATAAGGTAACATATGTATAATATATAATCCAAGTGCACAGTCTAGAACCTGATCCCTAGAGGGGGAGGGCCCCCCAGGCAGTGGTGCCTACCGGTGGTTTCCCCTATACCCCTGTGGGCCAGTCCGAGCCTACATTCCTGTGTGCAGGCAGCCCTTGTCCCGGAACCCAAACTCCTCCTCCCGCAGCAACACAGCTGGAGGTCCTTCAAACTGCAGGGAGGAGGAGCCCGGGACTGACTGCTGTCTGCGTGCCGGTGTCTGGGAGGTGAGAGACCTCAGGGAGGTGCCAGAGACCCCCGCACAACCTTCTGACTGGTATTGCAGGAGGCCTCTGTCACCGATTTGCTATGTTAATTGCATATGTTAGTACATATACGATTAGCATCACTGCGAGGGGCGGCGATGTATTTTAATATATCCCGCCCAGAGAGTGATAAAATGGAGTTAGAAAAATGACCAGCCAATCAGCTCCTAACTGTCATTTTTCTGTAACACGCCAGTTAAGAGCTCCACTTTTTTCACTCTCCGTGTGATGATCTAGCCCATTAACCCTTATAACTGGAAGGAAGACATCCACCCCACTCTTAAATCCCAGTTTTCTCAGATACCCCAATTGTATCCAGGGGCACCGAGGGGGTATTCATTTCCCAGGCCAAGACTTATTCAAGGGACCTGAAGGAGGCCTGTGCCAGCTGCTGAGGGGGGACATAGTGGCAGCTGACATAGCATTTTTCATTGATTTTCTCAGAGGGTGTATGGCCATGCCTCCAGGATTTGGCTACACCCCCTCAGTATCACCTGGGCTTGCTGTATGTCTCAACAACCCTAATTGCATCTCATATGAAGTCCCCTCGCGGCCAAGGTATAAATCCCTCCATTAATTTACTTTAAACTTCATCTGTTCATTTCCTGCCCAACTTTTTCTTTAAACCTAAATATGTCGATGTCATTTGCAAATATTAACGTTCTGCTTTCTCACTATCAGCAAGGTTAATGCCGGTAACTAGTGCTTAGTTTGTAGATTAAAAAAGTGATCTTCCATACCAGTGCATAGTCCTCAGGACGCACTAAGAGTGCATGTATTCCATTTCACCTCACAGGCGCACAGGTGTATTCATTACTGACTGACACATTTTAAAAGACACAAGTTGGTGTTAATTATGGGACTTGTGACTCTGTGTGAAGACCTGGAAAGCATACGCCTGTAGTGTGGGATCTTGGGACTCGCTTGGTGTCCTGTAGGACAAGAAGGTGTGTGTGCTGCCTTAAGGGGTGTAGGCAGCCCATGGAGAGACATGGCTGATATTAAATATACTGTATATGGCTAGCAGCAGTTCCATAACGGGGCTGCACTGCACCAGTGACGTGCGTTGAGGTCATAGGCTGGGGAGGCACTGATTATAGGGAGGGAGAGGGAAGTGCACTGTCCTCTGTCGCCGCCACTCGCACATCACTGCCTTCAGGACCACTGCTTCCACCCGCCAGTCCCCGCCGGGTCCCGCCACTTCCACCCGCCAGTCACCGCCGGGTCCAGCCGCTTCCACCCACCGCATATAGGGGTGATTGATCCAGCACTAGATCCGCTGTCCAATCACAGCTGCCTCGCTGACATGGGCTTGATGTCCCTGTCAACGAGGCACTCATAGAAGTGCCGCTTACTCCATAGTTTTTAATGGGCTTTTACAGCCCAAGTGATTGGCTCAGCCCCCCCGCTTAATCCTGTTCTAATTGCCAATGGGAGGCACTGCTATTGGTGCCTCCCAAACCAATTTAAAGTACTAAAATGATTACTATAATATAGAGATGATACTTATAACACAAAATATGTGTCATAAGTATCTTCTTTGTATTATTTTAATCATTAATGGCAGGGGAGGCACAGCCTCCCCTGACTGCACGTCCCTGCACTGCATCCTGTACCAGCCATGCCCCTGACCATGCTCCCCTGGCCAATGGCAGCACAAAGGGGCGGGGGCCATAGGTGCCTATAAATGTAGCATTGACCATAGAATCCTCAGGATGGTGGGGTGGAGGATGCTGCAGCAGAGATCCTGTCTGGCCAAATGCAGGGACCGCGGGGCAGCGAGTGTGCCTCCCGCAGAGCCCTATGATCCGTATAGCAGCACCACACGCCCAGCCCTAGTTACGGCCCTGGTTACGGCCCTGGTTACGGCACTGGCCAGCACTAGTCCTGCTTGTCCTTTTTTAGACTGATTTCCACTTTAGACATTATGCTACATTTCCTCCATTCACTTAATGCCTCCCTAGTCGTCTAATTTTAACACTTTCATTTTCTTATTTAGCCACATCAATTTAATTCAGTTTAATTCTGTTGACTTGATATTTCGATAACATATCTATACCTACAACAGTACTTTTTTGTATATTTATAAAAAAAAAAAAATATTTGATACTTTGCTTTGATGTGAGAGGAAAGTACCGTTTTGAGCTTTGATGTTCCTAATGTATAAACTAAGTCTGTCTGAAATCCACAGGTTTTGGAATCCCATCATAACAGTAAAACGTTATACTGACAATAAACTAAATGCCCCCTTACCTTTATATTAGATATTAGATTTGTTGGTTAATACCTAGTTGTGATACTGCCCCCTCTAGTTGGTTCTTGCACTGGGTTGGTATCATGATCCCGGCGTTTGGGATGCTGGGGGTCAGAATATCGAAAGCGGCATCCCAACGTGCAGAATCCCGACACCTGTTGGTTAGGTATAAGAACACTAGCCCCCTAGGATTGGGTATGGGTGACCGGCGGGTGGGATACCACCGGTCACTATCCCAACGCCAGGATCCCAGTGTTGTGATTGCTGATGGGAAGGGGATGGGGGCGGGCACAACGAAGCCCCTCCCTGGCTTGCCCGCAGTGGGCTCGGTGGCTCGCTGCTCTCGCCACAGGTTCTGTTCCCACTCTATGGGTGTAGTGGACACCCATGAGTGGTCATATTCCCTATCAGTCGGCATGCAGACTGTCAGGATTTCCACCGGGCAGGATCCTGGCATAGTGACCAGTGGTGTACATAACTGCATCCCCCCCCCCTAACCCCACCCCCCGCGCAGCATGAGCCTAACCCCCACCTCTGCAGCCTAACCCTCACCCTCCCCAGCCATGCCTAACCCTCCCTCCCCAGCAGCCTTACCCTAACCCTTCCCGGTGGTGCCTAACCCTAACCCCGTCCTTCCCCGCAGACTAACCTAATCTAACCCCCTGCATCCTGACCCTAACCCGGCCCGCCATACTTACTATCGGATTCTGGCACTGCCATTTTATTCTGACCAGTGTCAAGATTCTGGCGTCGGCATTCTGACGAGCGGCATCCTGATCGCCGGTATGGTGACCGGATCCCCTTGCGCCACCTGGGAATGCTTATTGTCTTTTAATATTGATGAGAATTACCATATTGAGTGTCCCAATTTATACAGTATCTGGATGGTTAGAACCCCACATATTGAGGACACGTTATGCTTCCTTGCCTTCACTATTTGCATAAATAATTGACGTCTGTAAATGCTTTTACACTTAGTGACTTATAACAAATCCAATTCAGCCCTGTTTTGCTGTCCTCTTCCCTGTTTATATATCCCCTAGCAAGACAACTAATCTTCCGTGTACAAAGTAGTTCGACCTCCGGCCAAAGTTGACTCTTCTACTGTAATGTATTATTCTCCACAAGCAGACAACCTCTTTAGCACGCAGCTTGTAACAGCACTGAAATAAAAACGAGGATTGACTCCAATTTGGAGAATAACTAGACTGACACTTTTTTCATTCAGTATTTATTTCGCCAGATGAGACAATTTCAAACTGACAAAAGATTTCAAAAGATCGACAGGAGGTTCTAATTATGTTAGGCTTACTCAGATGTCTGCCTGATGGCCTCGCAGATGATCCGATACTGCGTCTTGCAAAGGCGATGGGTGCATTTTGGGGGTCATTCCGAGTTGATCGCACGTAGCAACTTTTTGCTGCTCGTGCGATCAACTAGACGCCACCTATGGGGGAGTGTATTTTAGCATAGCAAGGCTGCGATCGCTTGTGCAGACCTGCTATGCTAAAAAACTTTTGTGCAGAACAAGACCAGCCCTGCAGTTACTTACCCTGTGCAATGGATCCAGCGATGAAGGTCCCGGAATTGACGTAAGACAACCGCCCTCCAAACGCCTGGACACGCCTGCGTTCGGATCTCCAGGCCCGGAAAACGGTGAGTATCCGCCCAAGAACGCCTCCCCGCTGTCAATCTTCTTGTGATCGTGCTAGCGATCACTTTCTTCTTTCTTCTGGTCATTGCCGGGCAACGACGCACGTGCGCAATGCGGGCACCACACATGCACATTTCCGACCCGTTCACACCGCATCGATGAACCACAGCGTGTGAACGGGTCGGAATGAGCCCCTTTGTCGCAGCAGCTATGCAAATAGCGTAACACTTAGAATCTTGCCCACATCTCATTGAGTCAGGCATTGTATTTCAAACTGGTCCCAAAAGGTTTACGCATTTACAGTATAGAACTAATGGAAGCAGCTTGATTGTAATTTGAGGTTTCAATATAAACAAAACGAATATTGCCGGCACTGAAATGAAGGCATGCTACTCCTTACTGCGCTAAACAGTTCTGCATTTTATTTGCATTTGAGATATGAAGAAGGTTCCATCTGAATGATTGTTTTATATGTATTCAGATGAACGCAGAAATTATTTTCTGAAGTGATGAAAATACAAATTCCTATGAGTCCTCATAAATAAAATTAATCTTCTGCAAGACATGCTTAGTGGCTGTGTTATTAACATGGTCTAGATGTACAAATCGGAAGATGTAATTAGGTGAGGTGCAAATCTGAAGTGTTGTATAGAGCATGACTAACAATTATAGCTACAATCAGGCTTACCATTATTTGCCCTAATTATGTCTTATAACTGTGCTTTACTTTTTGTTGTTTTGTTTATTTTTAATCCCAATTTAACAAACAGGTTTTTATGCTTGTGTACAAATCTATATTAATATGTGTGTATGTATTTTGACGAAATTAAACTATATCTAGGTTTAAAGTAAAAAAAAAATTTTTTTAGCCATTTGATAATAACATGATTTTAAGATTATTGAGTCTCCCGTATCCTTTATTCCATTAACTGAAATATTCCGAAAACTGGAATATTGTGGGTCAGTCGTGATGTCATGATGTGACCTGACGTGATGACGTCACTAGTGTCAGCGGCCAATGACTGGCGGCATGGGAGAGCCTATGCAGCCATTCCTCACTGGGATCTGCAATTAAAGCTCCTCCACCCTGCCATACCCACCTGCAACACACACTGGACCCCCCGCGGACCCCGACGGACCACCGCAACATACATCAAACCTCACTGGACCCACTCTCCATCTGTGCACCTGCCAGACCCACGCAAAACACCCAGTAGCAAACGCCAGACATCTCACAATGGACACAGTATTCTGAGCACCAAAAAAAAAATCAAAAATGTTCCTGGTCCTGAACATTTCAGATATGGCAGACTCAACCTGTATTACAGGTTGAGTATCCCATATCCAAATATTCCGAAATACGGAATATTCCGAAATACGGACTTTTTTGAGTGAGAGTGAGATAGTGAAACCTTTGTTTTTTGATGGCTCAATGTACACAAACTTTGTTTAATACACAAAGTTATTAATAATATTGTATTAAATGACCTTCAGGCTGTGTGTATAAGGTGTATATGAAACATAAATGAATTGTGTGAATGTACACACACTTTGTTTAATGCACAAAGTTATAAAAAATATTGGCTAAAATGACCTTCAGGCTGTGTGTATAAGGTGTATATGTAACATAAATGATTTCTGTGCTTAGACTTAGGTCCCATCACCATGATATCTCATTATGGTATGCAATTATTCCAAAATACGGAAAAATCCCATATCCAAAATACCTCTGGTCCCAAGCATTTTGGATAAGGGATACTCAACCAGTACTAATATTTTATGCTTCTGGTGGTATACTGTTATATCTTCTTCTGGAAAGTTAAGCATGTACAATGTGTATATTCACATTTGTTTGTAACTAAGCTTGCTACTTTTATGTATATACTGTACTTCTTCTACAGTGCTATCTACTGTCTACTGACTACAGATTTCTGATCTTTTATATCAAGGGAGTGTAAAATATAAAAATTGTAAAAAATATACATTTTTAATGTACTACATATATAGGAAAATATACACACGACCATGACAAAGGTGGAGAATTAGTAAGATAATTTTTATTACTCTACATGCTTTTTTGGGGGAGGGAGAAGTTTCATGTGCATTTTGTAAACTGGGCCATTTAATAAAGAGAAAACCACCCTCAACCGATATTTTGGGGGGGCAACAGTTCTAAAGGAATGTTGAGAAACACAGGCAGGTAGTTATCCATCATGCAATACCATCAGGAAGGCATCTGATTGGCTCCAAATGTATTCTGCCGCAGGACAGCGACCCCAAACATATAGCCAATGTCATTAAGAACTATCTTCAGTGTAAAGAAGAACAAGGAGTCCTGGAAGTGATGATATGGCCCCCACAGAGGCCTGAAATCAACTCCATCGAGTCTGTCTGGGATTATGTGACGAGACAGAAGGATTTGAGCAAGCCTACATCCACAGAAGATCTGTGGTTTGTTCTCCAAGATGTTTGGAACATCCTCACCAAATATTTATTTGATTCAGATTTCCCTTCTGTTCATTCACTGTACATTTTGTTAATTGATAAAATATTAACTATGGACGCTTCTATTTTTGAATGCATTCTTACTTTGCTGCATTTTGTCCACACCTGCCCAAAACTTTTGCACAGTATTGTATGTCATATCTTGATAAGCAGACCTGATAAGATGACAGACCCATTGCTGGCCGCAGGAACTGACGACAATGACATCACATCTGGGTGGGCAAATTTAAATGCCTGCCCAGACATATCGAGCAGTCGATTGGTAAATGTGTATACTGTACAGTAGATTACCAAATCAGTCGCTTAGATGTCGAGCCTTCGGTTGGTCAAGTGTGTACCCAGCATATGTGCCACTAACTCTAAAAGTTATAAATGTTGTCATTTGACTGCAAGGCAGTAGAAAATGAATAAAAAAATGTCAAAACACATTAATGGCAATTATAAAATTAAAATGAAACATGCACTATATTTCATTATTGTGAGTCATTTAAAATGTTGTGTAAGTGTAATGAATATGTTGAGGAAGTAATAGGTTTATAATTTTATTATATTATAGTTGAGAGACTCGGGCATCTGATTAACCCTCAGTGGATAAATTGGCTGCTATGCCATAGCAGTAAATGTAATGTTCATCGCCTTTTTCTAAGCATTTTAGAATGTGTGTAAAATGCAATAACATTTATATATTTCATCTAAATAAATATAAATCAAAAGATACGTATGGTATAACTTTGCCTGCAGTTCCTGTGGAAGTAATAGGTTTATGATTATGTTATATTATAGTTGAGAGACTCGGGCATCTGATTCACCCTCAGTGGATAAATTGGCTGCTATGCTATAGCAGTAAATGCAATGTTCATTGCCTGTTTCTAAGCATTTTAAAATGGGTGTAAAATGCAATAACATTTATATATTTCATCTAAATAAATATAAATCAAAAGGTACGTATGGTATAAGTTTGCCTGCATTTCCGGAATAATTATAAACTCATTTCCCTGGTATCAGTTATTTAATTATAATATTGCATCCTGTATTTGTATCCATTAACTTTTTGAGTAACTGTAAGATTGAAATCAGTCATTAACGTGGCAAAGTAAAATAAATTGTTGGAGATTGAGTCACAAGTCACGCCGCGGCAATATGTAAATATCGCTTCCTCGCAGATGCTGCAGAAATTTAATAAAAATACAGCCATTTGATCTAGTAGACACTTAACTTTCAATGCCCTTCACTTAACAGATGGCACATATGGTAAATTGAATTCCTTCTAACCAGCAACATCATATTTATGTCCTTCATTAACAAAATTTTGACTTGATCAACAAACCTTGGTTCTTGCGAAGGCTGCCTGTGGATACACATTATAGGCTCCGCTGAAAATATAGCAGATAATCTAATAAAACTGTAATTATATTAGCCACAATAAAAAAATATCCCCAAGGAATCTTTTTTTTTTCCCTGGTAAGAAATAATGATTGTGCTTCAAAAAACAGGAAACGTTTTTAAGATACTCAGTAGGAATATTCAGTATAAATATCATCTTGCATTAACAAAGTGAAATAAAACTTATAAATAGATGAATAAAAAAGTAATTATGTGCATGAAATAATATATTTCTTCCCTACCAATAATTCTGAGTACTTTTTTGCATTTAATTGCAAATTAAGATGATTAGGGATATGTAGGAATGATTTATAACTTTATTTTCTTCTTATATTTGCTACTTTTAAAAATCTCAGACACATATTGGTATTGATACATTTTATCGACAGCTACTGTGTCATCAATGACTATAATGATGCAGACGCCATGACGTCGACTTACTGTACTTAAGATTCTGAAGTCGCTTATACCCATTTCAGACATAAGCCTAAAACCCGGGTTTTTATAAGTGAATGCGCATCGATTCGGTCCGGCATATGTCTGAATGGCAGGACCTGGGTTGACAGTCCCTGGTGGCTATCAGGGATTTTCCCAGGACTTGCACCCCAGGTCGACAACCCATCTTATGTCTAAAAGGTGTGACCCGGGTCTTGATGACCCAGGTGAGGCCTAAAAGAAATTCATTGGCCATGGACAGTTACGCTTGGAGATAACGTAATCTCTAAGCGCCCAATGAAAGCCGGAAGACCAAGGTGACTGGAAGAACCGGGCCCAGTGGTAAGGATGACGTCCCAGGAATACAAAGGAAAACTGCAGAGTGCTTCTTTTAATTAAAGGATTTTTAAAATCAGTAATTCCGTCTTTTTCACCTTTCTGCATTCCTGCCAATCGTGGGCATGATTATGCTAGTTCTACATGGACCAGCATGACCAACCATTCAATGGCTGCAAAGTCTTGCTGGGACTTGTAGTTTTACCACTGTACGTCACCAAGTTTTACTCAAAAGTATTACCCTGGCATTCAGCCCTTGATGGTTGTAAAGAAATGCTCAAGGGAAATTCATCACAAAGCTTATTTTCCCTAAAGGTGGGTCCATATGTTTTTTACATGCCCATATTGCCAAAAGTATTCTGATTATGCTGAAGGATCTTGTTAACTTTTGATCAGTGCAGCCTAACTTAGCCTTACACCGGTGGCTGCTTTTGCAAGATGTCCCCATGCTCGTTAATGGTATTCAGGTGCTCATGAACCTAAGTGTGTGATGGTGTATGCAGAGGAGTAGCAAGGTGTCATGGTGCCTGGAGCAAGGTATGTTTCATCGCCCCCTCCCCTGTACTGAATTGGGGGCGTGGCCACCTGGGCCGGTTTTAGATCTTGTGGCACTCAGAGCGAAAGTTTCCTTTGGCGCCACCCCCCCCACATACCCGCAGGCAAAACATAGTGCGCACGGAAGGCGCGCGTCAAAAAAAAAGGAGCGTGGCCACAGTTATGGTGCCTGTAGTTATGGACCCAGTAGTTGTGCCCCCTGTAGCTGTGCCCGGAGTAGTTGTGCACCCAGTAGTTGTGCCCCCTATAGCTGTGCCAGCTGTAGATTTGGCCCCTGTAGTTGTGCCCTCAGTAGATTTGCCACCTGTAGTTGTGCCCCTGTAGATTTGCCCCCAGCAGTTGTGCCCCTGTAGTTGAGCCCCCTGTAGATTTGCTCCCTATAGATTTGCCCCCAGCAGTTGTGCCCCCTGTAGCTGTGCCCTCAGTAGTTGTGCCCCTGTAGATTTGCCCCCAGTAGTTGTGCCCCCAGTAGATTTGCCCCCAGTAGTTGTGCCCCTTGTTGATTTGCCCACAGTAGTTGTGCCCCCTGTAGATTTGCCCACAGTAGTAGTGCCCCCTGTATACTTGCCCCCAGTAGTTGTGCCCCCAGGTTTGTGCCCCCTGGTAGCGCCGCTTACACACACAAAGAAAAACAACAACAACAAAATACTCACCTGCCCTGCTCCTGCTTGCCGTTGCTGCTACTCCGTCTCTGCAGTCCTGTGCAGTCTGGCTGCGGCGGGTCTCCATCCGTCTGGTGTCTGCGTCATGACGTCAGCCGCCCGTGCATCACGGAGCACGGAGGGGTGGAGAGGAGGGAGGTAGAGAGCTGATGCTGCTCCGGCTCGCAGCTGTCAGTGACTGACAGCTGCGAGCTCCGTGCGGCCAGACAGAGGTTCCGGTGGAGTCGAGCTGCGGCACCCTGTACTGTCTTGGGCGCGTGGAGCTCGAGCTCCACCGGAACCACCCTCCCTATGCCCCTGGGTTTCATATGACATTGCTATTATTTGAGATAGCATCAGTGTAGCCCATGGGCATTTCATTGTGGAGACTGGAAAGTGACCTGAAAAAAAGAAGCTGTCTCATGGGCGTGTTTCGGTAAGCGGCAGTTTTTTCTTTTGCAGTACCACAGCCACAGTGGCCATATTTTGAGAAAGTTACAAAGGAGACTGTCAGGTCTGTGTAAATGTCTGTTCCCGGAGGGGGCACTAGTGGGTCCGTGGAGGATGGAGGAAACGAGGAGGCCGTAGTAAGATCCTGCGCATGTGCGCAATGATGTTTATTAAATACACACAGTAATATAATGATTACTGGAACAGGAATAACAATACAGAAGTTTCACAGCATGGAAGCTGACATTGGTTTTAAGTACAGTCACGAGGAATGAGCTGATATGGAAACCAGCAGTAATTAGAGAACAGTAATGACCGGCCTGGGAGCCGATGGCAATCAATGATGGTCGGCCTGCGAGCTTATGGCAAATAAACAATGGTCGTCCTGGGCAGCGATGTGAAGCAGAGTCTACAGTATATCCTGAGGATAAATAATGACACAGAGGATCGGCCTGGAAACTGATGGGAGGATGTGATAAAACAGCACAGGCAATAAGTAACTTTTGGTATTCAGTCTGGAAACCATTAGCTCTTGCAAATAACGATGGTCGGCCTGGGAGCTGATGGCAACTGAAATCAGTACTCTGGAGGTAAGTAATACAAATGGTATAATAGTCACAGATAATGAACTGGTCTGGGAACCAGTGTAATTAGCAAACTGTGATGATCGGCCTGGAAGCCGATGGTGAACAACGATGGCTGGCTTAGAAGCCGATGGTAACAGGATCAACATGCATTAGGTAGCTAGTGCAACCGATGGTAGTAAATACAGGCAATAAGTAACTCCTGTAATCAGTCTGGAAACCGACAGTAATAGATTCACACAGTCAGAATATATGCACAAAGTCCATAGAGCCATGCAAGGCTATAGCAGGAGACAGTTGGTAATATACAAGCTGGTTTAATTGCTGGATACAATAGCATAGTACTGAATGCAGATTAACAACACACATGTTAGAATGATGAGGCAGCACCTGGAGAGAGTCTCTTACTGCTGAGTGTGGAAGGAGTTGTAGCAGAGCTGGATGGCTGGAGCCTGTAGTTCCACAGAGACACTGAAGCTAGGAAGTCACTGGAGACTGCTGGTGACAGGATCTAATGTAGATGGAACTGCACCAAACTGGATGGCTGATGCCTGTAGTTCCACGGAGCTAATACACAGGGGAATTTCTGAAGACAGGAGACTGGAGCCAGGAGACGCTGGTTCACAGGATGTGATGCATTGTTCAAGGCAATGATACTGAGCAGGAACTCTGTGCATATACCCCCTGGTCAGCATGGATTGGAGAATCAAGTCATGTGAGCGCTCCAATGCTCAGGAGTGGATTGCACCAAGTCAGCTGACTGCAGGTGTCATGGCAGCGCCCATACTCTGGAGATGTTGGGAATACATCGGGGTACAAGCTGTATGGAAAGTGGGGTACACACTGGAGAGAGCCTCTGCACATTGCAGGCAGTCATGGAAAATGCTGCCAGACTGAGGATGTGACCTCCGGAGGCCAGTACATCAGAGCACTGGTAAGTGACGTGATGCAACATGCAGATTCCTGATAGAGACTCTGAGCCAGGCAGAGTCACCTTGAGAACTCAATGGTTCATCATTGGTGGAGTGGTTAGATCCACCAGTGCTGTTGAGCATTGCTCAGCTATGCACAGTGGTAGCTGTAAGGTTTGCTCAGTCCGTCGCACTGTAGTGAGCAAGCGGAATGCTTAAAGTGGCATTTCCATATTTTTGTAATTGCAAATCCATAAACAATACCATCCATGCATGCAGAGCTAGCTCTAGGCATAGGCAAACAAGGCAAATGCCTAGGGCATTTGGAATGCCATGGGGCACACATTTCAAGCCTAGGCCCAGCTCAGCTTGACAGTGGGCTGTGATGGGACCAAGACAGGCCGATGCCGATTTGTAGGGCACTTGATCCTGATAGGTGAATGGTGCCGGAGGCTCTGCTGTTGCGGTCCTACTGCAATCAGAGCTCTCAACTCAACTTCAATGGGGCAGTAGCTCTTACAGACGGCAGATGCGAGTGCAGGGAACAGAGATAGTGGGGACAGTGGGCAGTAACAAAAATGGCCACTGGAGGAGGGCTGTTGCTCATGCTCAGCCACAGCAGCTCCTCCTCCTCCCATGAGCTTAGCCTGCACTGATTTCCTGCAGCAAGGCTTCAGTATCTGCAGAGTCCATGCAGACTGAGGGGGAAATGTAGTAAACCTTGAACAGTGATAATTTTCATAGTGATAAAGTACCAGCCAATCAGCTCCTAACTGCCATGTCCCAGGCTGCGTTTGAAAAATGACAGTCAGGAGCTGGTTGGCTGGTACTTTTTCACCATGAATTTTACCACTCTCCAAGGCTTAGTACATCTGGCCCTGAGGCTGAGGTTACAGGTTAATTGGTAGGGTGAGTGCTGTGCAGGGAGTACAGGGGAGGGAGAGATTGGGGTGTAATAATGTGTGGCATAATGTGTGAGGAGCAGTCCTGAGTGGTATTATGTGTATGAGGCCATTACTAATGTGTGGACTTATGTGTATAAGGGGCACTACTACTGTGTGGCATTATGTGTATAAGGGGCACTACCACTGTGTGGCATTATGTGTATAAGTTGCACTACTGTGTGGTGTAATGTGTATAAAGGGCATTACTTAGTGTTGTAATGTGTATAAGGAGCAATGCAGTGCAGTGTAATTTGAATAAGAAGCAATACGGTGTGGTGTAATGTGAACAACGGACACTAAGTGACATAAGGTGAATAAGGGACACTGTCATGTGATGTAATGTAAATAAGGTTGCACTACTGTGTGGCGTAATTTGAATCAAGGGAACTATTGTGTGCTCATGCCCCTTCTCAGCAAGACCATACCCCTTCATCATGCATATTTAAAATATGGGCAGTGGGGGCACAATGTTCTTGGTGGCACAGGGCACCAAAATGTCTAGTTACAGCTCTGTGGATACAGATTGCTATGGGTGATGGGTGTTACTGTCTGATATTGTGATCTGTGTTGCTGGGTGAGGGGTGCTGTACTGGGAGAGAGGTGCTGAGTCATAGGCAGAACTAGCAGCAGTGCTAGGGGGCACCAGCAAAAATCTTGCCTAGGCTATCAAATTGTTTAGAGCCGGTTCTGCACGCATGCATAGCATCTACTTCTAAATCAGGTCCAGTGTTATTGTGGGCATAGAAAATAACATAATTTTAGCGCTACACACATTGGAAACATCTGCCTGTCACATGTACAGCACTGGAAATACATCCAAGCCTCCGGCAAATCAGGATGAATGTGCCGATCATGGGACGGAAGGGCAATCGCCTTAAAATGGGACTTTCCTGCCAAAATTTGGATGGTTGAGAATTGTGCATTTGTGCTTACATTCAGTTATCAGATGCTGGTCGCAAAACTGATGTCATCATACTCGATGATGTAATCCCCTTCCATTTTACCATTAACCAGATCCCTGAGATTATCCCACATGAATAAAGCAGATGGGCGATAATAGAATTATGAGACAGAAAAAGAATGGCGGTCTGCTGATGGTGAGATCTGCACCTTCCTTGAAATTGTAAGTTCCATAATGGGTGGTATTATTCTGCATTCATTGTTAAAGATTTCCATTACACAAATACTGTAAAAATAAGATCAGAATGCCCTTAATGTTCTTTTATCTGTACATTTTATCAACATCTTTCAATAAAATGGAAAGGAAAAAAAACCCACCTTCCACTGTAGTTAGAAGTTTCAGTAACAGCTATGAGTGGAGTTTGAAAAGTTATCATCTGTCTTTGACATTAAGTATAAATGAGCGGATAAAAGTGCTAGGCTCTGAAGAAAATACACCCTGGCACCACATAAACGGAATAGAACATTTTTCAGTTAGCTAGTGTCTTTTCAAGTTTTTTTTTATTATTAAATACAAAATGCTCTTCTGTCACAGTCAATCATCCCGTTGTCACATCCTTTGTACAATTTGGAGGCGTTCAGGTTGAACGAAAACCTGTCGCACTTTGAATAGTTCTTGAAATAGAAGCACAAATGACAAAAATAATTGCTGTCATCTCTATAATTGATTCTTTTCTAAATTCATGATCAATGGACTCTCTTTTTATATTTGTGTTGTGATTTATTTCCTAAAACAATTTAATAGAGCTACGTGAAATGCATCTGACTGGGTTATGCAGGCTGGAAAAGTGGCAGCTCATGTTACATTTTGCTCCTTGTTAAGTTCTTGCTGACCATACATTGGTTAGCCAAGGCATTGGGCACTGACCTCTGTTGTAGACCTGAGTCTGCAAGAGAGCTGGTCAGATGTGGTCATTAAGTGGTCATCATGTTACTGCATCTACAGTTCCATCTATCTTGTTCAACATGTAATGACTCCTCAGGAGATGAAGGTGGGATTCAGTGGTTCTTCTGTGCCTTCATAAGTCACTAGTTCCTCGTAGATCTTTGAACAAAATATTGGTTTGGACAACAAAATACCAGCTGCGACTATGTGTAGTTTAGACTTTTTTGGGGTATTAAAGTGTATACAGTTTATAGAGTGTTAAAGTGATATCAAGGTTGATTTTTCCTTGTACATATGGAGCAAATGTATTTGTATGTAACATACTGACCCTCGATTATATCTCAGTTGAAGTGCAGGGTGGATTGAGCCAAATACAGCCCTACTCTTGTTGTGGAATTGTAACACCCTTGGGTTGGCGGGTATGTCTAAGTGGATGAGAGAGGTATCACCGTTGTTGGGTGGCTATGTGACGGACCTTTCCCCTGAAATGTTTCTTCCATTACCTTGTTCTGTGGTACCTTGCTCAGAGAGGTAGGATAGATTAATACAAAACAATAGTGAATGAGCAAATCCAACGAGTTGTCTTTTTATTGACATGCAATGAACTTTGGATTGAGGTTGCTGATTGGCTAATTGGCATAAAATATGAATAATCACAAGAAGAATTGGGCATCAAAGAAAGTGATAATGTCGATTTATATACAGGAATGAAAAGCTATACCTTCTATACACTCTAAACACACTTTAAACCTTTAGCCGCTGTGGCCGCTATACTTGGTACACACGCTACGTACTTTTTACGCTATTAGCGTACAGAGTCCCGTACGATGTACGGACTCTGTGTACAAACGCCGCGCTGACGGTACAATGCACCCGCAGCGCGTACATACCCAATGATTATGCTTTAAACCTTATACAGCAATGCAATGCATTACTAATACACTTTTAAACCATAGCGGGGAAAGGAAGACACAACACCGATTTGTAGTTAAATCACTGGGTTCCGACACCACAGCGTAATATTGCTGAAAGGGGGTTACAATATATACAATACAATATAAGACAATATAACAGAATAATGGCTACAGTCAATGGTACATACGTGAATGTATTCGCGTGCGCTTCCTGGTCCGGTCCTCCGTAATCTAATAGATAACGTTGTGAGTCTTGTGCCAGACCAGGCTGCAGCAGGCTTTATTTATACAATTCTTCCAAAAGCAATGCAATGGATACTGTAATCCCTTTGTCCATTGGACACAGGAATGCACTTTTACAGTACAAGAGAGGTCATAGGTCGATTTGAATTGGTGGGTGATGTCTGGATTCTTTGGGTGGTCTCCTCTGGATTCCCGCCTCATACATAATGTACAGTAAATACAGTTTATATCTATATTCTGCTTCTGCACATAACTATCTGCAGGAACATGCGATCTTCCTCAAACCAACACCGGAATGTTACCCTTAAAATACCCTACAGCTGGATACCAAACACCACCTTATGACCTTGTTCTGTCCCCTCCTATTCTGTAAAGGTGAATCCCCTTGTTCTGAAACCATTTAAACTGTTGTTATTTTCTGGTGTGGTGCAGGGGGACTATGTGTACATTGTGCACTATTTGGATTAAATATGTAATGTGTTTTGATAGCTCTCCATGCGTTCACAAACTCTACCGTAAATACCCATACCACGCACTGATGCGCACGACCGCGGGAGCGACCATACGCAAATTGCGAATATGTGCACGCACAGCAGAACAAGTACACGTGCGGAGGCCATCTGTGTGTAGTTCGTACGTGATGTGTGTACTGCAATATTTTTCAACTTTGACAGTCCACCCTTTGGCAGTCACCAATAACTGCCACTATCTAATCACTAAACAGAAAAAATATCTACACAGTATCTACAGAAGTTTTGGATGGTCAGGGGAGAGTGGTAGGTAGGAAATGTATGACCTAGTGGGATAGTAAAAAGCATGTATGTATGATTCCATGTCTGAGGGGCATGTATCATCGTGCCGTATATGTTCTAAATAAGCTTCGAGGTATTGCGAAGTATACATTAAATCCTTCTCATCCCGTATCAAGGGTCTGTAAATGGGCCAACAAACACTACCAAGCTCTTTTCGGCTTCTTTTTAAAACAAATGGGGTGCATATTTAGTTGATGATACATTGAGGGGGAACATATGTGAGTGCTAGTATATGTGGATATCACCTGTCGACTATGTGTGTCATTAACTGAAGGTTGTAGAGATGAAGACACATATCTAAAATACATTCACATAAACATTTACATAAACATTCTTGGGTAGGGCTGATGTCTTTTCCGGATGGGTGTATCTGGGCAGAGGGGGAGACAAAAGAAAAACGGGTGAAAGAGACAGGCCATGGAATTCATTTGCAATCCTTATCATAACACTGTCTCTATGGATGGGTCGTAAATTAAATCTGCTGCTGTAACAATGCCCCTGCTCCTTAAACTCATCAAATTTGTGTCGTGCTTGCGCCGCATTAGAATTCGAACACACCTAAATATCAAGCCAATAATTATGACGACTACCAGGATACAAAGGAGAAACTTCCCTACACTCATAATAACATTTTGAGCCCACTCTCCTAATCCTGAGAACCAATTTCGTGGGTTCAACCATGAGACCCAGCCGGTCAGCTCATTACCCACAGCCGTCAGGGTAAGGTTGTGTCTCCTCCAGAACTCCCACTTCAACTGCAAGATATCGTCCATCTTTTGATCGATAATCTCCGTGGGGTCGTCAGTGCTGTTTGTAATATACGTACAGCACTTCACACCATATTGAGTTGCCAAAGTGACACAATACCCACCCGTCACGGCTGTGATATAATTAAGGACCATCCTGTGCTGGATCAATTCCTTCTTGTAAGCTTGTAACTCCCTTCCCGTATACCTGAAGGTGTCGTCTTACATCTCAGTGATATTATCTATTAAGTTCGCTCTGGTAGTACGGGTGATGTCTAATGCGAGAAGGAATTGAATCCCGGTGGATTCGTGGATCAAATCAGAGGCTGCGTGCTCTGTCCTATCTATGAGGTGTCTCTTGATGATGTGTTCATAGTGAGTATGAGTATAAGGAGCCTGAGCACTGCGGTGAACGTCTCTCATCTTATCATGGGTTATGGTCATGACCTCTGGCAGTACTCTCCCAATATAACACAATCCCTTTGAGCTCGGGGCAAGCCACTTGTACGCCTTCCTCCCACATATGAAATAGGCATCATCCGGGAGAACATAGGGGACAGAATATGACATCACCATATTACAAACTTTCCACGTGAAGAAACCAATCCCTAGTTCTCCCATCTGCTCAGTACAAGTATCGGGCTGGATGATATGGGCACAATACCCTGGCGATACTTTTCCAACCCACATGGTCTTGCTTCCACGAGTATACCTATACCGAAAATACCTTCCACTGTTGGCTATTTGGCGTACAAGTTCAGAGTCTATGGGTATCCTATCAGCTCTGTGTGAAAAGGTCATTGTCTGGTTATTCTGGCCACAACAATCCAGTCTCAGCCATCACTTTGCTCAGCTTGTTCTTAATAGTGCTGTTTATTCTCTCCACCTTCGCACTCGCCTGTGGTCGGTACGGAGTAAGCAGCTTGCTATTAATTCCCATTAGTTTGCACATTACCTGAAAGACTTCACCTGTAAAATGGGTACCCCTATCGCTTTCAATTATTCTAGGGATACCATATCTACACACAAATTCATGCACAATTTTCTTTGCAGTGAACGTAGCAGTATTTGTGGCAGCAGGGAACGCTTCTACCAATTGGAAAATACATCAATACAGACTAACACATATTTTAAATTCCTACAAGGTGGTAACTGTATGAAATCAATTTGTATTACCTGAAAAGGTCCGTCTGTCGGAGGGATATGGGATGGCTCTGTTGGTATTGACTTTCCAATATTCTTCCTCAAGCAAGTAAGGCATGTCATTGCTCTCTTACCTGCATGAGAAGAGAATCCTGGCACACACCAGTAGGCTCTCACTAGCTTGCACATACCCTCTTTGCCTAGGTGAGTCAGACCGTGTGCCGCCTCAGCTAGACCTGGAAGATATGCTCTGGGGGCCACTGGCTTACCGTGTCCACCTGTCCAGAGTCCTGAGAACTCCTGGCCATACCCCTTTGACCTCCAGACCGCCTTTTCCTGTGAGGAACACAAATTTTGCATTTCAATTAATTTTTGTGTGTTGATTGTGTTGAATGTCATTAGTGATGTGATGTTCGTTTGTTTGGGGGTGCTGGCTGCTGATTTAGCAGCTTCGTCTGCCCGGCTGTTACCAAGTGAAATTGGGTCTTGGTTGTAAGTGTGTGCTTTGCACTTGATAACAGCCACTCTGTCTGGTTCTTGTATCGCTGTTAGAAGCCTTTTTATGTGGGACGCACGTGCTACAGGTGTGCCAGCTGCCGTCATGAAATTTCTGAGGCGCCATAGGGCCCCAAAATCATGCACCACTCCAAATGCATACCTAGAATCTGTGTATATATTAGCTGACTTACCTTTGGCCAATTCACACGCTCTGGTTAGGGTGACCAGCTCAGCAACTTGTGCTGAGTGCGGTGGGCCCAGGGGTTCAGCTTCTATGATGCCTCTGTCGTCTACAGCTGCGTATCCAGTACACAAGTCTCCCGATTCTGTCTGTCTGTGGCAACTACCGTTAGTGTAAAAGGTAAAGTCTACGCCTTCCAGTGGGTTGTCACTGATGTCAGGTCTCGCAGTGAAAGTCTGATTCAGGTATTCCATACAATCATGCGTATCAGTCTCTGCACTAAATCCTCCTTCACCATCATTCTCATCCTCCACCCTTTGTGCCTGTCCAGGCACACTTGGCAAGTAAGTTGCAGGATTTAGTGCGCTGCATCTCTTAATGGTGATGTTTACAGGGGCCATCAGTGGTAATTCCCATTTTATAAACCGTGCCGATGAGACATGTCTGATTTGGGCGGAGTTTAGTAAGGCTGATACTGCATGAGGTGTATGGATGGTCAGGTTGTGTCCTAACACTACTTCTTCGCTTTTACTTACTAGCAAAGCTATTGCTGCAACACTTCACAAGCATGTGGGGAGAGACTGCGCTACGGTGTCCAACTGTGCACTGTAGTAAGCTACCAGCCTGCTGGCATCACCATGTCTCTGGGTTAAGACACCTGCCGCGCACCCTGCACTTTCTGTATCGTATAATTCAAAGGGCTTCCCATAATCTGGCATACCTAATGCAGGTGCCTGTGATAGGCACTGTTTGAGTTTCTCAAATGCCAGTTCGGACTCATCTGTGTGCGAGATCCGATCTGGTTGGTTCGAAGAGACCATTTCTTGCAAAGGTAAAGCCAGCATGGAGAACCCTGGGATCCAGTTTCGGCAGTACCCACACATTCCAAGGAAAGTGCGGATCTGTTGCTGGGTTTGTGGCAGAGTCATGTCGCGAATCGCCTGTATTCTATCAGTGGTGAGATGTCTAAGTCCTTGAGTCAAGCAATGTCCCAAATATTTTACCCTGGTCTGTCACAACTGCAACTTATCCTTAGAAACCTTGTGTCCTGTATGAGAAAGATGAAACAGAAGCTGTTTCGTGTCTTTCAAGACGATTCGAGTGAATCAGAACACAACAATAAGTCATCGACATACTGTATTAGCACTGATCCACTCTCAGGTTGAAAGGATTGTAAACAGTCATGCAAAGCCTGGGAGAAAATACTTGGGCTGTCAATGAAACCTTGGGGGAGACGAGTACAGGTGTACTGTACTCCCTGTATGTAAATGCAAAGAGTTATTGGCTGTCAGGGTGCAGAGGGACAGAAAAGAAGGCAGAGCAGAGGTCAATGACAGTGAAAAATTTTGCAGTAGGGGGAATTTGCATGAGGATGACAGCTGGATTGGGCACTACGGAGAATTGGCTCTCAACTATCTTGTTTATCCCCCTTAGATCCTGCACTAGCCTGTAACCCCTCCCCCCACTCTTTTTCACAGGGAAGATGGGACTATTGGCCGTGCTGGACGTCCTGACTAGTATGCCCTGTTGTAGCAACCGCTCTATGATGGGGTACACTCCTAATTCTACCTCTGGCTTCAGAGGATACTGGGGGATTTTTGGAGCTATCCTACCATCTTTTACTTGCACTACTACCGGAGCTACATTCGCCATCAATCCAGTGTCTTGTCCATCTTTGGTCCAAAGGGAACCTGGTATTTGTGAGATCATTTCCTCTACCTTTGCTGGACACTTGTCTATAACAGCAGAATGCGACATTAGCCTTTGAGGGGTGTCTAATATATCTTGTACTTCCTGAACGTGATTCTCAGGTATATCCAAGAAGACACCTTCAGGAGTACAGAATATGACACACCGCATTTTACACAATAAATCTCTTCCAAGCAGGTTAGTCAGAGCCGCTGTAGCCAGCAAAAAAGAATGCTTCGTTTGCAAGGGCCCTATTGCAATCTCTGCAGGTCTACTCAAAGGGTATTGTTGCACTGTTCCTGTTATTCCCATTGCAGCAATTGTTTTACCCGTGGTTTTTATACCTACAGTCGAATTTAACACTGACCTGGCCGCCTCTGTGTCTACAAAAAAAGGTAATGGTATACCAGCTACATCAACCGTGACCTCAGGTTCACTACCAAGGCTAGCAATCAACTTTACTGGCTGCAGACTACAGTTGTGGCCCAACCCCTATTGTGTGGCGAGACCCTCCCGCAGCGCACTGGCAGCTACAATATGTGAGGGGGGTAGCTGAGAATTTTCAGAGGTCTGCCAGTCCCTCCTAGGTGGGTACCTCCTTGTTTCCCCGCGTTTGGCTCGTAACTTCTCCTTTGCGGTCCCTGATCCCAATTATGTGTATTGTAGTGTGGTTCATATCCTGGTCTAGGGGGTCGGTATACATTATGTAAACCTTTATTCCTACATTCCCTTGAGTAATGTCCTACCTTGTGACAATTATAGCATGTTGCTTCACGTGACTTACCATCAGGGGTCTGGGGTTTTGGCTGATGTCGCTTTGTGGTAAGTGCACCTATACTTACAGTCATCAGTTTTTCCCCCTGTGACTCCCTGTGTTTAACGATGTTCCTATCATGCTCGACAGCGGACTCTCTCAATGCAGCCACTGAGATACCTCTCCAGTTTGGTAGCGAGGTCTGTACCCTTGTCCTCAGTGTGTCCTTCAACCCGTCCATTAATACAGAAATGGCTACCTGCCTGTGATGTGCATTGTCCTTAATATCCTCAACCCCAGTGTATCTAGCCATTTCCTGCAGTGCTCAATGGAAATATTCAGATGCCATTTCACCTTCTTTTTGTCTTATGGAAAAGATTTTATTCCATTTGACAACAGTAGGGAAATATACTCCTAATTGCAGATTTATTTGCCGCACATTCTCCTGAGTGTACTCCTCAGTGAGAGGTACATCTGCGTCTAGGTTACAATCAGTTATGAACTTCGAGGGGTCAATCTTTGTTTGTGGGTTCTGTGGTGTTACCTAACTCTTTAATGAACCTCTGGCATGCGACTAGATCTTTTCTGGGATCAGGAAATTCTGACATAATTGACCTTAATTCTGTCCGGGACCAGGGACAATGCATGGCAATGTTCCTGATGGGAGTTACTCCCTGAGTCAGTCTTCCCATTGGGGACTGCAATCACCCTGACAGGATTTAATTCAATTACATCATTCTAGTTTGATTCTACAATGTGGGTTGCTATGGTTTCTGCATAATGTACGGTACCGTACTTACCTGTGGACACGACCTCACTTATCCCTCCGCTAGGGGGCCTGACTACTGCTCTTGTTGGTTGGGCCATGCCCACCTGAGTGTCTTGTATGGTGGCTGCTAGAGAGAGTGCCGATATCGTGCTGGGCTCATCTTCCTGCTCGCTGTCCTGGGGAAAATTTAAAATGGGATACAACTGGCAAGGGTTAGAATTAGTACATTTATCAATTACACTCTTATCTTTTACCAATGTGCCATTGTCTGTAGCCACTTTCTCCCTCACAATATACGGTGGTGGTGGTGCAGTCACCACAGCCGTAACTAGGTAGGGGCGAGAGGGGCATTGCACACAGCACAATGCGCTGTGAGGCGGAAAAATCTCCGCATGCACCGGCCACTCCACACCACATTACAGCCCGCCCGCCCGCGAACGCCCACGACGCGCAGCTCCGGCTCTCAGCTCCTCTCTATGTGCAGCTGCGGTACTCCGGGCACCGGCGGGGCGTCGTTACAGGTCACGAAGCTGACCAAGAAGGCGGCCAGCAGCGCCAGCGGCTCACCGGCAATCTGCTACGCCTGGTAGCCGGGCCTGACAGCCATGACGGAGTGCTGGTTAGTGATGAGCACCGGAAATTTTTCGGGTTTTGTGTTTTGGTTTTGGGTTCGGTTCCGCGGCCGTGTTTTGGGTTCGAACGCGTTTTGGCAAAACCTCACCGATTTTTTTTTGTCGGATTCGGGTGTGTTTTGGATTCGGGTGTTTTTTTCAAAAAACCCTAAAAAACAGCTTAAATCATAGAATTTGGGGGTCATTTTGATCCCAAAGTATTATTAACCTCAATAACCATAATTTCCACTCATTTTCAGTCTATTCTGAACACCTCACACCTACAATATTATTTTTAGTCCTAAAATTTGCACCGAGGTCGCTGGATGGCTAAGCTAAGCGACCCAAGTGGCCGACACAAACACCTGGCCCATCTAGGAGTGGCACTGCAGTGTCACGCAGGATGGCCCTTCCAAAAAACACTCCCCAAACAGCACATGACGCAAAGAAAAAAAGAGGCGCAATGAGGTAGCTGTGTGAGTAAGCTAGGCGACCCTAGTGGCCGACACAAACACCTGGCCCATCTAGGAGTGGCACTGCAGTGTCACGCAGGATGGCCCTTCCAAAAAACACCCCCCAAACAGCACATGACGCAAAGAAAAATGAAAGAAAAAAGAGGTGCAAGATGGAATTGTCCTTGGGCCCTCCCACCCACCCTTATGTTGCATAAACAGGACATGCACACTTTAACCAACCCATCATTTCAGTGACAGGGTCTGCCACACGACTGTGACTGAAATGACGGGTTGGTTTGGACCCCCACCAAAAAAGAAGCAATTAATCTCTCCTTGCACAAACTGGCTCTACAGAGGCAAGATGTCCACCTCATCATCATCCTCCGATATATCACCGTGTACATCCTCCTCCTCACAGATTATCAATTCGTCCCCACTGGAATCCACCATCTCAGCTCCCTGTGTACTACTTTGTGGAGGCAATTGCTGCTGGTCAATGTCTCCACGGAGGAATTGATTATAATTCATTTTAATGAACATCATCTTCTCCACATTTTCTGGATGTAACCTCGTACGCCGATTGCTGACAAGGTGAGCGGCGGCACTAAACACTCTTTCGGAGTACACACTTGTGGGAGGGCAACTTAGGTAGAATAAAGCCAGTTTGTGCAAGGGCCTCCAAATTGCCTCTTTTTCCTGCCAGTATAAGTACGGACTGTCTGACGTGCCTACTTGGATGCGGTCACTCATATAATCCTCCACCATTCTTTCAATGGGGAGAGAATCATATGCAGTGACAGTAGACGACATGTCCGTAATCGTTGTCAGGTCCTTCAGTCCGGACCAGATGTCAGCATCAGCAGTTGCTCCAGACTGCCCTGCATCACCGCCAGCGGGTGGGCTCGGAATTCTGAGCCTTTTCCTCGCACCCCCAGTTGCGGGAGAATGTGAAGGAGGAGATGTTGACAGGTCGCGTTCCGCTTGACTTGACAATTTTGTCACCGGCAGTTCTTTGAACCCCAGCAGACTTGTGTCTGCCGGAAAGAGAGATCCAAGGTAGGTTTTAAATCTAGGATCGAGCACGGTGGCCAAAATGTAGTGCTCTGATTTCAACAGATTGACCACCCGTGAATCCTTGTTAAGCGAATTAAGGGCTCCATCCACAAGTCCCACATGCCTAGCGGAATCGCTCTGTGTTAGCTCCTCCTTCAATGTCTCCAGCTTCTTCTGCAAAAGCCTGATGAGGGGAATGACCTGACTCAGGCTGGCAGTGTCTGAACTGACTTCACGTGTGGCAAGTTCAAAAGGTTGCAGAACCTTGCACAACGTTGAAATCATTCTCCACTGCGCTTGAGACAGGTGCATTCCACCTCCTATATCGTGCTCAGTTGTATAGGCTTGAATGGCCTTTTGCTGCTCCTCCAACCTCTGAAGCATATAGAGGGTTGAATTCCACCTCGTTACCACTTCTTGCTTCAGATGATGGCAGGGCAGGTTCAGGCGTTTTTGGTGGTGCTCCAGTCTTCTGTACGTGGTGCCTGTACGCCGAAAGTGGCCCGCAATTCTTCTGGCCACCGACAGCATCTCTTGCACGCCCCTCTCGTTTTTTAAATAATTCTGCACCACCAAATTCAAGGTATGTGCAAAACATGGGACGTGCTGGAATTTGCCCATATTTAATGCACACACAATATTGCTGGCGTTGTCCGATGCCACAAATCCACAGGAGAGTCCAATTGGGGTAAGCCATTCTGCGATGATCTTCCTCAGTTGCCGTAAGAGGTTTTTAGCTGTGTGCGTATTCTGGAAAGCGGTGATACAAAGCGTAGCCTGCCTAGGAAAGAGTTGGCGTTTGCGAGATGCTGCTACTGGTGCCGCCGCTGCTGTTCTTGCGGCGGGAGTCCATACATCTACCCAGTGGGCTGTCACAGTCATATAGTCCTGAGCCTTCCCTGCTCCACTTGTCCACATGTCCGTGGTTAAGTGGACATTGGGTACAACTGCATTTTTTAGGACACTGGTGAGTCTTTTTCTGAGGTCTGTGTACATTTTCGGTATCGCCTGCCTAGAGAAATGGAACCTAGATGGTATTTGGTACCGGGGACACAGTACCTCCAACAAGTCTCTAGTTGCCTCTGCAGTAATGATGGATACCGGAACCACGTTTCTCACCGCCCAGGATGCCAAGGCCTCAGTTATCCGCTTTGCAGCAGGATGACTGCTGTGATATTTCATCTTCCTCGTAAAGGACTGTTGGACAGTCAATTGCTTGGTGGAAGTAGTAAAAGTGGGCTTACGAGTACGACTTCCCCTCTGGGATGACCATCGACTCCCAGCAGCAACAACAGCAGCGCCAGCAGCAGTAGGCGTTACACGCAAGGATGCATCGGAGGAATCCCAGGCAGGAGAGGACTCGTCATAATTGCCAGTGACATGGCCTGCAGGACTATTGGCATTCCTAGGGAAGGAGGAAATTGACACTGAGGGAGTTGGTGGGGTGGTTTGCGTGAGCTTGGTTACAAGAGGAAGGGATTTACTGGTCAGTGGACTGCTTCTGCTGTCGCCCAAAGTTTTTGAACTTGTCACTGACTTATGATGAATGCGCTGCAGGTGACGTATAAGGGAGGATGTTCCGAGGTGGTTAACGTCCTTACCCCTACTTATTACAGCTTGACAAAGGCAACACACGGCTTGACAAATGTTGTCCGCATTTCTGTTGAAATACTTCCACACCGAAGAGCTGATTTTTTTGGTATTTTCACCAGGCATGTCAATGGCCCTATTCCTCCCACGGACAACAGGTGTCTCCCCGGGTGCCTGACTTAAACAAACCACCTCACCATCAGAATCCTCCTGGTCAATTTCCTCCCCAGCGCCAGCAACACCCATATCCTCCTCATCCTGGTGTACTTCAACACTGACATCTTCAATCTGACTATCAGGAACTGGACTGCGGGTGCTCCTTCCAGCACTTGCAGGGGGCGTGCAAATGGTGGAAGGCGCATGCTCTTCACGTCCAGTGTTGGGAAGGTCAGGCATCGCAACCGACACAATTGGACTCTCCTTGTGGATTTGTGATTTCGAAGAACGCACAGTTCTTTGCTGTGCTTTTGCCAGCTTGAGTCTTTTCATTTTTCTAGCGAGAGGCTGAGTGCTTCCATCCTCATGTGAAGCTGAACCACTAGCCATGAACATAGGCCAGGGCCTCAGCCGTTCCTTGCCACTCCGTGTGGTAAATGGCATATTGGCAAGTTTACGCTTCTCCTCCGACAATTTTATTTTAGATTTTTGAGTCCTTTTTTTACTGATATTTGGTGTTTTGGATTTTACATGCTCTGTACTATGACATTGGGCATCGGCCTTGGCAGACGACGTTGCTGGCATTTCATCGTCTCGGCCATGACTAGTGGCAGCAGCTTCAGCACGAGGTGGAAGTCGATCTTGATCTTTCCCTATTTTTGGAACCTCAACATTTTTGTTCTCCATATTTTAATAGGCACAACTAAAAGGCACCTCAGGTAAACAATGGAGATGGATGGATACTAGTATACTTATGGATTGACGAGCGACTGCCGACACAGAGGTAGCTACAGCCGTGGACTACCGTACTGCGTCTGCTGCTAATATAGACTGGATGATAATGATATAAAAAATATATATATATATCACTACTGCAGCCGGACAGGTATATATTATATAATGACGGACCTGCTGGACACTGTCAGCTCAGCACTGCAGACTCCTAAAGTAAGCTACTAGTAGTATCAAGAAGATAGAAAAAAAAAAACCACCACAGGTAGGTGGTATACAATTATGGATGGACTAGCGACTGCCGACACAGAGGTAGCTACAGCCATGGACTACCGTACTGCGTCTGCTGCTAATATAGACTGGATGATAATGATATAAAAAATATATATATATATATCACTACTGCAGCCGGACAGGTATATATTATATAATGACGGACCTGCTGGACACTGTCAGCTCAGCACTGCAGACTCCTAAAGTAAGCTACTAGTATCAAGAAGATATAAAAAAAAAAAAACACCACGGGTAGGTGGTATACAATTATGGATGGACGAGCGACTGCCGACACAGAGGTAGCTACAGCCGTGGACTACCGTACTGCGTCTGCTGCTATATAGACTTGATGATAATGATATAAAAAATATATATATATATCACTACTGCAGCCGGACAGGTATATATTATATAATGACGGACCTGCTGGACACTGTCAGCTCAGCACTGCAGACTCCTAAAGTAAGCTACTAGTATCAAGAAGATAGAAAAAAAAAAAACACCACGGGTAGGTGGTATACAATTATGGATGGACGAGCGACTGCCGACACAGAGGTAGCTACAGCCGTGGACTACCGTACTGCGTCTGCTGCTAATATAGACTGGATGATAATGATATAAAAAATATATATATATCACTACTGCAGCCGGACAGGTATATATTATATAATGACGGACCTGCTGGACACTGTCAGCAGAATGCGTTTATAGAATAAAAACACCACACGACGAGTGTTTAACTTTTTCAGGCAGACAATCACAATATACTGGTGGTCAGTGGTCACTGGTCAGTCACACTGGCACTGGCAGTGGCACTCTGGCAGCAAAAGTGTGCACTGTTAAAATATGTACTCCTGCTATAACTGCTCCCCAGTCTCCCCCACAATTAAGCTGTGTGAGCAGTGAGCACTCAGCACAGTCAGATATACAGTATTACATAGATGATGCAGCACACTGAGGGCACACTGAGGCTGAGCACAGATATGGTATGTGACTGTGTCACACTGTGTATCGTTTTTTTTCAGGCAGAGAACGGATTAATTAAACTGGTGGTCACTGGTCACACTATCAGCAAGTAGTAGTGGTCACTGGTCAGTCACACTGGCACTGGCAGTGGCACTCTGGCAGCAAAAGTGTGCACTGTTAAAATATGTACTCCTGCTATAACTGCTCCCCAGTCTCCCCCACAATTAAGCTGTGTGAGCAGTGAGCACTCAGCACAGTCAGATATACAGTATTACATAGATGATGCAGCACACTGAGGGCACACTGAGGCTGAGCACAGATATGGTATGTGACTGTGTCACACTGAGTATCGTTTTTTTTCAGGCAGAGAACGAATTAATTAAACTGGTGGTCACTGGTCACACTATCAGCAAGTAGTACTCCGTCCTAATATGCTCCCCAAAATTAGTAAATCAAGTGTCACTCTCTACTCTCTCTCTAGTCTACAGTCTAAACGGAGAGGACGCCAGCCACGTCCTCTCCCTATCAATCTCAATGCACGTGTGAAAATGGCGGCGACGCGCGGCTTCTTATATAGAATCCGAGTCTCGCAATAGAATACGAGCCTCGCGAGAATCCGACAGCGGGATGATGACGTTTGGGCGCGCTCGGGTTAGCCGAGCAAGGAGGGAAGATCCGAGTCTGCCTCGGACCCGTGTAAAAAGGCTGAAGTTCGGGGGGGTTCGGTTTCCGAGAAACCGAACCCGCTCATCTCTAGTGCTGGTGACCCGGGAGAGAAGGTACTCAGGGGGATCAGCAGGGAGGGGAGAGGAGGAGGAGATGGATGTATGGGGGATAGGGGGAGGTAACAGCACTGTCCCGGGCAGGGAGAGGAATGCAACCGCTAGCCAGTGTATGATGAGGTGTAAGCAGCTGTAACCTCTGGGAGAGAGTGCCCGGGGCAGGAAGCTCCTGGTATGGGGGTATAACACACTATGCTATGTGGTAGTGAGTGACAACGTGTATGGGCTGGAGCAGGAATCACACTGAGTGGACTCTGCTGCTCTATATGTATAGAGAGTGCTGCCTCCCATTACATTAAGTATATACTTTGTAATACACACCTCACACCTGTTCTCTCCCTAGCCCTCCCCTCGCGTTCCTCACACCTGCTCTCTCCCTAGCCCTCCCCCCCACGTGTTCCCCTCACCTGTTCTCTCCCTAGCCCTCCCCTCGCGTTCCTCACACCTGCTCTCTCCCTAGCCCTCCCCCCCACGTGTTCCCCTCACCTGTTCTCTCCCTAGCCCTCCCCCACGTGTTCCCCTCACCTGTTCTCTCCCTAGCCCTCCCCTCGCGTTCCTCACACCTGCTCTCTCCCTAGCCCTCCCCTCGCGTTCCTCACACCTGTTCTCTCCCTAGCCCTCCCCTCGCGTTCCTCACACCTGCTCTCTCCCTAGCCCTCCCCTCGCGTTCCTCACACCTGTTCTCTCCCTAGCCCTCCCCTCGCGTTCCTCACACCTGCTCTCTCCCTAGCCCTCCCCCCCCACGTGTTCCCCTCACCTGTCCTCTCCCTAGCCCTCCCCCCCACGTGTTCCCCTCACCTGTTCTCTCCCTAGCCCTCCCCTCGCGTTCCTCACACCTGCTCTCTCCCTAGCCGTCCCCCCACGTGTTCCCCTCACCTGTTCTCTCCCTAGCCCTCCCCCCCACGTGTTCCCCTCACCTGTTCTCTCCCTAGCCCTCCCCCCCACGTGTTCCCCTCACCTGGTCTCTCCCTAGCCCTCCCCTCGCGTTCCTTACACCTGCTCTCTCCCTAGCCCTCCCCCCCACGTGTTCTTCTCACCTGTTCTCTCCCTAGCCCTCCCCCCCACGTGTTCCCCTCACCTGTTCTCTCCCTAGCCCTCCCCCCCACGTGTTCCCCTCACCTGTTCTCTCCCTAGCCCTCCCCCCCACGTGTTCCTCACACCTGCTCTCTCCCTAGCCCTCCCCCCCACGTGTTCCCCTCACCTGTTCTCTCCCTAGCCCTCCCCCCCACGTCTTCCCCCCACCTGTTCTCTCCCTAGCCCTCCCCCCCACGTGTTCCCCTCACCTGTTCTCTCCCTAGCCCTCCCCCCCACGTGTTCCCCTCACCTGTTCTCTCCCTAGCCCTCCCCCCCACGTGTTCCCCTCACCTGTTCTCTCCCTAGCCCTCCTCCTGCGTGCCTCTCACCTGCTCTTACCCTAGCCTTCCCCCTACGTTCCTCTTACCTGCTCTCTCCCTAGCATTCCCCCTGCGTTCCTCTCACCTGTTCTTACCCTAGCTGTCCCCACCGCATTCCTCTCACCTGCTCTTACCCTAGCTCTCCCCCCTGTATTCCTCTCACCTGCTCTTACCCTAGCCCTCCCCCCCACGTGTTCCCCTTACCTGTTCTCTCCCTAGCCCTCCTCCTGCGTGCCTCTCACCTGCTCTTACCCTAGCTCTCCCCACCGCGTCCCTCTCACATGCTCTTACCCTAGCCTTCCCCCTGCATTTCTCTTACCTGCTCTCTCCCTAGCCTTCCCCCTGTGTTCCTCTCACCTGCTTTCTCCCTAGCCCTCCCCCTGTGTGCCGCTCACCTGCTCTTTCCCTAGCTCTCCCCCAGTGTTCCTCCCACCTGCTTTCTCCCTAGCTCTCACCCAGTGTGCCACTGTGCTGCTGTAATGTGTAAAAAAGAGGGACTCTGCCTGCCTAATGTGTAAAAAGGGGGACTCTGCCTGCCTACAGTATGTGTAAAAAGGGGACTCTGCCTGCTGTAATGTGTAAAAGGGAAACTCTGCTGCCACAATGGGTAAAAAGGGGGACTCTGGGACTCTACCTGCTATAATGTGTAAAAGGGAGCTCTTTGGCCATGACCCTTCCCCACAAAGCCACACCCCTACACTGGCCCTGTTTTGTATAGGATGGGGGGGGGGGGGGGAGGGCGCCGTTTCTGTTTCTTGCACACAGCGCTAAAATATCTAGTTACGGCACTGGCAGTCGCCATTATTTTCCCGCTAGGTTTGGAACCTGCTGCGCGAGCTATTTCTCTTTGTATATCCCCCTCTTGCTGCCATAAATTTAAACAATCTGTATTTAGAGATGAGCGCCTGAAATTTTTCGGGTTTTGTGTTTTGGTTTTGGGTTCGGTTCCGCGGCCGTGTTTTGGGTTCGAACGCGTTTTGGCAAAACCTCACCGAATTTTTTTTGTCGGATTCGGGTGTGTTTTGGATTCGGGTGTTTTTTTCAAAAAACACTAAAAAACAGCTTAAATCATAGAATTTGGGGGTCATTTTGATCCCAAAGTATTATTAACCTCAAAAACCATAATTTACACTCATTTTCAGTCTATTCTGAATACCTCACACCTCACAATATTATTTTTAGTCCTAAAATTTGCACCGAGGTCGCTGTGTGAGTAAGATAAGCGACCCTAGTGGCCGACACAAACACCGGGCCCATCTAGGAGTGGCACTGCAGTGTCACGCAGGATGTCCCTTCCAAAAAACCCTCCCCAAACAGCACATGACGCAAAGAAAAAAAGAGGCGCAATGAGGTAGCTGTGTGAGTAAGATTAGCGACCCTAGTGGCCGACACAAACACCGGGCCCATCTAGGAGTGGCACTGCAGTGTCACGCAGGATGGCCCTTCCAAAAAACCCTCCCCAAACAGCACATGACGCAAAGAAAAAAAGAGGCGCAATGAGGTAGCTGTGTGAGTAAGATTAGCGACCCTAGTGGCCGACACAAACACCGGGCCCATCTAGGAGTGGCACTGCAGTGTCACGCAGGATGTCCCTTCCAAAAAACCCTCCCCAAACAGCACATGACGCAAAGAAAAAAAGAGGCGCAATGAGGTAGCTGTGTGAGTAAGATTAGCGACCCTAGTGGCCGACACAAACACCGGGCCCATCTAGGAGTGGCACTGCAGTGTCACGCAGGATGGCCCTTCCAAAAAACCCTCCCCAAACAGCACATGACGCAAAGAAAAAAAGAGGCGCAATGAGGTAGCTGTGTGAGTAAGATTAGCGACCCTAGTGGCCGACACAAACACCGGGCCCATCTAGGAGTGGCACTGCAGTGTCACGCAGGATGTCCCTTCCAAAAAACCCTCCCCAAACAGCACATGACGCAAAGAAAAAAAGAGGCTTTTTACTGATATTTGGTGTTTTGGATTTGACATGCTCTGTACTATGACATTGGGCATCGGCCTTGGCAGACGACGTTGCTGGCATTTCATCGTCTCGGCCATGACTAGTGGCAGCAGCTTCAGCACGAGGTGGAAGTGGATCTTGATCTTTCCCTAATTTTGGAACCTCAACATTTTTGTTCTCCATATTTTAATAGGCACAACTAAAAGGCACCTCAGGTAAACAATGGAGATGGATGGATTGGATACTAGTATACAATTATGGACGGGCTGCCGAGTGCCGACACAGAGGTAGCCACAGCCGTGAACTACCGCACTGTACTGTGTCTGCTGCTAATATATAGACTGGTTGATAAAGAGATAGTATACTCGTAACTAGTATGTATGTATAAAGAAAGAAAAAAAAACCACGGTTAGGTGGTATATACAATTATGGACGGACTGCCTGCCGACTGCCGACACAGAGGTAGCCACAGCCGTGAACTACCGCACTGTACACTGGTTGATAAAGAGATAGTAGTATACTCGTAACAATTAGGATGACACTATGACGGTATAAAGAATGAAAAAAAAACCACGGTTAGGTGGTAGGTATATAATAATAAATAATACAATTCTGGTCGGACGGACTGCCTGCCGTGTGCCGACACAGAGGTAGCCACAGCCGTGAACTACCGCACTGTACACTGGTTGATAAAGAGATAGTAGTATACTCGTAACAATTAGGATGACACTATGACGGTATAAAGAATGAAAAAAAAACCACGGTTAGGTGGTAGGTATATAATAATAAATAATACAATTCTGGTCGGACGGACTGCCTGCCGTGTGCCGACACAGAGGTAGCCACAGCCGTGAACTACCGCACTGTACTGTGTCTGCTGCTAATATAGACTGGTTGATATTTAAAGAGATATTAGTAGTATACAACAATACTATACTGGTGGTCAGGCACTGGTCACCACTCCTGCAGCAAAAGTGTGCACTGTTAATTAATATAATTGTACTCCTGGCTCCTGCTAACAACCTGCAGTGCTCCCCAGTCTCCCCCACAATTAATTATAAGCTTTTAATTTATACATTGATGACTGTGCAGCACACTGGGCTGAGCTGAGTGCACACAGACTGAGTCACACTGTGTGACTGACTGTGCTGTGTATCGTTTTTTTTTTCAGGCAGAGAACGGATATAGCAGAGAGAAGTGAACGTATATATTATATTAAATAAAAGTTAACTAGCAACTGCACTGGTCACTGACTGTGGTAAACTAACTCTGTCTGCGACTCTGCACAATCTCTCTCTATCTAATCTATCTATCTCTATTCTAATGGAGAGGACGCCAGACACGTCCTCTCCCTATCAATCTCAATGCACGAGTGAAAATGGCGGCGACGCGCGGCTCCTTATATAGAATCCGAGTCTCGCGATAGAATCCGAGCCTCGCGAGAATCCGACAGCGTCATGATGACGTTCGGGCGCGCTCGGGTTAACCGAGCAAGGCGGGAAGATCCGAGTCGCTCGGACCCGTGGAAAAAAAAGTGAAGTTCGTGCGGGTTCGGATTCAAAGAAACCGAACCCGCTCATCTCTATGTCTAATCCTTTGTTTTCTGGATTTTATTAAACATATCCTTATCCTTAAATTCTGCAATACCTCTGGTTCAAAACTGCCCACTTTAGGGAATGGTACCCTATCTTTGTCAGTCATACGTACCCATTCAGACAAAATGTCTTCAGTGTGTGATCCATATTTACCACACATAACAAACCTCGCTGACCCCTTGGGCCGCGGCACCTCAACCTGAACCCTGGTTAAACGTTTACCGCTTGTGCAATTGGATCCCATCGCAGACTTTTTCCTATTACGCAATCCCCAATGCACAATACGAATAGACGGTGAAAGTTCTTAAAGCCCTTTAACCCACTCCTTCTCCGCTGAGTACCACGACTCACTCCAAGAATGACCAACGCGTACCCAGTGAGGTCCCTATCTGATTTCTATTCACTGGAAGTGTTTAGGAGCGACTTACCTATTTCCAGTGAATATACACCGCTGGAGATTTTCCTGAGAGAGACCAGCGAAAACTCCCTATACACTTATACACAAATCACACTTGCGTATGCTCTATACAGTGCTAATGGTACCGCGATTTTATGCAAAGCACGAAAAGGGGTATCCAGTTGCGCTATATATATCGCATCCACAAATGCGCGGTCCAATCGCACAGCATATAGGTACTTCTTACCTATCTGCCGTACGATTACGGGTCGTTGTACAAACTTGGACCCTCAGTCTAGAGCGTAATACCAAAAACCTTTTAACTTCAATACTTTGCAATACAATGCACTATCACGCTCCTTTACAAATCACCTCACGATTTGCATTTTAACCAACGTGAGCCAGCCGCCTCACGCCAAGAAGTCTCCATTCACATGATGTACCGCACGACGGGATCCCGAATTCCAGAGTTCAAATTTCCACTCGCTCCTACGTTCGCTCACTCAAATACACTTTGGTTTTTCTGTACATAAAATTATCATCCATTCAGACAAGCAGTTTTACTCCCAGAGGCAATACAGTAAATAAGAGTTTTATACTAAACTTTGGAAACTGGGCAATCTTGTGCTATTGTAGCGTGGCTACTGTCCCACCTTTAAACTAAACAAACTATCGTGTGGTTTTATTCTGCGCACACAACGCTACGCAATCTTGTGTAATTACGCAACCGTGCGTACCTCTGTGCCACGTGTGCGACCTTGCGCCACGTGCACGTTTTTGTGTATGCTGTCCTCACCACGTGTACCAATGTGCGGACGCAATAAAACAACTCACACAATTTCTATAAATGTGAGCAATATTAGCTATAATCACTCACTTAACACGCCACACAGTTTCTTTTCTGTATAAACCCTTATAACTAGGCCAGACTGTGTTTGTGTTTTACACTTACTTCCTTAATATTTATATTATGAATCTAGCAATCAGTCCTATGGCAACAATATGAGTGGGTGTACAAAGAGTATGGGTGTACGCTTTTGTTGTGTACGCATTTGGTGCCAAAAATAAATTCACAGATTTTAAATAGCTTTTTTTTTCTCTGTTTACCTTACGAGTTCTACCAGCATCCCTACAAACCATACAGAGCAGACGTCATCTAATCAGCAAATAAATAGGGTATCTCAGTGCATCCATCGACCAAGAAAAGGATACGTAGGATACCTGTCCACCCTTTTGCTGATAGGTTAAGTCTGCTGTGACCTGTTAGGCTGTGGATATGTGGAAAACCGGACGATGCCCTCAATTTTAATGTCGATTTATATACAGGAATGAAAAGCTATACCTTCTTTACACTCTAAACACACTTTAAACCTTTAGCCGCTGCGGCCGCTATATTTGGTACACACGCTACGTACTTTTTACACTATTAGCGTACAGAGTCCTGTACGATGTACGGACTCGGTGTACAAATGCCGCGCTGACGGTACAATGCACCCGCAGTGCGTACACACCCAAAGAATACGCTTTAAACCTTATACAGCAATGCAATGCGTTACTAATACACTTTTAAACCATAGCGGGGAAAGGAAGACACAACACCGATTTGTAGTTAAATCACTGGGTTCCGACACCACAGCGTAATATTGCTGAAAGGGGGTTACAATATATACAATACAATATAAGACAATATAACAGAATAATGGCTACAGTCAACGGTACATACGTGAGTGTATTCGCGTGCGCTTCCCGGTCCGGTCCTCCGTAATCTAATAGATAACGTTGTGAGTCTTGTGCCAGACCAGGCTGCAGCAGGCTTTATTTATACAATTCTTCCAAAAGCAATACAATGGATACTGTAATCCCTTTGTCCATTGGACACAGGAATGCACTTTTACAGTACAGGAGAGGTCATAGGTCGATTTGAATTGGTGGGCGATGTCTGTTCTAACTGCTCTTGTGGGTGGTCTCCTCTGGATTCCCGCCGCATACATAATGTACAGTAAATACAGTTTATATCTATATTCTGCTTCTGCACATAACTATCCGCAGGAACATGCGATCTTCCTCAAACCAACACCGGAATGTTACCCTTAAAATACCGTACAGCTGGATACCAAACACCACCTTATGACCTTGTTCTGTCCCCTCCTATTCTGTAAAGGTGAATCCCCTTGTTCCGAAACCATTTAAACTGTTGTTATTTTCTGGTGTGGTGCAGGGGGACTATGTGTACATTGTGCACTATTTGGATTAAATATGTTATGTGTTTTGATAGCTCTCCATGCGTTCACAAACTCTACCGTAAATACCCATACCACGCACTGATGCGCACGACCATGGGAGCGACCATACGCAAATTGCGAATATGTGCACACACAGCAGAACAAGTACACGCGCGGAGGCCATCTGTGTGTAGTTCGTACGTGATGTGTGTACTGCAATATTTTTCGACTTTGACAAAAGATAAAGAGAAGACAATTGGCTACAGTTCATACCACAATGGATCATCAAAAATGCAAAATACAATCAACTGAATCACAGATATTGGCATATTATACTCACAATCACAGTCTATAATGTCGTAATGAGAAGAGTTATAAAAGACACACTTTTCAATAACAATTACTAAATTTCTAGCTTTCCCTAGCAAAGGTCTAATGATCTTCACATGAAAATAATGTTGGAGCTCTTGTAGAATTCTGTGCTGCCACAGTTTTGCAATGGGGGAATTGGCACACAGATAAAGAATCCTGGGTTGTAATAATGTCATTTTATTTTAAAAGAAGCTATAGCTAGCAAAGGGATTGTAGTGTCTCCTGACAAATATAACTCAATTGGCAAAGAGGGTCTCTTGGTTAAATAACCTCAGTCTCTTCTAGTGAAGGAACTTCTTTTCACTTGCACAAATAATTCAGTCTTTTTCAGATGAAGCAACTCAGTTTCTAGTGTCCCAACAATGTTAAAGCAGGGGGATGGTTACCTTTACAGACCCCTTATCAGGGACTAACTTGTGGATATGGCACTCTGCTGTCAGTACCTGTTACACTACACTGCATATGACTGGATACTTGAGCTGGGTGTCTGTTCTGCCCGTGGCTTAGGTCTCAATGCACTAATTCAGAACTCTAGGAAAGAGGTGTTCAGCTGCTGGACCAGGTTCAATTGCTCTATGCTGTTACAAGATGGCTGTGGCATCTGCACCTTTCACTGAGCCTGGTGGTGCCCAGTCTCCAGCGGCGACATCTCACACTCGCTCACTCGGCTCTTGGCTTCCCAGTAGCACCCTGCAGCTTTTACTTTGCAGCGCTGCGCTCACTGTCCAGCGTGACCCTGTGGTTGGCATCCGTTCTCAACTTCCCCTCTGCTCCTCGCTCAGCATGCGTTCAGCACCACCAGTCACTACTGCAGACTCCTCCTTCTTCCCACATGGCTCCTCTGCTCCCAGACTGCCTTGTCCAGTTAGCCATCAGTATCCAGACCATGTGATAATACCAGGGTCTACACTTAACTCCTGCTGTGCCAGCGCTTCCTCTTTCTGCTGCAGACCTCTAAGTAAACTTTAAAGGGGGACACACACCATTTTCCTGGGTGCTACAGAATCTCTGTTATTTATTATATTTACTCTATCATATATTGATATAATATGCTTTATATATTTTGTATATCTGCAAATATAACAGGCATACAAATAGGTTGACTCATAATTGTCCAACGTTTGCAGCCTGATACATATATGCAGTTTCCATTACAGATGAGCAGTCTGAATTACCTCTAATTCTAACGTGCCTGAACTTTGCATCATTTCACACTGTTTCCAGGCATACTGCTGTATGCTGCGCTGTGCTCTGCTGGTTCATGTGCCTGTGTCCAGTCTGCAGACTTAAGTGACTGTGCTGAATCCAGAGTGCCAATGACTTAATAAAAGTGGCTGTGCTGTGTCCATACAAGTGGCTGTACTGTGTGTCCAGACTCCATACGGTATCTGGTCATGTGACCGGCGCATGGGATCCCGGCGATCGGCATGGAGACCGCCGGGATCCCAAACAATCAAAAGCCTGACAGTTGGCATGCCGACTGACAAGGACTATTCCCACTTGTGGGGTCCATGACACCCATAAAGTGTGAATAGAATCTGTGACAAGAGCAGCAAGCCACGGAGCCCGCTGTGTGGTGAGCATAGTGAGCCCGCAAGGGGCTTTGTTGCGCTCGCCCCCCTGCCGGCATTCAGGATCAGCATGCTGACCGCCGGGATCCTGAGCACCAGTCACCCATACCCAACTCCCCTATACAAGTGGCTGTGCTGTGTGTCCAGACTCCATACAGGTGGTTGTGATTTATCCATCTAAAGTTACTGTACTATGTCCATCCCCAAGCTGTGTCCAGTCCTCGGTCTAATTCTGCAACACAGTGTGCTTTTTTCACTTCATGTACATATAAAAAAGTTAAAAAGTTTTAAAAGGAAAAGAATAAAAAAATATACTGTAGTATAATTTGTTTGTACTGTTCTCCACACTGCACCTCAGTACACTGTACACCAGTGTGCTTTGTTCACTTTACATACATATAAAAAAGTAAAAAAATGTAAAAAGAAAAAGAATAAAAAAAAATATATTTGTATAATTTGTACTGTTCTCCGCACTGCACCCCACTATGTTGTAGAGATGAGCGGGTTCGGTTCCTCGGAAACCGAACCCCCCCGAACTTCACTCATTTTACACGGGTCCGAGGCATACTCGGATTCTCCCGTATGGCTTGGTTAACCCGAGCGCGCCCGAACGTCATCATCCCGCTGTCGGATTCTCGCGAGATTCGGATTCTATATAAGGAGCCGCGCGTCGCCGCCATTTTTCACTCGTGCATTGGAAATGATAGTGAGAGGACGTGGCTGGCGTCCTCTCACTTTGTTTCAGGGGACTGCATATCTTTATTCTGGGGACCAGCAGCATTATAGGAGGAGTACAGTGCAGAGTATTGCTGACCAGTGACCACCAGTATTATACATTGTCTGCCTGAAAAACGCTCCATATCTGTGCTCGGTGTGCTGCATATATCTGTGCTCACACTGCTTTATTGTGGGCACTGGAGACCACCAGTATATTATATAGGAGGAGTACAGTGCAGAGTTTTACTGACCAGTGACCACCAGTATACGTTGTCTGCCTGAAAAACGCTCCATATCTGTACTCAGTGTGCTGCATTTATCTGTGCTCACACTGCTTTATTGTGGGGACTGGGTACCAGCAGTATTATATAGGAGGAGTACAGTGCAGAGTTTTGCTGACCAGTGACCACCAGTATACATTGTCTGCCTGAAAAACGCTCCATATCTGTGCTCAGTGTGCTGCATATATATGTGCTCACACTGCTTTATTGTGGGGACTGGGGACCAGCAGTATTATATAGGAGGGGTACAGTGCAGAGTTTTGCTGACCAGTGACCACCAGTATACGTTGTCTGCCTGAAAAACGCTCCATATCTGTGTTCAGTGTGCTGCATATATCTGTGCTCACACTGCTTTATTGTGGGGACTAGGGACCAGCAGTATTATATAGGAGAAGTACAGTGCAGAGTTTTGCTGACCAGTGACCACCAGTATTATATTTTCTCTGCCTGAAAAACGCTCCATATCTGTGCTGCATTGTAGTATATAGTAGGAGTACAGTGCATAATTTTGCTGACCACCAGTATATAATATATAGGAGTACGGTACAGAAAGCCACTGCTCTACCTACCTCTGTGTCGTCAAGTATACTATCCATCCATACCTGTGGTGCATTTCAGTTTTGCACAGTTTGCTGACCACCAGTATATAATATATAGCAGTACGGTACAGTAGGCCACTGCTCTACCTACCTCTGTGTCGTCAAGTATACTATCCATCCATACCTGTGGTGCATTTCAGTTTTGCACAGTTTGCTGACCACCAGTATATAATATATAGCAGTACGGTACAGTAGGCCACTGCTCTACCTACCTCTGTGTCATCAAGTATACTATCCATCCATACCTGTGGTGCATTTAAGTTTTGCACAGTTTACTGACCACCAGTATATAATATATAGCAGTACGGTACAGCAGGCCACTGCTCTACCTACCTCTGTGTCGTCAAGTATACTATCCATCCATACCTGTGGTGCATTTAAGTTTTGCACAGTTTGCTGACTACCAGTATATAATATATAGCATTATGGTACAGTAGGCCACTGCTCTACCTACCTCTGTGTCATCAAGTATACTATTCATCCATACCTGTAGTGCATTTCAGTTGTGCGCAGTATATATAGTAGTAGGCCATTGCTATTGATACTGGCATATAATTCCACACATTAAAAAATGGAGAACAAAAATGTGGAGGGTAAAATAGGGAAAGATCAAGATCCACTTCCACCTCGTGCTGAAGCTGCTGCCACTAGTCATGGCCGAGACGATGAAATGCCATCAACGTCATCTGCCAAGGCCGATGCCCAATGTCATAGTAGAGAGCATGTAAAATCCAAAACACAAAAGTTCAGTAAAATCAAAATTAAAACCGTCTGAGGAGAAGCGTAAACTTGCCACTATGCCATTTACGACACGGAGTGGCAAGGAACGGCTGAGGCCCTGGCCTATGTTCATGGCTAGTGGTTCAGCTTCACATGAGGATGGAAGCACTCATCCTCTCGCTAGAAAAATGAAAAGACTTAAGCTGGCAAAAGCACAGCAAAGAACTGTGCGTTCTTCTAAATCACAAATTCCCAAGGAGAGTCCAATTGTGTTGGCTGCGATGCCTGACCTTCCCAACACTGGACGGGAAGAGGTGGCGCCTTCCACCATTTGCACGTTCCCTGCAAGTGCTGGAAGGAGCACCCGCAGTCCAGTTCCTGATAGTCAAATTGAAGATGTCACTGTTGAAGTACACCAGGATGAGGATATGGGTGTTGCTGGCGCTGGGGAGGAAATTGACAAGGAGGATTCTGATGGTGAGGTGGTTTGTTTAAGTCAGGCACCCGGGGAGACACCTGTTGTCCGTGGGACGAATATGGCCATTGACATGCCTGGTCAAATTACAAAAAAAAATCACCTCTACGGTGTGGAATTATTTTAACACAAATGCGGACAACAGGTGTCAAGCCGTGTGTTGCCTTTGTCAAGCTGTAATAAGTAGGGGTAAGGATGTTAACCACCTCGGAACATCCTCCCTTATACGTCCCCTGCAGCGCATTCATCATAAGTCAGTGACAAGTTCAAAAACTTTGGATGACAGCGGAAGCAGTCCACTGACCACTAAATCCCTTCCTCTTGTAACCAAGCTCCTGCAAACCACACCACCAACTCCCTCAGTGTCAATTTCCACCTTACACAGGAAAGCCAATAGTCCTGCAGACCATGTCACTGGCAAGTCTGATGAGTCCTCTCCTGCCCGGGATTCCTCCGATGCATCCTTGAGTGTAACGCCACTTTCGGCATTCAGCCACCGCGTGCCGAAGACTGGAGCATCAGCAAACAGTCCTGAACCTGCCCTGCCATCATCTGAAGCAAGAGGTGGTAACGAGGTGGAATTCAACCCTCTATATGCTTCAGAGGATGGAAGAACAGCAAAAGGCCATTCAAGCCTATACATCTGCCTACGATACAGGCAAAGGAGGGGGAATGCACCTGACTCAAGCGCAGTGGAGGATGATTTCAACGTTGTGCAAGGTTCTGCAACCCTTTGAACTTGCCACACGTGAAGTCAGTTCAGACACTGCCAGCCTGAGTCAGGTCATTCCCCTCATCAGGCTTTTGCAGAAGAAGTTGGAGACATTGAAGGAGGAGCTAAAACAGAGCGATTCCGCTAGGCATGTGGGAATTGTGGATGGAGCCCTTAATTCGCTTAACCAGGATTCCCGGGTGGTCAATCTGTTGAAATCAGAGCACTACATTTTGGCCACCGTGCTCGATCCTAGATTTAAAACCTACGTTGTATCTCTCTTTCCGGCAGACACAAGTCAGCAGAGGTTCAAAGACCTGCTGGTGAGAAAATTGTCAAGTCAAGCGGAACGTGACCCGTCAACAGCTGCTCCTTCACATTCTCCCGCAACTGGGGGTGCGAGGAAAAGGCTAAGAATTCCGAGCCCACCCGCTGGCGGTGATGCAGGGAGGTCTGGAGCGAGTGCTGACATCTGGTCCGGACTGAAGGACCTGCCAACGATTACTGACATGTCGTCTACTGTCACTGCATATGATTGAAAGAATGGTGGAGGATTATATGAGTGACCGCTTCCAAGTAGGCACGTCAGACAGTCCGTACTTATACTGGCAGGAAAAAGAGGCAATTTGGAGGCCCTTGCAGAAACTGGCTTTATTTTACCTAAGTTGCCCACCCTCCAGTGTGTACTCCGAAAGAGTGTTTAGTGCAGCCGCTCACCTTGTCAGCAATCGGCGTACGAGGTTACTTCCAGAAAATGTGGAAAAGATGATGTTCATAAAAATGAATTATAATCAATTCCACCGTGGAGACATTCACCAGCAATTGCCTCCAGAAAGTACACAGGGACCTGAGATGGTGGATTCCAGTGGGGACGAATTAATAATCTGTGAAGAGGGGGATGTACACAGTGAGTGAGGGTGAGGAATCGACGATAAGGAGGAGGTGGACATCTTGCCTCTGTAGAGCCAGTTTGTGCAAGGAGAGATTGATTGCCTCTTTTTTGGTGGGGGCCCAAACCAACCAGTCATTTCAGTTACAGTTGTGTGGCAGACCCTGTCGCTGAAATGATGGGTTTGTTAAAGTGTGCATGTCCTATTTATACAACATAAGGGTGGGTGGGAGGGCCCAAGGACAATTCCATCTTGCACCTCTTTTTTCTTTCATTTTTCTTTGCATCATGTGCTGTTTGGGGACAATTTTTTTGAAGTGCCATCCTGCCTGACACTGCAGTGCCACTCCTAGATGGGCCAGGTGTTTGTGTCGGCCACTTGTGTCGCTTAGCTTAGCCATCCAGTGACCTTGGTGCACCTCTTTTTTTTTTTGCATCATGTGCTGTTTGGGGACTATTTTTTAAACCGACCATCCTGTCTGACACTGCAGTGCCACTCCTAGATGGGCCAGGTGTTTGTGTCGGCCACTTGGGTCGCTTAGTTTAGTCATCCAATGACCTTGGTGCAAATTTTAGGACTAAAAATAATATTGTGAGGTGTGAGGTGTTCAGAATAGACTGGAAATGAGTGGAAATTATGGTTATTGAGGTTAATAATACTATGGGATCAAAATGACCCCCAAATTATTCTAGGATTTAAGCTGTTTTTGAGGGTTTTTTGTAAAAAAACACCCGAATCCAAAACACACCCAAATCCGACAAAAAAATTTCAGGTAGGTTTTGCCAAAACACGTCCGAATCCAAAACACGGCCGCGGAACCGAATCCAAAACCAAAACACAAAACCCGAAAAATGTCCGGTGCACATCACTACTATGTTGTACACCAGTGTGCTTTGTTCACTTAACATATATATAAAATAGTTACAAAGTTAGAAAAAGGAAAAGAATAAAAAATATACTGTTGCATAATTTGTTTGTACTGTTCTCCAAACTGCACCTCAGTACACTGTACATCAGTGTGCTTTGTTCACTTTACATACATATAAAAAAGTAAAAAATTATTAAAAAAGAAAATTGAATAAAAAACTATATTGTTGTATAATTGTTTGTACTGCTCTGTGTACAGCACCCGAGTGTGCTTTGTTCACTTCAAATACATATAAAAAAGTGAAAAAAGAATTAAAAAAATATTGTTGTTTTATTTGTTTGTACTGTTCTCCGCACTGTACCCCAGTACACTGTACACCAGTGTGCTTTGTTCACTTAACATACATATAAAAAAGTAAAAACATTAAAAAAAGAAAAATAATAAAAATATATTGTTGTATAATTTGTTTGCACTGTTCAACAAGCTGTACCCAAGTACGCTGTATCCCAGTGTGTTTTGTTTACTTCACTTAACCTCTGTCACCAAGCTGCCAGTTAAAAAAAGAAACAAGAAAATAATATATTGTTGTATAATTTTGTCATCTGGTCGAGTCTAAAAGAATTGCATAACAATAGTGACACCTCTACCATATCTCCATCTTGGATAGTCACCATCCAAAGAATGGTGGAGGATTATTTTCATGACACCGTACAAATAGGAATGTTACAGAGTCCTTTTGGCTAGTGGAAGGTAAAAAAGGCAATTTGTACAAACTGACTTTGCATTACTTAAGCTGCCCACCCGCTAGTGTGTTTTTAGCACAGCTGGAAACTTTATCAGTGATTGTTGTAGGAGACTACTTCCTCAAAATGTGGAAAAGATGACGTTAATCAAAATGAACTACAAATTCCATGATGAAGCCCTTTATCAGCAATTGCATCAAAGTACAGGGACTTCTGTAATGGTGGATTCCAACCGGGATGAATTGATATTGTGTGAGGATGTTATACACACTAATGAGGGTGAGGATGGTAGTGACAATAACATCCTGCAGAGCTGTTAGTTTTGCTGTCTTAAGCCCATTGGTAGCTTGTTTTGTTGGGGCCCAAACAAACCAAGCACTTCAGTAACAAAGTGGTAGTTCCTGTCGCTGCTTGGTGTGTTAAATTGTGCATGCCCTTTTTAATATCCAACAAAAAGGGTTGGAGGTCCCAACAACAATTCCATCTTGCACCACTTTTCATTTCTGTCACTGCTGTTTTGCAATGTTTCATAAATGTGGCATAAATTGCTGTGTGTTTGCTCCACTGTTCTGTCGCTTAGTGACCAGCCAGCTCGCTCGCTGCAACTATAGGCCTAAGCTGGATGAAAATAATATTGTGAGCTGTGTGGTGGTAAAAATTGATTGGAAATGACTGGACATTAATGTTACTGAGGTTAATAACACTATAGGAACAAAAAAAGGCCGAAATTATGTGATTTTATTTTTTGTTTAAAAAAAAAAAATACAAAATCAAAACCTGTCACTACATTTAGGTAAAAACAAAAACAAGACCGGATGATGACTTAGAACCTAAACCAAAAGCAGCAAAAATGGTTAAGCGTACATCTCTAGTTTCCATACACATAATGATTCCAAAGTATTTTTAGAGACGTGAAAGTTCTGCTCTGTGAACTAATTTGTATTTACAGGTTAAGACAAATTACAAGATAAACAAGACACAGTATTGATAAATATTCTAATTACATTTATGCTTCCTTACCTAGTTGCATAACATAAAGACAAACATATATAATACAAAACTAAACAATAAACATACACTTGCAAGAATATGATACAAGTATGAGAGATAATGTATTACTACTTTTTTCTTGTTGTCATTTCATCTTTCCTCTCCAACTCCTACTGCACTGTCTCTCTTCCTCCAGCTCACTTAAACCATACTGGCCTACTCTCCCAGAAAAGCTGGGAGGCTCTCAAAAATTGGGTGGCACTCCCGCCGCCCCCGTCCCCCCGGGTAAGTGGGCAAGTCTCCCGCATCCTGCTCCCCCCACCGCACACCCCACACCGCCACCCACACTCCCGCGGCATCCCGACAAACAGGACAGGCAGGCATTGTAAAGCAGGGGCATGGCTATGATGACGTGATCGCATCACCACGCCCCAGACCTGCCACCTCCACTCCCCCCTACTGTATGACCTGACTACTCCCTCCTGCAGACCAAACTCATATTTATACTCCTAACTTAACTATCTAGCAAAACTTTTCTCTTATGTTGAAAACAAGATAAAACCAGAATCATGGTGTGCTTCAAAGTGATTACCAGTTGTGCATTCCCTTTATTCTGTGCATTAAGGTATGCCTACATCACTTCCTCAAAGGAATAACGTTTTCCATTTCCATGAGATCCTAGCTCATAACTCAGCTTTTAAAAATAACTAAAATAACCATTAATCCATTGTTACACAGAAGTTTAAATTAGGTCAAGACTATATTAATAGACTTCACTTCTTTGTATTTTAAATTCCAACCAGTTCTTGCAAATGCCTTAACATATTTGAAACACAAATCTAGGTGACTTGATTAAAGTAAACTGTTGTCTGGCCCTCATGAGTATCAAAGGAAAACCAGTTCTAATTAACATGCTTATTCTGAATTGAGGGGCAGATTTATTAAGCTCGGTGAAGTGATAAAGTGGAAAGTGATAAAGGACCAGCCAATCAGATCCTAGCTACCATGTCACAGGTTGGTGTATGAAAAATGACAGGAGCTGACTGGCTGGTGCTTTATCACCTTTCAATTTATCATTTCACTGAGTTTAATAAATATGCCCCTGAATTCCTGATCTCAATATCTATAGATCTACACAAAGACAACCTGTGTTCTCCAAAGATACACAATTATACACTATATTAGATATGATATTTTAATCCAAACAAATTCGCTTTAATCCTGACACGTACTTAATTATATTTTTTTAAAGAATTAAGATATATGATTACACTCTGACACAAGAGAATCAATTATATAGGCTGGTAAATCATTAATACAAATAACAAAGTAAAAGAGGAAATGAATTACTTAATACTGATCGGAAAATAAAAGAGAACTCCAAAGGTCAAGGCTGGCAGGAGACAATGATGGTCAAGAAACAAAGTTAAAGTCAAAAACAATAACAAGCCACTGAAGCAGAAACTATCACCAGAGTAATGGCAAGGCTATTTATTGTTTGGGTAACAAATGGAGTGGAGTCTGAATTTCAGACACAATGAGTGGGTTGGGTATGGGTGACTGGTGGTTGGAATACTGCTCGTCACCATACGGATGCCGGGATCACAGTGTTTAGATTGCAGGTGGGGGGCAAGCACTACAAAGCCCCTTTCGGGATCACTGAACTTGCCACGTAACGGGCTTAGTGGCTCACTGCGCTGGCCACAGGTTCTATTCCCACTCTATGGGTGTTGTGGACACCCATGAATGGGAATGGTCCCTGTCAGTCAGCATGCCGACTGTCAGTCTTTCCACCTGGCAGGATTCTGGCATCGGTATAGTGACCGATGGTCACATTACTGCATCCCCAATGAGCAGCACCTGGGAGACAGACCAAGGCAGAGCCAGAGTAAGTGTGTGTGGGGGGGGGGGGGTTAAGGGGGAGGGCACAGGAGACACTGTACCCTTGGAACCCCTCTGTCAAGGGTTCCCCTGGCAGAGCACACTGACATCAGCAATTATCCCTTTTGTGCAGCACCAGAAGAAAGAATCTGGCAGCCAGAATGTGAGTAGGATAGCACAGAGCATCCCAACCACAGGAGAGACAGGAAGGGGAGAGGGATCTAAGTGAACCAGGGATGCCAGCTTTTCTCCCCTCCCATACACAGCAGGTTAGAATGATGTGACTGGGTCCTGTGTTACCTGTTATCTGATGAGAGAATTCGGGACTGGAGAGAGACACACAGAGAGTCCTCCTGAGTCATGTCCCAGTGTGTAATTAGTACAGAGGCTGTTGCTATTCTTGCATGTGACAAGATAATTATTCAGTCATGGTATAAAAGGACATGTTTCTCAATCATTCTAAATTAAATCCATATACAGTAACATTTATTAAAATACAAAAATGAACAAGACATTAAGACATATTTATAACCAATGGTTCCCAAACTGTGTGCCCTGGTACCCTGGGCTACCACTGAGCAATTGCAGGGGTACAGGACTAAATACAATTCTTTATGGTCAATGTGATAGTCAAAATTGGTGGCTACCAATCACAAAATCCATGGACAAATAGAAGTGCAACCCTGTCTATCTCCACAAAACTGAATTTAAGGATAAAAACTATTTATGTAATTTTATCATTTTTTTCTGATTTTCTCAATAAGAGTTTGGAAAAACATAGGCCAGCATTCAATGGTGTTTATTTCTTACGGACTTCTGATCAAATGGCTATGGAACAATATCATATAATATGATACACGTTCATATAAGATGAACTTTCTTATAACTTTATCTATAGTAACCAACATATATTATTTTGCATAGCAATATTATTATGTATTCATATTGATAAAGTAACAAAGTATCATTTAAATAATAATAGGCATAGATTGATTTTAATAATCAAAGAGAGAACATTCCCAAGTGTTCAAATAAAAGAAATTAAACTTAATTAAAATGTTAAATTTAAGGCCAAGGCATTTATCTTGCCATTATTAGCATCTGATCTGTTTTAGTATTGATATATAGCAAACTTAATTTATATATATATATATATTTTCTGTTAACTATAGACATGGCTCTTGGTTTTGAAATATAGATTCTCAGTTATCAAGCATTGTCAAACATGTTGATACATTTTAGTTGTTCTTGTGTTAAAAGTATTTATCAGTCTAGACATGAATAATCAAGTGCCTCATTTAATCCTTCAGGTTGGAGAGTATATAATATAAAGATCCATGTGGAATTGTATAAACACTGACTTCTAAATCTATCTACCATTCTATATGTTTATGGTGCATATTCTGCACATGTTACTATTAAACTGTGAGGATTATTGTTGTCTGTTTGTGAAAAATGATTTGGAATCCTATGCATCTGTAGATTTTTAATAATGTTTCTTTTGACTTACCTAAACCTAGAATTTCAGAACCGTGTGGTGCGTCAAACATATTGCAATGAACACTTGCACTTCAAAACATAAATTACATAACATGTCTTGCAGTTAATGAAGCTTTTTATTGGAATTGTTTGTTTTGTAATATTAAAGTGATGAATGTATGTTTATTATTAATGTTTACACATCAAACAAGTATTTATATCACCTAAAACAAACATTACATTGCTTGGTATCGAAGTGTTGATTTTACTTGTTGAATTAGGTTTTAATATACTAGGTGTTAAGGTGTCTTTAATGTTTTTGTTCTTGTTAAACGCCACATAAATATATTTTTCTGCACTTTCTTTTATATTGGTACTTGTTCAGATTTTGAAGTTATTTTTCAATACAATATCGATTTTATTTGTTTAGATTTTTTTATTGTAAGTAGTGACAAATAGTAATCTGAGATTCATTTTCTTTTCATCTTACTGTCTTTTTCTGAGTTTTTAAAAATTGGTCCCTATTTAAAGAGATGCAAAGTTTCTAATAAATTGTCAGGATAACCTCGTGGCTTAAAAATTTGTCCTAGCATAGTTTTGGTTTGTTCTTGAAATTTATTATCGCACTTACAATTTCTTCTGAGTATATTTTTAATCTGTGCTATGTAATGTCAACTGAAATAACAATGTTAATTGGTATTGACTTTTTGTTAATGCTGGTACAGTACTTGTGTGATTTTTTCTTTTGTTTCCAAGAATCATCGAGGAAGTCTATTTTTTTACAAATCAGAAGTGAATTTTAAATTTAGATCATCTGAAATGAGAAATATGACAAATTTTCATGCTGAAAGGGAATCCTCTCCCTAAATGATAAGACAAGCATCTTTATGTCAGCCATATAAGATCATGTTAGTAATGCAATCAATCTTTGATATATCTTATTTACTCTGATGTTTGTGTAATATGAATGTTCCTTCACTCCTCTGGCTCATTAGCTATTCACTTTGATAAGGGCATTTATGCATTCAAGGTGCCATGTCCCTTGTGGCTACTAGTTGGGTTCAGTATACACATATACAGTAATTAATATTACTTTATGTTCTTTAAGCCCAATGACTCTATAGAAATGACTTAAAAGCTTCATGTTTATATTTCTCACTAAACACTTAGTCAGTTATTTAAAAAAACAATAATAAAGAATGTTATTATACAGTGTTTAATATCACAAAAGTCACAATTCTTACTACATAAAAATAGTGTTAACAAATTGACATACTCTACTTAGAAATTTAAACTAAAACTATTTTCTTAACTTAAAACAGGAATGAAAACAGTAATGTACATACTGTAGCACAAATACATATTTTTTTCTGCCTTGGAAAGACTAGAAGGTATGCACAATTTGAGCATGAGAAAAGTTCTCAAAACATTTCATTAGTTTGAAACAGTTTTTGTAGCCCAACCCCTTATTTTAAAATAAAAAAACGTGTTCTACATAAATTATAATGTTTAACTAGAACATATTGTAGTAGAGACTTGAAAGGTGGTCAGATAAACAGTATATGATATATTTGTATAGGAAACATGATGCTTATTGATGATGAAACATTATGTTTATTGATGATACCTGTCATGTGACTGGTTCCCCTGATTACAAATTTGTACAGATGTCTAATATAGATGGATGGGTTAGGTGCACATACAGTGCTAAGTATAAATACATAACTTCCCTGATGAAATGAAAGTCTTTGGTCAGTGGAGTTTTCTTGCTGTTTCTAGGTCTCATTGTAGTCCTTAATTTTAAACATGTTACTGTAGCCTTTGGCTCTTGAAGTAAAACTATAGTAGATAATTGTTTTTATTTAATTTATTCTTTTGATCTCAAAGATTCTATTTTGTAGCATGTCAAGCATCATTCAACTTTAAAATATATAAAATATTCTCCAGTGGAGACATCTGCAAGCTGCTTTTTCATTTTTCCTTGAGGGTTTGCTTCTCTGTCTTTCACTGATAGCCAAGTTCAATAAACTGAGATTTCTAAAGCCATTCTATAACTTTTCCAAACGCTTATGTATCCTACTGTGAGAAGAAAAACCTCTTGTATATTTATTACATTTATTTTAGACTCCATTGTAGAAAACTTGGTTACACATTAATATAAATTTCACAGTGGAATTGCTTCTATCAGCGAGTAGGACAATGATGTTCATGAAATTGATACTGAAATTGTTTCTGACAAGGGTTCAACACATTTGTCCTAGTTTGGTTGTATTAACTGGTTTTCTAAACATCGAGCCAACTCCTCTTCATACTTTCCACTTTATAATTCCTAAGCAAAGGAAATTCATTTACCTAAACAGATGAGTTTCTACATAACAAAACTACTGTAGCATTAAAGTAAATAAGAAAATTAAGAGTTTAGGAGTCTCATTATGTACTAATATTCTCCTTCCTCACAAGTCTACTTCCCAGATATTATGATTTACTAAGATTTTTTTTTCTCCTGGGTCCTCCTAGATGATATTTAAATTCACTTCAGAATTTGAATATTTTTTAACTTCTTTTAGTCTTTCTTTCCAGTAAAGCCTTAGATATGTTTTAAACTCTTAATACAAGTTCCTCAGCTCTAGTTCTTGCCTCCTAAAAAGAACTGAAATGATAACCATTATTGTACATGGTGTAATAAATCTAACTGTTTTACTACATGTTATTCTGCATTTTATTAATTCAAGAATATATTTTTAAAAACAAGCCAATGCACCCAATGTTTAAATTCCAGAACGGCAACTTGCAATCAGAGAAGAAACGGCAATCAACTCTCAATAAACGAATATAGAGATAGTGAAATACAGTAGATAAAAAAATAAAAAAGTTTTGTTTCTTATGGGACCATGTAAGCAAACTCCTAAAGGTAGGGCTATGCCAAGTGCAGTGCCACAACCCATGCTGCAAGGTCAAGGGGACAGCATGGCTGACCATCCCTGGTACCGGAAGGCTTGTGGTTCCCAGGTGTCTCAGCTGTACACTATTATTATTATTAATAACAGATTATTCTATTGCACGGCAAATTCTGTTGTGCTTTACAATCGGGAGATGAGTCAAGAGGAAAGATGTGGCAAAAAGCTGGTAAATGAGGTTTGTGAAAAAGTCAGAGAGTTTCAACTGCAGGGAAGTATGTATGAATGTATGGGGGGCTATAGAGGTATGGGGGGTCATTCCGAGTTGATCGCTAGCTGAAAATGTTCGCTGCACAGCGATGAAGCAAAAACCCAGGACTTCTGCGCATGTGTATGCGGCACAATGCGCACGCGTGATGTACTTTCACAACGGCCGATGTAGTTTCACACAATGTCTAGCAAAGCTTTTCAGTCGCACTGCTGGCCGCAGAGTGTTTGACATGAAGTGGGCGTTTCGGGGTGTCAACTGACTGTTTTCAGGGAGTGTTTGAAAAAACGCAGGCATGCCAGGAAAAATGCAGGTGTGGCAGGGAGAACGTAGGGCGTGTTTGTGACGTCACATCCAGAACTAAACAGTCTGAAGTGATCGCAAGCTAGGAGTAGGTCTGGAGCTACTCTAAAACTGCACAATCTTTTTTTGTGGTCGCTCTGCGATCCTTTCGTTCGCACTTCTGCTAAGCTAAAATACACTCCCAGAGGGCGGCTGCTTAGCGTTTGCACGACTGCTAAAAACTGCTAGCGAGCGATCAACTCAGAATGACCCCCATAGAGGTAGAGAAAAGTTGGGTGTACAAGTCAGTCTGTTGAAGTGGACATTTTGAAGTGGGGGTATGGAAAAGTGAAGGTTTTCCATACCCCCGTGCACGCTCCGGGAAAGGAGATGTGGCCACTCCAAAGGGGGCATGTCCTTAAGTGTAGTGTACCACAGCATATACACATTTTGCAACACAATAGTAGGACCCCTTATACTATCTAGTACTGGTGCCCCCTACACATTGGGGGTAATTCCAAGTTGATCGTAGCAGGAAATTTTTTAGCAGTTGGGCAAAACCATGTGCACTGCAGGGGGGGCAGATATAACATGTGCAGAGAGAGATAGATTTGGGTGTGGTGAGTTCAATCTGCAATCTAAATTGCAGTGTAAAAATAAAGCAGCCAGTATTTACCCTGCACAGAAACAAAATAATCCACCCAAATCTAACTCTCTCTGCAAATGTTATATCTGCCCCCCTGCAGTGCACATGGTTTTGCCCAACTGCTAAAACTTTTCCTGCTGCGATCAACTTGGAATTACCCCCATTATCCCACACACAAAGAGCAAAAATTATGCCAGAATGTATGAGCCAAGATTCACATTATGCCACAAGGAATAAGACAAAATTCAAATTATGCCACACGGAACAAGCCAAAATTCCCATTATGCCAGACAGTAGGAGCCAACATTCACATTATGCCAACAGTATGTCTCAGTATTTTATGTGACTGATTCCTCCTTTATGATGGGCATTACTAAAGAAGTTGCCACAAAATACATTAATGCTTCATTTACAAGCTGTACAAGTGTAAAACAGCAGTGCAAGTGCTCTGTTGTAACATTGGGCACTGACTTGTGTACAATTTGTTCTTGTAACATCATGTTCAGAAAGTAAGTGAAACTGATTGTTCCCTCTTCATAATGTGCTGGGGCTCTCTCCTGAAGTCAGGTGTTCCATCTTCTGGACTTCAAAATTATTCCCAGGGAGAGGCCCCTTAGAGCACTGCACCAAACAGCTCAGACCTCAATGCCCTGCACCCAGCACCCCACAGCCTCAATCATGGGCTTGACCACCCCTGCACTGACCTCCTCACCCTCACCACGCAGCACTGTTCCCACCGCCTACCCTCTGACAGAGCTCGGCAGGCTACTTCCCTAAAACATCTGACCTACACTGCATGAAGGCTCTCTAGCAGTACCTGAGCCACAGCCACAGTCCTGACAGCATCTCTCCTTGCCACTGTCCTCTGGCTCTACATCTCCTGGCTGCTGTCCAGCGGGCAGAGCTCCCGGCCCTTCCACTGATCTCGGCTGCTGGCTCTTCTGCAGACTCTCCACAGTTGTCAGTGAATCTGCCCACATGGCGGTAACAGCCCTTGAGGGAAGCGGCCGGCGATGCAGATCAGGCCTTCAGTGTAAGATGTGCGCTGACCCCCATGTTATGGTTTTGGATTCATCTTCATGTTTTGTTTTGTTTTTAAATCGATAATTATTACAATTTTATAAAAACTGCTCAAATAGTGTAATTGTTGCAATTCAAAACCAAAAATTCAGATTTATAAAACCGAATTCCGAACCTGTAAGCGGATTCAAAGGTGTATTGGCATCAACATTTCAAGGCATTAGCCCCATCATCAGGATTACACTAAAGTACAGATGTGCACCAACCATTTTTGCTGGTTTTGGTTATGATATGTTGTCCAATTTTTGTTTTGGATTCGGTTTTGGATTTTTTCCATAAATTGACAAAAAAAGCTAAAATTACATCATTTGGCCCTTTTTTTTGTTCCTAGAATATTATTAATCTCAATAACATTAATTTCCACTCATTTTGGTAGATCAATAGTGAATTTTAAATTTAGATCATCTGAAATGAGAAATACGACAAATTTGCATGCTGAAAGGGAATTCTCTCTCTAAATGATAAGACAAGCATCTTTATGTCAGCCATATAAGACCAGGTTAGTAATGCAATCAATCCTTGATATATGTTATTTACTCTGACGTTTGTATAATATGAATGTTCCTTCACTCCTCTGGCTCATTATCTACTCAGTTTGATAAGGGCATTTATGCATTCAAGGTGCCATGTCCCTTGTGGCTACTAGTTGGGTTCAGTATACACATATACAGGAAGTAATATTACTTTATGTTCTTTAAGCCCAATGAAAGTTATTTATTTTCATAAGTGTAAGTTAAAAAGGATTAATTAAAAAAATGGTGTCTCTATAAAACCTCTATAGAAATGACTTAAAAGCTTCATGTTTATATCTCTCACTAAACACTTAGTCAGTTTAAAAACCCCCCCACTAATACAGAATGTTATTTTACAGTGTTTAATATCACAAAAACTCACAATTCTTACTAAATAAAAATAGTATTAACAAATTGACATACTGTACTTAGAAATTGAAACTCAAACAATTTTCTTAACTTAAAACAGAAATGAAAACAGAAATGTACATACTGTAGCACAAATACATATTTGTGTCTGCCTGGGAAAGACTAGAAGGTATGGACAATTTGAGCATGAGAAAAGTTCTCAAAACATTTCATTAGTTTTTAACAGTTTTTGTAGCCCAACCCCTCATTTTAAATAAAAAAGCATGTGTTCTACATAAATTATAATGTTTAACTAGAACATATTGTAGTAGAGACTTGAAAGGTGGTCAGATAAACAGTATATATTTGCATAGGAAACATGATGTTTATTGATGATGAAACATTGTTTATTAATGATACCTGTCATGTGACTTGTTCCCCTGATTAAAAATTTGTACAGATGTGTAACACAGATGGGTGGGTTAGGTGCACATACAGCGCTAAGTGTAAATAAATAACTTCCATGATGAAATTAAAGTCTTTGGTCAGTAGAGTTTTCTTGCTGTTTCTAGGTCTCTTTGTAGTCCTTAAACCATTGAGTGATAATATTAATCTATTATTTCCCTGATTGTCTTAATTTTAAACATGTCACCGTAGCCTTTGGCTCTTGAAGTTAAACTATAATAGATCATTTTTTTATTTAATTTATTATTTTTATCTCAAAGATCCTATTTTGTAGCATGTCAAGTATCATTCAACTTTAAAATATATAAAATATTCTCCAGTGGAGACATCTGCAAGCTGCTTTTTCATTTTTCCTTGAGGGTTTGCTTCTCTGTCTTTCACTGATAGCCAAGTTTACGCAAACTCAGGTTTCTAAAGCCATTCTATAACTTTTCCAAACACTTATGTATCCTACTGTGAGAAGAAAAACCTCTTGTATATTTATTACATTTATTTTAGACTCCATTGTAGACAACTTGGTTACACATAAATATAAATATCACAGTGGAATTGCATCTATCAGGGAGTAGGACAATGATGTTCATGAAATTGATAATGAAATTGTTTCTGACAAGGGTTTAACACATTTGTCCTATTTTGGTTGTATTAATTGGTTTTCTAGCAACTCCTCTTCATACTTCCCACTCTATAATTCCTACGCAAAGGAAATTCAAGTAGTGTATTTAGAAAAAGTCATCCAAATACCAATGTATTGACATTTTCTTGCATTTACCTAAACAGATGAGTTTCTACATAACAAAACTACTGTACAGTAGCATTAAAGTAAATCAGAAAATGAGAGTTTAGGAGTCTCATTATGTTCTAATATTCTCCTTCCTCACAAGTCTACTTCCCAGATATTATGATTTACTAAGATTTTTTTTTTCTCCTGGGTCCTCCTAGATGATATTTAAATTCACTTCAGAATTTGAATATTTTTTAACTTCTTTTAGTCTATCTTTCCAGTAAACCCTTAGATATGTTTTAAGCTCTTAATACAAGTTCCTCAGCTCTAGTTCTTGCCTCCTAAAAAGAACTGAAATGATAACCATTATTGTAAATGGTATAATAAATCTAACTATTTTACTACATGTTAAACTGCATTTTATTAATTCAAGAATATATTTTTAAAAACATGCCAGTGCACCCAATGCTTAAATTCCAGAACTGCAACTTGCAGTCAGAGAAGAAACGGCAATCAGCTCTCAATTAAAGAATATAGAGATAGTGAAATACAGTAAATAAAATAATAAAAAAGTTTTGTTTCTTATGGGACCATGTAAGCAAATTCCTAAAGGTAGGGCTATGCCAAGTGCAGTGCCACAACCCATGCTGCAAGGTCAAGAGGACAGCATGGCTGACCATCCCTGGTCCCGGAAGGCTTGCGGTTCCCAGCTGTCTCAACTTTACACTATTATTATCAGTTTATTCTATATCGCAGCAAATTCTGTTGTGCTTTACAATTGGGAGATGAGTCAAGAGGAAAGACGTGGCAAAAAGCTGGCAAATGAGGTTTGTGAAGAAGTCAGAGAGTTCCAACTGCAGGGAAGTGTATGCATGTATGGGGGGCTATAGAGGTATAGAGGTAGAGAAAAGCTGGGGGTACAAGTCAGTCTGTCGAAGTTTAAATTTTGAACTGGGGTATGGAAAAGTGAAGGTTTTCCATACCCCCGCATGCACTGCGGGAAAGGAGATGTGGCCACTCAAAAGGGGCATGTCCTTAAGAGTAGTGTACCACACCATAAACACATTTTGCATCACAATAGTAGGACCACTTATACTATCTAGTACTGGTGCCCCTTACTCATTATGCCACACACAAAAAGCCAAAATTCACATTATGCTAGACAGTATCAGCCAAAATTCACATTATGCCATACAGTATGAGCCAAAATTCACATTATGCCTGACAGTATGAGCCAAAATTAACATTATGCCAGACAGTATGAGCCAAAATTCACATTGTGCCTCACGGAATAAGCCAAAATTCACATTATGCCACATGTAATAAGCCAAAATTCACATTATGCCAGACAGTAGGAGCCTAAATTCACATTTTGCCTGAGAGTATGATTCCTTCTTTATGATGGGCATTATTAAAGAAGTTGCCACAAAATACATTAATGCTTCATTTACAAGCTGTACAAGTGTAAAACAGCAGTGCAAGTGCTCTGTTGTAACATTGGGCACTGACTTGTGTACAATTTGTTCTTGTAACATCATGTTCAGAAAGTAAGTGAAACTGATTGTTCCCTCTTCATAATGTGCTGGGGCTCTCTCCTGAAGTCAGGTGTTCCATCTCCTGGACTTCAAAGTTATTCCCAGGGAGAGGCCCCTTAGAGCACTGCACCACACAGCTCAGACCTCAATGCCCTGCACCCAGCACCCCACAGCCTCAATCATGGGCTTGACCACCCCTGCACTGACCTCCTCACCCGCACCCCACAGCACCACTCCTGCGGCCTACCCTCTGGCAGAGCCCGGCAGGCTTCCTCACTAACACAGCTGACCTCCGCTGCATGCAGGCTCTCCAGCAGTACCTGAGCTACAGCCACAGTCCTGGCAGTGTCTCTCCTCGCCACTGTCCTCTGGCTCTACATCTCCTGGCTGCTGTCCAGCGGCCAGAGCTTCCAGCCCCTCAACTGATCTCGGCTGCAGGCTACTCTGAAGACTCTCCCCGATCATGGGTGGATCTGCCCACATGGCAGTAACGGCCCTGGAGGGAAGCGGCCAGTGGTGTAGATCAGGCCTTCAGTGTGAGATGTGTGCTGACCGCCGTGTTATAGTTTTGGATTCATCTTCATGTTTGTTTTGCTTTTTTAAATCGATAATGATTAATAAAAATTTATAAAAACTGCTATAATAATGTAATTGTTGCAATTCAAAACCAAAAATTCAGATTTAGAAACCGAATTCCGAACCTGTAAGCGGATTCAAAGGTGTATTGGCATCAACATTTCAAGGCATTAGCCCCATCATCAGGATTACACTAAAATAGAGATGTGCACCAACCATTTTTGCTGGTTTTGGTTATAATATGTCGTCCAATTTTTGTTTTGGATTCAGTTTTGGATTTTTTCCATAAATTGACAAAAAAAAGCCAAAATCACATAATTTGGCCTTTTTTTGTTCCTAGAATATTATTAATCTCAATAACATTCATTTCGACTCATTTTGGTAAATCAATAGTGAATTTTAAATTTAGATCATCTGAAATGAGAAGAAATATGACAAATTTGCATGCTGAAAGGGAATCCTCTCCCTAAATGATAAGACAAGCATCTTTATGTCAGTCATATAAGACCAGGTTAGTAATGCAATCAATCCTTGATATATGTTATTTACTCTGATGTTTGTGTAATATGAATGTTCCTTCACTCCTCTGGCTCATTATCTACTCACTCTGATAAGGGCATTTATGCATTCAGGGTGACATGTCCCTTGTGGCTTCTAGTTGGGTTCAGTATACAAATATACAGGAAGTAATATTACTTTATGTTCTTTAAGCCCAATGAAAGTTATTTCTTTGCATAAGTGTAAGTTAAAAAGGATTAATTAAAAAAATGGGGTCCCTATAAGACCTCTATAGAAATGACTTAAAAGTTTCATGTTTATATCTCTCACTAAACACTTAGTTATTTTAAAAAACACTAATACAGAATGTTATTATACAGTATTTAATATGACAAAAAGTCATAATTTTTACTACATAAAAATAGTTAACAAATTGACATACTGTACTTAGGCCCTCATTCCGAGTTGTTCGCTCGCTAGCAGATTTTAGCAGCATTGCACATGCTAGGCCGCCGCCCTCTGAGAGTGTATGTTAGCTTAGCAGAATTGCGAACGAAAGATTAGCAGAATTGCGAATAGAAAATTCTTAGCAGTTTCGGAGTAGCTTGAGACTTACTCCTACACTGCGATCAGCTCAGCCCGTTTCGTTTCTGGTTTGACGTCACAAACACGCCCTGCATTCGACCAGCCACTCCCCCGTTTCTCCAGACACTCCCGCGTTTTATCCTGGCACGCCTGCGTTTTTCCGCACACTCCCAGAAAACGGTCAGTTTCCACCCAGAAACACCCACTTCCTGTCAATCACACTCCGATCACTTCAACGATGAAAATTCTTCGTTTGGACGTAAGTAAATCTACAAAGTTTTGTGCTAAAATACTTAGCGCATGTGCACTGCGTACCATGCGCATGCACATTTTTGCCTTAATCGCTCCGTTGCGAAAATCTGCAACGAGCGAACAACTTGGAATGACCCCCTTAGAAATTTAAACTAAAACAGTTTTCTTAACTTAAAGTAAAACAGGAATGAAAACAGAAATGTACATACTGTAGCACAAATACATATTTGTGTCTGCCTGGGAAAGACTAGAAGGTATGGACAATTTGAGCATGAGAAAAGTTCTCAAAACATTTCATTAGTTTTTAACAGTTTTTGTAGCTCAACCCCTCATTTTAAAATAAAAACGCATGTGTTCAACATAAATTATAATGTTTAACTAGAACATATTGTAGTAGAGACTTGAAAGGTGGTCAGATAAACAGTATATGATATATTTGCATAGGAAACATGATGTTTATTGATGATGAAACATTATGTTTATTGATGACACCTGCCATGTGACTGTTTCCCCTGATTACAAATTTGTACAGATGTCTAATATAGATTAGTGGGTTAGGTGCACATACAGTGCTAAGTATAAATACATAACTTCCCTGATTAAATGAAAGTCTTTGGTCAGTAGAGTTTTCTTGCTGTTTCTAGGTCTCTTTGTAGTCCTTAAACCATTGAGTGATAATATTAATCAATGATTGTCTTAATTTTAAACATGTCACTGTAGCCTTTGGCTCTTGAAGTTAAACTATAATAGCTATTTTTTTACATTTAATTTGTTTCTTCTTTTTATCTCAAAGATCCTATTTTGTAGCATGTCAAGCGTCATTCAACTTTAAAATATATAAAATATTCTCCAGTGGAGACATCTGCAAGCTGCTTTTTCATTTTTCCTTGAGGGTTTGCTTCTCTGTCTTTCACTGATAGCCAAGTTTACGCAAACTCAGGTTTCTAAAGCCATTCTATAACTTTTCCAAACACTTATGTATCCTACTGTGAGAAGAAAAACCTCTTGCATATTTATTACATTTATTTTAGACTCCATTGCAGAAAACTTGGTTATACATTAATATATATATCACAGTGGAATTGCATCTATTATGGAGTAGGACAATGATGTTCATGAAATTGATACTGAAATTGTTTCTGACAAGGGTTCAACACATTTGTCCTATTTTGGTTGAATTAATTGGTTTTCTAAACATCGAGCCAACTCCTCTTCATACTTCCCACTCTATAATTCCTAAGCAAAGGAAATTCAAGTAGTGTATTTAGAAAAAGTCATCCAAATACCAATGTATTGACATTTTCTTGCATTTACCTAAACAGATGAGTTTCTACATAACAAAACTACTGTAGCATTAAAGTAAATCAGAAAATTAGAGTTTAGGAGTCTCATTATTTACTAATATTCTCCTTCCTCACAAGTCTACTTCCCAGATATTATGATTTACTAAGATTTTTTTTCCTCCTGGGTCCTCCTAGATGATATTTAAATTCACTTCAGAATTTGAATATTTTTTAACTTCTTTTAGTCTATCTTTCCAGTAAACCCTTAGATATGTTTTAAGCTCTTAATACAAGTTCCTCAGCTCTAGTTCTTGCCTCCTAAAAAGAACTGAAATGATAACCATTATTGTAAATGGTATAATAAATCTAACTATTTTACTACATGTTAAACTGCATTTTATTAATTCAATAATATATTTTTAAAAACATGCCAATGCACCCAATGCTTAAAAAGTCCAGAACTGCAACTTGCAGTCAGAGAAGAAATGGCAATCAGCTCTCAATAAAACAATATAGAGATAGTGAAATACAGTAAATAAAATAATAGAAAAGTTTTGTTTCTTATGGGACCATGTAAGCAAATACCTAAAAGTAGGGCTATGCCAAGTGCAGTGCCACAACCCATGCTGCAAGGTCAAGGGGACAGCATGGCTGACCATCCCTGGTCCCGGAAGGCTTGCGGTTCCCAGCTGTCTCAACTTTACACTATTATTATTAATAACAGTTTATTCTATAGCGCAGCAAATTCTGTTGTGCTTTACAATTGGGAGATGAGTCAAAGGAAAGACGTGGCAAAAAGCTGGTAAATGAGGTTTGTGAAGAAGTCAGAGAGTTCCAACTGCAGGGAAGTGTATGCATGTATGGGGGGGCTATAGAGGTGTAGAGGTAGAGAAAAGCTGGGGGTACAAGTCAGTCTGTCGAAGTGGAAATTTTGAACTGGGGTATGGAAAAGTGAAGGTTTTCCATACCCCCGCATGTGCTCCGAGAAAGGAGATGTGGCCACTCCAAAGGGGGCATGTCCTTAAGAGTAGTGTACCACACCATAAACACATTTTGCATCACAATAGTACGATCCCTTATACTATCTAGTACTGGTGCCCCTTACACATTATGCCACACACAAAAAGCCAAAATTCACATTATGCTATACAGTATGAGCCAAAATTCACATTATGCCAGACAGTATGACCCAAAATTCACATTATGCCTCACGGAATAAGCCAAAATTCACATTATGCCATATGTAATAAGCCAAAATTCACATTATGCTATACAGTATGAGCCAAAATTCACATTATGCCTCACGGAATAAGCCAAAATTCACATTATGCCATATGTAATAAGCCAAAATTCACATTATGCCAGACAGTAGGAGCCAAAATTCACATTTTGCCTGACAGTATGATTCCTCCTTTATAATGGGCATTATTAAAGAAGTTGCCACAAAATACATTAATGCTTCATTTACAAGCTATACAAGTGTAAAACAGCAGTGCAAATGCTCTGTTGTAACATTGGGCACTGACTTGTGTACAATTTGTTCTTGTGACATCATGTTCAGAAAGTAAGTGAAACTGATTGTTCCCTCTTCATAATGTGCTGGGGCTCTCTCCTGAAGTCAGGTGTTCCATCTCCTGGACTTCAAAATCATTCCCAGGGAGAGGCCCCTTAGAGCACTGCACCACACAGCTCAGACCTCAATGCCCTGCACCCAGCACCCCACAGCCTCAATCGTGGGCTTGACCACCCCTGCACTGACCTCCTCACCCGCACCCCACAGCACCACTCCTGCAGCCTACCCTCTGGCAGAGCCCGGCAGGCTTCCTCCCTAACACAGCTGACCTCCGCTGAATGCAGGCTCTCCAGCAGTACCTGAGCCACAGCCACAGTCCTTGCAGCATCTCTCCACGCCACTGTCCTCTGGCTCTACATCTCCTGGCTGCTGTCCGGCGGCCAGAGCTTCCAGCCCCTCAACTGATCTCGGCTGCAGGCTACTCTGAAGACTCTCCCCGGTCATGGGTGGATCTGCCCACATGGCAGTAACGGCCCTGGAGGGAAGCGGCCAGTGGTGTAGATCAGGCCATCAGTGTGAGATGTGTGCTGACTGCCGTGTTATGGTTTTGGATTCATCTTCATGTTTGTTTTGCTTTTTTAAATCGATAATGATTAATAAAAATTAATAAAAACTGCTAAAATAATGTAATTGTTGCAATTCAAAACCAAAAATTCAGATTTAGAAACCAAATTCTGAACCTGTAAGCGGATTCAAAGGTGTATTGGCATCAACATTTCAAGGCATTAGCCCCATCATCAGGATTACACTAGTAGAGATGTGCACCAACCATTTTTGCTGGTTTTGGTTATAATATGTCGTCCAATTTTTGTTTTGGATTCGGTTTTGGATTTTTTCCATAAATTGACAAAAAAAAGCCAAAATCACATAATTTGGCCTTTTTTGTTCCTAGAATATTATTAATCTCAATAACATTCATTTCGACTCATTTTGGTAAATCAATAGTGAATTTTAAATTTAGATCATCTGAAATGAGAAGAAATATGACAAATTTGCATGCTGAAAGGGAATCCTCTCCCTAAATGATAAGACAGGCATCTTTATGTCAGTCATATAAGACCAGGTTAGTAATGCAATCAATCCTTGATATATCTTATTTACTCTGATGTTTGTGTAATATGAATGTTCCTTCACTCCTCTGGCACATTATCTACTCACTCTGATAAGGGCATTTATGCATTCAGGGTGACATGTCCCTTGTGGCTACTAGTTGGGTTCAGTATACAAATACTGTATACAGGAAGTAATATTACTTTATGTTCTTTAAGCCCAATTAAAGTTATTTCTATGCATAAGTGTAAGTTAAAAATGATTCATTAAAAAAATGGGGTCTCTATAAGACCAATATAGAAAAGACTTAAAAGTTTCATGTTTATATCTCTCACTAAACACTTAGTTATTTTAAAAAACACTAATACAGAATGTTATTATACAGTGTTTAATATGACAAAAAGTCACAATTTTTACTACATAAAAATAGTTAACAAATTGACATACTGTACTTAGGCCCTCATTCCGTGTTGTTCGCTCGCTAGCAGATTATAGCAGCATTGCACATGCTAGGCCGCCGCCCTCTGGGAGTGTATCTTAGCTTAGCAGAATTGCGAACAAAAGATTAGCAGAATTGCGAATAGAAAATTCTTAGCAGTTTCTGAGTAGCTCGAGACTTACTCCTACACTGCGATCAGCTCAGCCTGTTTCGTTTCTGGTTTGACGTCACAAACACGCCCTGCGTTCGACCAGCCACTCCCCCATTTCTCCAGACACTCCCGCGTTTTATCCTGGCACGCCTGCGTTTTTCCCCACACTCCCAGAAAACGGTCAGTTTCCACCCAGAAACACCCACTTTCCTGTCAATCACACTCCGATCACTTCAACGATGAAAATTCTTCGTTCGGACATGAGTAAATCTACTAAGTTTTGTGCTAAAATACTTAGCGCATGCGCACTGCGTACCATGCGCATGCGCATTTTTGCCTTAATCGCTCTGTTGCGAAAATCTGCAACGAGCGAACAACTCGGAATGACCCCCTTAGAAATTTTAACTAAAACAGTTTTCTTAAAGTAAAAAAAAAATGAAAACAGAAATGTACATACTGTAGCACAAATACATATTTTTGTCTGCATGGGAAAGACTAGAAGGTATGGACAATTTGAGCATGAGAAAAGTTCTCAAAACATTTCATTAGTTTTTAACAGTTTTTGTAGCTCAACCCCTCATTTTAAAATAAAAACGCATGTGTTCAACATAAATTATAATGTTTAACTAGAACATATTGTAGTAGAGACTTGAAAGGTGGTCAGATATGATATATTTGCATAGGAAACATGTTTATTGATGATGAAACATTATGTTTATTGATGACACCTGTCATGTGACTGGTTCCCCTGATTACAAATTTGTACAGATGTCTAATATAGATTAGTGGGTTAGGTGCACATACAGTGCTAAGTATAAATACATAACTTCCCTGATGAAATGAAAGTCTTTGGTCAGTAGAGTTTTCTTGCTGTTTCTAGGTCTCTTTGTAGTCCTTAAACCATTGAGTGATAATATTAATCTATTATTTCCCTGATTGTCTTAATTTTAAACATGTCACTGTAGCCTTTGGCTCTTGAAGTTAAACTATAATAGCTATTTTTTTTACATTTAATTTGTTTCTTCTTTTTATCTCAAAGATCCTATTTTGTAGCATGTCAAGCGTCATTCAACTTTAAAATATATAAAATATTCTCCAGTGGAGACATCTGCAAGCTGCTTTTTCATTTTTCCTTGAGGGTTTGCTTCTCTGTCTTTCACTGATAGCCAAGTTTACGCAAACTCAGGTTTCTAAAGCCATTCTATAACTTTTCAAAACACTTATGTATCCTACTGTGAGAAGAAAAACCTCTTGTATATTTATTACATTTATTTTAGACTCCATCGTAGAAAACTTGGTTATACATTAATATATATATCACAGTGGAATTGCATTTATCAGGGAGTAGGACAATGATGTTCATGAAATTGATAATGAAATTGTTTCTGACAAGGGTTCAACACATTTGTCCTATTTTGGTTGTATTAATTGGTTTTCTAGCAACTCCTCTTCATACTTCCCACTCTATAATTCCTAAGCAAAGGAAATTCAAGTAGTGTATTTAGAAAAAGTCCTCCAGATACCAATGTATTGACATTTTCTTGCATTTACCTAAACAGATGAGTTTCTACATAACAAAACTACTGTGCAGTAGCATTAAAGTAAATCAGAAAATTAGAGTTTAGGAGTCTCATTATGTTCTAATATTCTCCTTCCTCACAAGTCTACTTCCCAGATATTATGATTTACTAAGATTTTTTTTCCTCCTGGGTCCTCCTAGATGATATTTAAATTCACTTCAGAATTTGAATATTTTTTAACTTCTTTTAGTCTATCTTTCCAGTAAACCCTTAGATATGTTTTAAGCTCTTAATACAAGTTCCTCAGCTCTAGTTCTTGCCTCCTAAAAAGAACTGAAATGATAATCATTATTGTACATGGCTTAATAAATGTAACTATTTTACTACATGTTAAACTGCATTTTATTAATTCAATAATATATTTTTAAAAACATGCCAATGCACCCAATGCTTAAAAAGTCCAGAACTGCAACTTGCAGTCAGAGAAGAAATGGCAATCAGCTCTCAATAAAAGAATATAGAGATAGTGAAATACAGTAAATAAAATAATAGAAAAGTTTTGTTTCTTAAGGGACCATGTAAGCAAATACCTAAAAGTAGGGCTATGCCAAGTGCAGTGCCACAACCCATGCTGCAAGGTCAAGGGGACAGCATGGCTGACCATCCCTGGTCCCGGAAGGCTTGCGGTTCCCAGCTGTCTCAACTTTACACTATTATTATTAATAACAGTTTATTCTATAGCGCAGCAAATTCTGTTGTGCTTTACAATTGGGAGATGAGTCAAAGGAAAGACGTGGCAAAAAGCTGGTAAATGAGGTTTGTGAAGAAGTCAGAGAGTTCCAACTGCAGGGAAGTGTATGCATGTATGGGGGGGCTATAGAGGTGTAGAGGTAGAGAAAAGCTGGGGGTACAAGTCAGTCTGTCGAAGTGGAAATTTTGAACTGGGGTATGGAAAAGTGAAGGTTTTCCATACCCCCGCAGGCGCTCCGAGAAAGGAGATGTGGCCACTCCAAAGGGGGCATGTCCTTAAGAGTAGTGTACCACACCATAAACACATTTTGCATCACAATAGTACGACCCCTTATACTATCTAGTACTGGTGCCCCTTACACATTATGCCACACACAAAAAGCCAAAATTCACATTATGCTATACAGTATGAGCCAAAATTCACATTATGCCAGACAGTATGACCCAAAATTCACATTATGCCTCACGGAATAAGCCAAAATTCACATTATGCCATATGTAATAAGCCAAAATTCACATTACGCTATACAGTATGAGCCAAAATTCACATTATGCCAGACAGTATGACCCAAAATTCACATTATGCCTCACGGAATAAGCCAAAATTCACATTATGCCATATGTAATAAGCCAAAATTCACACTATGCCAGACAGTAGGAGCCAAAATTCACATTTTGCCTGACAGTATGATACCTCCTTTATAATGGGCATTATTAAAGAAGTTGCCACAAAATACATTAATGCTTCATTTACAAGCTATACAAGTGTAAAACAGCAGTGCAAATGCTCTGTTGTAACATTGGGCACTGACTTGTGTACAATTTGTTCTTGTGACATCATGTTCAGAAAGTAAGTGAAACTGATTGTTCCCTCTTCATAATGTGCTGGGGCTCTCTCCTGAAGTCAGGTGTTCCATCTCCTGGACTTCAAAATCATTCCCAGGGAGAGGCCCCTTAGAGCACTGCACCACACAGCTCAGACCTCAATGCCCTGCACCCAGCACCCCACAGCCTCAATCGTGGGCTTGACCACCACTGCACTGACCTCCTCACCCGCACCCCACAGCACCACTCCTGCGGCCTACCCTCTGGCAGAGCCCGGCAGGCTTCCTCCCTAACACAGCTGACCTCCGCTGCATGCAGGCTCTCCGGCAAAACCTGAGCCACAGCCACAGTCCTGGCAGCGTCTCTCCTCGTCACTGTCCTCTGGCTCTACATCTCCTGGCTGCTGTCCAGCGGCCAGAGCTCCCAGCTCCTCCACTGATCTCGGCTGCTGGCTACTCTGAAGACTCTCCCCGGTCATGGGTGGATCTGCCCACATGGCAGTAACGGCTCTGGAGGGAAGCGGCCAGTGGTGTAGATCAGGCCTTCAGTGTGAGATGTGTGCTGACCGCTGTGCTATAGTTTTGGATTCATCTTCATGTTTGTTTTGCTTTTTTAAATCGATAATGATTAAGAAAAATTAATAAAAACTGCTAAAATAATGTAATTGTTGCAATTCAAAAACAAAAATTCAGATTTAGAAACCAAATTCCGAACCTGTAAGCGGATTCAAAGGTGTATTGGCATCAACATTTCAAGGCATTAGCCCCATTATCAGGATTACACTAAAATAGAGATGTGCACCAACCATTTTTGCTGGTTTTGGTTATAATATGTTGTCCAATTTTTGTTTTGGATTCGGTTTTGGATTTTTTCCATAAATTGACAAAAAAAGCCAAAATCACATAATTTGGCCTTTTTTTGTTCCTAGAGAATTATTAATCTCAATAAAATTAATTTCGACTCATTTTGGTAAATCAATAGTGAATTTTAAATTTAGATCATCTGAAATGAGAAGAAATATGACAAATTTGCATGCTGAAAGGGAATCCTCTCCCTAAATGATAAGACAAGCATCTTTATGTCAGCCATATAAGACCAGGTTAGTAATGCAATCAATCTTTGATATATCTTATTTACTCTGACGTTTGTATAATATGAATGTTCCTTCACTCCTCTGGCTCATTATCTATTCACTCTGATAAGGGCATTTATGTATTCAGGGTGACATGTCCCTTGTGGCTACAGTTGGGTTCAGTATACACATATACAGGAAGTAATATTACTTTATGTTCTTTAAGCCCAATGAAAGTTATTTCTTTGCATAAGTGTAAGTTAAAAAGGATTAATTAAAAAAATGGGGTCTCTATAAAACCTCTATAGAAATGACTTAAAAGCTTCATGTTTATATCTCTCACTAAACACTTAGTTATTTTAAAAAACACTAATACAAAATGTTATTACAGGTTGAGTATCCCTTATCCAAAATGCTTGGGACCAGAGGTATTTTGGATATGGGATTTTTCCGTATTTTGGAATAATTGCATACCATAATGAGATATCATGGTGATGGGACCCAAGTCTAAGCACAGAATGCATTTATGTTTCATATACACCTTATACACACAGACTGAAAGTCATTTTAGCTAATATTTTTTATAACTTTGTGCATTAAACAAAGTGTGTCTACATTCACACAATTCATTTATGTTTCATATACACCTTATACACACAGCCTGAAGGTCATTTAATACAATATTTTTAATAACTTTGTGTATTAAACAAGGTTTGTGTACATTGAGCCATCAAAAAACAAAAGTTTCACTATATCGCTCTCACTCAAAAAAGTCCGTATTTCGGAATATTCCGTATTTCGGATATTTGGATATGGGATACTCAACCTGTATACAGTGTTTAATATGACAAAAAGTCACAATTTTTACTACATAAAAATAGTTAACAAATTGACATACTGTACTTAGGCCCTCATTCCGAGTTGTTCGCTCGCTAGCAGATTTTAGCAGCATTGCACACGCTAGGCCGCCGCCCTCTGGGAGTGTATCTTAGCTTAGCAGAATTGCGAACGAAAGATTAGCAGAATTGCAAATAGAAAATTCTTAGCAGTTTCTGAGTAGCTCGAGACTTACTCATACACTGCGATCAGCTCAGCCCGTTTCGTTTCTGGTTTGACATCACAAACACGCCCTGCGTTCGACCAGCCACTCCCCTGTTTCTCCAGACACTCCCGCGTTTTATCCTGGCACGCCTGCGTTTTTCCGCACACTCCCAGAAAATGGTCAGTTTCCACCCAGAAACACCCACTTTCTGTCAATCACACTCCGATCACTTCAACAATGAAAATTCTTTGTTCGGACGTGAGTTAATCTACTAAGTTTTGTGGTAAAATACTTAGCGCATGCGCACTGCGTACCATGCGCATGTGCATTTTTGCCTTAATCGCTCTGTTGCGAAAATCGGCAATGAGCGAACAACTTGGAATGACCCCCTTAGAAATGTAAACTAAAATAGTTTTCTTAACTTAAAGTAAAACAGGAATGAAAACAGAAATGTACATACTGTAGCACAAATACATATTTGTGTCTGCCTGGGAAAGACTAGAAGGTATGGACAATTTGAGCATGAGAAAAGTTCTCAAAACATTTCATTAGTTTTTAACAGTTTTTGTAGCCCAACCCCTCATTTTAAAATAAAAAAGCATGTGTTCAACATAAATTATAATGTTTAACTAGAACATATTGTAGTAAAGACTTGAAAGGTTGTCAGATAAACAGTATATGATATATTTGCATAGGAAACATGATGTTTATTGATGATGAAACATTATGTTTATTGATGACACCTGTCATGTGACTGGTTCCCCTGATAAAACATTTGTACAGATGTGTAACACAGATGGGTGGGTTAGGTGCATATATAGCGCTAAGTATACATAAATAACTTCCATGATGAAATGAAAGTCTTTGGTCAGTGGAGTTTTCTTGCTGTTTCTAGGTCTCTTTATAGTCCTTAAGCCATTGAGTGATAATATTAATCTATTATTTCCCTGATTATCTTAATTTTAAACATGTTACTGTAGCCTTTGGCTCTTGAAGTTAAACTATAATAGCTATTTTTTTTTTATTTGATTTGTTTCTTCTTTTTATCTCAAAGATCCTATTTTGTAGCATGTCAAGCATCATTCAACTTTAAAATAGTGATGAGCGGATTCGGTTTTACTCGGTTTTACTCGGTTCTCAAAACGGCATCTTATTGGCTCACGGATGTCACGTGTTTTGGATAGCCAATAAGATGCCGTTTTGAGAACCGAGTAAAACCGAGTAAAACCGAGTAAAACCGAACCTCGCTCATCACTACTTTAAAATATATAAAATATTCTCCAGTGGAGACATCTGCAAGCTGCTTTTTCATTTTTCCTTGAGGGTTTGCTTCTCTGTCTTTCACTGATAGCCAAGTTTACGCAAACTCAGGTTTCTAAAGCCATTCTATAACTCTTCCATACACTAATGTATCCTACTGTGAGAAGAAAAACCTCTTGTATATTTATTACATTTATTTTAGACTCCATTGTAGAAAACTTGGTTACACATTAATATAAATTTCACAGTGGAATTCCATCTATCAGGGAGTAGGACAATGATGTTAATGAAATTGATACTGAAATTGTTTCTGACAAGGGTTCAACACATTTGTCCTAGTTTGGTTGTATTAATTGGTTTTCTAAACATCGAGCCAACTCCTCTTCATAGTTTCCACTCTATAATTCCTGAGCAAAGGAAATTCAAGTATTTAGAAAAAGTCATCCAGATACCAATGCAATTACATTTTCTTGCATTTACCTGAACAGATGAGTTTCTACATATCAAAGCTACTGTAGCATTAAAGTAAATCAGAAAATTAGAGTTTAGGAGTCTCATTATTTACTAATATTCTTCTTCCTCACAAGTCTACTTCCCAGATATTATGATTTACTAAGATTTTTTCTCTCCTGTTTCCTCCTAAATGATATTTAAATTCACTTCAGAATTTGAATATTTTTTAACTTCTTTTAGTCTATCTTTCCAGTAAACCCTTAGATATGTTTTAAGCTCTTAATACAAGTTCCTCAGCTCTAGTTCTTGCCTCCTAATAATAACTGAAATGATAACCATTATTGTAAATGGTGTAATAAATCTAACTATTTTACTACATGTTAAACTGCATTTTATTAATTCAAGAATATATTTTTAAAAACATGCCAATGCACCCAATGCTTAAATTCCAGAACTGCAACTTGCAGTCAGAGAAGAAACGACAATCAACTCTCAATAAAATAATATAGAGATAGTGAAATACAGTAAATATAATAATAAAAAAGTTTTGTTTCTTATGGGAGCATGTAAGCAAATACCTACAGGTAGGGCTGTGCCAAGTGCAGTGCCACCACCCATGCTGCAAGGTCAAGGGGACAGCATGGCTGACCATCCCTGGTCCCGGAAGGCTTGTGGTTCCCAGCTGTCTCAGCTTTACACTATTATTATTAATAACAGTTTCTTCTATAGCGCAGAAAATTGTTGTGCTTTACAATTGGGAGATGAGTCAAGAGGAAAGATGTGGCAAAAAGCTGGTAAATGAGGTTTGTGCAGACATCAGAGAGTTCAAACTGCAGGGAAGTGTGTCTGCATGTATGGGGGGCTATAGAGGTGTAGAGGTAGAGAAAAGTTGGGGGTACAAGTCAGTCTGTCGAAGTGGAAATTTTGAAGTGAGGTAATGGAAAAGTAAAAGTTTTCCATTCCCCTGCATTTGCTCCGGGAAAGAGGGTGTGGCCACTAAAATGGGTGCATGTCCTTAAGTGTAGTGTACCACATCATATACACATTTTGCAACACAATAGTAGGACCCCTTATACTATGTAGTACTGGTGCCTCTCACACAATATGACAAACGCAAAGAGCCAAAATTCACATTATGCCAGACAGTATGAGCCAAAATTTACATTATGCCATACAGTATGAGACAAAATTCACATTATGCCACACGGAATGAGCCAAAATTCACATTATGCCACACAGTATGAGCCAAAATTCATATTATGCCAGACAGTATGAGCCAAAATTCACATTATGCCACACAGTATGAGCCAAAATTCACATTATGCCACACAGTATGAGCCAAAATTCACATTATGCCACACAGTATGATTCCTCCTTAATGATGGGCATTACTAAAGAAGTTGCCACAAAATACATTAATGCTTAATTTACAAGCTATACAAGTGTAAAACAGCAGTGCAAATGCTCTGTTGTAACATTGGGCACTGACTTGAGTACAATTTGTTCTTGTAACATCATGTTCAGAAAGTAAGTGAAACTGATTGTTCCCTCTTCATAATGTGCTGGGGCTCTCTCCTGAAGTCAGGTGTTCCATCTCCTGGATTTTAATATTATTCCCAGGGAGAGGCCCATTTGAGCACTGCACAGCTCAGACCTCAATGCCCTGCACCTGGCACACCACAGCCTCAATCGTGGGCTTGACCACCCCTGCACTGACCTACTTACCTGCACCCCGCAGCACCGCTCCAGCCGCCTACCCTCTGGCAGAGCCCGGCAGGCTTCCTCCCTAACACAGCTGACCTCCGCTGCATGCAGGCTCTCCAGCAGTACCTGAGCCACAGCCACAGTCCCGGCAGCGTCTCTCTTCGCTACAGTCCTCTGGCTCTACATCTCCTGGCTGCTGTCCAGCGGGCAGAGCTCCCGGCCCTTCCACTGATCTCGGCTGCTTGCTCTTCTGCAGACTCTCCACAGTCGTGGGTGGATCTGCCCACATGGCAGTAACGGCCCTGGAGGGAAGTGCAGATCAGGCCTTTGGTGTGAGATATGCGCTGACCCCTGTGTTATTGTTTTGGATTTATCTTCATGTTTGTTTGTTTTTTTAAATCGATAATGATTAATGAAAATCTATCAAAACTGCTAAAATAATGTAATTGTTGCAATTTAAAAACAAAAATTCAGATTTAGAAACCGAATTCCTAACCTGTAGGAACCAGGGACTTTCTCATAAGCAGATTAAAAGGTGTATTGACATCAACATTTAAAGGCCTTAGCCCCTTCATCAGGATTACACTAAAGTAGAGATGTGTACCAACCATTTTTGCTGGCTTTGGTTATAATACAGTATGTTGTCCAATTTTTGTTTTGGATTCGGTTTTGGATTTTTTCCATGAATTGCCAAAAAAAAAAAAAAAAAAGCGAAGATCACATATTTTGGGCCTTTTTTGTTCCTAGAGTATTATTAATCTCAATAACATTCATTTCCACTCATTTCCACTCAGTTTTGACCACCTCACAGCAGTGTTAATTTTGACAAGGATTTTCAGTGTAATTATTGTCTAAAAATTGTAGTTGGTTTATAGTCACATTTTAGTCCTTTTCTTTTGCTTCGTTTTAGTCAAGATTTGATCAGCGGATCTCAGTTTTCATTTTAGTCTAATTTTAGTCAATGTTTTGTCATTACTTTTGCAGTTTAATGAAATTGTAAAGGATTTTGCTGAAGAACATTCCTCTAAATGTCCCTTGATAACTTTGTCAGGAGACCGCCGGTAACAATACCGTACCCTACATTCCACCCGCTCAAAATCCTGACAGTTGGCATGCCAACTAGCAGGGACTATTTCCACTTGGGGTGGCACAGCGAGCCTGCAAGGGGTTTCGTTGTGCTCGTCCCCCTCCACGACATTCTGTGGCCAGGATCAGCATCAGGATTCTGACCGCCGGGATCCTGGCTGCCGGTAACACAACCCCAACCCATTTGCATACCTTTAACTATGTGATTAAAAAACTGAAGTAAAGGTTTAGGAAGATTTATAACTACACTGGGGATGTTTCTTACAAGACACCGTGAGTGCCAACTCATGCTTCTCATATCTATGCCGCATCCCCCTGCTGGGAATCGGTAAGAAGGAGGGCGCCAGATGCAAATTACATATGATGTAGCATTGGAGCATATATATTTATATATATATATAAAACTACAGCACTCGCCACCCCAGAAGCGGGGTGCAATGTCTGCACTCACCACTCATAGGGTGGGGTGCACGTAGCCCATGGCCACCTACTGAAATATATACAAACAGAAAATTCAGCACTCACCATAGCAAGCTCACTTATCCTCACAACATCAATAAATAAATGAAGGGGGTTTAGTTAGTGAATTGTCCAATGCACGGAAGCCTGCAAACCGCTCGCCAAGGTACCCCACCTTCTTGCAGGTCCTACACTATCACAGTCTTAAAAATTAAAACCTGGCAACTGTATCACACATAATATAACTGCAAATATGCCCACTAGGTTTAATGTGTACCTGCCATATACCTTATTGCTTTTAAAAGGTACAGTAGTCACCTGACACTGGCTGATAAATTACTAAAGAACAGCTGACACAGGTTTAGAACAATTGAGGTTACATAGGGGTGCATTATGTGTGATACAGTTGCCAGGTTTTAATTTTTAAGACTCTGTGATAGTGTAGGACCTGCAAGAAGGTGGGGTACCTTGGCGAGCGGTTTGCAGGCTTCCGTGCATTGGACAATTCACTAACTAAACCCCCATCATTTATTTATTGATGTAGTGATGCTAAGTGAGCTTATTATTATTATTATTTTTATTATTATTATTATTCTAATTCTTCTTCTCCGTGTCTGAACTGACCTCTCCTGTTCATGGATACTCTTCACTCAGTAGGACGATTCATTATTGTGGAACCTAAGATGTTGGTATGGGCACAGATAACCGAGATGGCAGCTTCAGTGGATCTTCCATCTTCTCTGGCAAATACTACACAAGCTTGTCCTTATTATTATTATTATTATTATTATTATTTTTACCAGTTATTTGTACAACACACACATATTCCGCAGCGCTTTACAGAGAATATGTGGCCATTCACATCAGTCCCCGCCCCAGTGGAGCTCTCAGTCTTTTTTCCCTATAACTATAGGTAATGCAGTTTTCTCGATTAATTCAATACACTATACTCTAAACACTTAATAACTTTCTTTGGTCTTCTCTCTTGCAAGGTGGTCACTGTCCTATTACTTGCATGTACTGTACTTGTAGTTTGCAAAAGGCAAAGATAATAAAATTAGCATCTAATGCTGGTCCTTTTGATTCCAGAGAACAATAGCTTCGACTTTCCAATGATAATGTGCAATGATTACAGGTCCATTTTAGTAGCACAATTATCTTTAGCACTCAACAGTATTTGTATCTCATTCCTACAGATGTAGCCAGCCTAATTGTTGCAGCGATGCGTACATACATGTGTATGCATCGCGGCAATGACTAGGTGCGACTGGCTGTGACTTTTCACACCCGTGTAAAGTCTATGGGCCATGGGTGCAATTATACACATGTGCCATTAACAGGCATGTGCCCCATGGCAAATTAGCTGCAGGTGTGAACAGTGGCTGTAACAATGAGGTTGACTACATCTGTTAGTCAGCTCTTATACTAATCTTTCTCACAAAATGGCTTAATCTCTCTACACATAATTTGCTGGTTCAATGATTACACAATATGCAAATATCACGCTGTCAGCATATATATTATTTTAACTCAGTATTTTGCATGTATGTAGTATCATTTACTATTGCAATACCCGCGAGCTTGCCCTAGGCATAGGCAAACTAGGCAAATGCCTAGGGTATTTGGTATGCCTAGGGGCACAAGCAGCTTCTGCTGATTAAAATGATATGTGGCAAGCCTATATTCTGTGTATGACTGCGGCTGTATTTGCATACAAAAGTCCACATTACAGTGTATTCCTGGAAATCACTGTAACCTAGCATTTCGTATGCAGATACATCCAAGTCGTACACAGACTATAGGCATGCCGCATATCATTTTAAACAGCAGAAGCTGCTTGTGAATCCTAGCCACATAAAAATGCAAATAAGACACATTTTTGTCAAAAAAGGCACCCGACGTTAGCAGAGCTGCCAGCTAACTCATGCCAGGCATGTCCTGCTGCATGACGTATTGAGGCAAGATGTATGAGGAGGACACATCTGTATCCAAGCAGAGGCAGAGGTCACAGTGTTAGCAACTATGTGAGTTCTGTGTGCGGGTGGGTTTGTTGTGCAAGAGTGTTCAACATATGTGTAAGGCGCAGTATGTGTGTCATATGTATAAGTGCACTAATAATGTGTGGCATATGTGTAAGGGGCACTATGTGTGTCATTATGTGTGTAAGTGCACTAATATTGTGCGGCATATGTGTTAGGGATATTATGTGTTTAAGGGCGTTAATAAAGGTTGGCATAATGTGTAAGTTGCATTATGTTTATAAGGACATTAATAATGTGTGTCATATGTGTAAGGGGCATTACTGTGTGGTATTATGTGTATAAAGGCATTACTAATGTGTGACATTATGTGTATAAGGTGCTCTACTGTGTATATGTAATGTATAGAAAGGGCACTACTGTGTGGTCTAATGCGAATAAAGAGCAATATGGTGTGGTGTAATGTGAATAAGGAGCAATTCAGTGTGATGTGAATAAGGGGCACTACTGTGAGGAGTAACGTATATAAGGTAAAGTGGTACTACTGTGTGATGTAACATGAATAACGGACACTATCACTTGATAAAATGTGAATAAAGTTGCACTACCGAAGACGATAGAAGTATGGCGCCACAGGCGTATGTGATAACACTATAAAAACCTTTGTCAGTATTGACTGCTAAAAACACTCCCTTAAACAATATAGGGTGTCAGCTAATCCCCAAATAATTAGCACTGGTAAGATGCTATGGAATTGAATATCGGTATAGGGATAAAAGCGACCAACGGCGTTTAAGCTGCTATATTCTGAATTAGAAGGCAAGAGGGTCCGGAGAATAAAATATTAATAAAAGATGGGGATATTCCATGTAGATAAAAGCAAACCCAGTTTTTTTAGGTAAAAAATAGTAACAATATTTTAATTTAAATACAAAGGTAGCCACATTAAAACATGTTTATAGGCCATAAAAAAGATACATATTGGACTATAAAAATGGGACATAAGATACATAAAAACATATAAGATCTCTTTACAATACTAAAAAACAGTACAATCTAAAAATGAGAGTTTTTGAGCGTATCTTAGAATATGGACTCACTGACTCCATATCCTAAGATATGCTCAAAAACTCTCATTTTTAGATTGTACTGTTTTTTTAGTATTGTAAAGGTCTTATATGTTTTTATGTATCTTATGTCCCATTTTTATAGTCCAATATGCATCTTTTTTATGGTCTATAAACTTTTTTTTTATGTGGCTACCTTTGTATTTAAATTAAAATATTGGCCCTCATTCCGAGTTGATCGCTCGTTATTTTTTTTCACAACGGAGCGATTAGTTGCTAATGCGCATGCGCAATGTCCGCAGTGCGACTGCGCCAAGTAAATTTGCTATTAAGTTAGGTATTTTACTCACGGCATTACGAGGTTTTTTCTTCGTTCTGGTGATCGTAGTGTGATTGACAGGAAGTGGGTGTTTCTGGGCGGAAACTGTCCGTTTTATGGGTGTGTGCGAAAAAACGCTGCCGTTACTGGGAAAAACACGGGAGTGGCTGGAGAAACGGGGGAGTGTCTGGATGAACGCTGGGTGTGTTTGTGACGTCAAACCAGGAACGAAACTGACTGAACTGATCGCAGTGGCAGAGTAAGTCTCGAGCTACTCAGAAACTGCTAAGAACTGTCTATTCGCAAATCTGCTAATCTTTCGTTCGCAATTTTACTATGCTAAGATTCACTCCCAGAAGGCGGCGGCTTAGCGTGTGCAATGCTGCTAAAAGCAGCTTGCGATCGAACAACTCGTAATGACCCCCATTGTTATTAATTTTACATAAAAAAATGGGTTTGCTTTTATCTACGTAGAATATCCCCCATCTTTTATTAATATCTTATTCTCCGGACCCTTTTGCCTTCTAATTCAGAATATAGCAGCTTAAACACCGTTGGTCACTTTTATCTCTATCCCTATACCAAAGTTTCACTACTGTGTGGTGTAATTTGAATTGAACCCGTCTCTTTTTGAGCTGTGCGCCGAATGTGCGCACTGTTACTATTTAAAATATGGTGGGTAGGAGCACCAAAATGAGGACTGCTATGGGTGAGGGGAGATGGTGCTGGGAAAGGGGTACAGGGTCAGAGGCGGAACTAGCGGTGGTGCTAGGGGGCATCAGCCCAAATCTTGTCAATGGCATCATATTGGTTAGGGCCGGCTCTGCGATACCTTCTCAGTAGGTAAATCTCCCTTAATCAGTTTAACTCATGCAGACTCCATGGATTTCTGCTGCAATACCCAGCGCTGCCACGCTGCTTCTCCGGATCTCTTACATACACTGCTGGCAATTCTGCTGCTGGCCCCAGCACTCTATCAGCACTCTCAGGGTCGTTGCTTGCCCAGTAACAGCTTCCAGACCTTGGTACGTCACCCTGCACTCCTGCTGTGCTTCTTGGCAATTCACTGTACCAGCTGCACATGTGCAACCACATATCTCTCTCTTTATGAGTTTGTCTCATTTCAAGCACTCCACCTGGTGGCATACTCCCGCATAACAGTGTCCATTGACTCCCCTGCAGTTACCAGTTCTGGCCTCACCATCCTTGGTATGGTCCCAATCCTTGGTTCCACTGCTGTTCCCTCCTAGTTTTGTCGCTGATATGCTGTGACAGGGTGTAATGTTCTTTTCACTATAATCCAACCTATGAAGGTGCAATAAAGGCTACCCTATCAAAGTTATACAATTATTCCTAGCAATTCAATTAGCTTCCCACCCCTCATCCCCCAAACAACATCAGGTCTTAGGCTGTATCGTAGGTGACATTTCAGGTGATTCACTATCCTCACACTTATCAGCCATGGTGGTCTTTTCATCATAAGTTAAGGGCCTGTAATATACATGGAATTGCAAGTTTTTACCTATCTCCTATATAATAGCCCAGATCCATCACTCTGTGACTGTGTGGCTAACGCTGGGCGTGGCTAGGAGCTCTCATTGGGTTATCAGCAGGTCTATCACACCCAGTCCACAGTTGATTGGGCGAGAAACGCCCTCTCACGCAGGTTACATCCAATGGGAGGCTCTGCCTTTTGGCTGCTGTGTGTTCCCAGAGCAGGATTAACAATGGGGCTGATAGAGCTGCAGCTCCAGGTCCACACCCCAAAATAGTCCCACTGCATCTGCAGCATCATACCCTCCAACACTTTACACATAAAAATCGGTACAAATGCAAAAAGGGGCGTGGTCATGGGTACAGTGGCCACACCCCTTTTCCAATACTTTCAATGGAAGTTTGCAGAGCAAAAAATTGTTACAGTCCATAAAAAATAGGTACTGTACCTGCCAAAAAGTAACAGCTGGAGGGTATGCCACTGCATCTGCAGCAAGTCTCTGCGCTGTAGATAGGGGAAAAAAAATCCTTTTACTGCAGTGTCCTATGTCCTGCTGCCAGTCCGCCTGCCCCCTCCGGCATCAACAATCCCCACTCCCTAGCAGCGGCGCAGGTGGAATAAAAGCTGCTGCGGCCACCGGCATAGATGTGTATGAAAGCAGCACAGCAGAAGGCTTTCATAGCCCTCCCTGCGCTGCATACTCTCTGAGCCCCGGAGCCTCCTCTGTGCGTGATGTCACAGAAGTGCCTCCCCACCACAGCCGCGTCCAGATCCCCAGAGGCCCTGACTCCGCAACACAGCACCTCGCCTGCCGGCCTGGAAGCCCCGAGATGGCTAATGTAACAGATAGAGTGGGTGATATCGCGGAGGGTAATGTCTGGACGCTGAATCAATGTAAAAGATGACAGTGCTGTGCAGTGTAGTGGGTGTGCAGTGTCACTTCGTGTAACTATTGTTAGCGTCAGTGTCCCAACGCGCCGCATTACAGTGAAGTAGATGCACTAAATAAACTACAGCTCCCAGCAGCCCTTAGCCCCAAAGCATTCCGGCCCTTAGGGCTGCTGGGAGCTTTAGTTTATGGAGTGCATCTTCTTCCCTGTAATGCGGCGCGTTGGGACACCGGCGCTAACAATAGTGACTGGCTGCTGTGCGAGTCTCCGGGAGAGCAACTGCCAAAGGTAGAACAGCAGCTTAGCTGCTTCCAGGAGGAGAATCAGGAAAAGCATTATCTGCCCCTCCTCCACTCACAGTACCTCCGGGCCCCATCCGCGGCACCCCACTCCACCACCTGCGGTGGCTTCGGATCCCTTTCCCCACACGCAGCCCCCGCCCCTCCCCCACCTGCAGCACCACCACACCCACCCATCCCCCACCTGCTGCACCCCCGCAACTGCTCCTCCCCCACCGCTGTGGCTCCAGACCCCCACCCACGGCACCCATGCACCCCCTCTCCCCCACCCACGTCACCACTGCACAAGCCCCTCCCCCACCCGCAGCACCCCCGCAACCTCCCCTTCCCCACCCGCGTCACTCCCGGCCCCCCTCCCCCATCCGCGTCTCCCCCGCACCCGCCACTTCCCCAACCACAGCACCTACTAGGTGATTCATCAGGCCCTGCGTGCGCTGTTCACGCCGTTGCAAGGGGCTACGAGCCCTTAACCATCACACGCCCTTTGTCCATGCAATGTTTAACCACTCACACAATTATGATTGGAGGTAATACTCTATATCAGTGGTTTCCAAACTTCTTTGAATCACGGCACCCTAGAATATCAGATTTTTTTTCACGGCACCCCTAGGCCAAAAATTTCTTATTAAGAAATTTAGAAAGAAATATTACATTAAGTAGATCGCGTTTATATGTCATCCTTAGGGTCAGTTGTGTGGTGAGGGACACGATTTGCTTCTGTTTGGCCACATATTTTATGACTTGCAGCCACCAGCGCTGGTTTTGCCTATTATATTGACCATGAATAATTTTAATTGGTCCTGGACCACCAACCCAGGGCACCACTGCAAGTGTCCTGAGGCACCCCAGGGAGCCACGGCACACAGTTTGGGAACCTCTGCTCTATATAATCTAAATATTGCACGCCACAAGGGTGTGCAGGGGTTAAGGGGGCATAGCCCCTTATGACAGCGCGATGAATCATCTAGTTTTATATAATTGGCCCAATTATTATTAGGAGCCTAATATTCAGCAAATTCCAAAAACTTTATGTTTTTGGTGTTTGCTTGCAAGAAGAAATGCCGTCTTCATATGGCTTTTGTATCCGGAGCCCCAGTGCTTCCTATGGGGTTGTGAAGAGGGATCTGCGTGTTCAGTGGCTGTACATATGCGTGACCTCAGGTCCCACACGTGCGGAAACCAGCAACGGAGGTGGTACTGTAGGTATCACAGCTACATCTGTAGCAGTGTTACTGATCATGGGGATGGCTGCTTTTTGGAGCATTGCTAAAATGCTCCTGTGATAAATGTCCCCCATCCCAACAGCAAGCTGGACACTTAATCACCGGTTGGGGGGAGGCATCCGGTACCTGATGATAAATAGGCCTCTTAGAGAGGCCAAAGATTGCAGTGTACTGTTCAGATATCATATAATTAATTATTTTTGCTATTCAACTCTCGGTTTATCTAACCTCTTAGATGATCAGCAATTTCTGTCTGTACACGATTGCATCTACTTTCATTTCACTCTCAGAGGACTCATCAGAGCAAATCACTGATCTCTCATAAAATAGGCACCAGCTTGTCAGACTCAGCCCGTCGTATTGCTATCATCAATGTGCCAATCCTAAGCTGCATTAGTATTCCTGTCACTGACGGGGGACATCTTCCAGTCCTTAGCAGGACCTTTTTATATGCATCCAATTGACTAGGTACGGCTTTATATGACTTATTTTCTTTTATTTTCCTCTGAAGGCTTTAACTTGTTGACAAGCATGAATGTGGCGGCTGCTGAAGAGACACAAATAGCTTCGCAGATGTTGCAGACGTCTCCACTTAAACTCAATTTATATTCAGTTTTCATTCACGTTTGCGGCAAGTGGCAACAGGATTACTAGTATCAAAGCCCTTTTTAACAATGTTTTTGTAATTGCTTGAGCCCCATAACTGCAGGTAGTACTGGACCTAGCTGCCTTCTGCATCATTTTATTTGAAGAAATATAATCTCCCTCTTGAGGGACTCCGAGGCGGTGATATTTAAGGGGTTATCAGACCAGTGAACTGTGAAAAAAACGTATATTCCTCTATTCTGCAAAATTGCCAGAGTGTTTTACTGCCGTCGCCTATTTCTAATTCCTCTCAAAGACAGAGCATAATAGTCCAAAGATTTAACGTAATCCAGAATTCTGTTCTTTCCAAACACTACACACATTGTACTTTCTCGTATTTATTAGAGCAGCAATATCCACAGGGAGAAGCAATGTACAGCGTGAAACAGACAAAATATAACATGTAGAACGTTCTGCTTCTGGCCCTTACGGGAAAAAAAGCCAATTATGGATAAAAGGCTTGGGAGGGCAATTATGCTCTATCTGTGATCTTCGCGTGTTTCCTGGAATCCTCCGGTTGTTGTTTTTTTTAAAACTTTAATTACTTTTTTTTATTATTAACGATTGATTGATTCCTTGCTGCGTTGAGAAGTAATGCGTATATGTTAATTTAGTTCAATAAATGTAATTAAATGAGTTCAATAAATCCACACGAGTCTTTCTTTCTACCAGTGGGCAGATACTCATTCATTTTGTTGTTGGGTTTTTCAGAGATTTATCTATTTCTATGCGTGTATCCCCATTAATGATATTATACAGATTTTTTTTAATAAAATAACTTTTAAATGACAAGATAATGCATTTTAAAAGCTTCTGGTCATCATGATGTATAATTATCTAATTCTGAAGTAGTCGTGTATCCAGGGCCCTAACATTTGGCTGGAAGAGACAGAATCGCTACCGCAGTTTCGTCCAGATGTGCATGCTGCAGCTCTTATAGCCGTAGAATAGAACTGGGTTTTAATAAACAGACAAAAAGGTATACAACGTGATTTATCAATCGTTATCAAAAACAAAGCATATTATATTCATTATAGATGGTCCCTGGCAGTGGAAGGATCCTTCCCTCTTCGCACTTCTGAACTCCTTCTGTAATCTATTATTATTCTATGTCAGGGGCGGATCCAGAAGAAAATGACAGGGGGGGGGGGGCACCATGATATGCGCTGGAGTGCTCCAAGAAAGAGGGCCATAATCTCATTACAAGGGGTGTGGCCTCATTGGATATGCTATCCCCGTTAGCCACACCCCTCTATTCCATCACTCCATCATGCAGGGTGACAGTGCCGCATATACATAAGGTGACAGAGGGGCATACACGGAGTGCTAGAGGGGCATACACAGGGTGACAGAGGGGCATACACGGAGTGCTAGAGGGGCATACACAGGGTGACAGAGGGGTATACACGGAGTGCTAGAGGGGCATACACAGGGTGACAGAGGGGTATACACGGAGTGCTAGAGGGGCATACACAGGGTGACAGAGGGGTATACATGGAGTGCTAGAGGGGCATACACAGGGTGACAGAGGGGTATACACGGAGTGCTAGAGGGGCATACACAGGGTGACAGAGGGGCATACACGGAGTGCTAGAGGGGCATACACAGGGTGACAGAGGGGCATACACGGAGTGCTAGAGGGGCATACACAGGGTGACAGAGGGGTATACACGGAGTGCTAGAGGGGCATACACAGGGTGACAGAGGGGTATACACGGAGTGCTACAGGGGCATACACAGGGTGACAGAGGGGTATACACGGAGTGCTAGAGGGGCATACACAGGGTGACAGAGGGGCATACACGGAGTGCTAGAGGGGCATACACAGGGTGACAGAGGGGTATACACGGAGTGCTAGAGGGGCATACACAGGGTGACAGAGGGGTATACACGGAGTGCTAGAGGGGCATACACAGGGTGACAGGGGTATACACGGAGTGCTAGAGGGGCATACACAGGGTGACAGAGGGGCATACACGGAGTGCTAGAGGGGCATACACAGGGTGACAGAGGGGTATACACGGAGTGCTAGAGGGGCATACACAGGGTGACAGAGGGGTATACACGGAGTGCTAGAGGGGCATACACAGGGTGACAGAGGGGTATACACGGAGTGCTAGAGGGGCATACACAGGGTGACAGAGGGGCATACACGGAGTGCTAGAGGGGCATACACAGGGTGACAGAGGGGTATACACGGAGTGCTAGAGGGGCATACACAGGGTGACAGAGGGGTATACACGGAGTGCTAGAGGGGCATACACAGGGTGACAGAGGGGTATACACGGAGTGCTAGAGGGGCATACACAGGGTGACAGAGGGGCATACACGGAGTGCTAGAGGGGCATACACAGGGTGACAGAGGGGTATACACGGAGTGCTAGAGGGGCATACACAGGGTGACAGAGGGGTATACACGGAGTGCTAGAGGGGCATACACAGGGTGACAGAGGGGTATACACGGAGTGCTAGAGGGGCATACACAGGGTGACAGAGGGGCATACACGGAGTGCTAGAGGGGCATACACAGGGTGACAGAGGGGTATACACGGAGTGCTAGAGGGGCATACACAGGGTGACAGAGGGGCATACACGGAGTGCTAGAGGGGCATACACAGGGTGACAGAGGGGTATACACGGAGTGCTAGAGGGGCATACACAGGGTGACAGAGGGGTATACACGGAGTGCTAGAGGGGCATACACAGGGTGACAGAGGGGTATACACGGAGTGCTAGAGGGGCATACACAGGGTGACAGAGGGGCATACACGGAGTGCTAGAGGGGCATACACAGGGTGACAGAGGGGCATACACGGAGTGCTAGAGGGGCATACACAGGGTGAGAGTGACACATACACATGGGGTGACAAAGGAGCAGACACAGGGTGACAGTGACATAAACACATGGGGTGACAAAGGGGCTGACACAGGGTGACAGTGGTGCATACACACATGGTGACAGTGACATAAACACATGGGGTGACATTGGGGCATACACAGGGTGACAGTGGCGTAAACACCTGAGGTGACAGGGGGGCATACAATGGATGACAAAGGGGCATACCCATGGGGTGACAGAGGCGTATACACAGGGTGACAGTGGTGTAAACATGTGGGGTGACAGAGGGAAATACATAGGGTGACAGAGGGGCACACACAGGGTGAAAGTTGCGTAAACACAATGGGTAACAGGGGGGTATACACAGGGTGACAGTGGCGTAAACACATGGGGTGACAGGGGGGATACACAAGGTGACAGTGGCGTATACACATGGGGTGACGGGGGGATACACAAGGTGACAGTGGCGTAAACACATGGGGTGACGGGGGGATACACAAGGTGACAGTGGCGTAAACACATGGGGTGACGGGGGGATACACAAGGTGACAGTGGCGTAAACACATGGGGTGACGGGGGGATACACAAGGTGACAGTGGCGTAAACACATGGGGTGACGGGGGGATACACAAGGTGACAGTGGCGTAAACACATGGGGTGACGGGGGGATACACAAGGTGACAGTGGCGTAAACACATGGGGTGACGGGAGGATACACAAGGTGACAGTGGCGTAAACACATGGGGTGACGGGGGGATACACAAGGTGACAGTGGCGTAAATACATGGGGTGACGGGGGGATACACAAGGTGACAGTGGCGTAAACACATCGGGTGACTGGGGGATATACAAGGTGACAGTGGCGTAAACACATCGGGTGACGGGGGGATACACAAGGTGACAGTGGCGTAAACACATGGGGTGACGGGGGGATACACAAGGTGACAGTGGCGTAAATACATGGGGTGACGGGGGGATACACAAGGTGACAGTGGCGTAAACACATCGGGTGACTGGGGGATATACAAGGTGACAGTGGCGTAAACACATCGGGTGACTGGGGGATACACAAGGTGACAGTGGCGTAAACACATGGGGTGACGGGGGGGATACACAAGGTGACAGTGGCGTAAATACATGGGGTGACGGGGGATGCACAGGGTGACAGTGACGTATACACACGTGGTGACAGAGGGATACACACAGGGTGCAGAGACACTTTCCCTCCACCCGCGGTGGCAGCTAGAACAGACTACACCACCACTGCCCTGGTGATAGAACAGAATCAATCCTCACCACCATGACAGCCACCACTGACCCGGTCACAGCTTGCCCCTCCTTACCGCTTAGGCAGCTCCTCAGAGGCAGATGTCGTGTGTGTATCTACCTAATCCCGTGGTACAGAACCTGCAGTTTGCAGCTAACACCACTGTGAGCTGCTCGTCGGAGCCAACAAAGAGCAGCTCCTGTAAGGTCCCGCCCGCAGTCCTCCCTCCTGCATCTGGCTTTCGGCTCCGGTATTGGAGCAGGGGGTAGGGAGCAAACCCTGCTGACAGGCACGCTGAGGGGCGGAGTCACACTTATGTAGCAAGCTGTGGCTATGCTGAGTACAGCAGCTTGGTCTGCTCTGCTCCGCCTCTTCAGTGTGTCGGCAGCAATTACAATTTAAAAAAACACCAACAACATGAAAAATTAGGGGGGGTGGGCTTGGTGCCCCCCCGAATCTGCAACTGTTTCAGTATTATACATAAATATCAGAATGTAGTTGGTTCATATAATTGATGTTAACGAAACTAACAAAACAGCATGCAATTCAAAAGAATCATAATCAATTAAGAAACAATACTCAATTTATATGTGAAAGTTCTTAAATATGTCCTTCATATCGTCCATCAACTGAGGGAGATCCTTCACCATTACTTTGATTCTCAGTGCAGAAATATGGTACTAAGCACAGATGTACACTGTATATCATTCCACTGCCTTAGGGGAATCCCAATTAAACAAAGTGAAGAGCTCCTTCGTATACTGTATTTTTTGCTTACGGAACTATTCCCTATATCCGGGTTCCCTGGTATATGGACCTGAATGCTCAGTGTCCCCACTCTGTGTACAGACAAAACATCATGACTCGTTCTCTTATCTTCAAGGTCTATTTGTCATTCTGTTACAAGAACAGAGTCTGTAAGGTCTATGCACAGAAATGTTAGACATCTATGGGGGAATTCAATTACCTGTGAAGGGTGTGATTTGCCATCGCAGCGGCATGGAAACGTCGGCAACAGCACCCGAACTGTCACCTCTCGTGGCCCCTTTAACTGCCGGACTAGCACATTATTGCTCTCAGCACTATGGCACACAGATATGCAAGTGTTGCACACCAAATTTATCAGCACAGTCTCCTGGTGCACCCTATTCACATTATGTGACTATGACGCATTTTCAGCAAAAAATGACGCCCGACGTTAGCACTTGACCTGGCAACTCACTTCCGCCATGCATCTTGAGCTGCGCCTGCGTGGTGTATTGAGGTTAGATGTACTGTATGAGGACGCATTTGTACACATTGAGTCAAATTTTATATAAAACACAAGGTTAATTAGAGATGTGCGGCGGGCACTTTTCGTGTTTTGTGCTTGGTTTTGGTTCCCTACTCGTGTATTGGATCTGGATTGGTTTTGACATAACCACCCTTTCGTGTTTTGGTTTTGGATCTGGATGATTTTTGAAAAAAACATAAAACCAGCAAAAATCACAGATTTTGGAGGTAATTTTGCTCCTACGATATTATTAACCTTAATAACATTCATTTCCACTCAATTCCAGTCTATTCTGAACACCTCACACCTCACAATAGTGTTTTTAGGCCAAAAGGTTGCACAGAGGAGGTTATGACTAAGCTAAGCGACACCAGTGTGCAGCACAAACACCTGGCCCATCTAGGAGTGGCACTGCAGTGTCAGACAGGACGGCAGATTTAAAAACTAGGCCCCAAACAGCACATGATGCAAAGAAGAAAAAGTTGTGCAATGAGGTAGATGGATGATGAATCTAAGCGACACAAGTGTGCGGCACAAACATCTAGGAGTGCTCCTGAGGAAGCTGGCAGCCACTAAGACCAGCGAAACGCGTTGAGCCTCTACTCCTGACCACAGGCACTGCATCTTCTGCCATTCCCATTCAATCCGGCAACAATTGGACTTCCATACTCCCACAGGATCCTCATAAGTGTTGTTCATCTGTAAACCTTGGACATACCCCTGCTGCTACTGGATCTCCGCTGGCAATTGAGACCCAAGGGGACCATTCCAGAGATAATGGGTAATATCCACACTTAAAAATCATTTGAGGACTGCTCGGAGAAAGGAGCCCTAGCCAGAAGCAAATGCTAATTGTTTTAATTGGGACATAAGTGGTCGAATCTAACTTATTGAGAGACTCTAAATTTTTTACACTTTTATGAAGACTAACCATCTTTTTATGTATCTATTAATTTTAGTCTTTATTGTAATAAATTTCATGAATTAATCTTTTATTGAAAATCTATATCCGTTCATTATTTGAAATCCAGCCGGCGCCAGTTCATTCTTTTCCATCTAGGAGTGGCACTGCAATGGCAGACAGGATGGCACTTAAAAACTAGGCCCCAAACAGTACATCATGCAAAGAAGAAAAAGAGGTGCAATGAGATACTGCAGATACACGTTCCTACTATCTGTATGTGACACCTGCACAGTATCACTTCTCTCATTCTGTATGATCAGTGTAATTATACTGCAGATACACGTTCCTACTACAGTATCTGTATGTGACACCTGCACAGTATCACTTCTCTCATTCTGTATGATCAGTGTAATTATACTGCAGATACATGTTCCTACTATCTGTATGTGACACCTGCACAGTATCACTTCTCTCATTCTGTATGATCAGTGTAATTATACTGCAGATACATGTTCCTACTATCTGTATGTGACACCTGCACAGTATCACTTCTCTCATTCTGTATGATCAGTGTAATTATACTGCAGATACATGTTACTACTATCTGTATGTGACACTTGCACAGTATCACTTCTATTATTCTGTATGATCAATGCAATTATACAGCAAATATATGTTCCTATATGTATGTAACACTGCACAGTATCACTTCTCTCATTCTGTATGATCAGTGTAATTATACTGCAGATACATGTTCCTACTATCTGTATGTGACACCTGCACAGGATCACTTCTCTCATTCTGTATTATTAATGTAATTATACTACAGATACACATTCCTACTATCTATATGTGACACCTGTACAGTATCACTTCTCTCATTCTGTATGATCAGTGTAATTATACTGCAGATACATGTTACTACTATCTGTATGTGACACCTGCACAGTATCACTTCTCTCATTCTGTATGATTAGTGTAATTATACTGCAGACACATGTTCCTATTATCTGTATGTGACACCTGTACAGTATCACTTCTCTCATTCTGTATGATCAGTGTAATTATACCGCAGATACATGTTCCTACTATCTGTATGTGACACCTGCACAGTATCACTTCTCTCATTCTGTATGATCAGTGTAATTATACTGCAGATACATGTTCCAACTATCTGTATGTGACACCTGCACAGTATCACTACTCTCATTCTGTATGATCAGTGTAATTATACTGCAGATACATGTTACTACTATCTGTATGTGACACCTGCACAGTATCACTTCTCTCATTCTGTATGATTAGTGTAATTATACTGCAGACACATGTTCCTATTATCTGTATGTGACACCTGCACAGTATCACTTCTCTCATTCTGTATGATCAGTGTAATTATACTGCAGATACATGTTCCTACTATCTGTATGTGACACCTGCACAGTACCACTTCTCTCATTCTGTATGATTAGTGTAATTATACTGCAGACACATGTTCCTATTATCTATATGTGACACCTGTACAGTATCACTTCTCTCATTCTGTATGATCAGTGTAATTATACTGCAGATACATGTTCCTACTATCTGTATGTGACACCTGCACAGTATCACTTCTCTCATTCTGTATGATCAGTGTAATTATACTGCAGATACATGTTCCTACCATCTGTATGTGACACCTGCACAGTATCACTTCTCTCATTCTGTATGATCAGTGTAATTATACTGCAGATACACATTACTACCATCTGTATGTGACACCTGCACAGTATCACTTCTCTCATTCTGTATGATTAATGTAATTATACTACAGATACACATTCCTACTATCTATATGTGACACCTGTACAGTATCACTTCTCTCATTCTGTATGATCAGTGTAATTATACTGCAGATACATGTTCCAACTATCTGTATGTGACACCTGCACAGTATCACTTCTCTCATTCTGTATGATTAGTGTAATTATACTGCAGACACATGTTCCTATTATCTATATGTGACACCTGCACAGTATCACTTCTCTCATTCTGTATGATCAGTGTAATTATACCGCAGATACATGTTCCTACTATCTGTATGTGACACCTGCACATTATCACTTCTCCAATTCTGTATGATCAGTGTAATTACTAATTATACTGCAGATACACATTCCTACTATCTATATGTGACACCTGCACAGTATCAGTTCTTTCATTCTGTATGATCAGTGTAATTATACTGCTATACATGTTCCTACTATCTGTATGTGACACCTGCACAGTATCACTTCTCCAATTCTGTATGATCAGTGTAATTACTAATTATACTGCAGATACACATTCCTACTATCTATATGTGACACCTGCACAGTATCAGTTCTCTCATTCTGTATGATCAGTGTAATTATACTAAAGATACGTGTTCCTACTATCTGTATGTGACACTGCACAGTTTCACTTCTCTCATTCTGTATGATCAGTGTAATTATACTGCAGATACACATTCCTTCTATCTGTATGTGACACCTGCACAGTATCACTTCTCTCATTCTGTATGATCAGTGTAATTATACTGCAGATACATGTTCCTACTATCTGTATGTGACACTTGCACAGTATCACTTCTATTATTCTGTATGATCAATGCAATTATACAGCAAATATATGTTCCTATATGTATGTAACACCTGCACAGTATCACTTCTCTCATTCTGTATGATCAGTGTAATTATACTGCAGATACATGTTCCTACTATCTGTATGTGACACCTGCACAGTATCACTTCTATTATTCTGTATGATCAATGCAGTTATACAGCAAATATATGTTCCTATATGTATGTAACACTTCACAGTATCACTTCTCTCATTCTGTATGATCAGTGTAATTATACTGCAGATACATGTTCCTACTAACTATATGTGACACCTACACAGTATCACTTCTCTCATTCTGTATGATCAGTGTAATTATACCGCAGATACATGTTCCTACTATCTGTATGTGACACCTGCACATTATCACTTCTCTCATTCTGTACGATCAGTGTTATTATACTGCTATACATGTTCCTACTATCTGTATGTGACACCTGCACAGTATCACTTCTCCAATTCTGCATGATCAGTGTAATTACTAATTATACTGCAGATACACATTCCTACTATCTATATGTGACACCTGCACAGTATCACTTCTCTCATTCTGTATGATCAGTGTAATTATATTAAAGATACGTGTTCATACTATCTGTATGTGACACTGCACAGTATCACTTCTCTCATTCTGTATGATCAGTGTAATTATACTGCAGATACACATTCCTACTATCTATATGTGACTCCTGCACAGTATCACTTCTCTCATTCTGTATGATCAGTGTAATTATACTGCAGCTACATGTTCCTACTATCTGTATGTGACACTGCACAGTATCACTTCTCTCATTCTGTATGATCAGTGTAATTATACTGCAGATACATGTTCCTACTATCTGTATGTGACACTTGCACAGTATCACTTCTATTATTCTGTATGATCAATGCAATTATACAGCAAATATATGTTCCTATATGTATGTAACACTGCACAGTATAACTTCTCTCATTCTGTATGATCAGTGTAATTATACTGCAGATACATGTTCCTACTATCTGTATGTGACACCTGCACAGTATCACTTCTATTATTCTGTATGATCAATGCAGTTATACAGCAAATATATGTTCCTATATGTATGTAACACTGCACAGTATCACTTCTCTCATTCTGTATGATCAGTGTAATTATACTGCAGATACATGTTCCTACTAACTATATGTGACACCTACACAGTATCACTTCTCTCATTCTGTATGATCAGTGTAATTATACCGCAGATACATGTTCCTACTATCTGTATGTGACACCTGCACATTATCACTTCTCTCATTCTGTACGATCAGTGTTATTATACTGCTATACATGTTCCTACTATCTGTATGTGACACCTGCACAGTATCACTTCTCCAATTCTGTATGATCAGTGTAATTATACTGCAGATACATGTTCCTACTATCTGTATGTGACACTTGCACAGTATCACTTCTATTATTCTGTATGATCAATGCAATTATACAGCAAATATATGTTCCTATATGTATGTAACACTGCACAGTATCACTTCTCTCATTCTGTATGATCAGTGTGATTATACTGCAGATACATGTTCCTACTATCTGTATGTGACACCTGCACAGTATCACTTCTCTCATTCTGTATGATCAGTGTAATTATACTGCAGATACACGTTCCTACTATCTGTATGTGACACCTGCACAGTATCACTTCTCTCATTCTGTATGATCAGTGTAATTATACTGCAGATACATGTTCCTACTATCTGTATGTGACACTTGCACAGTATCACTTCTATTATTCTGTATGATCAATGCAATTATACAGCAAATATATGTTCCTATATGTATGTAACACTGCACAGTATCACTTCTCTCATTCTGTATGATCAGTGTAATTATACTGCAGATACATGTTCCTACTATCTGTATGTGACACCTGCACAGTATCACTTCTCTCATTCTGTATGATCAGTGTAATTATACTGCAGATACACATTCCTACTATCTATATGTGACTCCTGCACAGTTTCACTTCTCTCATTCTGTATGATCAGTGTAATTATACTGCAGATACATGTTCCTACTAACTATATGTGACACCTACACAGTATCACTTCTCTCATTCTGTATGATCAGTGTAATTATACCGCAGATACATGTTCCTACTATCTGTATGTGACACCTGCACATTATCACTTCTCTCATTCTGTACGATCAGTGTTATTATACTGCTATACATGTTCCTACTAACTGTATGTGACACCTGCACAGTATCACTTCTCCAATTCTGTATGATCAGTGTAATTATACTGCAGATACATGTTCCTACTATCTGTATGTGACACTTGCACAGTATCACTTCTATTATTCTGTATGATCAATGCAATTATACAGCAAATATATGTTCCTATATGTATGTAACACTGCACAGTATCACTTCTCTCATTCTGTATGATCAGTGTGATTATACTGCAGATACATGTTCCTACTATCTGTATGTGACACCTGCACAGTATCACTTCTCTCATTCTGTATGATCAGTGTAATTATACTGCAGATACACGTTCCTACTATCTGTATGTGACACCTACACAGTATCACTTCTCTCATTCTGTATGATCAGTGTAATTATACTGCAGATACACGTTCCTACTATCTGTATGTGACACCTGCACAGTATCACTTCTCTCATTCTGTATGATCAGTGTAATTATACTGCAGATACATGTTCCTACTATCTATATGTGACACTTGCACAGTATCACTTCTCTCATTCTGTATGATCAGTGTAGTCTTATACAGCAGCACTGGACATATGGCAGCAGAGGACACAACCACTGTAACTGGACTGATGCAGCACAAGACACCATAACTGAACTGATGCAGCACAACACAGCACCACTGGACTGGACTTATACAGCAGCACTGGACATATGGCAGCAGAGGACACAACCACTGTGACTGGACTGATGCAGCACAAGACACTACCACTGAACTGATGCAGGACACTGAGGACGGAGACACGTCCTCTCTCTACACTCTCCAATGCTGGAGTGAAAATGGGGGCGATGCGCGGCTCCTTATTTGGAATCCAAACCCCGCAAGAATCCGATAGAGGGATGATGACATTTTGCCTTGTTCTGGTTTCCGAGTCAGGTGGGAAAACCCGAGCTGAACTCGGATCTGAACTCGGGTAGTGAAGTTCGATAGTGTTCAGTTCTCAGGGAACTGAATTCGCTCATCTGTAGTTACAATGCACAAATTCACTTACGATCATCCCTGTATTATCAACTTGAAAAAGTAATGTAATACCTCCTTTGTTTAAATTAAAAGAGACCCCACTGTTTTTTTTTTATTTAATTGTCCCTCACATAGCTGGAGTAAAACACACAGCCCATTGAAGCATATGGGCTAAACTTTTGCTGACCCTGTCAGCTCTGGACAAAGAGCTTTGGCGCCACTATAGAGTGATGATTCCCCCCTGGTCAGCAACAGTAAGCCTGGGAAAAGTGCCCCCCTGCTGATTGGTTCCCCCTGGTTGTAGGGCAGAAAGTCCCTGGGGTGGTCTGTTGCTAGGGTCCCGGTAGCCAGTCATCAAGGAGAACGGGGAAAGTCCAGAGAGAGAGAGAGAGACCCTGAAAAGCAGGTCCCCAGTGTGGGAAGGGGAACCCCCGGGGATTGGGAAAGCTACCTGTGAGGAGGTGTTCCTATGTAGCCGTCGGGAGCCAGAAGTTTGAGTTGCCGCTGGAGTCTGCCTGCTGCCCAGCCGAGCTACTGCCGGGATCGTAATCGATGGAGAATGTACCACCTGCTGTGCAGCCTAAGGGAGATGAGCCACCCGCCAAAGATGTGGTGTGCCCTGCTGGAGCACCGTGTCGGTGGTGCTGGAAACCGGAGACCGGATCGGGAGTGAAGATCAGCGCTGGCGCAAGAGGACCAACGCTGACCAGAGGAGCTGCCCGCTACTGTGCCTGCCCGCCTTGATGATTGCAGGACCGTCTGAAGAGGAACGGCGGGGACTGCGCGGAGAAGGTGGGCGGCCAGAGGAGATCCGGAGAAGCCCAGCCAGACGCCATCCAGTGGGAGAAAAGGGACCCGGCCGGTGACGGTGAGCACAGGCACCGCGAAGGACACCCCCTCTCCCAGGAGCGAGGACCCCTGGCTGGAAGAAGAGAGAACGGCACAGACCAGCGGTGGGAGGACGGTGCAGAGAGGAGGATCCCTGGCGGACGGATGGCACGGACCGGCGATGTAAGTACTGCACGTACCTGAGCCTGTAGCAAGGGAAGTGGCTGTTCAACGGTGCATCCCTGGCACGGTGCTCTGCACCTCTGGTGGTACCGAAGACCGAGGCGATCGTAGGTGGCAGGAGTGCCACAGCTAGTTTTGAGAGCCCTCTTTTAACCTTCCGCTGCCCAACTCTGCCTTGCTCCACCTTCCGCTGCAAAGACTCTGCAATTGGGGACAATAGTGAAGGGGATAGATTCCCCTCATTCCTTTGTGATCCTGGTATTAATGTAAAAGGGGGTAGGCTCCTCTTAGTTCATGGTGCCCCACTCTCATGTTAGAAAAGGGGGTAGGATGCCATCACCTGTCTCCCGGCTCTTATTAATAAAGGGGTAGACTCCCCTCATTAGCAGTGCCCCTGTATATGTTTTTTGAAAAGGGGTGGGCTCCCTTTAAGAGTGGTGCCCCGCAGTACTAATTAATGCAAAAGGCTGGATTATTATAGAATGTTATGCAAGCTCCGCCCAGCAGTGTCTGTGAAAGCTTATATACCTGTGTGCTTACTACTACGAAGGTGGGATATTTATTGACTGTTTTATGCAAGCTCCGCCAAGCAGTGCCTAGAAAGCTGATATACCTGTGTGCTTACTGCTACGAAGGTGGGTTATTTAATAACTGTTTTATGCAAGCTGGCGCCCAGCAGTGCCTGTTACAGCTTACATACCTGTTTGCTACTGTCAAAGTCAGAAAAATATCACGCTGCACATTGCCATATATGCACCTCATGCGAGTGCCTGCTGCACGTGCATGAGCCCTCCCGTGCGTGCATATACTCGCCTTTGCGTGCACCCGCAGGCGCACGATATGCGCATTTACGGTAGAGTTTGTGTGCGTCTAGCGGGCGACTCAATCGTTACATATTTTAGTCATATAATGTATTTTGTAGATTATGGTCCCTTTGATAGAATCTGAAAGTTTAGTTAATGTAGCATGTTCGGGGACAAAGAGATTCCTCTTTGTTTGATACGAAGGGTCAGACAGTGGTTACACAGTGGTGTTTAGTATCCATCGGAAGAGAATATAATTAGCAATATTCCGGTGTTGGTTTGAAGCGGATTACTCGCTCGTGCGTATAGTTATGGACATAAGAAGTTTATGGACATTTACTATATTTGCACTTTATTACCCATGCGGCGGGAAACCCAGTTTCCCTCCCACCTGAGCAGTTTGGAATAGTCACAGCCCACCTGTATGACCCAACCTATGACCTTTTGTTATAATGCGGAGACGAATTCCTGTGTCCAATGAACAATAAGAATGTAGGGACCATTGTACTGTATTGTGTGTAGTGTATAAAAAGACAAGCCGATCTGGGCCAGCTCTCTCTACTCTTCTCAACGGTTCTCATCACTGATAATCGGGAGCTGGATATCCAGAAAGGCGCTTGCGATTGTTTCCCCTTGTGCGTAAGTTCTCTGCAACCATTTTGTCTCTTATTAATGTTATAAGCCATTCTCTCTCTCCTTCCCCCTTAAATGTAATTGTGTCTTTGTTGTATTTTAACGTGTAGTAACTCGGTTAGGTATTTTATGTTAGTTTGGTAGTGTATAACTTGTATTGTGTATTCTTTTGCGATTGAACGTTCATTCTCTCCCTTAAAAGGTGTTAGAACCTTAGACCGGTATTTGAGTGTTTATTATATTGCTAAAGGGTTCTCAGAGCGTAAGAGTCGCTCATACAGCTTTTAAACTAACAAGGTTACACTGTGTTGCATTTACACCTTATAACTGCACAAAGGTTTACAATATAAGTACATTGTTTATGATATTGTTACAAAGGTTTAACTCTGTGAGCGTCAGCGCCGCTTGTGATCTCCTCGTGTTCTCGAGCGTCGGCTACGCTGATAGCGTATCATTACGTTAGTCTGCAGCCTATAGCGTGCTTGCCTTTACGCTTTAAGCCATGAGCAAACGTGCCGCTTGTGCATCTCGTCCACGGCTAAGCGTTTGTTACGCTACGTGCGTACTCTTACGGTATTCCATACGCCAATTGCGTACTGTGTTCATTAACCTTTTAGAGTGTTTTAAATAGGATAAATTATAGGCTTTATCAATTGGGGACTCGCCCGCTCTTCACATATCTGCACTAGGTAATTTCAGCAGACATTATCGCTCAGCAAAGGGCGGGAGGTAATATTCCTCGTAGTGCTGACCAGATAAGCATCTGCTTCGCTTAGTAAGGAGTGCTGAAGGAATCCGGAACCGGAAGGTAGGAACAGTACGTTATTGTCTTTTAAAAAGTGTTTAGTTTCTGTTTTGCGCAGGTACGCATAAGCACGCACACCTGTATTTCGTGTTTAGCATTATTTGTCCGTACCTCATTCTCCTGATTGCCACACACTAGTGATAACGTGCTGAGACATTTGTTGTTATTAATAGTTAAAAGATAAAAAGTAATATTTAAGGGAATAATTGTAAAAGGCACACACACAGTCTCGCCTAGAAATACAAGGGAGATTTGGGTGGTGTTCAGTGAATGATTACTGTTAAAGATCATTCACATTGATAAACGTGTAGTGTGTTACTGTGGACGTACTTGGTCTGCGTACACGTGTCCTTACAAGGGCAGGGCGTACGCAACGCAAGGGTCGACGCACGGAGCGTATATTACGCAACGGAGCGTACGGATACGCCCACATAATACAAATTGCACTATAGTATTGTTTTAATAGGCGATAAGGAAGTAACGCGAAAATAACACAAATCTATCTCAAATCCAAAAGTTTAAAGTTAAAAGAAAAAAAAAAAAGACTTTCTCTATTGCAATTCTTCTGGGTTAGACTATTACTGAATGAAAGGAATTCTGTACAGAAATAAAAGTGTTCGAATGTAAGAGTGTGTATATATAAGATTTCTCTTTTATTACGGAAGTGGGAACCATAGGCCAGTAGAAAGAGGTACACCAGCGAGAGTGATAGCGTGGGGTGGCTTGGGAGGCGTCCCTTGTTAATCTCGACATATTTATGAGCAGTAGAGTCTGCTGTACATAACAGACCAGGAGGTCAAGGACCTGGAGGTTCAGGTACAGCAGACTAGAAGTAGAGAGCACAACCGAAGAGGGTTGGTGCGAGACCCATATAGGCCAACAAAGCTCATTGCTGAAGGAATTCGCAGCCGAAATTTTCGATTCCACTGATCGTTCCGCACATAAGATTAGTTGCTTGTGTGCAGATACGATTGTACCGCATGTGATTGTGTGCATTAGCGTGTCTTGAATTCAGAAGAACGCTACTTGCACATTGTTAACGTGATTTGTGTAATTTCTTTTTATTTTAAGGGAAGTAGCCTGATCACTCAGGGACATTCCAGCGACTGATACTTGCTGGGGAGGGTAAGACACTCCCACACGCCCGAGCAAGTAGACGTACTTAGGTGCCCTAGGTTGGGTACGGAACCTCTGGGAACTTTGGTCGCCGTATTGGCCAGCGTGGGCGGAGTTAAGTGGGCGGACCTCGTTGCAAAACCCCCACCGCAGCCTTACCCCGGACATTTTGGTTTTCTGTAAGGGTTGCCGAAGACCCTGATTTGAAGTCAGAGGTAGTGAAAGCAGCACCTGCAGAGATGGGGGCCAGTTGTTCAGGTAAGGGGCGATCAACCCAGTTTCAGGTTGATTTGGTAAACCGACCAATCGGGTCGGCAAGGTATATCATGTGTGAGAAATATGGTCATCACACAGAAATGTTGTGCAATGAATGGGAAAGGATGACTGTGCATGACGGGGAAAAGTTTCCCCGGGTAGGTAGTTTTAACCCAGAAGTATTACAGAATATAAGGAGAAGAGTTTGCCTGATTAAATCTTTAAAAAGGCGTATTAGACATTATGATTATTTAACATTGTGGCAACAGGAAGGTGAAATACAAAGGGGGTTGGCGCAAGCCACTGGATCTAACCCTATCAGAAAACTGATAGCCACTGCACCCCCACCACCATACATACCTGGAGAGAAATTGGTTGCAGAGAATGGCACTCAGGGTTATGTTAAATGTGTAGAAGTTAAGGATAATGTAACCAAAGTAATTAATGCTAACACTAATCCGTGCAAGTTGTACCCTGTTTTGAACTTTCCCCAGGATGGTGACCAAGAGGATGAGCCCACAACAATATCAGCACTCTCCCTAGCAGCCACCATATCAGAAACAGCAGTAGGCACGACCCAACCCGTAAGATTAGCATCAAAGGCCCCTAGCGGAGGGACAGGTGAGGTCGTATCGACTGGTAAGTACGGCACCATACACTATGCTGAAACCATTTCACCACATGTTGTAGAATCTACTCAGAATGATGTTGTTGGACTTAATCCTGTTAGGGTAATAGCAGTGCCAAATGGGAAAACTGACACTTCAGGAGCAACTCCTGTCAGGAACATCGCCATGCACTGTCCCTTTTCCCGAGCAGAATTAAGATCAATGATGTCTGAATTCCCTGATCCTAGGAAAGACTTAGTTGCATGTCAAAAGTATATTAGGGAGCTAGGAAATTCTGCAGAGCCAAATAACAAAGATTGGAGGACAGTTTTGAGGGCATGTTTATTCCCCAATGTTGATTCGTTAAAGTTTATCGCTGATTGCAAGTTAGATGAGAAAGTACCACTAACAGACGAGTATAATCAGGATAATGTAAAGAGAATCAACTTACAGTTAGGGGTATATTTTCCTGCAGTAGTAAAGTGGAATAAAATCTTTACAATAAAACAAAAAGAAGGTGAATCCACACCAGAGTATTTTCACCGGGCTCTGCAGGATATGGCTAGGTACACTGGTATAGATGACATTAAAACTAATGTACACCACAGGGAAGTAGCTGTTTCAGTATTAATGGACGGTCTAAAAGAGGTTTAAAGGAATAGAATACAAACCACTAGGCCTGATTGGAGAGGTATGTCGGTGGATGCATTGGGAGAGGCTGCTGCTGGGCATGATCGGAATATCATCAGACACAGGGAGTCACAGAGTGATAAATTAATGGCTGTAAGCATACAGGCTCTTACTACTGGGCCACCACCTCAGCCCAGAACTGTGACCCCTGTGGGTAAAAAGACATCCGCTTGGAAGAAGAATTTGACAACCTTTTACACAGACAACTGATGGACTATGCCATAGACCCCCCCCATATCCCTAGTAACTTTAATTTTACGCTAGCCCAACACTTTTTGTAAGTCTATGGACATTGAGAAAGCTTTTGCTCGCATTTTTGGCAAAAGCCCAAAGAGACTACAGTCAACATGTACATCAAGACAAGACACCAGACAAGACTTCAATCAACAAATGTATATTAAACTCACATAGTTTATGACTGCATTTACCATAATTGCTCATTATCTTCATCTCTACAACCTTCAGGTAAAAACACACATAGTCGATAGGGAATATAGGCACAGATATCAGCACCCACATATCCCCCCATTCATGTATCATCAACTAAAATGTGCTCCCCCATTTTGTTGCAACCAAAAGCCGAAAAGAGCTCGGTAAAGTTTGACAGCCCATCCACAGACCCGTACCACGGGATAAGAAGGAATTCAAATGTATACTTCGCAATACCTCGAAGCTTGATTTAAAACACGTACGGCACGATGATACATGACCCCTCAAACATGGACTCATACATACATGCTTCTACTATCTCACTAGATCATACCTTTTTCCCACCTTCTTCTCTTCTCCCCTACCCAATCATAGAAATGTATTATACATGACATATATTTTTCTCTTTTTGAACTGTTTTAGGAAGTGGCAGTTATTGGTGACTGCCAAAGGGTGGACTGTCAAAGTCAGAAAAATATCACGCTGCACATTGCCATATATGCACCTCATGCGAGTGCCTGCTGCACGTGCATGAGCCCTCCCGTGCGTGCGTATACTCGCCTTTGCGTGCACCCGCAGGCGCACGATATGCGCATTTACGGTAGAGTTTCTGTGCGTCTAGCGGGCGACTCAATCGTAACATATTTTAGTCATATAATGTATTTTGTAGATTATGGTCCCTTTGATAGAATCTGAAAGTTTAGTTAATGTAGCATGTTCGGGGACAAAGAGATTCCTCTTTGTTTGATACGAAGGGTCAGACAGGGGTTACACAGTGGTGTTTAGTATCCATCGGAAGAGAATATAATTAGCAATATTCCGGTGTTGGTTTGAAGCGGATTACTCGCTCGTGCGTATAGTTATGGACATAAGAAGTTTATGGACATTTACTATATTTGCACTTTATTACCCATGCGGCGGGAAACCCAGTTTCCCTCCCACCTGAGCAGTTTGGAATAGTCACAGCCCACCTGTATGAACCAACCTATGACCTTTTGTTATAATGCGGAGACGAATTCCTGTGTCCAATGAACAATAAGAATGTAGGGACCATTGTACTGTATTGTGTGTAGTGTATAAAAAGACAAGCCGATCTGGGCCAGCTCTCTCTACTCTTCTCAACGGTTCTCATCACTGATAATCGGGAGCTGGATATCCAGAAAGGCGCTTGCGATTGTTTCCCCTTGTGCGTAAGTTCTCTGCAACCATTTTGTCTCTTATTAATGTTATAAGCCATTCTCTCTCTCCTTCCCCCTTAAATGTAATTGTGTCTTTGTTGTATTTTAACGTGTAGTAACTCGGTTAGGTATTTTATGTTAGTTTGGTAGTGTATAACTTGTATTGTGTATTCTTTTGCGATTGAACGTTCATTCTCTCCCTTAAAAGGTGTTAGAACCTTAGACCGGTATTTGAGTGTTTATTATATTGCTAAAGGGTTCTCAGAGCGTAAGAATCGCTCATACAGCTTTTAAACTAACAAGGTTACACTGTGTTGCATTTACACCTTATCACTGCACAAAGTTTTACAATATAAGTACATTGTTTATGATATTGTTACAAAGGTTTAACTCTGTGAGCGTCAGCGCCGCTTGTGATCTCCTCGTGGTCTCGAGCGTCCGCTACGCTGATAGCGTATCATTACGTTAGTCGGCAGCCTATAGCGTGCTTGCCTTTACGCTTTAAGCCGTGAGCGAACGAGCCGCTCGTGCGTCTCGTCCACGGCTAAGCGTTTGTTACGCTACGTGCGTACTCTTACGGTATTCCATACGCCAATTGCGTACTGTGTTCATTAACCTTTTAGAGTGTTTTAAATAGGATAAATTATAGGCTTTATCACTACTAAAGACAATGCCAGCTTGTTTACCTGTTCCCTCAACTCACCCGCCTAATTGTTATTGCTGGCTATACGAGCCTGTGCTATTGTAAAGACAACGCCAGCTTATACCCAAGTTTTCCTGTTGTGTATGTGAACAAAGGGGGTCATTCCGAGTTGATCATAGCTGTGCTAAATTTAGCACAGCTACGATCAGGTGCTCAGACAAGTGGGGGGACGCCCAGCACAGGGCTATTCCGCCCCGTATGTCAGTGCCGCCCCCCCCCGCAGAAGTGCAAAGGCATCGCACAATGGCTATGCCTTTGCACTTCAAGAGTAGCTCCCGACCAGCGTCGCTCTGCGGCCCGCAGCGGCTGCGTATGACATCACGCAGCCACTGCAGGCCGCTCCCTGCATGGCCCGGACACGCCTGCGTTGGCCGGACCGCACCCACAAAACGGTGGCCAAACGCCGCCATTCCGCCCCCTCCCGCCCAGGGACCGCTTCTGCCTGTCAATCAGGCAGAGGCGATCGCAGCCCAGCTACGGCCAGCATGCGCCGGCGCACTATGGTACCGGCGCATGCGCAGTGGTTAACCGTTCGCTCGGCTGCGATAAAAAGCAGCGAGCCAACGGGTCAGAATGACCCCCAAAGAGTTGTCACCTTTAGCGTATAATAATAAAATGGAGATGGATCCTGTACCATGTATTGTCATTGTGTCTGAGGGGTAAAGCAGGTCTACCTCTCTGAACTTAACCGAACCAGGTTTATTTTACACCCACACTCATTTTTTTAAATTCGACACCGGATTTGTGGGCATTATAGTAAGCTTAACTAGGTTATATACTAATCGTTATTGTCGTCCAGTTACACACATTAACCTGTAGGTGGCAATCCCGCTGATTTATGTGATACCCTGAATAGCCTGCAGGTCTGCAAAGATGCGAATATTCACCGAATACACACGTGCTGTGTGGTAAATCACAAATGTGGCCGCTCTGCTCCGACTCCGGTCTAAGATAACAAAATTTACAGTTATCCCCTCTTTTATAATTTTCACACTATTAATATAATTGCAATTAATATAATTGGGGGTGGGGATTAATTAATATAATTGGGGGTGGGGATACAATTAATATAATTGGGGGTGGGGATTAATATAATCCCCCCCCATTCAATAGAAAATATTTCAATAGCATCGGAGGATTGGCGCACACCTGCGGGCCATGCTAATATGTTTCATTTTGAGGCTCATTTAAAAAAATTCTGTATATAATTTTTTTTATATAGTAATCTATTTTTTAGCAGCATAAAAGGGATGCTGGAACGGCCTCAAATGAGCAGCATCACTGCAGATTGCCCTCCAGGGACTAAACTCATTCATCCATAGTGATTAGTAGTTGGCATCCTGACGTTCACGATGCTGGCGGTCAGAATCCTGACACAGCCTGATTCCAAAATTCCCACAGCCAGAATCCCAAAAGTAAGTACATTAAGCCAGGGAGAGTTAGGGTCAGGCTGCGGAGGGGAGAGTTAGGGTTAGGCTGCGGAGAGGAGAGTTAGGGTTAGGCTGCGGAGGGGAGAGTTAGGGTTAGGCTGCTGAGGGGAGAGTTAGGGTTAGGCTGCTGAGGGGAGAGTTAGGGTTAGGCTGCGGAGGGGAGAGTTAGGGTTAGGCTGCGGAGAGGAGAGTTAGGGTTAGGCTGCGGAGGGGAGAGTTAGAGTTAGGCTGCGGAGGGGAGAGTTAGGGTTAGGCTGCGGAGGGGAGAGATAGGGTTAGGCTGCGGAGGAGAGAGTTAGGGTGTGTACACACGGTGAGATTCGGGCTATGCCCGATTCTCACTATGCGACAGGGGCCGGGTCGGCACTTAGCCAGTATCGCAAGCACATAATGAGTGTGCTTGCGATACTTGCTATGTGCGATTTTGGCTAAGTCCCGATTTTGACTATCTCTTCTATAGAGATAGTCAAAATTGACTTGCCTGCACGGTCTATTTTTTCTTACGATGCCGACCGCGCGGGACCGCGCATCGGCATCGAATCAGGATCGCAAGGTGACTGTCACCTTGCGATCTGCACTAACTTTTCTTCCGATCCTGACTATATCGTCAGGATCGGAAGAAAAAATCTCACCGTGTGTACACACCCTAAGGCTGTGGGAGGGATGGTTTGTGATAGGCACTAGGGGGAGTGTTAGGGTTAGGCTGTGGGAGGGGATGGGTTAGACTGCACGTAGAGAAGGTTAGGGGGAGGGTAAGGGGTAGGGTTAGCTTACCTTTCAAAAATTCTATCCGTCGGGATGCCGCTGTCAGTATTCTGACCGTCGGCATCCTGACTGTCGAGATCCCGTACCCAACCTATACCACCAGTGAGAAAGATCTGCCCCTACGGCGTGTGACTTTTGGAAAGCATCTACTCACTCAAAGACGACCAGACTGAGGAGGGGGTGCTGTCCACATAGACTATTAGTGTCGTCCATAACCCGCTGCACTTTATGGGCCTGAATCAGTGACGTGCGGTGAGGTCAGGGCCTGGGGAGGCACTGCAGCTAAACTCGCCCCCCCCCCCAAAAAAAAAAAAAAGTGCAGTCCCCCCACACCACTAAAACCAGCACCAGGCAGAACCTGGATAATGCCATAGCAGGGGAGACACTCAGTGTGGGGTCCCCCTGCCATGCCATTAAACACCCCCCAAACCAGTCAGCCCAGGGCTGGAATTCCTCGGAAAGTGGGGTCCCCAAAAAATCAAAATGGGGTCCCCCCTCCCGAGCAACAACCAGCACTGGGCTGATAGCCCAGTGCTATGCCCCGCACCCCTGGTGGCGGTGGGTGCGGGGTTCATTGTATGTTCTGTTCTTTACAGGTGGCCTAAAGATCCCAGCAAGCCTGCCCCAGCATGCTGGCACTTGGAGAACCACAAGTGCCAGCATGCCCGGACATAAAGGGCCCGCTGGCACCTGTAGTCCACCTGCAAAGAATAGTAATATTGTTCTTTACAGGTGGCCTACAGGTCCCAGCAAGCCTGCCCCAGCATGCTGGCACTTGGAGAACCACAAGTGCCAGCATGCCCGGACATAAAGGGCCCGCTGGCACCTGTAGTCCACCTGTAAAGAAAATATAAAAAAAAACACACAACACATTCTTTAAAAAATTCTTTATTAAACTGGGTCTTCACCTGGGGGCGGCGGCCTTTAAGCTCTTTTGCATGGCCGCCGCCTTCCCAGGGCTTCCGGCGTCTTCACCTGGGAGGGCGCCACCTCCCCAGGGCTTCTGGGGTCTTCCTCCGGCGTCTTCACCTGGTGGGCGGCGGCTGCTAAGCTCTTTTGCATAGCCGCCGCCCATCCAGGACTTCCACGACGTCTTCACCTGGGAGGCGGCGGCCTTTAAGCTCTTTTGCATGGCCGCCGCCTTCCCAGGACTTCCAGCATCTTCACCTGGTGGGCGGCGGCTGCTAAGCTCTTTTGCATAGCCGCCGCCCATCCAGGACTTCCACGGCGTATTCAGGAGCTCTTCTCCGCTCCTCCTCCGCCGTCGGACTGACAGCCGCTGCCTCGCGCTGACTTATATAAGTCAGCGGGAGGGGGCGGGGCGATGACGCGGCGAGCCATGATTGGCTCACGGCGGCCATCTTGAATTTCAAAAATGACGCTGAGGCGCCATTTTTGAAATGGGTACCGCTTCCGCTGCCAAAACTCTGCTACCGCCACCGCTACCGCCGCCCGCCTCTCCGCATCCCGTACCTCCGCCGCCCGGCCCGCCGCTTCCCGTACCTCCGCCGCCGCACCTCCGCAGGTACCGATGCCGCCCCATACAGTGATTGACAGCGGATCCAGTGACGGATCCGCTGGCCAATCACTGTGGCCTCACTCACAGGGACGTGCTTTCATAGGTTGAAAGCACGTCCCTGTAGGAAAGCGGCACCACTAATGGTGCCGCTTTTCCATGTTATTTCAATGGGCTTTTCCAGCCCATTGCTAGGGCCCGCCTGTGCCCGCCCCCCGCTCACCATACTTTTCCTAATCACTACGGGAGGCACCACGATCGGTGCCTCCCAAAGTGATTTGAACATATATAATGATAGGTAAAATAATAAAGAAGATACTTATGTGTCATAAGTATCTTCTTTGTATTATTTTACTCATTAATGACAGGGGAGGCACTGCCTCCCCTGCCTCCCCTGACTGCACGTCCCTGGCCTGAATCTGATCCGCAACCGAAACCCGCATGGCGGCGGCAGCCTACATCCATAGGCTAAATCAAAAATATGCCAGTGTATACCGATGTCCCATGTGACGGAATGTGGAAGTCAAAATCACAATGCAGGCTGGGATCCCTCCACATACTACAATCAAGCAGGGACACCACCATACACGGCTACGACACTCCCATGACACTTCCACAAGATGGAACAGTTTCGTATATTCACATGGCCGCTGCCCAGTTACCAATCAGAAAGGTCTATTTCACGGAAAGTGGGGTCCGTTGATGGAGAGATTAGTAATAGAGATGTGCGGTTCCAAATTCACCCGAATTTTGTGGATCCGAACTGAACCAAAACCTGTTCCGGATCTCCAGAGGAGATCCGATCAGAACTTAATCCTGGTTCGGATCTTCCTGCGGTTCGGAATTCGGATAATGTATTTGAATTAGAGATGAGCGGATTCGGTTTTACACGGTTTTACTCGGTTCTCAAAACCGAATCTTATTGGCTCACGGATGTCACGTGTTTTGGATAGACAATAAGATTCGGTTTTGAGAACCGAGTAAAACCGAGTAAAACCGAATCCGCTCATCTCTAATTTGAATTATGGGTTTTGAATAGCAAAAATTATGCGATTTTAGCTGTTAAATCATACTGTACTAATCAAATTTTAGTATGTTAAATCATACTAAAATCCGAATCCGAACCAAAACATTTGCCAAAACCAAAACACAATGATGAATTAGAACCAAAACATGAGGCGTCTGCACACATCTGTAATTAATAAGTACGCACTAGTAATGTGTGTCTGTCTGTTCCTGTGCATGCGCAATATGCAGCAAACTGCGAGATCCATACGCATTGCCCCTTGCACCCTGTGGCGTCAGAACGCTTTTTGGTTGGGGGGGGCAAGATATAATTTCAGTTTGGCGCCCCTAAATATCTAAACGTCGCCCCCTCTGTTATACCTCATAACAAAAATGGAGAGAGAGATGTAGAGAGAGACATGGCGAGAGAGAGACATGGAGAGAAAGAGAGACCTGGAGACAGAGACACATGGAAAGAGAGAGATGGGGAGAGAGATACATGGAGAGAAACGCATGGATGGTGAGAGAGAGAGAGAGGTATATCACCATCAGCAGAATGTGTGCCCAGGAGAGCAGTTACCTGGAGGTTTTCGGGAGGAGGTTGCAAGGTCTCTCCGGCCAGGTAGAGGTTCTGCAGGGGCTCTGGCGGGCTCTCAGGGCGTCACTCACATGTAGGCAGTGGTCCAGCAAAAATTTGGTGGCCGTGGGGGTAGGGGGGGGGGGGGGGTGTAGGGAGGAGAAGGGGAGGATAGGCAGTGACAAGGCGGATGATGCAGGATGGTGTAAGGCGTAACTATAACTTTGTGGTTCACATAGAAAAATCTTGACAGGGCCTTCCCTGCCCCCCGCCGTTGTCACTTCAATACCCCTTAGGGGATCAAGAAAGAGAGCGAGAGAGAAAGACAAAGCAGGTATCAGGGGTAGAGAGAAAGAGAGGTGCGAGAAAGAGAGGGAGGTCAGGGAGAGAGAGAGAGAGAGGGTTTCACGGAAAAAGAGGGAATGAGCAAGAGATAGGAGCGAGAGAGAGAGGGTGTAAAGGCGGGTACACACTAGGTGACGGGGAAATGCTGGCGATCAACGATATAGTTCGTATGCACTGATCGTTATCGTTCAACGATAACGATCAATGTCGTCATCGCCGGAATTCCAGGCCATGATGCTCAGCCCAACATTGACAGGTTAAGCTACATGTCAGCTCAATATTGGTGATCGCTGAACGGTGTGCGGGAGCGCGCCTCATTCATCGGTCACCGATATTGCCCACATACACACTGGACGATATAAGACTAAAAATAAACGATTAAGACTTTTATGTCGTTGTCGTTTATTTTTTAGGCTAAAATCGCCTAGTGTGTACCCCCCTTAAGGGAGAAAGAAAGTGTTAGGGACAGAGAGAGAGTGTGTGTCAGAGGGAGAGCGGGTCAGCAAGAGCGACAGACTGAGGTAGAGAGAGAGACTGTCAGGGGGAGAGACAGTGTTAGGGAGTGAGGAAGAGACAGTGTCAAAAAGAGAGACCGACAGTGTCAGGGAGAGAGAGAGACAGTGCCAGCAGGGAGGGAGAGAGAGCTAGACAGCATCAGGGAGAGACATTGTCACAGAGAGAGATAGAGTGCCAGGGAGAGAGAGACAGTGTCAGGAAGAAAGTGAGGGAGAGAGAGTGTGTCAAGAAGAGAATGAGGGAGATGATGTCAAAGAGAGAGAGTGTAGGGAGGGGACAGAGAGACATTGTCAGGGAGAGAGTTGAGAGGGAGAGTGTCAGAGGGAGAGGGAGAGCTAGAGAGATGGGGCAGCCCGAGACACTACCTTTACAGTCTACAGCACAGCACAGGTCTCTTATGGGGGCTGGCACTTCACGGCATTAGGCCCCGCTCCTTAAATACCCGCAAATTGCGGTACTGCCACCGGGAGCCTGCCAGGGCAGGTAGGTTAGTGGCAGAGTAGACTGTGCCAGGCTAGTCCCCCCCTCTCCCATTACATACTCCGTGGCTGCAGGCAGGGCCAGCCCGAGCCTCCTTTTTTTTGCAAGCGAAAATATATTGTGGCACCCCTTAGTGGAATATATAGGAGCGTGGTTTCATAGGGAAGAGACGAGGCCATAGAATAGTACCAATTCACATTACACCTTACAGCAGCATGCGCTAGTCACATTACACCTCACAGCAGCGTCCGCTAGTCACAATACACCTCACAGCAGCGTCCGCTAGTCACATTACACCTCACAGCGGCATCCGCTAGTCACATTACACCTCACAGCAGCGTCCGCTAGTCACAATACACCTCACAGCAGCATCCGCTAGTCACATTACACCTCACAGCGGCGTCCGCTAGTCACATTACACAGCACAGCGGCGTCCGCTAGTCACATTACACAGCACAGCGGCGTCCGCTAGTCACATTACACAGCACAGCGGCGTCCGCTAGTCACATTACACAGCACAGCCGCGTCCGCTAGTCACATTACACAGCACAGCCGCGTCCGCTAGTCACATTACACCTCACAGCGGCGTCCGCTAGTCACCTTACACAGCACAGCGGCGTCCGCTAGTCACATTACAAAGCACAGGGGCGTCCGCTAGTCACATTACACAGCACAGCGGCGTCCGCTAGTCACATTACACAGCACAGGGGCGTCCGCTAGTCACATTACACAGCACAGCGGCGTCCGCCGCTAGTCACATTACACAGCACAGCGGCGTCCGCTAGTCACATTACACAGCGGCGTCCGCTAGTCACATTACACCTCACAGCGGCGTCCGCTAGTCACATTACACCTCACAGCGGCGTCCGCTAGTCACATTACACCTCACAGCGGCGTCCGGTAGTCACATTACACAGCACAGCCGCGTCCGCTAGTCACATTACACAGCACAGCCGCGTCCGCTAGTCACATTACACAGCACAGCCGCGTCCGCTAGTCACATTACACAGCACAGCCGCGTCCGCTAGTCACATTACACCTCACAGCGGCGTCCGCTAGTCACCTTACACAGCACAGTCGCGTCCGCTAGTCACATTACACAGCACAGCCGCGTCCGCTAGTCACCTTACACAGCACAGCGGCGTCCGCTAGTCACATTACACAGCACAGCGACGTCCGCTAGTCACATTACACAGCACAGCCGCGTCCGCTAGTCACATTACACAGTACAGCCGCGTCCGCTAGTCACCTTACACAGCACAGCCGCGTCCGCTAGTCACATTACACCTCACAGCGGCGTCCGCTAGTCACCTTACACAGCACAGTCGCGTCCGCTAGTCACCTTACACAGCACAGCCGCGTCCGCTAGTCACATTACACCTCACAGCGGCGTCCGCTAGTCACATTACACAGCACAGCCGCGTCCGCTAGTCACACTACACAGCACAGCCGCGTCCGCTAGTCACCTTACACAGCACAGCCGCGTCCGCTAGTCACATTACACCTCACAGCGGCGTCCGCTAGTCACATTACACAGCACAGCCGCGTCCGCTAGTCACACTACACAGCACAGCCGCATCCGCTAGTCACCTTACACAGCACAGCGGCGTCCGCTAGTCACATTACACAGCACAGCGGCGTCCGCTAGTCACATTACACAGCACAGCGGCGTCCGCTAGTCACATTACACAGCACAGCGGCGTCCGCTAGTCACATGGGAGATAGAGCAGCCTGTATCCAAGGCGGGCGGCAGCGGCGCTGTACAGCGAGTGACGGTGATTCACTCACTGTCAGCAGCGGTGGGGATTTGATGAAACCCGGAATGGACAAGTTTCCGGAGCACCTGACCGGATCAGCTCCCTGCAGCGACCTCTGCGACTGGGGAGCATAAACAGTGGGTATGGGGTCACTTATTAATTATTCATTTATTCATGCATTAAAAACATTTGCCCCGTCCTATGCAGCCATATTTATATAGATAGATAGGTGCAGGACCAGCAGCTATCTCAGTGCTCCCACTCCCTCTGTCTGGGAGCAGCAGCAGGGTAGGTAGGAGGCTGTCAGCCCTGCACAGTGTCACTATGCCCGGGGGTAGCGGCAGCAGGGTAGGTAGGAGGGCTGACAGTCTTCAGGCAGTGCGGGAGCAGCAGCAGCTTCGAGCTGGCAATGATCTCTCCCTCCCCGCTGACAGCCCATCGCGGACACTCCCCTGGACACTTACTCAGCTCCCCAGCGGCAGTGCTCGATGCAGTGACCTGATCCTGTCCGGCGCTCTACGCGGACGCGGTAGTCCGCAGCGCTGGCTGCAGGGGGTTTCAAGACGGAGCCACTGTAGGAGGGGGCAGAGCCACTGTAGGGGAGGAGGTGGCACAATGGAGGTGTCCGTGACTGCCAGACGCGCTGAGGACGCCTGAGGAAGCAGGAAGTGCGGCAGCCGGCAGCACTATTTCACCTGACCGTCTGCCGCTCCTCTGCTGCAATTGCTAGGCGCCTCGCACATTTTTGCGGGGGGCGAGCTGCCCCCTTGCCCCCCCCATTCCGACTCCCCTGCTTGCACCCAATCAGGTACTCTGCGAGTGAGTGACGGGTTCCACCTTAAATTATATTCAAATCCATTACTTGATTTCAAAACACGTTCCTTCTCACCAGATTACAGAACATGTACTTTTCCCTAATAGATGGATACGTCCAGGGCCGGCTCCGGGGTTTGTGGCGCCCCGGGCGGCTTTAGGGGGCGTGGCTTTGTACAGGGGGCGTGGTCATTTACACCCCCTGTACAGCTGAATTGATGTGCGGTGCGCGATGACGTCATCGCGCACCGCACAGCAAAGGTCCTCTCCACGAAGGGAAACTAGACGCGTAGCGTCTAGTTCCCTTCGTGGAGAGGACCTTTGCTGTGCGGTGCGCGATGACGTCATCGCGCACCGCACAGTAAAGGACCTCTCCAGGAAGGGAAACTAGACGCGTACGCGTCTAGTTTCCCTTCCCAGCGGTGGCGGCCGGGGGCAGCGGGCAGCAGGGGGCACACACCAGCAGTGGATCTTTCCCTGGTGCGGCGCCCTCCGGAGGGCGCCCTGTGCCCTCCGGAAGGCGGCGCCCCGGGCAAAAGTACTGCTTGCCCGTGGCAAGATCCGCTACTGGATACGTCATACCTATTACCAGTTACATCAATAATATGTATGCTGCAGTGCTTGCCATCCCTCAGAGAACATCTAGTAGAAATGTGCAGCGGGCATTTTTCGGGTTTTGTGTTTTGGTTTTGGATTAGGTTCCGCGGTCGTGTTTTGGATTCGGACGCATTTTGGCAAAACCTCCCTTAAGATTTTTTGTTGGATTCGGGTCCGTTTTGGATTTGGGTGTTTTTTTTTTTTAAAAACCCTCAAAAACAGCTTAAATCATAGAATTTGTGGTTAATTTTGATCCTATAGTATTATTAACCTCAATAACATTAATTTCCACTCAGATCCAGTCTATTCTGAACACCTCACAATATTGTATTTAGGCCAAAAGGTTGCACCGAGGTTGCTGGATGACTAAGCTAAGCAACCCAAGTGGTCGACACAAACACCTGGCCCATCTAGGAGTGGCACTGCAGTGTCAGACAGGAGGGCAGATATCAAAAAAAGGCCCCTAACAGCACATGATGCAAAGACGAAAAAAAAGGTGCACTGAGGTTGCTGTAGGCCTAAGCTAAGCGACACAACCACCTGGCCCATTTAGTAGTCTCACGCAGTGGCTGAATGTCAAGAGTGGGCCGCAATTGTTCGGTCCACTGACAGCATCTCCAGCATGCTCCAGTCACTTTTAAAGAAATATGCAATTGGTGGACTTATACGGCAGTACCCCAGGACTAATACAGCCTGAGCACTGATGAGGATACTCAGGGCTTAAAGTGGTACTGGAGAGGTGGGGGAACTCATCTCCCCCACGACCCCTCACCCTATGCGCGCCGAAAAAGGGGTGTGGCCTCACAACGAAGGGGCGTGGCCACTCAAAGTACCCCTAATTAAAAATAATGCCTCACAGTAGCACACTCTTATTCACATTGCCCGCCCAACATACTAGTGCCCTTTACACAAACAATGCCCACAGCAGTGCCCTCCCCCTCCTAATTTTAGATTCGATTCACAATATAGCAGTATATGTTGAACAACCTTTGCTCACCTCTCTCTTGTTTCCTTTGTCTGTCACTCTCCTCATGTGTCCATATCTTCATCCTAGGTATCCCATACTCCCTATATGCTCTCCTTTGTGTCTAATCATCTGAATCTTTCTCTCCTTTTCTTACCCCCTACACCTCTCACTCCCTGTGCCTCACTCCCCCATCTCACCCCCTGCACCTCTCTCTCCCTGCGACACTTTCAGCCTCTGCTTCTCTCTCACTCCCCCAACTCACTCCCTGCTCCTCTCACTCCCCCATCTCACCCCCTGCTCCTCTCACTCCCCCATCTCACCCCCTGCTCCTCTCACTCCCCCATCTCACCCCCTGCTCCTCTCACTCCCCCATCTCACAACCTGCTCCTCTCACTCACCCAACTCACCACCTGCTCCTCTCACTCCCCCAACTCACCACCTGCTCCTCTCACTCCCCCAACTCACCCCCTGCTCCTCTCACTCCCCCATCTCACCCCCTGCTCCTCTCACTCCCCCGTCTCACCACCTGCTCCTCTCACTCCCCCGTCTCACCCCCTGCTCCTCTCACTCCCCCATCTCACCACCTGCTCCTCTCACTCACCCAACTCACCACCTGCTCCTCTCACTCCCCCAACTCACCACCTGCTCCTCTCACTCCCCCAACTCACTCCCTGCTCCTCTCACTCCCCCAACTCACTCCCTGCTCCTCTCACTCCCCCATCTCACCCCCTGCTCCTCTCACTCCCCTAACTCACCACCTGCTCCTCTCACTCCCCCAACTCACCACCTGCTCCTCTCACTCCCCCAACTCACTCCCTGCTCCTCTCACTCCCCCAACTCACTCCCTGCTCCTCTCACTCCCCCATCTCACCCCCTGCTCCTCTCACTCCCCCAACTCACTCCCTGCTCCTCTCACTCCCCCAACTCACCCCCTGCTCCTCTCACTCCCCCGTCTCACCACCTGCTCCTCTCACTCCCCCGTCTCACCCCCTGCTCCTCTCACTCCCCCGTCTCACCCCCTGCTCCTCTCACTCCCCCATCTCACCACCTGCTCCTCTCACTCCCCCAACTCACCACCTGCTCCTCTCACTCCCCCAACTCACCACCTCCTCCTCTCACTCCCCCAACTCACTCCCTGCTCCTCTCACTCCCCCAACTCACTCCCTGCTCCTCTCACTCCCCCATCTCACCCCCTGCTCCTCTCACTCCCCTAACTCCCCACCTGCTCCTCTCACTCCCCCAACTCACCACCTGCTCCTCTCACTCCCCCAACTCACTCCCTGCTCCTCTCACTCCCCCAACTCACTCCCTGCTCCTCTCACTCCCCCAACTCACTCCCTGCTCCTCTCACTCCCCCATCTCACCCCCTGCTCCTCTCACTCCCCCATCTCACCCCCTGCTCCTCTCACTCCCCCATCTCACCCCCTGCTCCTCTCACTCCCCCATCTCACCCCCTGCTCCTCTCACTCCCCTAACTCACCACCTGCTCCTCTCACTCCCCCAACTCACCACCTGCTCCTCTCACTCCCCCAACTCACTCCCTGCTCCTCTCACTCCCCCAACTCACTCCCTGCTCCTCTCACTCCCCATCTCACCACCTGCTCCTCTCACTCACCCAACTCACCATCTGCTCCTCTCACTCACCCAACTCACCATCTGCTCCTCTCACTCCCCCAACTCACCACCTGCTCCTCTCACTCCCCCAACTCACTCCCTGCTCCTCTCACTCCCCCAACTCACTCCCTGCTCCTCTCACTCCCCCATCTCACCCCCTGCTCCTCTCACTCCCCTAACTCACCACCTGCTCCTCTCACTCCCCCAACTCACCACCTGCTCCTCTCACTCCCCCAACTCACTCCCTGCTCCTCTCACTCCCCCATCTCACCCCCTGCTCTTCTCACTCCCCTAACTCACCACCTGCTCCTCTCACTCCCCCATCTCACCCCCTGCTCCTCTCACTCCCCCGTCTCACCCCCTGCTCCTCTTACTCCCTCGTCTCACCCCCTGCTCCTCTCACTCCCCCATCTCACCACCTGCTCCTCTCACTCACCCAACTCACCACCTGCTCCTCTCACTCCCCCAACTCACCACCTGCTCCTCTCACTCCCCCAACTCACTCCCTGCTCCTCTCACTCCCCCAACTCACTCCCTGCTCCTCTCACTCCCCCATCTCACCCCCTGCTCTTCTCACTCCCCTAACTCACCCCCTGCTCCTCTCACTCCCCCAACTCACCACCTGCTCCTCTCACTCCCCCATCTCACCCCCTGCTCTTCTCACTCCCCCAACTCACCCCCTGCTCCTCTCACTCCCCCATCTCACCCCCTGCTCCTCTCACTCCCCCAACTCACCACCTGCTTCTTTCACCCTCTCCCTGTCTCACCCCCTGCTTCTTTCACGCCCTCCCCCAACTCACCCCCTGCTTCTTTCTCACCCCCTGCATCCTGAAAGCCTGGACTCTGGAGAATTGGGTCTCCTGCATCAGTGGCTGTGGCCTGAATCATCAGGTCCTGGCTGTGGTGTAAAGCTGGCAGCGGCTGCCAGATAGTCCTGGCTCACAGACCGGCTGCTATTCAAAAGAAGCAAGGCTGCACTTTGAATCTGGCGCCAATTGTGCGCCATTCATAGCTCCCGGACCGCCAGCTAATGAGAAGCTGCCAGTCCCCGAGCCGTGATTGGCTCATGCCAGATTTTGAAATAGCCGCCCCTTCTTTTGATTGCCACTGGTCCAGAGGCACTGTACACAGTTGAGAACCACTGCCCTAGTCTAAGCTGCCGCCAACACACACTTTATATTAGTTTTGTTTCATTTGTCAGCTAAGCAGATCCATAACCTGACCTAATACACCCCAATCCACCATTACCTTCATTAATGCCTCAGCAGCACCCACACTCCTCATTCATTAAAAACACCCCAAAGCACCCACACCCTCATTCATTAATAAAATCCCCAGAGCACCCACACCCTCATTCATTAATAACACCCCAAAGTACCCACACCCTCATTCATTAATAAAATCCTCAGAGCACCCACACCCTCATTCATTAATAAAATCCCCAGAGCACCCACACCCTCATTCATTAATAACACCCCAAAGTACCCACACCCTCATTCATTAATAAAATCCTCAGAGCACCCACACCCTCATTCATTAATAACACCCCAAAGCACCCACACCCTCATTCATTAAAAACACCCAGAGCACCCACACCCTCATTCATTAATAAAATCCCCAGAGCACCCAGACCCTCATTCATTAATAAAATCCCCAGAGCACCCAGACCCTCATTCATTAATAACACCCCAAAGCACCCAACACCCTCATTCATTAATAACACCCCAAAGCACCCATACCCTTATTCACTAATAACAACCCCATAAATCCTCAATGAGTACTAACAACACCCCCCAAACCCCGCCCCCCCCCCAAAAAAAACAACGATTTGAAAAAAAAAAAAAAAATTAAACCTCAGAATACTATTTAGGGACATGTGATATAAGTAGAACCCCCCCCCCCCCCATACCTCCCTTCAGCATTCACTCACTGTACCCTGTGGGCTGCTGTGTGCACCTCCCACATCCAGAACAGAGTAGGTGCAGCTGCGTGTAAGGTAGGAGCTGTCTGGGTGCTCTTATCTCTGTGCCCGCTCCAAATCTGCACTGCGACGGAATTATTTCCGCCTTGCAAGTCCAGCAGCAGCTCCTCTGCTGCTCTCTGTGCGGTGTGTGCGGCGCGCTGATGGGAATGAGGCAGACGTCGCTCCATGACGTCACCGCGTTTCATTCCCAGCTTGTCATAGGAGGAGGGAGGCGGGCCATGTCACTGTAGTGCCGCCCGCCTCCCTCATCTATTTAGACATGCAGCGCGGCTCATCTGCAGAATCTGTTCGGGTATAACCAGGGGAAGGTGGGCTGGCGGAGGCGGAACGGTTCCGCCTCCAGAAGGAGGTGACGGAACGCAGTTCCGCCCCGTTCCGGCCCACTTTAACCCCTGAGGATACTAGAATTGACACTGGGCAGCGAGATGCAGCACTGGACTATTGTACTGTAGTATACTGGTCACCACAATGCAGCACAAGACAATGGCGGTAATTCCAAGTTGATCGCAGCAGGAATTTTTTTAGCAGTTGGGCAAAACCATGTGCACTGCAGGGGGGGGGGCAGATATAACATTTGCAGAGAGAGTTATATTTGGGTGGGTTATTTTGTTTCTGTGCAGGGTAAATACTGGCTGCTTTATTTTTACACTGCAATTTAGATTGCAGATTGAACTCACCACACCCAAATCTAACTCTCTCTGCACATGTTATATCTGCCTCCCCTGCAGTGCACATGGTTTTACCCAACTGCTAACAAAGTTCCTGCTGCGATCAACTCAGAATTACCCCCAATGAGCAGTGATCCTGAGCACTGATGAGGATACTAGAACTGACACTGGGCAGCGAGAACAGCACTGGACTATTGTTACATAGTATACTGGTCACCACAATGCAGCACAGATAATGAGCACTGATGAGGATACTAGAACTGACACTGAGCAGGGAGATGCTGCACTGGACTATTGTGCTGTAGTATACTGGTCACCACAATGCAGCAGCAAGACAATGAGCAGTGATACTGAGCACTGATGAGGATACTAGAACAGACACTGGGCAGCGAGATGCAGCACTGGACTATTAGTAATGTGCTGTAGTATACTGAGCACCACAATGCAGCAGCAAGACAATGAGCAGTGATACTGAGCACTGATGAGGATACTAGAACTGACACTGAGCAGCGAGATGCAGCACTGGACTATTGTACTCAGAGGTGTCACTAGGGTTGGTGTCACCCGGTGGGGTAACTCATGGTGTCACCCCCCCATGGACCTCCGCGTGCGTGTGTATATATATATATATATATATATATATATATGTAAACACACACACATACGGTGATCGAAGAAGGAATATTGAAGTGGGGGTATGGAAAATTGAAAGGGGTAGTGTCCACTCGAAGAGGGTACTGTGGCAGGCACCGAAAAAGGGGTGTGGCCAATCAAAAGGGGGGTATCCATAAGAGGCACTGGGTGAGAGGGAGGACACATGGTGGAGGAAGGGACAGAGGAGGACGGGGGCATTGGGTGAGAGGGGGATGCAGGGTGGGAGAAGGACATAATGGATAGAAGGACAGAGGAAGGGGGAGATGCTGGGTGGGAGAGGACGCAGAGTGGGAGGGAGACATACTGGGGACTGGGACACTGGGTGGGAGAGGACGCAGAGTGGGAGGGGGACATGCTGGGTGGGAGAGGACGCAGAGTGGGAGGAGGACATGCTGGGGACTGGGACGCTGGGTGGGAGAGGACGCAGAGTGGGAGAGGGACATGCTGGGGACTGGGACGCTGGGTGGGAGAGGATGCAGAGTGGGAGAGGTTTGGACGCTGGGTGGGAGAGGATGCAGAGTTGGAGAGATTGGGACGCCGGGTGGGAGAGGATGCAGAGTGGGATGGGGACAGACTGGGGACACAGGGTTGGAGAGAAACATACTGGACAGACTGTCATTTCATTTTAAAGCCTACCAGCTCCAGCTGCGGCAGGTACAGGAACCAAGCGCCCGGTGGTGCTCCTTCAGCGGCAGTGACGAGATCCAGGCGCATCTCCCATGCGCGCCCGGCGGTGCTCCGGCGGTGGCAGGCAGGGATGAGAGCCGGCCCGGGTACCCGCTAGCTGCAAAGACAGGAGCCGGGCGCACCCCACGTGGGCACCATACACTGGACTCCCATTCTATAATAATACATCTATGGTCTACCCCCCCGAATGGCCTGCCCTGCGGTGCCGGCGTGCGTGATGACGTCACGGTGAGTGACATACTGCACTCGGCATCTATTGATTGCGGCAGTACAGACCCGGCGACGCCGCGGCGGTGAAAGTAGTCAGGCCAGGCAGGTGTACAGCTCTTTTTGGTGTCACCCTATTGAAGGGTGACACCTGGGTGCGGGCCGCACCCCCCGCACCCCCCTCATGACGCCACTGATTGTACTGTAATATACTGGTCACCACAATGCAGCAGCAAGAAAATGAGCACTGATCCTGAGCACTGATGAGGATACTAGAACTGACACTGAGCAGGGAGATGCAGCACTGGACTATTGTACTGTAGTATACTGGTCACCACAATGCAGTACAGATACTGAGCACTGATATTGAGCTGATATTGAGCTTTCTACTCAGAGAACGTAGCCACGCTCTCTCTACAATTCACGAGTGAAAATGGCGGCGACGCGCGGCTCTTTATATGGAATCCGAATCTCGCGAGAATCCGACAGCGGGATGATGACGTTTTGCTTCGTTCGGGTTTTTTGAGTCAGGCGGGAAGAACCGAGGATGCCTCAGACCCTTGTAAACCACGTGGAGTTCGGGGGGGTTCGGATCTCGACGGAACCGAACCCGCTCATCTCTAACATCTAGTACTTAACGTTTTAAATATGGATCTCCAACCGTTAAACAATTCTCGCTTATTGCGATTGTGATTAATTTAATATAACGACACGATCACGGTTCTGTTCCACGGGCCGGATGATCTGTAAGTGTGTAAGAAGTTACACAGTTGCAACTTCACACGTCTGGGTTTATGTCTCTGGAAGTGTGCCGTCGCTGATATTTTGTTTGCCAGCCGTATTTGTTATGCTGTTGGGAAATTTATCTTAGTATTCGTTATTTTGACATTTTTATTTGTTATTTTTACTGTATCACTAATATACGGTGCAACCTCTGCAGCTGCAGCGTCTGCCATAACTTAATGTAGCCTATAACTTCACAGAGGACAGAGGAATATTGTTCAACTTATCGCCTTGTAGTCTAGTTTACAGTAACGTCAAACAATTAGAAAGTCAGCTTTTAAACACAGTGCTTGATCACCAAAATGCTGATACATTAAAATTAAAGAAAAGCCTGAACTAGCAATCATAGAGTATATAAATGTTAGTTGTTCCAAGTCTTATTGTATTGTAATTAGTGATGTGCACCGGACATTTTTCGGGTTTTGTGTTTTGGTTTTGGATTCGGTCCCGTGGCCGTGTTTTGGGTTCGGACGTGTTTTGGCAAAACCTCTCTGAAAAGTTTATGTCGGATTCGGGTGTGTTTTGGATTCGGGTGTTTTTTTACAAAAACCCCTCAAAAACCGCTTAAATAATAGAATTTGGGGGTCATTTTGATCCCATAGTATTATTAACCTCAATAACCATAATTTCCACTCATTTCCAGTCTATTCTGAACAACTCACACCTCACAATATTATTTTTAGTCCTAAAATTTGCACCGAGGTCGCTGGATGGCTAAGCTAAGCGACCCAAGTGGCCGACACAAACACCTGGCCCATCTAGGAGTGGCACTGCAGTGTCAGACAGGATGGCAGATTTAAAAAATAGTCCCCAAACAGCACATGATGCAAAGAAAAAAAGAGGTGCAATGAGGTAGCTGTGTGACTAAGCTAAGCGACCCAAGTGGCCGACACAAACACCTGGCCCATCTAGGAGTGGCACTGCAGTTTTCTAGCGAGAGGATGAGTGCTTCCATTCTCATTTGAATCTGAACCACTAGCCATGAACATAGGCCAGGGCCTCAGCCGTTCCTTGCCACTGCGTGTCGTAAATGGCATATTGGCAAGTTTACGCTTCTCATCAGACGCTTTTAATTTTGATTTTTGGGTCATTTTACTGAACTTTTGTAGTATACTTGATGACACAGAGGTAAAGCAGTGGCCTACTGTACCGTACTGCTATATATTATATACTGGTGGCCAGCAAAATTATGCACTGTCCTCGTACTCTATATATTGTGCACAACAACTAAAATGCACCACAGGTATGGATGGATAGTATACTTGACGACACAGAGGTAGGTAGAGCAGTGGCCTACTGTACCGTACTGCTATATATTATATACTGGTGGTCAGCAAAATGATGCACTGTACTCCTACTATATATACTGCGCACAACAACTAAAATGCACCACAGTTATGGATGGATAGTATACTTGACGACACAGAGGTAGGTAAAGCAGTGGCCTACTGTACCGTACTGCTATATATTATATACTGATATTCAGCAAAATTATGCACTGTCTTCCTACTATATATACTGCGCACAACAACTAAAATGCACCACAGGTATGGATGGATAGTATACTTGACGACACAGAGGTAGGTAGAGCAGTGGCCTACTGTACCGTACTGCTATATTTTATATACTGGTGGTCAGCAAAATTATGCACTGTCCTCCTACTATATATACTGCGCACAACAACTAAAATGCACCACAGGTATGCATGGATAGTATACTTGATGACACAGAGGTAGGTAGAGCAGTGGCCTACTGTACCGTACTGCTATTTATTATATACTGGTGGTCAGCAAAATTATGCACTGTCCTCCTACTATATAGACTGCGCACAACAACTAAAATGCACCACCGGTATGGATGGATAGTATACTTGACGACACAGAGGTAGGTAGAGCAGTGGCCTACTGTACCGTACTGCTATATATTATATACTGGTGGTCAGCAAAATTATGCACTGTCCTCCTACTATATATACTGAGCACAACAACTAAAATGCACCACAGGTATGGATGGATAGTATACTTGATGACACAGAGGTAGGTAGAGCAGTGGCCTACTGTACCGTACTGCTATATATTATATACTGGTGGTCAGCAAAATTATGCACTGTCCTCCTACTATATATACTGCGCACAACAACTAAAATGCACCACAGGTATGGATGGATAGTATACTTAACGACACAGAGGTAGGTAGAGCAGTAGACTACTGTACCGTACTGATATAATACTGGTGGTCACTGGTCAGCAAAATTCTGCACTGTCCTCCTACTATATACTACAATGCAGCACAGATATGGAGCGTTTTTCAGGCAGAGAACGTATAATACTGGTGGTCACTGGTCAGCAAAACTCTGCACTGTACTCCTCCTATATAATACTGCTGGTCCCCAGTCCCCACAATAAAGCACACTGAGCACAGATATTTGCAGCACACTGAGCACAGATATGGAGCGTTTTTCAGGCAGAGAACGTAGATATTTTCAGCACACTGAGCACAGATATTTGCAGCACACTGAGCACAGATATTTGCAGCATACTGAGCACAGATATTTGCAGCACACTGAGCATAGATATTTGCAGCACACTGAACACAACTGAAAGAACGCTGCACGTCCTCTCCCTATCATCTCCAATGCATGAGTGAAAATGGCGGCGACGTGCGGCTCCTTATATAGAATACGAATCTCGCGAGAATCCGACAGCGGGATGATGACGTTCGGGCGCGCTCGGGTTAACCGAGCAAGGCGGGAGGATCCGAGTCTGCCTCGGAACCGTGTAAAATGGGTGAAGTTCGGGGGGGTTCAGATCCCCAGGAACCGAACCCGCTCATCTCAATGTATCAATGTATGGTTAAGAGCGGGTGATTTAAGGCTTACTGTATGTGCCTTATTAAAGAAATAAATTAGTCTGCCATACACATGCTATCATTCTGCCATTAAAACCATCAGCATGTTTTTTAAGCCTTTCATAAGACTGTGAACGCCAATGAAAGTATATATTTTTGTCTACTATGGCTCTTGGATATATCATCTTCACTTCCAACAAACTGTAGCCAATCAGATCATAAGAATGCTCACAGTATTTCAAAAGATTAATGTACTGATCAGTATTTCCACTTTCACATTTTCAGCAGTACAGAGTATGTCAGGAAAAAAGTGATGTGTCAGTGAGGACAGGGCTGCACGGAACAGGTGCAAAGAGCAAGGTTCCCCAGCAGCACAGAGTGTATCAGGAGATGAGTGATGTGTCAGTGAGGACAGGGCTGCATGTGACAGGGGCAGTGACATGATGTGAGGAGGGGACTGGAGGCAGCAGGAAGTCACAGACTGAGAGTTATATAGTGGAAGGAGCAGAAACCTCCAGCAGCACAGAGTATATCAGGAGATGAGTGATGTGTCAGTGAGGACAGGGCTGCATGTGACAGGGGCAGTGACATGATGTGAGGAGGGGAATGGGGGCAGCAGTAAGACAGAATGAGATTTATATAGTGGAAGGAGCAGGGCCCCAAGCAGCACAGAGTATATCAGTAGATGAGTGATTTGATAGTGAGGGCAGGGCTGCACGTAACAGGTGCAAAGAGCAAGGTTCCCCAGCAGCACAGAGTATATCAGGAGATGAGTGATGTGTCAGTGAGGATAGGGCTGCATGTGACAGGGGCAGTGACATGATGTGAGGAGGGGAATGGAGGCAGCAGGAAGCCACAGACTGAGAGTTATATAGTTGAAGGAGCAGGGTCCCCAGCAGCACAGAGTATATCAGGAGATGAGTGATGTGTCAGTGAGGACAGGGCTACATGTGACAGGGGCAGTAACATGATGTGAGGAGGTGAATGGAGGCAGCAGGAAGCCACAGACTGAGAGTTATATAGTGGAAGGAGCAGGATCCTCCAGCAGCACAGAGTATATCAGGAGATGAGTGATGTTTCAGTGAGGACAGGGCTGCATGTGACAGGGGCAGTGACATGATGTGAGGAGGGGACTGGAGGCAGCTGGAAGCCACAGACTGAGAGTTATATAGTGGAAGGAGCAGGGTCCCCCAGCAGCACAGAGTATATCAGGAGATGAGTGATGTATTAGTGAGGACAGAACTGCATGTGAGAGGGGCAGTGACATGATGTGAGGAGGGGACTGGAGGCAGCTGGAAGCCACAGACTGAGAGTTATATAGTGGAAGGAGCAGGGTCCTCCAGCAGCACAGAGTATATCAGGAGATGAGTGATGTTTCAGTGAGGACAGGGCTGCATGTGACAGGGGCAGTGACATGATGTGAGGAGGGGAATGGGGGCAGCAGTAAGACAGAATGAGATTTATATAGTGGAAGGAGCAGGGTCCCAAGCAGCACAGAGTATATCAGGAGATGAGTGATTTGATAGTGAGGGCAGGGCTGCATGTGACAGGGGCAGTGACATGATGTGAGGAGAGAAATGGATGCAACAGGAAACCACAGACTGATAGTAATATAGTGGAAAGAGCAGGGTCCTCCAGCAGCACAGAGTACTAGTCTTACAAACTGCCAGACCACGGTTATGTTTACAGGTTCTGGTTGGTTAAGGTCTCCCCTTTGGATGCAGCTGTTTGCCAAATTGTAACTCCAGTAGTAAACAATGGATGCTTCAGCATTCCATGTAGTGGTGCAGGTACACAGGTGCCGTCATCTTGGAAACAGTCCTTCACTGCGACATACTTATCCCATTCCTGGACCTACAATCAGCTGAGCGGCACCAACCAATCCTGGGTTAGCCCTCTAGAGGCGGACTATTTAAATGGCTCCCAGCCACTCCTTCCTTGACTCGACTTGCAGCCGACTTCCATTAAAGGAATTGGCACATACATACTCCACATGCTTGCTCAAATATCCAACTGAACCAGGAGTCCCATCTTCATTCTGTACATCCACAGGATAGCAACCCATCCAACCCAGTTATGGGTGAGCCAGAGGCTAATATTGAGAATAAACAGGTGCTTTCATTCTTATTATGCACAACTAGAAATAAGATTGTTTTTCCAAACCCTGGAGGTGATAACTGCAACATGTCATTTGTTTTACTCTGATTGCAGTAATTGAAAGAAAATCCTCATTTGTTCTATAAGATGAATGGAAATGCTCAGCTGTATTTTGCTTTTACAATAACATAGTAACATAGTATCTAAGGTTCAAAAAAGACAATTTGTCCATCGAGTTCAAAATATTTGTGGTCTCCTATGCAGTATTATTTTTGGACTAAATTTTGTCTGATGCTGATGTCAGCCGTTGTGTTTTATTCCTCTATTTTTAATAATTATAGTGCGTAACTATGCACCATAACCCTGGATATCCTTATCCATTAGGAATTTATCTAACCCATTCTTAAAGGTGTTGACTATGGGCCAAATTCAGAGTTGATTGCAGTAGCAAATTTGTTAGCTAATGGGCAAAACTATGTGCACTATAGAGGGGGCAGATATAACATGTGCAGAGAGAGTTAGATTTGGGTGGGGTGTATTCAAACTGAAATCTAAATTGCAGTGTAAAAATAAAGCATCCAGTATTTACCCTGCACAGAAACAATATAACCCACCCAGATCTAACTCTCTCTGCATATGTTATATATGCCCCCCCCCCCCCCTACAGTGCACATGGTTTTGCCCAACTGCTAACAAACTTGCTGCTGCAATCAACTCTGAATTACCCCCTGAGTCCGCCATTACAACTCCCTCAGGCAGGGAATTCCAAACACGTATTGTCCTTACTGTGAAAAAACCTTTTCACCGCTTTGTGCGGAATCTCCTCTCCTGTAACCTAAGCGAGTGTCCACGTGTCCTCTGTGCTGATCTTACCAAAAACAGGTCCCGACCAAGCTCTGTGTATTGTCCCCTTATATATTTGTAGACGTTGATCATGTTGATCATGTCCCCTAAAATATATATTAGACATGAGCGGGTTCGGTTCCCAGAGAACTGAACCCCCAAAACTTCACTATCCGAGCCCAGATCCGAGTCCGGCTTGGGACTTCCCACCAGACTTGGAAACCAGAACGAGGCAAAACGTCATCATTGGTTGATGGGGCAACTTCTCCACTGGCTCACTTCTCCGCTCTTATCACTGCTTAGTAAATGTCTTCCTTTATCTCCCTCCACTTTATCACTCTCCAAGGGTTGGTACATAGATCCCTTAGTTATTTGAAATATGAAATAATGGATACGGGAATTGCTTGCCTTGAACTTATTACTCCAAAACAATAAGCCATACATGAGGTGTGATAAATTAGCGTCTAGTGCATTACTTTTTGCTTTTAAAAGAATGAAGGTTTGTAGACGAGAGATGGCTGGCTGGGTACTGTCAATGGAATGCTGCCTTTGTATAGACAGACTTTGAATAGATGATCACGAATTGTTTCTTCATTGATCACTGGGCAATGTTTTTATTGCCTACAAGAATAATTTTATAGGTATACTGCATATTCCAGCTAAACAACATCTAATTAATAATATTAATTAACCCCGACACTACATCAGCAATAGATACAGTACATAGCTTTGAGGGGTGCAGGCCTGTTCTAAGATGGTTAAGTTCACTGAGAACAGAATGAGAGAACATAGATCAAATATCTATTGAGAGAACATAGATCAAATATCTGTTTTATCTTATGTGTGCAAACTTTAGTAGAACTTTTTTATTTTATTTTTGTTGTTTTTTTTTTTTATTGTGCATTTTTTACATCAAGATTAGCCCTCCTATCACTCAAAGTCGGTGGTCCTGACACAACCCTGTCCACTCCTTTAATTGTCCTTTCGAACTGTTGGCCAAGACCCTCTGTGGTGGCTGAACACAACCCATCTTGAGCGAGCCACACCCCTTGAGCTTGGGCATTCCCTGGTATGCCCATCACGCCCCAGTCCAACACTGGCTGAAATGATGGAATTCATCTCAAAAATCAGTTGTTACATAGGTTGAATTGGCTTTGTATAAGATATCCGGATATACTGTATATATGTTATAATATCTTTTGATGCTTCTTCCATCCAGGTGAACTTCCCTCTTGGAAGTAATTAGTTTGTAAATTGCAATTCTGTCAGTAGTCAATATTTTGACAGTATTAGATCGACGGGACAATGCCGACACTATTGTAATGTTACTTTGAGCATTGTAACAACAGCATGGCAATAACTTTAAACACAATGCTTTACATTCATGTTGAAGGTTATCATGCCGACACCGTTATGCTTGAAATAACATTACAGTGTTGGTATCGTCCAGCAGATATTATGTTGTCTATATATTTACTGTCGACAACATTATGATCAACATTTGGTATGTATCATTCCTTGCATGTGGCACCTGATAAAGGAGAATTCCGTGTATAGGAACGTTCGTCCAAGTCCATCCCAGTGACCCTAATGCCCCCCTATGTGATTGGTTACTGAGGGTGGAATATATTTCCCAGCAGCCTAATGGCTAGGAACTGAAGAAGGATGAGAGCATTCTGAAATTGTGGAGTCTCTATGGTGGGAGTAAGGAGCTGGAGAGAGGAGCATTGGCTAGAGAATGTATTTGTACAATGTGATGGTATACATTATGATGTATATATAGAATTTAATCCATCTCTGCTAGATCAATGATTCTGATTGGTGGATAGATCACAGTCTTTATCCTTATTCAGCTACTGCAGACATTTAAGACTGTCTCTGACTAGCACTTCATCTTATTTTGTTACCTTAGTTAATATATGTTTAATAAAGCCTTATGTTAGACAAATAACATTTACATCATTCTATTTTTCTTATATTCTATCACTGAAATTTAGACTTTTCAGCTATATATATATATATATATATATATATAGTATGCGGTTGATAGGTTGACAGTCAGTAGGTCAACACCTTAATATCGTCATGCATATGGTTGACATCATAGCTACCTAATGGCCAGGGTGGCACTCGCCAGGGGCGCCAGCCGAGGAGGCGTGCCATCCAGAGGTGCCACCCATGGCCAGTAGGTAGTTTCACTTTTAGAGGCAGCAGCTATTCCCCATACCCCTGTGTAGTGCCTCACCAGCAGGGATGCCAAGTAACGATCACTGAATGCAGCTGCGGCAGCCACTGTAATTGGGACCATGGTCTGACACCGCACCACATAAAGTACCCAGCAACAAAGGCTGCTGGGAAGTGTAGTTTATGTAGAGTTTCTTGTCTGTAGTGTGGTGTGGTGCGGTGCCGGACAACGGCGCTAATTACAGTGGCTGCCACTGCTGCATGCTGTGATCATTACTGGGCATCTCTGCTGGTGGGGAACTACATGGGTTTGGGGAGATAGCTGCTGCACTAAAAGTGAATCTACCTAAATGTGTTGCCTCTAATAGTAGAATCAATATAGGGGCATATGTGTATCTGGCACTGTGGGAGCACATGTATCTGGCACTGTGGGGACAAATGTGTATCTGGCACTGTGGGGGCATATGTGTATCGGACACTGTGGGGGCATATGTGTATCTGGCACTGTGGGGACAAATGTGTATCTGGCACTGTGCGGGCATATGTGTATCGGACACTATGGGGGCATATGTGTATCTGGCACTGTGGGGACAAATGTGTATCTGGCACTGTGCGGGCATATGTGTATCTGGCACTGTGGGGACAAATGTGTATCTGGCACTGTGCGGGCATATGTGTATCTGGCACTGTGGGGACAAATGTGTATCTGGCACTGTGGGGGCATATGTGTATCTGGCACTGTGGGGACAAATGTATATCTGGCACTGTGGGGGCATATGTGTGTCTGGCACTGTGGGGGCATATGTGTGTCTGGTACTGTGGGGGCATTTGTATGTCTGGCACTGTGGGGGCATATGTGTGTCTGGCATTGTGGGGACATATATGTGTCTGGCACTGTGGGGGCATATGTGTATCTGACACTGTGGGGGCATATGTGTGTCTGGTATTGTGGGGATAAATGTGTATCTGGTACTGTGGGGGCATATGTGTGTCCAGCACTGTGGGGGCATATGTGTGTCTGGCACTTTTGGGACATATGTGTGTCTGGCACTGTGGGGGCAGTATGTGTATCTGCACTGTGGGGGCACTTGTATCTGGCACTGTGGGGGCATATGTGTGTCTGGCACTATGGGGGCATACATGTGTCTGTCACTGTGGGGGCATATGTGTGTCTGGCACTATTTGGGCATATATGTATCTGGCACTATGGGGGCATACATGTATCTGGCACTGTTGTGGCATATGTGTATCTGGCACTGTGGGGGCATATGTGTATCTGGCACTGTGGGGACAGTATGTGTATCTGTCACTGTGAGGACAGTATGTGTATCTGGTACTGTGGGGGCATATGTGTATCTGGTACTGTTGGGGCATATGTGTGTCTGGCACTATGTGGGCATATGTGTCTAGCTCTATGGAGGCATATGTGTGTCTAACACTGTGGGGGCATATGGGTATCTGGAACTATACTGGGAGGCATTATGTGTATCTGGCACTGCACTACTGGGGTCATTATGTGTAACTGGCCCAATACAGGGGGACATTATGTGTACCTGGAACTATACTGGGGGCATTATGTGTACCTGGAACTATACTGGGGGCATTATGTGTACCTGGAACTATACTGGGGACATTTCATTGACATATCATGACTGTTTGTTAATGACAAATAAAGTATATTATTATTATTATTATTATTATTATTATTATTATTATTATTATGTGCATCTGGAATGTTATGTGTATCTGACACTATACTGGGGACATTATGTGTAAGGTGCACTACTGTGGACATTGTGTGTAAGGCTGCTCATTGTGTGTGGGCATGTGTAGGGGTGTGTGATTATATATTTATAGTTTGATATCATAATATAAAATTGTGAGGCCACATCCACTTTCCGAGGAGCATGCGCACCTTCCCATATGTATGGGCACTACTGTGTGGTATATCATGAACAATGGACATTACTTTGCCGTGTAATGTAAGGAATATTACTGTGTGGTGTAATTTGAATTGGGGTACTATTTAGTGGCCACACCCCTTTTTTGGCACACACACACCTTCCCTATTTCAAATATGTGTGAGGGGGGGCACCAGTCCTTCACTTTGCCAGGGGCGCTTGGACCCCTAGAAACACCGCTGTTCAAAATATTGACAGTTTCAGAGAATTGTCATGACAATTGTCGACACAACATACGGTCAAAAGAAGTTTTTTGGACTTGTTTGTATTTTTTCTACTTTTTCATTCTTTACCGTCCACGTGGACTATGATTGGGAATTGTAACCAGTGCCAAGCGCAGCGAGGGACTTTGCCCAAAGCATAGCGTGCCATGTGCTGAAACCAGTATATACCTATACGTCCCACTTTATCCACAAATCATCTATAGCTTACTGTAAATTATACTGTTAAACCTTTGCAAATACTGTAAATACGGGTGTGGTATTGAAAGTCAACAGTAACTAGGTCGACAATGTCTAGGTCGACCACTATTGATCGACAGTAACTAGGTCGACAGGGTGTCTAGGTCGACAGGGTCTTTAGGTCGACATGTTCTAGGTCGACATGTCAAAAGGTCGACATGAGTTTTTAATGTTATTTTGGTGTCGTTTTCTTCGTAGAGTGACCGGGAACCCCAATTAGTGCACCGCGTGGTGTCTTCGCTCCGCTACCGCTTCGCTCGGCACAGATTACCGTTCCAATCGTAGTCCACGTGGATCGTTAAGTATGAAAAGGTTCAATAAAAGAAAAAAATTGTGAAAAACTCATGTCGACCTTTTGACCTGTCGACCTAGAACATGTCGACCTAAAGACCCTGTCGACCTAGACACCCTGTCGCCCTAGTTACTGTCGACCAATAGTGGTCGACCTAGACATTGTCGACCTAGTTACTGTCGACTTTCAGTCCGGATCCCATAAATACATGCATAGAAATTGCTTCTATCAACTTTTACGTAACCCTTTCTCTCTTTTGACTCCTGAGCGTATAAATAAACTTTTGATTAGATAAAATAAATAAACAATATTAATAATAGTAATTTAAATAATAGTAGTAGTAGTAGTTGTAGTAGTAGTAGTAATAATAATAATAATAATAAATGTTTTATAGTTGAATGAAGCTTAGAGCACAACAAGTCATCTGTTCAGACAACAAATTGTCGATCCTCCTGTGCTATCCTCTGTGCAGCCTTTGTACTTTCCCAATGATCACTTTAAGTCAGGAATTTGCGTTTTCAATTTCGCACCAGCAATGCGGTAACCTTTTAAAGGTGATTTGTACTCCGAGAAGATTCACTGCGCTTTTGGTTTACAAACGCAGACATGTCAGTAAAGTGAAAGACTTTAACTGCTCGGCTAAATAATTGGGCTGAGATGTCAACGTTTTAATCAATGTTCTGGAAGTAAATAGACATTGATTTCTTAGCGCTTCCAGACAATCGGAGAAGACACTGTCCACCTAAGTGGGTGTGTATCACTGGAGCAAATTAAATGGAGACAGCTTGCTCCAAAAAAAAACCCAGTCTTCTGTTAACTGCAGTTTCAAAGTAAAGTCAGCAAATTGCTCACTAGAATGAAAGTTCTCCTGAAAGTAACTTTATGCTAGAGATGAGCGGGTTCGGTTTCTCTGAATCCGAACCCGCCAGAACTTCATGTTTTTTTTCACGGGTCCGAGCGACTCGGATCTTCCCGCCTTGCTCGGTTAACCCGAGCGCGCCCGAACGTCATCATGACGCTGTCGGATTCTCGCGAGGCTCGGATTCTATCGCGAGACTCGGATTCTATATAAGGAGCCGCGCGTCGCCGCCATTTTCACACGTGCATTGAGATTGATAGGGAGAGGACGTGGCTGGCGTCCTCTCCATTTAGATTATAAGAGACTGAGAGAGATTTACTGGAGCTGACTAGGAGGAGTACTGTTACTGTAGAAGTGTAGAGACTGAGTGGAGAGAGTTTACTAGTGAGGACAGTGCAGTTTACTTTATAATCCGTTCTCTGCCTGAAAAAAGCGATACACAGCACACAGTGACTCAGTCACATACCATATCTGTGTGCACTGCTCAGGCTCAGGCCAGTGTGCTGCATCATCTATTATCTATATATAATATTATATATATCTGTCTGACTGCTCAGCTCACACAGCTTATAATTGTGGGGGAGACTGGGGAGCACTACTGCAGTGCCAGTTATAGGTTATAGCAGGAGCCAGGAGTACATAATATATTATATAGTGAGTGACCACCAGACACACAGTGCAGTTTATTTAATATATCCGTTCTCTGCCTGAAAAAAGCGATACACACAGTGACTCAGTCAGTCACATACCATATCTGTGTGCACTGCTCAGGCTCAGGCCAGTGTGCTGCATCATCTATTATCTATATATAATATTATATATATCTGTCTGACTGCTCAGCTCACACAGCTTATAATTGTGGGGGAGACTGGGGAGCACTACTGCAGTGCCAGTTATAGGTTATAGCAGGAGCCAGGAGTACATAATATATTATATAGTGAGTGACCACCAGACACACAGTGCAGTTTATTTAATATATCCGTTCTCTGCCTGAAAAAAGCGATACACACAGTGACTCAGTCAGTCACATACCATATCTGTGTGCACTGCTCAGGCTCAGGCCAGTGTGCTGCATCATCTATTATCTATATATAATATTATATATATCTGTCTGACTGCTCAGCTCACACAGCTTATAATTGTGGGGGAGACTGGGGAGCACTACTGCAGTGCCAGTTATAGGTTATAGCAGGAGCCAGGAGTACATAATATATTATATAGTGAGTGACCACCAGACACACAGTGCAGTTTATTTAATATATCCGTTCTCTGCCTGAAAAAAGCGATACACACAGTGACTCAGTCAGTCACATACCATATCTGTGTGCACTGCTCAGGCTCAGGCCAGTGTGCTGCATCATCTATATATATTATATATCTGTCTGACTGCTCAGCTCACACAGCTTATAATTGTGGGGGAGACTGGGGAGCACTACTGCAGTGCCAGTTATAGGTTATAGCAGGAGCCAGGAGTACATATTATATTAAAATTAAACAGTGCACACTTTTGCTGCAGGAGTGCCACTGCCAGTGTGACTGACCAGTGACCTGACCACACTGACCACCAGTATAGTTAGTAGTATACTTATATTGTGATTGCCTGAAAAAGTTAAACACTCGTCGTGTGACTTCACTTGTGTGTTTTTTTTTTTTTTATTCTATAAAAATAAAACTCATTCTGCTGACAGACAGTGTCCAGCAGGTCCGTCATTATATAATATATAATATATACCTGTCCGGCTGCAGTAGTGATATATATATATTTTTTATATCATTTATCATCCAGTCGCAGCAGACACAGTACGGTAGTTCACGGCTGTGGCTACCTCTGTGTCTCTGCACTCGGCAGGCAGTCCGTCCATAATTGTAATACCACCTAACCGTGGATTTTTTTCATTCTTCTTTATACATACATAGTTACATAGACATCTTCTCTTTATCAACCAGTCTATATTAGCTGCAGACACAGTACAGTACGGTAGTTCACGGCTGTGGCTACCTCTGTGTCTGCACTCGGCAGGCAGTCCGTCCATAATTGTATACCACCTAACCGTGGATTTTTTTCAGTCTTCTTTATACATACATAGTTACATAGACATCTTCTCTTTATCAACCAGTCTATATTAGCTGCAGACACAGTACAGTACGGTAGTTCACGGCTGTGGCTACCTCTGTGTCTGCAGTCGGCAGGCAGTCCATAATTGTATACTAGTATCCATCTCCATTGTTTACCTGAGGTGCCTTTTAGTTGTGCCTATTAAAATATGGAGAACAAAAATGTTGAGGTTCCAAAATTAGGGAAAGATCAAGATCCACTTCCACCTCGTGCTGAAGCTGCTGCCACTAGTCATGGCCGAGACGATGAAATGCCAGCAACGTCGTCTGCCAAGGCCGATGCCCAATGTCATAGTACAGAGCATGTCAAATCCAAAACACCAAATATCAGAAAAAAAAGGACTCCAAAACCTAAAATAAAATTGTCGGAGGAGAAGCGTAAACTTGCCAATATGCCATTTACCACACGGAGTGGCAAGGAACGGCTGAGGCCCTGGCCTATGTTCATGGCTAGTGGTTCAGCTTCACATGAGGATGGAAGCACTCAGCCTCTCGCTAGAAAAATGAAAAGACTCAAGCTGGCAAAAGCAGCACAGCAAAGAACTGTGCATTCTTCGAAATCCCAAATCCACAAGGAGAGTCCAATTGTGTCGGTTGCGATGCCTGACCTTCCCAACACTGGACGTGAAGAGCATGCGCCTTCCACCATTTGCACGCCCCCTGCAAGTGCTGGAAGGAGCACCCGCAGTCCAGTTCCTGATAGTCAGATTGAAGATGTCAGTGTTGAAGTACACCAGGATGAGGAGGATATGGGTGTTGCTGGCGCTGGGGAGGAAATTGACCAGGAGGATTCTGATGGTGAGGTGGTTTGTTTAAGTCAGGCACCCGGGGAGACACCTGTTGTCCATGGGAGGAATATGGCCGTTGACATGCCAGGTGAAAATACCAAAAAAATCAGCTCTTCGGTGTGGAGGTATTTCACCAGAAATGCGGACAACAGGTGTCAAGCCGTGTGTTCCCTTTGTCAAGCTGTAATAAGTAGGGGTAAGGACGTTAACCACCTCGGAACATCCTCCCTTATACGTCACCTGCAGCGCATTCATAATAAGTCAGTGACAAGTTCAAAAACTTTGGGTGACAGCGGAAGCAGTCCACTGACCAGTAAATCCCTTCCTCTTGTAACCAAGCTCACGCAAACCACCCCACCAACTCCCTCAGTGTCAATTTCCTCCTTCCCCAGGAATGCCAATAGTCCTGCAGGCCATGTCACTGGCAATTCTGACGAGTCCTCTCCTGCCTGGGATTCCTCCGATGCATCCTTGCGTGTAACGCCTACTGCTGCTGGCGCTGCTGTTGTTGCCACTGGGAGTCGATGGTCATCCCAGAGGGGAAGTCGTAAGCCCACTTGTACTACTTCCAGTAAGCAATTGACTGTTCAACAGTCCTTTGCGAGGAAGATGAAATATCACAGCAGTCATCCTACTGCAAAGCGGATAACTGAGGCCTTGACAACTATGTTGGTGTTAGACGTGCGTCCGGTATCCGCCGTTAGTTCACAGGGAACTAGACAATTTATTGAGGCAGTGTGCCCCCGTTACCAAATACCATCTAGGTTCCACTTCTCTAGGCAGGCGATACCGAGAATGTACACGGACGTCAGAAAAAGACTCACCAGTGTCCTAAAAAATGCAGTTGTACCCAATGTCCACTTAACCACGGACATGTGGACAAGTGGAGCAGGGCAGGGTCAGGACTATATGACTGTGACAGCCCACTGGGTAGATGTATGGACTCCCGCCGCAAGAACAGCAGCGGCGGCACCAGTAGCAGCATCTCGCAAACGCCAACTCTTTCCTAGGCAGGCTACGCTTTGTATCACCGCTTTCCAGAATACGCACACAGCTGAAAACCTCTTACGGCAACTGAGGAAGATCATCGCGGAATGGCTTACCCCAATTGGACTCTCCTGTGGATTTGTGGCATCGGACAACGCCAGCAATATTGTGTGTGCATTAAATATGGGCAAATTCCAGCACGTCCCATGTTTTGCACATACCTTGAATTTGGTGGTGCAGAATTTTTTAAAAAACGACAGGGGCGTGCAAGAGATGCTGTCGGTGGCCAGAAAAATTGCGGGACACTTTCGGCGTACAGGCACCACGTACAGAAGACTGGAGCACCACCAAAAACTACTGAACCTGCCCTGCCATCATCTGAAGCAAGAAGTGGTAACGAGGTGGAATTCAACCCTCTATATGCTTCAGAGGTTGGAGGAGCAGCAAAAGGCCATTCAAGCCTATACAATTGAGCACGATATAGGAGGTGGAATGCACCTGTCTCAAGTGCAGTGGAGAATGATTTCAACGTTGTGCAAGGTTCTGATGCCCTTTGAACTTGCCACACGTGAAGTCAGTTCAGACACTGCCAGCCTGAGTCAGGTCATTCCCCTCATCAGGCTTTTGCAGAAGAAGCTGGAGGCATTGAAGAAGGAGCTAAAAGGGAGCGATTCCGCTAGGCATGTGGGACTTGTGGATGCAGCCCTTAATTCGCTTAACAAGGATTCACGGGTGGTCAATCTGTTGAAATCAGAGCACTACATTTTGGCCACCGTGCTCGATCCTAGATTTAAAGCCTACCTTGGATCTCTCTTTCCGGCAGACACAGGTCTGCTGGGGTTGAAAGACCTGCTGGTGACAAAATTGTCAAGTCAAGCGGAACGCGACCTGTCAACATCTCCTCCTTCACATTCTCCCGCAACTGGGGGTGCGAGGAAAAGGCTCAGAATTCCGAGCCCACCCGCTGGCGGTGATGCAGGGCAGTCTGGAGCGACTGCTGATGCTGACATCTGGTCCGGACTGAAGGACCTGACAACGATTACGGACATGTCGTCTACTGTCACTGCATATGATTCTCTCAACATTGATAGAATGGTGGAGGATTATATGAGTGACCGCATCCAAGTAGGCACGTCACACAGTCCGTACTTATACTGGCAGGAAAAAGAGGCAATTTGGAGGCCCTTGCACAAACTGGCTTTATTCTACCTAAGTTGCCCTCCCACAAGTGTGTACTCCGAAAGAGTGTTTAGTGCCGCCGCTCACCTTGTCAGCAATCGGCGTACGAGGTTACATCCAGAAAATGTGGAGAAGATGATGTTCATTAAAATGAATTATAATCAATTCCTCCGCGGAGACATTGACCAGCAGCAATTGCCTCCACAAAGTACACAGGGAGCTGAGATGGTGGATTCCAGTGGGGACGAATTGATAATCTGTGAGGAGGGGGATGTACACGGTGATATATCGGAGGGTGAAGATGAGGTGGACATCTTGCCTCTGTAGAGCCAGTTTGTGCAAGGAGAGATTAATTGCTTCTTTTTTGGGGGGGGTCCAAACCAACCCGTCATATCAGTCACAGTCGTGTGGCAGACCCTGTCACTGAAATGATGGGTTGGTTAAAGTGTGCATGTCCTGTTTTGTTTATACAACATAAGGGTGGGTGGGAGGGCCCAAGGACAATTCCATCTTGCACCTCTTTTTTCTTTTCTTTTTCTTTGCATCATGTGCTGATTGGGGAGGGTTTTTTGGAAGGGACATCCTGCGTGACACTGCAGTGCCACTCCTAGATGGGCCCGGTGTTTGTGTCGGCCACTAGGGTCGCTAATCTTACTCACACAGTCAGCTACCTCATTGCGCCTCTTTTTTTCTTTGCGTCATGTGCTGTTTGGGGAGGGTTTTTTGGAAGGGACATCCTGCGTGACACTGCAGTGCCACTCCTAGATGGGCCCGGTGTTTGTGTCGGCCACTAGGGTCGCTAATCTTACTCACACAGCTACCTCATTGCGCCTCTTTTTTTCTTTGCGTCATGTGCTGTTTGGGGAGGGTTTTTTGGAAGGGACATCCTGCGTGACACTGCAGTGCCACTCCTAGATGGGCCCGGTGTTTGTGTCGGCCACTAGGGTCGCTAATCTTACTCACACAGCTACCTCATTGCGCCTCTTTTTTTCTTTGCGTCATGTGCTGTTTGGGGAGGGTTTTTTGGAAGGGCCATCCTGCGTGACACTGCAGTGCCACTCCTAGATGGGCCCGGTGTTTGTGTCGGCCACTAGGGTCGCTAATCTTACTCACACAGCTACCTCATTGCGCCTCTTTTTTTCTTTGCGTCATGTGCTGTTTGGGGAGGGTTTTTTGGAAGGGACATCCTGCGTGACACTGCAGTGCCACTCCTAGATGGGCCCGGTGTTTGTGTCGGCCACTAGGGTCGCTAATCTTACTCACACAGCTACCTCATTGCGCCTCTTTTTTTCTTTGCGTCATGTGCTGTTTGGGGAGGGTTTTTTGGAAGGGACATCCTGCGTGACACTGCAGTGCCACTCCTAGATGGGCCCGGTGTTTGTGTCGGCCACTAGGGTCGCTTATCTTACTCACACAGCGACCTCGGTGCAAATTTTAGGACTAAAAATAATATTGTGAGGTGTGAGGTATTCAGAATAGACTGAAAATGAGTGTAAATTATGGTTTTTGAGGTTAATAATACTTTGGGATCAAAATGACCCCCAAATTCTATGATTTAAGCTGTTTTTTAGTGTTTTTTGAAAAAAACACCCGAATCCAAAACACACCCGAATCCGACAAAAAAAATTCGGTGAGGTTTTGCCAAAACGCGTTCGAACCCAAAACACGGCCGCGGAACCGAACCCAAAACCAAAACACAAAACCAGAAAAATTTCAGGCGCTCATCTCTACTTTATGCATCCTGGTTTGGAATAAAAAGCAAATTTGGGTTTTAATGCTTGTATTTTTATTATTAGCGTTACTAGAGCAATAGATCTACGGTAACCCTAACCCACTCAGTGACCACCTGCATCTCCTCTCCAGGAACTCTTCAGGAGTGAAAACGTAAAAAGTTGTCAAGTCTGATTATACAGATACAATACAGATTTCTAAATAGAATAGCTGAGGCAGGGTAAGCTTCTTTTCCTTCAAACTCAGGAAAGGGGTGTTCCAGTTGCCCAGAAACCCCCTTCCGTAATGCAGTTCAAATCATGGCCACAATAGCAGTAAAATATAATACATTTTACTAGAGATGAGCGGGTTCGGTTCCTCTGAATCCGAACCCGCCCGAACTTCAGGTTTTTTACACGGGTCCGAGCAGGCTCGGATCTTCCCGCCTTGCTCGGCTAACCCGAGCGCGCCCGAACGTCATCATCACGCTGTCGGATTCTCGCGAGGCTCGGATTCTATCGCGAGACTCGGATTCTATATAAGGAGCCGCGCCTCGCCGCCATTTTCACACGTGCGTTGAGAGTCATAGGGAGAGGACGTGGCTGGCGTCCTCTCCGTTTAGAGAAGAGAGAGACACAGTATTTTCGGGGAGCATTATTAGGAGGAGTACTACTGTATACTACTATACTACTTGCTGAAGTGATATTTATAGATTAGATAGTGTGACTGTAAGTGTATTATCTGACTTGTGGGGGAGACACTGACAGTGGGGAGCAGTTAGAGTCTGAGAGCAGGACTCAGGAGTACATATAACGTACAGTGCACACTTTTGCTGCCAGAGTCAGTGCCACACTGCCATTGTTGTGACCACACTGACCACCAGTATAATAATATATTTTGTGATTGTCTGCTTAGGCCTCGGAGTACTAGTTGCAAGTTGCAACGTGACCTGTCCTGAAGTGACCACCAGTTTAATAATCAATCACCACCAGTTTAATATATATATATATATATATATATATAATTGTATATAATATATATATATATATATATATATAATATTGTATACCACCTACCCGTGGTTTTTTTTTTTTTCATTCTTCTTTATACATACTACTATAGTAGCTTACTGTAGCAGTCTGCGGTGCTGTGCTGACCTGACAGTGTCCAGCAGGTCCGTCATCAGTCATTACATAATAAATATATATAGTACCTGTCCGGCTGCAGTACTAGTGATATTATATTGATTTCATCTCATTATCAATAATTTATCATCCAGTCTAGACTCTATATTAGCAGCAGACACAGTACGTTAGTCCACGGCTGTAGCTACCTCTGTGTCGGCACTCGGCAGTCCATCCATAATTGTATACCACCTACCCGTGGTTTTTTTTTTTTCTTTCTTCTTTGTACATACTACTATAGAGTATAGTAGCTTACTGTAGCAGTCTGCGGTGCTGCTGAGCTGACAGTGTCCAGCAGGTCCGTCATCAGTCATCATTACCTAATAAATATATTATCTACCTGTCCGGCTGCAGTACTAGTGATATTATATATACATACATATATATATATTGATTTCATCTCATTATCAATCATCCAGTCTATATTAGCAGCAGACACAGTACGTTAGTCCACGGCTGTAGCTACCTCTGTGTCGGCACTCAGCAGTCCATCCATAATTGTATACCACCTACCCGTGGTTTTTTTTTTTCTTTCTTCTTTGTACATACTACTATAGTATAGTAGCTTACTGTAGCAGTCTGCGGTGCTGCTGAGCTGACAGTGTCCAGCAGGTCCGTCATCAGTCATCATTACCTAATAAATATATTATCTACCTGTCCGGCTGCAGTACTAGTGATATTATATATACATACATATATATATTGATTTCATCTCATTATCAATCATCCAGTCTATATTAGCAGCAGACACAGTACGTTAGTCCACGGCTGTAGCTACCTCTGTGTCGGCACTCGGCAGTCCATCCATAATTGTATACCACCTACCCGTGGTTTTTTTTTTTCTTTCTTCTTTGTACATACTACTATAGAGTATAGTAGCTTACTGTAGCAGTCTGCGGTGCTGCTGAGCTGACAGTGTCCAGCAGGTCCGTCATCAGTCATCATTACCTAATAAATATATTATCTACCTGTCCGGCTGCGGTACTAGTGATATTATATATACATACATATATATATTGATTTCATCTCATTATCAATCATCCAGTCTATATTAGCAGCAGACACAGTACGTTAGTCCACGGCTGTAGCTACCTCTGTGTCGGCACTCAGCAGTCCATCCATAATTGTATACCACCTACCCGTGGTTTTTTTTTTCTTTCTTCTTTGTACATACTACTATAGTATAGTAGCTTACTGTAGCAGTCTGCGGTGCTGCTGAGCTGACAGTGTCCAGCAGGTCCGTCATGAGTCATCATTACCTAATAAATATATTATCTACCTGTCCGGCTGCAGTACTAGTGATATTATATATACATACATATATATATTGATTTCATCTCATTATCAATCATCCAGTCTATATTAGCAGCAGACACAGTACGTTAGTCCACGGCTGTAGCTACCTCTGTGTCGGCACTCGGCAGTCCATCCATAATTGTATACCACCTACCCGTGGTTTTTTTTTTCTTTCTTCTTTGTACATACTACTATAGAGTATAGTAGCTTACTGTAGCAGTCTGCGGTGCTGCTGAGCTGACAGTGTCCAGCAGGTCCGTCATCAGTCATCATTACCTAATAAATATATTATCTACCTGTCCGGCTGCGGTACTAGTGATATTATATATACATACATATATATATTGATTTCATCTCATTATCAATCATCCAGTCTATATTAGCAGCAGACACAGTACGTTAGTCCACGGCTGTAGCTACCTCTGTGTCGGCACTCAGCAGTCCATCCATAATTGTATACCACCTACCCGTGGTTTTTTTTTTCTTTCTTCTTTGTACATACTACTATAGTATAGTAGCTTACTGTAGCAGTCTGCGGTGCTGCTGAGCTGACAGTGTCCAGCAGGTCCGTCATCAGTCATCATTACCTAATAAATATATTATCTACCTGTCCGGCTGCAGTACTAGTGATATTATATATACATACATATATATATTGATTTCATCTCATTATCAATCATCCAGTCTATATTAGCAGCAGACACAGTACGTTAGTCCACGGCTGTAGCTACCTCTGTGTCGGCACTCGGCAGTCCATCCATAATTGTATACCACCTACCCGTGGTTTTTTTTTTATTTCTTCTTTGTACATACTACTATAGAGTATAGTAGCTTACTGTAGCAGTCTGCGGTGCTGCTGAGCTGACAGTGTCCAGCAGGTCCGTCATCAGTCATCATTACCTAATAAATATATTATCTACCTGTCCGGCTGCAGTACTAGTGATATTATATATACATACATATATATATATTGATTTCATCTCATTATCAATCATCCAGTCTATATTAGCAGCAGACACAGTACGTTTTTCCACGGCTGTAGCTACCTCTGTGTCGGCACTCAGCAGTCCATCCATAATTGTATACCACCTACCCGTGGTTTTTTTTTTTTCTTTCTTCTTTGTACATACTACTATAGTATAGTAGCTTACTGTAGCAGTCTGCGGTGCTGCTGAGCTGACAGTGTCCAGCAGGTCCGTCATCAGTCATCATTACCTAATAAATATATTATCTACCTGTCCGGCTGCAGTACTAGTGATATTATATATACATACATATATATATTGATTTCATCTCATTATCAATCATCCAGTCTATATTAGCAGCAGACACAGTACGTTAGTCCACGGCTGTAGCTACCTCTGTGTCGGCACTCGGCAGTCCATCCATAAGTATACTAGTATCCATCCATCTCCATTGTTTACCTGAGGTGCCTTTTAGTTGTGCCTATTAAAATATGGAGAACAAAAATGTTGAGGTTCCAAAATTAGGGAAAGATCAAGATCCTAGATGGGCCAGGTGTTTGTGTCGGCCACTAGGGTCGCTTATCTTACTCACACAGCTACCTCATTGCGCCTCTTTTTCTTTGCGTCATGTGCTGTTTGGGGAGGGTTTTTTGGAAGGGACATCCTGCGTGACACTGCAGTGACACTCCTAGATGGGCCCGGTGTTTGTGTCGGCCACTAGGGTCGCTTAGCTTAGTCATCCAGCGACCTAGGTGCAAATTTTAGGACTAAAAATAATATTGTGAGGTGTGAGGTATTCAGAATAGACTGAAAATGAGTGTAAATTATGGTTTTTGAGGTTAATAATACTTTGGGATCAAAATGACCCCCAAATTCTATGATTTAAGCTGTTTTTTAGTGTTTTTTGAAAAAAACACCCGAATCCAAAACACACCCGAATCCGACAAAAAAAATTCGGTGAGGTTTTGCCAAAACGCGGTCGAACCCAAAACACGGCCGCGGAACCAAACCCAAAACCAAAACACAAAACCCGAAAAATTTCCGGCGCTCATCTCTACATTTTACTACAGCTTTAACCACAAGATGCAGTTTTAAGGGGCAGAACAGGGCTCCTGCACATGCCCAGTGGCTGCAGATTCTCCTACCATGTATGCTGTTCATGTGGATCTGAGCACTTAATCAGCACACTGGACCAGAGAGACCAGAGAGCAGCTGCCAGGAAGAAGAGACAGGCAACTCACCGTGAGGTGGGAGAATGTGTGCTTAGAGAGCTCAATCTGTTTGTTGATTTTAGTGTATTTCTCCCTGGAGCCTAGCACAGATGAGGGCATGTGACTGATCAAAACAGAGCACTTGTGAAGAGCTCCCTTTTAAAGGTGAGGTGGAAGTGTTGTTTGCCTGCCAGTCTGGGAGGGGGAGGAGGAGTCTAGGGTATATAAGGTCTGTCTGGCCTGTCTGTCTGTATGAGCGACGCTGGGAAAGTTGGCAGGTGACTAGAGAGTAGGTCACTGTTATACCCCTTTTAGATTAAAAAGCTGGGTGGCACCATGGATTTTGTACACAGATACCTCCCAGCTGAGACCCCTTTCAGATTGGCGGCTGGACCCGGCTGGCATCACCACACACAGGTGCAGCGCCTACACTTGGAGATGAGGTCATCGATAGGGATGTGAACATTTACTTTGTAATGGATACTAGACTGCGGTCATTCCTGATGAAATAAAACCGTCCACAGACAGTGTGAGCTTAAACAGTACAACTCCTTTATCACAGTATATGAAGTATGGGCTGTTCAACCTTTTCCTGACCACTTGTCTTATTTGCACTTTGTATGAGGCAGACTGTAGCTTGTTAAATGCTACAGTATTTATATCCTCTTAATGGGCTGGACACAATAAGGGGGACATTTACTAAGCAGTGATAAGAGCGGAGAAGTGAGCCAGTGGAGAAGTTGCCCATGGCAACCAATCAGCACTGAAGTAACATCTATAATTTGCATACTATAAAATGATACAGAGCTGCTGATTGGTTGGTGGGGCAACTTCTCCACTGGCTCACTTCTCCGCTCTTATCACTGCTTAGTAAATGTCCCCCTAACTCTCTTATCAAGCACTTTGAAACTTCCCTGTCTTTGCCCCGGGTGTTGATCACTGGGTCGACCATACTTAGGTCGACAGTCACTAGGTCAACCCCTATTGGTCGACAGTGACTAATTCGACATCGGAAATAGGTTGACACAGTCATTAGGTCGACATGACAAAAGTTCGACATGAGGTTTTTTACTTTTTTTGGTGTTGTTTTCTTCGTAAAGTGACCAGGAACCCCAATTAGTGCCCCGTGTCCCCTTGCATAGCTCGCTTTGCTCACCACGCTTCGGGCAGATTACCATTACCAATTGTAGCCCTCGTGGTTCGAAAAGTATGAAAAAGATAAAAAAACTGCCTTTTTTTCATGTCGACCTAGTGACCATGTCATCCTGACTGTCCACCTATGTGTGGTCGACCTAGAGACCAGATACCCTTTGCCCCTTTCCTTTGTGATTCCCATTTAAATGATAGAATCAGTAGCGGAGCAGGACTTTTGCCCAGGGCGCCGCCTTACGGAGGCCACTGGCGCCATCCAGAGGGCGACGCACCATGGCAAGATCCGCTACTGTGCTACTGTGCCCCTGCTGTGTCCGCCGCTGGTCCCCCGCTGTGAATGGAACTAGATGCTACCCGTCTATTTTCCCTTCGTGGAGAGGACCTTTGCTGTGCGGTGTGCGATGACGGCATCGCACACCGCACAGCATTGTGGGACTGACACACGCTAGGTGTCATAATTGACCTCTAGTGTCTGTCTATGCTGTGCTATGGGAGAAACGTCATGACGTCTCTCCCATAGATCTGAGGAGAGGAGCGGCGCCGGCGGAGGTCTGCAGCGGTTGGGAATCAGGAGCGGGGATTGTAAGTATTATTATTATTTTTACTGTACAGGGGGCACAAATGGGGGCACAACTCTACAGGGTGCGTAACTAACCACGCCGCCTGTATTAAGCCACGCCCCTTTATTCCGCCCGGGGCGCCAAAAGGGCTAGAACCGGCCCTGGATAGAATATAAGCATCTGTCATTACTCAAAATATCTCTAATAAAATAAAGTATTTGCAATAATAGTCTGGTTGAGATAATACAAGAAACACATAAAATATCTCTCTCTGGCCGCGTCCTTCCCTGTGGTGCGGAGATTGGGAACCTTGTTCATGAATGACTTTCAGACTACAGAAGTACATGAAAAACAGTCTAAGAATAAGTTAAAAGGGACGTGAATCAGATTCCAGAATACAGGCAGTAAAATGGGCCTTTGGAGATAACAGAGTAGTCTAAAGTCAGTGGCATGTTCAGCTGTACATATAAGAACAGATAAATACTCATTGTGCATACATTGTTCCTATTAACAAATAGACATATCATTAAGTCAAGAAACGTACCGTAAGTGTAATAAAACCAAGAAGAAGGCACCGTATGAATAATTCACACATCAAAAGACAATTTTTTTTAGCTTGTAAAATTCATCTCTGTGATTTTTACACTTTTTCCTGCATTTACGTACAAAGGGCCTGATTCTGAGATGTAAGCAAATGTATTTGCAGCTGCAAATGTGTGTGTAGCGGCTGTGTGGAAATATGTAAATTTTTTACTGAGATGCAGCTCTGCAAATCCCAGAGGCGACCCACAAACACGCAGCATCCATCGCAGATCAGTAGATTTACTGAGTAGCCCTATGGTGGTGACATCACCACGGGAGTCATTCTGAGTTGATCACTCGCTAGCTAGTTTTAGCAGCCGTGCAAACGCTATGCCGCCGCCCACTGGGGAGTGTATTTTAGCTTAGCAGAAGTGTGAACGCATGTGCAGCCGAGCTCTGCAAAAAAAGTTTGTGCAGTTTCAGAGTAGCTCTGAACCTACTCAGCGCTTGCGATCACTTCAGCCTATTCGTGTCTGGATTTGACGTCATACACCCACCCAGCGAACGCCCAGCCATGCCTGTGTTTTTTCAGACATGCCTGTGTTTTTGCAAACACTCCCTGAAAACGGTCAGTTGACACCCAGAAACGCCCCCTTCCTGTCAATCTTCTTGCGGCCGTCATTGCGACTGAAAACTTCGCTAGAACCTGTGCACAACCACAATGGACTTTGTACCCATATGACATGCATGCGCATTGCGGCCCATACGCATGCGCATAAATGCCACTTATTAGCCTGATCGCTGCGCTGCGAACAACGGCAGCTAGCGATCAACTCGGAATGACCCCCAACGTGTCATTGCATATGCATTGGGGATAAATTCCTCTCAAAGCTGTTTGCATCGGTGGTACGACACGGGGGGGGACACGCTAAGTTATATGGCAAGCAGCAGGTAGGCGAGGTAGTTCCGCACTCGAGCCTGTACAGAAGGTAGGGGCAAGCGACTGCTGAACAGAATTTGGGACAAAAGACAAAGAGCACAGGTTGCATGGAGTAGACTGGAGTAGACTATGCTAGATAAATGCTAGCTGGATGCTGATTGGTTGGTAGGAGCAACTTCACTTTATCTATTGCGAAAGTATGATACATCTCCCTCCATAATAGGAGAGACCCAACAACCCAAGGAGGTGATTCTGACGTGGAAGCAGTTGCAATAGCGGCTGTGACAAAACAGGAGCTGCTACTGCATCTTTATGCAAATGCCGCAGCCTATCAGTTTCCTATTTAGATGGCAACCGGTGGTGGTATGAATTTGCAGATGTGTGTACAAAGACTCACTATCGGCGCACCATCATCAGCACTGTTGGACAGTGTACTTGCCTATGGTAGGCGCAGAATGTCTGAATAATCATGGCCGCCAGTGTCAGTGCAGTTACTGACATGCCCGCAACATGCCCGCGACTGTTAGCCACCTCCACAATTACCTCCCAGAAACGCCCATAGAAATTTAATGGATCTTCATGCAATTTCGGTCAGTGTCCTCCGGCGGGATATCGGGACACATGTGTAGTGGATATCGGATACATGGACGCCTGATGCTTCACCTGCGTCAAAATCTGATTCACCCCCTGAGTTGGTTGGTGAACTAGGGAGAGGAGCACATCAAGGGTGGAGAGGTAAGTGAAGATTAGGAGGAGGACGCAAACAACAGGTATCACAGTGGTAAGTACTAGAGACGTGCAGCTCTGTTCTCCAGAAATCCGAATCCACCCAAATTTTGTGGATCCGAAACTTAATACAAAACCAAGTCAGGTTCCTCTGGGGAGATCTGATCTGAACCGAGTCCCGGTTCAGATCTTCACGTGATTATGAATTGGGTTTTTAAATCAGAATTTCAGGTTTTGGATTGCAAAAATTACATGATTTCAACAGTTTTTATCGATTCTTATCAGTGATTATCAATTTTTTTAATCTATTTTCAACTGAACCAAAGAGTGAATCCAAACCAAAACACTTGAGGGTGGTTTTGCCAAAATCAAAACATGGGGTTCTGCGCACATCTCTAATTTGAATGTACAAAAAACCCTATGTATCAGAAAAATAATGCATCCCAACAGCGATGACATTAAGATAAGCTGAAGGCTGCATAAGCCTGAGGCAATATAAGCGATCAACTTTTTGTGATTGGTTGTTAAATGACTAAGCAGTTGCTAGGCAGATCAGTTTCCCAGTTGGGTTTTTTCCTATTGGATTAGAGGGTTGTGCATCAGGATGGAGAGGAGGGTCTCAGTTTAGTATATAGGCCCTCATTCCGAGTTGTTCGCTCGCAAGGCGAATGTAGCAGAGTTACACACGCTAAGCCGCCGCCTACTGGGAGTGAATCTTAGCTTCTTAAAATTGCGACCGACGTACGCGCAATATTGCGATTACAAACGAGTTAGCAGTTTCAGAGTAGCTCCAGACTTACTCTGCCTGTGCGATCATTTCAGTGCTTGTCGTTCCTGGTTGACGTCACAAACACACCCAGCGTTCGCCCAGGCACTCCCACCGTTTCCCCGGCCACTCCTGCGTTTTTTCCGGAAACGGTAGCGTTTTCAGCCACACGCCCCTGAAACGCCGTGTATCCGCCCAGTAACACCCATTTCCTGTCAATCACATTACGATCGCCGGAGCGAAGAAAAAGCCGTGAGTAAAAATACTTTCTTCATAGTAAAGTTACTTGGCGCAGTCGCAGTGCGAACATTGCGCATGCGTACTAAGCGGATTTTCACTGCGATGCGATGAAAAATACCGAGCGAACAACTCGGAATGAGGGCCATAAGGGGTGGCCATTTTGCCAGACTTCCTCTTGCCTTCAGTTTTGCCCAGGAAGGATAAGTATCACACTGCTTGTCTTTTCTTTGCTATAGATTTGTGAGTTTTAGTTGCCTTCACTGGGCATTATTTAACAGCCTTATCTCTGTTGCTGTGTGCTTTGATTGTGGTGCAGACTGTCCCCTCACCCTCCTGTCATGCCTCGTCCTCGTCGCTCTGCTCCCCCTCCCAGGCGCCTCGTGGAGGCAGGGAGTGCCCTCCGCTCCCGCTCTCCGAGCGTCGCTCCCCAGAGTGGGCTTTCCCCTGCTGCGGACAGGCGGCGGGGGCGGGCAGTTACAGCCCGCTCCCCTGCCGCACGGAGACGGGCGGCCAGCGGCCGCTCGTCACGTGGTTCCGGGGCGCGCGGCTCGGCCGAGCCGCGCACCCCGGCGCTTGCAGCAGGACGGGCCTCTCCCCGCCCTCCAGCTCCGGTCTCTTCCAGTCCCCCTCCGTCCCCCACCAGCAGCCGCATGTCACAGGGCGCGGGTGCGCGCGACCCGGCTGGGCCGCGTGACCCGGCGCTTCCGGCGGCAAGTTCGTTCACTCACCCTCAGCCTGGCACCGCGGACGGCTCCCTTCCTCCACCCTCGCTCGTGGCTCCCGGCGGCGTCCTGGTGGCACAGGACCGCCGCAGCAGAGCTGCGGGGGGGGAGGTGGGGTTTAATGTGCAGAGTGATATGAGCCCAGGGCAGCGGGTAGCGCCTCCCGCTGTCCCTGGGACAGTTCAGGACAGCACACTGCCAAATTACATCAGGGAGGCCAGCGCACCCCTGATGATTGGTGGCGACGCGGGGCCCCTGGTGTCCGGGACGGGGGACGTGGCGCCGGCTGCCGCCACGCCCGCCCCGGCTGCATCAGCATGGCAGGTTTTCCCCCCGGCATCAGAGCCCTGCTTGGGCGCCCCCTGGGCGTCGGCTGCCCCGCCGCCATGGGCGGCGCCCTCGCTTACAGGGTATCAGTCTCCCCACGCCCTCCACGGTCCTTTGCAATGCGGGTCCACGCAGGCGTCCGTATCGACGGCTTATTTTACGCACGGCGGGGCGCTCGCGGTAACAGCTCAGCAAGGCTACGCGGGGAGCCAGTCCTTCCCCGGGGGGTTTGCGTGGCCTCCGGCCCCAGCATTCCCTTTTGCCGCCAGTATGCCTTCCATGGGTTTCTTGACCACGGCCGACACACAGTTTTCCCCGCGTGGGGCCAGCGCGTGCGCCGGCGGGCAGTCCACGTGGTCGGTCGGGGGACCCCGAGTCGCGGTGCCCATGCCGGCCTTTGCGGGCCTGCAGCCAGGACAGGCACCGGGCGGGGGGTATCAGGTGGCACAAGGTTGGCCCCCTCTCCCGGCGCCCCCTCAGTTCCTTCCGGCTTCATACGGAGGGGCAGGAGCAGGCGTCTGCCTGCCGCATGCGGCTTGGCGGCCATCTTACCCCGCGATTTTTGGCGCAGCAAGCGGGTCGGCCTTTACGCAGTCGATCGGGTACACCTCGGCGGGGGCCCCCTCCCTACAGTTGCCGGGCGGCCATCCGCCGCAGAGCGGAGGGGCGGTCCCTCCGCCGCCGCAATTGCGGGCAAGTGTTAATAATGTTCTGGTTCCCCCTGTGCCTGTGGTCCCCTCTTCTTCTCCCTCACAGGTCCCGCCTAGTTCGGGGGCTACAACCGGCATGAGGCGAAGATCACGGACAAGCGGGACGGCGAACGTGGAGGTACGGCCATCAGCGGAGGCGGGTGCAGCGGACGAAGAGGTTCCGGGTCCTTCGAACTCCGGTGAGCTAGATATTTCTTTACACGTTTCAACATGTAGTTCATCGTCTTCCAGCAGCATATCATCCGGCTCTCCGCGGCGCCCGCGTAAATTAGCTAGGCTCATCGCGCGGCGAATGGCTAAGGAGGCGCATAAGGCGGCCGCTCCTGCGCAGGTGGTCCCTTCGGACCCTCCCCGTTTCGGCGAGATGGTGCATTGCGCCAACACGGCGGTTACAAGGGGAGTTCGCAAGCGCATGCGGGAAAAGATCCGCAAGGGGAAGTATGTGGACGTATTCACCCTTACGGAGGAAATGCGGCAGGGTTTTGAGGCAGCCAAGAAACCGGGCGGTATGGGGGAAAATGCGTTCCGCAATTTCCACCAGTGGCTGCGTGGGTTTTTGGTGTTCATGGTTTGCTACACGGAATCCCGTCCCGCGGAGTATGCCAATTTGGTGAAATATTTGTTTTTAGTACACGATATGTACTTAAAATCCAAAGGGTCTGCGTGGCGGGATTACGACGAGAAGTTTCGTCGCAATCAGGATGGCAACCCCATCCTGCCCGCGGGTTTTAAGGACGTTGAGGTGTGGTTGGAGGTCACGCAGCAGGTCAAACCCACCCCAGACGTCACGGCCAAGAAGCCCGGGGCGTCCGGGGTGGCAGCTTCCCGATTGACGGGGAAAGGGAAGTGTTTCGCCTACAACGACGGTAAATGCGTCAAAGGAACGAGCTGTCGTTTTCGCCACTCATGCAGGGTGTGCGGATCCAATCACCCGGCCAAGGAATGCACCGCGTCAACAGGCAGTAAGCCTGCCTCTTCCACCGAGGCCGGTGGAATTGGCAAGTAAGGCCTTCTCCCCGATTATAGTTTCCGAGTTGCTGCGCTGGCTTGCGTTATATCCCGATCGGACGGCCGCATCGTTTCTCTCGGAGGGTTTTCAGCAGGGTTTTCGCTTGCCGATTCCGGATTCGGTGTATGTGGTTGCACGCCAGAATTTGAGATCGGCTCGTGAATTCCCGCAGGAGATCCGGCGGAAGGTCGACGGGGAGATTGAGCGAGGGCGCATGGCTGGGCCCTACGCCTTTTCCCCGTTGCCCTCCTTGTGCATTTCCCCAATAGGGGTGGTGCCCAAGGAGGCCATAGGCAAGTTTCGTTTGATACAGCACTTGTCTCACCCGCCGGGGGTGTCGGTCAACGACGCTATCCCGGAAGCCCAATGCAGAGTTCGATATCAATCGTTTGACGACACGCTGCGCTTAGTGCGGGATGATGGTCCAGGGAGTCTGTTGGCAAAATTGGACGTGGAGTCAGCCTTTCGCCTACTCCCGCTGCACCCAGATTCCTTGCGGTTTCTGGGTTTCAAAATAGGGGGCGAATTCTACGTCGATCGGTGTCTCCCCATGGGCTGTTCTGTATCCTGCGCCTACTTTGAGTGTTTTAGCACATTTTTGCACTGGTGCGTCCAGACCGCCTCCGGGCAACCGGGGGTGGCTCACTATCTGGATGATTTTCTTTTTGTAGGACCCGGGGACAGTTCGGTCTGTGGGGACATTCTCTCGGTGGCCAGGTCGTTATTCTGCGCTTTAGGGGTACCTGTTGCGCAGGATAAGTGCGAGGGTCCTTGCACTTGTCTTAGCTATTTAGGTATCGAGATCGACACGGTGGGGGGGTGCTGTCGCTTGCCCGAGGATAAGGTGCAGAAGCTATTGGGTTTGATTACAGACTGTTTAGGAAAACGCAGGGTTCGGCTTAAGCAGGTGCAGTCCTTGCTTGGCTCTCTCAATTTTGCGTGTCGGATTATCCCCATGGGTAGGATTTTCTGTCGCAAACTTGAGCGGGCCACAGCGGGGACGGTTCGACAGAATCACTCCGTTTACCTGTCCCGCGAGATCAAGGATGATTTGCGGGTTTGGGTCTCTTTCCTGGTGTCCTTCAACAGGGAAGTGTTGTGGCCCGCTCCTTGTTGTTCCAGTGAGCAGCTGCAGTTGTTCACGGATGCTTCAGGCAGTCGGGGTTTCGGAGCGTTCTTTGCTGGCGCGTGGAGCGCTGCGGCCTGGCCGGCATCTTGGGTAACGCGTGGGTTTACCAAGAACCTGCTGCTGCTGGAATTGTTCCCAATCTTAGTGGCGCTGGAGTTATGGGCCGGACAGTTCGCAAATAGGGACATTTTGTTTCTTTGCGACAACCTAGGGGTAGTGCATGCGATAAATAATCAGCGTTCATCATCGCCGCAGGCCCTGCGATTACTAAGGCATTTAGTGCTAGTTTGTTTACAGCGTAATATTAATTTTAGGGCTCGCCACGTTCCCGGAGTTGACAATGGAATTGCGGATGCATTGTCCCGGTTCCAGTTTGACAAATTCAGGACGTTGGTTCCGGGAGCGGAGGCAGAGGGGTTACAGTGCCCACCTTCTGTCTGGCAGATGGTCGAAGCGGTTTAACGGCGTTGGCCAGGTGTGCACTGGCTCCCTCCACGCTACGTGCGTACGATGCTGCATGGCGGGATTGGTCAGCCTTTCAGAGTAGGTACGGGGTAGCAGGTGAGTCCTCGGCCGACGCCCTGTTGACCTTTGTTTGGGAGCATTACCAAAACGGTAGGTCAAAAGCGGCCATGGCTACTGCCCTTGCGGGCATCGCCTTTCACTCGCGACTCCACGGGACAACGGACCCCACGGGGTCGTTTTGTCCTTTCCAGAGCGCTGAAAGGTTGGGCTAGGTTGCACCCGGCGCCCGCGGATTCACGTAGGCCTATAACGTTGCAGCTGCTAGCGGACTTGCTGCATGTGCTACCTCGGATTGCGTCCTCGGAATTTGAGGTGGCTTTGTTTAGTAGCGCGTATGCCCTGGCCTTTTTCGGGGCGTTTCGGGTGAGCGAGCTAGTGGCGAGCAGCAAGGCGTCCCGGGAATCGGGTCTGCTCTATGAGAATGTGCGCTTGCAGGAGGGCCTGTTGCTCTGTAGGATTGTGCGATCCAAGACAGATCAAACAGGTCGGGGTCGCTGGTTGTCCTTGGAGGCTCAGGAGGGTATGGGCGTTTGCCCGCTGCGGCTGACGCAAGAGTATGTGCGGTTAAGACCTCCGGGGGGCAACCAGTTGCTGGTACACGCGCAGTCGGACCCTCTGACGAAGTTTCAGTTTTCATCGGTGTTTAAGAAATGTTTAACGGCGTTGGGCTTGCAGGAGGCGGACTTCGGTACTCATTCCTTTCGGATTGGGGCGGCTACCCATGCGGCAGCCGCTGGTTCATCACCAGCGGCTATTCGGGAGTTGGGTCGCTGGAAGTCGGCCTCCTATAAGTCCTACGTCCGTATAGATAAGTTATAAGTGCGCCGGTTGCGCTAACCCAAAAACGTGTTTACTCGTCGGTTTTTGAACGCTTACCGTTCAGGAATCGAGGGTGTGAAGCGAATTTTTAAAATTTTTCCTCCGAGGGGGCCTAATTTCAATTGGCTGTTCTACCAAGGTCCACGGGAGGTTTTTTGAGTTTTCTCCTTCACTTGGGTTTAATTGGTTTACGTTGTGTTTCAGTTACAGATTATGTGCATAATCTGACATTAGGATATTTTCTTTTACAGCTGTCATCAATTTTGGAGACCACATATGGATGGTTGGTCATTCATACGTTTTTTGGGCAGAGAAACATCCCATGGCGGCTAGGGCGAATGAGATTTTTGGGTCCAGGCAGTTTAGATGGCTAGGTGTTAGGGGCATGTTATGGGGTGATTTGTTGCGCGTCCTGTTTGCACGGGAGCGCCGCTGGGGTCGCCCCAGTTGTATTATCATCCATCTGGGTGGTAATGATCTGGGCCGAGTGAAAGGCATAGACTTGATTTTGTCTATAAAGGCGGATGTAGTGGCTATACGTTGTCACTGGCCTGGGGTATGCATTGTCTGGTCGGAAATGGTGCCCCGTTTCCATTGGCGTGGTGCGGTGCGTTTCTCGGCGCTGGAGAAAGCACGCAAAAAGGTGAACTCGACGGTGTCTCTGTTTGTCAAGGCCATAGGCGGAGTGGCAATTAAGCATCCTCTGCTGGTGCTGCGGAACAGACAGTTCTATAGAGACGATGGGGTTCACCTTTCTCCGGAAGGAGTGCAGTTTTTTCTGGAAGATATTTTCGGTCTTTTTCGGTAGAGCTAGTTTGTTTCTGGTTGGTTAAGTTTCTGTTTGCGGATGGCGGTGGCGGTTTGGTAAACCTTGGTGGCGGGAAATCGCTGCCAACCAGCTGTCACACAGGCATAAGTTGTCATTGTGGGGCTCCCTCTTTAAATGGACGGCAGGTGTGTCCTTTTCTTGCGGTTGGACATTTAGACGTTCCCCTGCGGGAACCGAACGTTTGCCAGAGAAAGAGGGGTAAGGCCAGCACAATGCGGGTTATGCGGGAAGGAGGCGGGGTATGTGTACTCCCCTCCTTGGTTTGGTGGTTTCCATCTAGGTGACGGGTGCTGGTGGTTTGGCAGCGGTTTTCTGTTTTTGCCATCCTCCAAACTAGAGTTAATTATATATTCAATTTCAATTCTAATTCGGCCTCAATTATTAGTTTAAAGAGTTGGTCAGCGATTAATAAACATCGTCTGACCTTTAACTCCAGCTACTGTGTCCGTGTCTTTATTTCAGTGTGTGGTGTGGTTTTATTTAGTGATAAGCTATCTTAAATACAAGGTTTATGTAATCACAATAAAGTTATGAGCGGCTTAGATAAGCTGAAGGCTGCATAAGCCTGAGGCAATATAAGCGATCAACTTTTTGTGATTGGTTGTTAAATGACTAAGCAGTTGCTAGGCAGATCAGTTTCCCAGTTGGGTTTTTTCCTATTGGATTAGAGGGTTGTGCATCAGGATGGAGAGGAGGGTCTCAGTTTAGTATATAAGGGGTGGCCATTTTGCCAGACTTCCTCTTGCCTTCAGTTTTGCCCGCCCGCCCTCCCAGAATGCGGATAGGTCTTGTTTTGCTGTGGGCTATTGAAAGCCAGATTGGCGGGAAATCGCTGCCAACCAGCTGTCACACAGGCATAAGTGGTCATTGTGGGGCTCCCTCTTTAAATGGACGGCAGGTGTGTCCTTTTCTTGCGGTTGGACATTTAGACGTTCCCCTGCGGGAACCGAACGTTTGCCAGAGAAAGAGGGGTAAGGCCAGCACAATGCGGGTTATGCGGGAAGGAGGCGGGGTATGTGTACTCCCCTCCTTGGTTTGGTGGTTTCCATCTAGGTGACGGGTGCTGGTGGTTTGGCAGCGGTTTTCTGTTTTTGCCATCCTCCAAACTAGAGTTAATTATATATTCAATTTCAATTCTAATTCGGCCTCAATTATTAGTTTAAAGAGTTGGTCAGCGATTAATAAACATCGTCTGACCTTTAACTCCAGCTACTGTGTCCGTGTCTTTATTTCAGTGTGTGGTGTGGTTTTATTTAGTGATAAGCTAGCTTAAATACAAGGTTTATGTAATCACAATAAAGTTATGAGCGGCTTATAAAAGTTTATCTGAGCATTTTGTATTGACACAGTATTAGCCTCTGCCAGGAAGGAAAATGGAAGATACAAAATGTTGTCACAAAAGAAGCTTTTCACATTATCAAACTTCAATCCACTGGTCCTTGTGGATTGAGTAATAAACATGAGTTTGGAGTTTGTGGCAGTTCCACTGACACCGGGGGCCATGTACCACCGGGCATGAGACACAGTTCCACTGGCACCGGTGACCATGTTCCGTTGGCCATGCAACGCAGTTCCACTGACACCAGCAGTAATGTACCATTGGGCATGAGATGCAGTTCCACTGGCACCAGCAGTCATATACCACCGGGCATGAGACACAGTTCCACTGACACCAGCAGTCATGTACCATTGGGCATGAGATGCAGTTCTACTGGCACCGGTGGCCATGTACCATTGGGCATGAGATGCAGTTCTACTGGACTGATGGCCATGTACCATTGGGCATGAGAAGCAGTTCCACTAGCATCGGTGGCCATGTACCATTGGGAATGAGATGCAGTTCTACTGGCACCGGTGGCCATGTACCGTCGGGCATGAGAAGCAGTTCCACTGGCACCGGTGGAACATGTATTATCAGACATTAGACGCAGTTCCACTTGCACTGGTGGAAATGTGCCATCGGGCATTCTAAGCAGTGTTGCGCTAATGTCAGATAGTGCACTCAATGTCCTCTCAATGGTGTGACTCTTAGCAGAGGATTAGAGCCACAGTCATTAGGCGACTCAGTTGATAGCCCATCAGCTGGAACATTAGCATAATTTCACAGCAGCGGCTGCAACATAAGTTGTAGCCTCCACCAATTTAGCTTCCATCTCTGAATCAGGCCCAATGTGTGTTATAAGCTGCCCAGTACTGCACTGAAATCTTTAAAGTATGCCTTTTGTTCCTTATTTCTATATGAAGTTGGTAGACTTCTTTTGTTCACGTTTGATTAATCATCACAGGACATAGATGGGAGGGAGCTGTATCAAGCTATTAGAGATAAAGTGGAGAAGTTGTCCAAAGCATCCAATCATCTTCTAACTGTCATTTCAAATGCTGTACTAGATAAATGACAGTAGCTGATTGGTTGTTTGCTAATTCTCCACCTTATCTCTCTGCAAGGCTTTGATACATCTCCATCAGATAAGGATAGAATACAGCTAGCTGGCGAGATCACGGTGGCAATTGTCATATTCTCGCTACTGTACGTCTAGATGCCTCAGCTTACATTTGGTATTAGAGAGTTGGCACTGTGACTGAATTTGGGATTTTACCGTGAATGCAATAAAATTGAATATAAATGTACAGTTCTTGCAATTATTTTAACGCATTTAAGTTTAATGGAAAGATTTAATTTCAGTTAAAAAGAATGTGGTCTCTCTAAGGGCCTAATTCAGACCTAAATTTAGCACATCTACGATCAGGCACACAGACATACATGGGGACACCCAGCACAGGGATAGTCCGCCCCGCATGTCAGGCCCGACCTCCACCCCGCACAAGTACAAAAGCATCGCACAGTGGCGATGCTTTTGTACTGGAAGGGTAGCTCCCTACCAGCGCAGCTCCTGTGCGCTGGCAGGGAGCTACTCATCGCTGTGAGGGTCTCAACGGCTGCGTGTGATGTCACGCAGCCGCCATGGCCCACCCCACACACGGCCCGGGCACGCCTGCGTTAACCGGACCACGCCCCCTAAACCACGGCCAAATGCTGCCGGCCCGCCCCCTCCCGCCCAGCGACCGGCTCTGCGTGTCAATCAGGCAGAGGCGATCGCAGGGCTAAGACGGCTGTCGGCTGTCTGGCATGCGTCGGCGCACTGCGGTTTTCGCACAGCACCGATCAGGTCTGAATTAGGCCCTAAGAACAGGAGATAAATTGGAAAATCAGAGGTCAATCCTTAAGGGAACTCAGCGGAACAGCGGCTAAGTCAGATCAGCTGGATGCATGTTTATTGCAGTATCCATAGATAAATACTGTTTTTAGAGGACTAGAAAAATGTTACTTATAATAATCATGGAAAGTGATATAGAAATAAAACAGGTTCTCCGCCTTAGACTGCGACTCTGCACTTATATGTATTTTCCTGGGACACACCGTCATTTACAATGTCCATGAGAACACGTATTTTGCAATTAAAGCAATACTGTACATTGTATAAAGATTTTGGGAGCTATGAACTGTTTTACCATAGATTTCTAGTTTTAAAGGTTTAGAAGCAGGAATTTGTTACAGGATGCATTCAAAAGGTCAACAATAACAATGTCAACATTCATGTCGACGCAAGTGTTGACAATTGAGATGTTGCCATTGTTAAATGTCTACATTTACAGAATGTCCATAGGGGAATTGTCAACATTGTTTATGACCATGTCAACAATTTCATATCGAAATGATGACTGTCGACATATCATACCCAACCCATGTCAACAATTTCATATTGACATGATGACTGTCGACATATCTTACCCAACCAATTTGTTACTATTGATAGTTTTTTTTAAATTCCACAGGAAAAGCAATAAAGTGAACATATCCAATTGCTTAGTTGCTCTTCCTCTTGATGAAACACCAGGATACGGGTGGCCTTAGCTGTTGTAGAAATGTATGTGGTGTCTCTGCTGTTACCTATTCATTGGAGTCTTTCACCAGATGGGTCAGCAGTTGTGCCTATGGGAGGTGACTATCAGTGTCGGACTGAGGCATGAAGGGCCAACTAGAGAAATACTATGGCAGCTGCCCACTAAAATCACAGTGCACTGCTAAAGGGGAAATGGTCCTCCTGTAGATGTGATAAGATCAGCAAATGCAATGCAAGATTAGTGTCTAACCTTTGTTCACAAGGAGTGAATATATACTGCTAATGCTAATGTTAAAAACTGCTAAAATCATGTAAATAATAAATATTAGGAAACTGACCTGCTGGCCATACTAACCCCCCCTTCCCCCTCCTTCCTAATTGGGTAACACACCCCTGTAGTACATTTATGAGGTGCACCAGAGAGTCTGAGTATGAGGGATAATACTATTTTTTCTTCTTCTCCTGAACCTTGTGCACAAATGGTACAAGATAGAATTGCCCTTGGGACCTCGCACCCACCCTTATGTTGGATATTAAAAAGATCAGGCACAGTTTAACAAACCAAGTACTTCAGTGACATGGACTTACACTAATGAGGCTGAAGTGCTTGGTTTGTTTGGGCTCCCACAAAAATATTTTGGAAGGACTACCTCCATTCATTAATGAGGAGGTTGATGATGAGGATGTTGGTGGTGGAGATTGCATGAGCTGCTCCAAACTGCTGATAGCTGATATTGGACTGTTTATTATTTTACAAATTATTATAATTTTGTAAAATACATTTAATAAACTCACTGCAAATGACCGGGAGGAGGTGCCTAGATTATTAATGTCCACACTTCTACTAACTTTGGCCTCACAAACGGAACAGATGCATTCACAAATGTTGTTAAGATTTGGGTATAAAATTCACACCCAAGTGGTGGATTTTTTTGTCTTAGTGTATGCCCAGGCATGACAATACTTTCTTTTTATCATGAGCAAGAACTGATGCCACTGGTGGCTGACATCATCAACATCATTAGTGTCAGAAAGTACACAAATATCCCTTTCAACCTGTTGCACCTTCACACTGGCATCTTCAATTTCTATTGTGTCACCATCTTTCCATCTTTACTTGTACTGCTCGTCCCCACATTTGCAGAAGGTGCAGAAATGGTGGAAGGAGGCTTCTCTATGAGTACATAATCACAAATTTCAGACTCACACATAGCTAATGTGTACATCCCTAGACTCTCAGGGATTCGTGAATATAGAGCTTGTTCTTCAGCCTTAGTGTTCTTTTTGTATTTGGGCACTGATTTGTCTCTTTAAAGGTGACACTTCTACCTCTTTTCTTTAACATTGTGAAATATTTAGATTTCAGGTGCCCTTTCTTAGACTTTCTGCCCCCTGGGCCAGCTTTAGTAGATATTGTAGTACTGTCATGATTGGCAGCAGCCACAGCATAGTACTGGGTTGTTGCCCCTAATCTTCTATCGACTGATCATGATCCACATCAACTCACATCGCTTATATTATTAATGCAGGGGAGTGGCAACTACTCTGCAATATAGTTTAACACAGTGCCACTGCCTGGCCCTGAACACTCTCAAGTTTTAGAAAAAAAAGTTGTTGTTTTTAAGAAACAAAATCATCTGGCACCATCGGCTATGAACTGCTGAGGCCGCTGTTACTCAAAATGGCAGAATTAAGAGCTTTGCATGAAACTATTTTTTCTCATTAAACCCCACGCTAGCAACTCCTCACCCAATTCCAGTGCCCTCCTCTGCCCTGCACCAAGCTCCAGCGTGTAGAGCAGCCTTTCCCAACCTCAGTCCTCAAGGTACATTAAGAGTCCAGGTTTTAGTGCTATCAATGCTGACTTAACTAGTACCTCAGTTATTTTGATTTAACCATCTCTGCTGAAGCCTGGATATCACTAAAACCTGCACTGTTAGTGTGACTTGAGGACTGAGGTTGAGAATGCCTGGCCTACAGTGTGTGGCTATTTACTGCAGGCTGGTACCTCCTCTGGGACCTCTCAACTCACCTCCCACTTCATTTGTTCCTCCACTCTTCCCCCCTTTGTCCTTTCTCCCCACCCTATTGCAGCAGCAACCCCCCCCTCCCTTCTTCTCAGATATATATAAATATGCGGGTCGCGCGCGCTTCGGGGAAAGTGGGCGTGGCCTCCTGGGAAAGTGGGTGTGGCCTCGTAACTTCATATTATTAAACTATAAATAAATATATTTTTTCACACCCCCTCTATGCACACAATTAGCAGCCTTATGCAGAACAGCCACAGTAGTGTTCCTTACACACGTCTCCAGTGTAGTGCCAGCTACACATGACATGCCCCGCAGCAGTGCCAGCAACACATGACATGCCCCGCAGCAGTGCCAGCAACACATGACATGCCCCGCAGCAGTGCCAGCAACACATGACATGCCCCGCTGCAGTGCCAGCTACACATGACATGCCCTGCAGCAGTGCCAGCTACACATGACATCCCCCGCAGCAGTGCCAGCTACACATGACATGCCCCCCCAGCAGTGCCAGCTACACACAATAGACCCCCAGCAGTGCCAGCTACACATGATAGTGTTCACGTTTTAGGGCAGGGTGCTGATCACAAGGAGGGCACATTTTTAAGTAAGGAGGGCAAAATGATGTACATACTGTAATGCTTGGTGCTCCGCCACCCACATGCTGAAGCAGGGACAGTGCGCGCCGAAGGCGCGCAGCAAAAATGTAGGGGCGTTGCTTCGTGGGGAAGGTGCATGACCACAGAATAGTGGCAATTCGCATTACACCACATAGTAGTGCAGCTAATACACATTGCACCAGGTAGAACCTCCTATACACTTTGCGCCAGGCAGAGCACGTTAGACACTTTGCGCCAGGCAGAGCACGATAGACACTTTGCGCCAGGCAGAGCACGATAGACACTTTGCGCCAGGCAGAGCACGATAGACACTTTGCGCCAGGCAGAGCACGATAGACACTTTGCGCCAGGCAGCGCACGATAGACACATTGCCTAGCCACAGACACCTAGTAGATACACTACATGATATACCCCCAGCAGTGCCAGCTACACGTGACATGCCCCCCAGCAGTGCCAGCTACACGTGACATACCCCCCAGCAGTGCCAGCTACACGTGACATGCCCCCCAGCAGTTCAGATCACACATTGATAAGGCCCTATTTAGAGGTAAGTCCTGTATAAATTTATACAATGTGATAGTATTAGGGATGTTAGGGACCCATGTGATGAAGTCATCTGGCCGCGGTACATGGGCCCGCATATTTGCGCAAATGTGTGCTAAGAACTTCAATTATACTCCATGTTAATTGTGAGGGTTTATTTAAATTATTTTTATTATCAGTGTTCTTAGTGCTAAGAGTGTGCATCTGCATCTCTCTTCCCCCAGCATAGTATTAGAAGCCTCAGCATGATAGCACCTCTTGATATCTTTAGTAATAGGATGTGCAATCCAGGTTCCCCCCTTATGCCCCCCAGCAGTGCCAGATACATAAATGGCCACACAGTGCAGATATGCCCCCCAGTGCCAGATACATAAATGCCCCCACAATGCCAGATACATAAATGACCACACAATGCCAGAAACATAAGTGCCCCCACAGTGCCAGATGCATCAATGACCCCACAGTGCCAGATACATAAGTGCCAGATACATAAATGCCCCCAGTGCCACAAAACATATATGCCCCCACAGTGCCAGATAAATAAATGCCCGCCGTGCCACAAAACATAAAAGCCCCCACAGTGCAGATATGCCCCCACAGTGCCAGATACATAAATGCCCCCAGTGCCAGAAACATAAATGCCCCCACAGTGCAGATATGCCCCCACAGTGCCAGAAACATAAATGCCCAAACAGTGCAGGTATGCCCCCACAGTGCCAGAAACATAATGCCCCCACAGTGCAGATATGCCCCCACAGTGCCAGAAACATAATGCCCCCACAGTGCAGATATGCCCCCACAGTGCCAGAAACATAATACCCCCACAGTGCAGATATGCCCCCACAGTGCCAGAAACATAATGCCCCCACAGTGCAGGTATGCCCCCACAGTGCCAGAAACATAATGCCCCCACAGTGCAGATATGCCCCCACAGTGCCAGAAACATAATGCCCCCACAGTGCAGATATGCGTATGCCCCCACAGTGCCAGAAACATAATGCCCCCACAGTGCAGATATGCCCCCACAGTGCCAGAAACATAATGCCCCCACAGTGCAGATATGCCCCCACAGTGCCAGAAACATAATGCCCCCACAGTGCAGATATGCCCCCACAGTGCCAGAAACATAATACCCCCACAGTGCAGATATGCCCCCACAGTGCCAGAAACATAATGCCCCCACAGTGCAGGTATGCCCCCACAGTGCCAGAAACATAATGCCCCCACAGTGCAGATATGCCCTCACAGTGCCAGAAACATAATGCCCCCACAGTGCAGATATGCGTATGCCCCCACAGTGCCAGAAACATAATGCCCCCACAGTGCCGATATGCCCCCACAGTGCCAGAAACATAATGCCCCCACAGTGCAGATATGCCCCCACAGTGCCAGAAACATAATGCCCCCACAGTGCAGATATGCCCCCAGTGCCAGAAACATAATGCCCCCACAGTGCAGATATGCCCCCACAGTGCCAGAAACATAATGCCCCCACAGTGCAGGTATGCCTCCCACAGTGCCAGAAACATAATGCCCCCACAGTGCAGATATGCCCCCACAGTGCCAGAAACATAATGCCCCCACAGTGCAGATATGCCCCCACAGTGCCAGAAACATAAACGACCCCACACAGTGCCAGACAGATTTTAACTTACCTGTCACTGACACTGCGGTGCTGGGAGCCGGGAGTACTGCTGTGGGCACGGGCGGGTGGGAGGGCCGCGGACGGAGGAACGATACTGTTTGCGCGCTATGCACGCTGCGCGGCGACGGCGTCTAACGTCAGACGCCGGTGCCGCACAGCGCGCTGCATAGCGCGCACACAAGCGGCCGGGAGTGGGACACGGCACACAGATTAAAGGCTGGCTCCAGGCAGAAATATGGCGGCCGCAGCGTGCGGCGCCCTATAAGAGTGGCGCCCCGCGCGGCCGCTCTAGTCGAACATGCCTGGAGCCGGCCCTGCCTACTCTATTACAAGGTGAGCAACTCTTTTGCGCCTCGACTCTTCCATCTGCTACCTTTAAGTTTCCCCAAAGTTTATTTACTCCCATTGGAAATTTCACATTTTATTTCCATACATCACGGAATCAATATGAATCCAGTAAGGCATTCAACAATCAGCAGAAAATATGTATTATAAAAAAAAAAAAAGACTCTACCCACAGTATCCTATTGCAGGCGGTAATTTACCACACAACCAAAACAGGCTATTACTGCGATTTTAGCCCGCTGGCATAATCCCTAATGAGTGCCAGCGGTCAGGGCTAATTGGATAGCCCCCAGGGATCCATTAGCTAATTTACCGCTGATAATAGGTTACCCCCTTAAATGCTCTCAATTAATTACGGAAATCATATGAGACAAAAGTGCTTCAGTCAGACATATTCATTTTCTCCCAGATTCAAATAACAAGCAGTGTAGCGCAAGACAAGAATATTATGTGATTGAAGTAGAATATCTGATCTACAGACTGACAGCTACAGTAGCTTCCTCTGGATTTCAATTAAATAGAAATAATTTAATTTTGTTTGATAACTGCCGCCAGCCGCAACTTTTTCATCCTCAAACATTTGTGTTATAGCCGATCGTGAAATATGTATATATCAGCAAAACCGGCAAATATTTATGTATAACATTTTTTTCAACTTTTTTTTATTTGCATTTAATTAAGAACTTACAGAGTTGTTCGGATTCCACCATCTATGAAAATAAAATGTGAAAATGCCAAAGTGGGTTAAATCCATTTTATAGCCACTGCTTATTAATATATAGAGAACAAGGAGGCAGATGTATTAACATCTCCTTACTGTCCCTTATGAGCGCTCTGTCACTTCACTTGTTTTTCGCGGTGATCTGCCTGCGCAGATCACATGAATGTATGTCCCGCTGGGCAGCTGTCATAGCGATGCGCTTTGACAGCCCTGCAGCGATGTCTTCATGGTCCGTTGGGTCACTAAGGTGTGGGTGCACACAAGCGCTGTCTCCCGCCAGGTCATTTGCACATACGCACTTGACGGGGACAATCAATAAAGTTTATTCAAACTCTTTAAAAAAAAAAAAGGAAATGCCTACAACGCCAGGTCGGATGAGGCGAAGAGTGCAGGGAGACATAACATGGCGAAAAAGCGCAGTGTCCCCCTTCATACATTAGGTATGGTTCGTCTTCCTATGCACACAGCGCGGGATACGTTCCCAGTCCTGAGCGCTATGTGCAGTCATTAAAACTACACTGCCAGCTGATTCTTACATTAGGGAAAAGCGGAGACAGCAGTACTTAGCGTGCGTATGTGCACAAAGGCACATAGCGCACTTTCATACATCTCCCGCTTTGTATAATATAGAGAATATAAAGGGTCATTTGACATCTTTGCACTCCTGTACACAATACAAAAAAGAGTTGTACTGTAAACAATACATTTTGGCAAACTTAAGAATTGGGCCAATTTAATTATACAGATATCTCCAGCATTCCTTAATGTTTTGCTTACTTAGTAACCATGCTACTCCTGTGCAGACTGGCCCTCATTCCGAGTTGTTCGCTTGCTAGCTGCTTTTAGCAGCATTGCACACGCGAGGCCGCCGCCCTCTGGGAGTGTATCTTAGCTTAGCAGAATTGCGAACGAAAGATTAGCAGAATTGCGAATAGAAAATTCTTAGCAGTTTCTGAGTAGCTCCAGACTTACTCCTACACTGCGATCAGCTCAGCCCGTTTCATTCCTGGTTTGACGTCACAAACACACCCTGCCTTCAGCCAGCCACTCCCCCGTTTCTTCAGCCACTCCCGCATTTTATCCTGGCACGCCTGCGTTTTTCCGCACACTCCCAGAAAACGGTCAGTTTCCGCCCAGAAACACCCACTTCCTGTCAATCACACTCCGATCACTTCAACGATGAAAAGTCTTCGTTCGGACGTGAGTAGATCTACTAAGGTTTGTGCTAAATTACTTAGCGCATGCGCACTGCGTACCATGCGCATGCGCATTTTCGCCTTAATCGCTCCGTTGCAAAAATCGGCAACAAGCGCACAACTCGGAATGACCCCCACTAAACAGTTTTCACCTCTAACAGCTGCCTTCCCAGGTGATGGAAGTTCACCCGGTACTAGGATGCCACCAGGACTTGACGCAGGTACCAGGAGATAGCGTGATACTAGGAGAGGAAAGGACTGAACTGAAGTGGAAAAGAAAATGCAGACTCTGCAGGAGGCAAGGCGGGGAACAAAGTCTGGAGACAGGTAAGCTAAAAAGATAGTACAGAGAAAAACAAGAAAGCAAACCCAGGACCGGGTAAGCCTAGAAACAGGAAAGGATTCTTGTGCCAGCAAGACAAGTACAGGGCAAAATGCTTGCAGGAAGTGGCACAATAACCACCAGTAACCTCAGCAGGGCAGGAGACTTCTGACTGGTAGAAGTTATAACCGGCAGTGAGGCTAAGCCCTACCTGCCTTTTATCAGGGGCGTAGGCCACTCCCCTCTGCTCACAAAGACAGGCCCGCTTTGTGATATATTATGTAGTAGCTGAGCAGCTGCTAACTGTTGGGACCATCAGGAGAACCTGTTGCCCAGCAAACGTCAACCAGGATTCCCTCTGCCGATGTGATGCAGCATCCCGGTCACCTAGTAACGGCCGGGACCTGCGAGCACGGAGAGCCACAGTGACGGCTCCTAACACTTAAATTCCATTGCCTTTCACTACTCTTATAGTTCTCTCTGGCAGTAGCAAATCTATCATGGGTGCACGGTTTACCCATGGCACATTGCACTCCGTGCAGGCAGATAACGTTATTGACCATAAGGGGAGGGATTCAATTCTTTTCACCCCTTTACACACACATTCTGTTTCTGCCCTCAGGGACGTTGTATCATTATTTCAGCTCGCTACCCTGGGAGTAGCGAGGCACCCAACCCTTTACACAGCTAAACCTGATCACTATGGGCACAATATGTGCGATAACGGAGATCATTTTAGAAAGGAAATTGGGCGTGATGTATCATTTGAATCTCACCCAAGGTGTACATAAATTTGAGGGTCTAAAATATGAGAATATCATATTGGAACAATTTGTTGCTCCAAAATAACTATAATAATCCGCCTGGCGACAATAGCTGTGACTATTGAAATGCATTATGCAGAGTTCTACCTTTTATGAACCGCCCCAAATGGTTCCAATACAGCACGATGTTTAACCATTGATCATCTAAGCTTGCATTTATTAATGCCTGCTTGTAAATAAATCTAAATGGTATTTTTACCTTCAATTAACAGCCCTTTCCCTAAAGTGGTGGCAGAAATCTAGCCATGAACGGCCATGCAGCTATCCTATTCAATGTTATATGAACTCATGGATATACAGAATACTACAATATATTAGGTACAGTACGGTATGTTCAGGTCTTTGATTCTCAGAAGTAGCCTTGTGTTTTAAAAATCCTGCCTATATAGGAATTCCTGTCACAAAGAACCTTCAGGATGTATGCATACTTGCATAGGTGAATGATATATATGTAACTAAAAAGCAATCTAAAATGTAATAATTAAATACAGTATGATACTTCATGGGTATTAAAATAAGGTTAATGCATGAATATATAGAATATATAAAAGAAGAGTAAATAGTCCAGAGTGACTCTTCCTATACAACATACTGTAGGCATAGAAACAATAAAAACTATGAAAACATATAGATAATCAGGAACATATAGTATATACCAGTGTTTTCCAAACTTTTTTGAATCACGGCGCCCTAGAATATCAGAATTTTTTTTCACGGCACCCCTAGGCCAAAAATTTCTTATTGAGAAATTTAGAAAGAAATATTACATTAAGTAGATTGCGTTTATATGTCATCCTTAGGGTCATTTGTGTGGTGAGGGACAAGATTTGCTTCTGTTTGGCCACATATTTTATGACTGGCAGCCACCAGCACTGGTTTTGCCTATTATATTGATCATGAATAATTTGAATTGGTCCTGGACCACCAACCCAGGGCACCCCTGCAAGTGTCCCGAGGCACCCCAGGGAGCCATGGCACACAGTTTGGGAACCTCTGGTATATACAACAGCAAAACACTCAAGAGACAGTGGCCCTCATTCCGAGTTGATCGCTCGCTAGCTACTTTTTGAAGCCGTGCAAACGCATAGTCGCCGCCCACGGGGGAGTGTATTTTCGCTCAGCAAGTGTGCGATTGCATGTGCAGCCGAGCGGGATGAAAAAGTTTTTTGCCGTTTCAGAGTAGGTCTGAACTTACTCAGCCGCTGCGATCACTTCAGCCTGTCCGGTCCCGGAACTGACGTCAGACGCCCGCCCTGCAAACGCCTGGACACGCTTGCCTTTTCCCTACCACTCCCAGAAAACGGTCAGTTGACACCCACAAACGCCCTCTTCCTGTCAATCTCCTTGCAATCACCCGTGCGAATGGATTAGTCGCTAGAAGCATTGCCCAGCAACGATGCTGTTTGTACCCGTATGATGCGCGTGCACTTTGCGGTGCAGACGCATGCGCAGTAGTAACCTGATCGCTGAGCTGCGAAAATCGGCAGCGTGCGATCAACTCGGAATGACCCCCACTGCTAGTTGTTAGGGCCAGTAAACATGTTATACTATATATATATTGCACTAAAATATTCACCGCACCCTTTCGTGCTTAGTATACTGTACTCTGGTGATGGAACATTGTGATTTTGTTGAATAAACATTATAATTTCATTTTCATGATATCACTGAAAAGATATCACCGCTGCTCCAGGCTTTCCTATTTGGCATTGGGTATTCTTCTACTGTGGTTTAAGATAATTATGAATAATCCCCCATGGTCTGTAATTTTATTAAATGCAAAAAGCAGAATTCATTACCTGGCATGCAAAACAGTAATTAGGGGTTTTTAATTGGACTCGCTTCCCACAACGAGAAAATCATATAACCGTACTATAATAAATTATCCACAAAAAACAATAAAAAATTGTGCAAAATGAAAGAAATCGCCAGGCAAGAAACACATTTCCTGCTTTTATTACATCCAAGAACCCTAGAGACAAGATACTGTATCGGCGCTGGAAGATATTGCTAGAATCTGTTCTATCTCAGAGTTTCGACAAACTCAGGGGGACATTTACTAAGCAGTGATAAGAGCGGAGAAGTTGCTCCATCAACCAATCAGTGGCTCTGTATAATTTTATAGTATGCAAATTATAAATGGTACTTCAGTGCTGATTAGTTGCTATGGGCAACTTCTCCACTGGCTCACTTCTCCACTCTTATCACTGCTTAGTAAATGTCCCCCTAAGAACTGTATTTCTGAATCATCTGTATATTTTTTCTGCTGGAAAGTCATATTAGTAGATAACGTTAGTCTGAGTTAACATTGAACAGGTTCCTCTGTTATCTATTAAATTGTAAGCTCTTGGAGCAGAAACCAATATTCCTGTTTTAAATCACTGATCCTTATTTATAAAGTGCAAAATAACTGCATAGCAGAGTGAAATCCTTTTTGGTGGGGCTCTGCTGTGCACATTGATTTTCACAAGTGCGCATGACTTTGTTTAGCCAACCAATGGGAGACATTGGGGTAAATTTACTAAGATTCGTATTTTCCCGTTTCAGGTCAAAGTTCAATCACGAATGACATCGAAAGTGTAAAACTGCAACTTTTTGAATTTGTTACGATGGATTTACTAAGCTGTCGTATTCGGGTTTTTCTTTTCTTCCGATGTCGATGTCATTCGTGTTTTTTTTGTGTTTTTTACGGCAGTGATTAGCAAAACACTGCCGACTTTTTTACAATTAATCTCAGCCGGATCTGTGTGATCCGTGCTGGGGTTCTATTTTTTTTTTTTTTTAATTAAACACTGTAAAATTTTAAAAAAAAATTGCGTGGGGTCCCCCCTCCTAAGCATAACCAGCCTCGGGCTCTTTGAGCCGATCCTGGTTGCCGAAATATGGGAAAAAAAATGACAGGGGTTCCCCCATATTTAAGCAACCAGCATCGGGCTCTGCGCCTGGTCCTGGTCCCAAAAATACGGGGGACAAAAAGAGTAGGGGTCCCCCGTATTTTTAAAACCAGCACCGGGCTCCACTAGCTGGACAGATAATGCCACAGCCGGGGGTCACTTTTATATAGTGCCCTGCGGCCGTGGCATAAAAAATCCAACTAGTCACTCCTGGCCGGGGTACCCTGGGGGAGTGGGGACCCCTTCAATCAAGGGGTCCCCCCCCCCAGCCACCCAAGGGCCAGGGGTGAAGCCCGAGGCTGTCCCCCCCCAACCAATGGGCTGCGGATGGGGAGGCTGATAGCCTTTGTTGTAAAAGAAAAGATATTGTTTTTAGTAGCAGTACTACAAGGCCCAGCAAGCCTCCCCCGCATGCTGGTACTTGGAGAACCACAAGTACCAGCATGCGACGGAAAAACGGGCCCGCTGGTACCTGTAGTACTACTACTAAAAAAATACCCAAAAAAAGACAAGACACACACACCGTGAAAGTATAATTTTATTACATACATACACACATACATACATACTTACCTTAAGTTCCCACGCAGGTCGGTCCTCTTCTCCAGTAGAATCCAAGGGGTACCTGTTGAAGAAATTATACTCACGAGATCCAGGGGTCCAGGCTCCTCGGGAAATCCAGGGGTAATCCACGTACTTGAAAAAAATAACAAAACGGTGTCCCGACCACGAACTGAAAGGGGACCCATGTTTGCACATGGGTCACCTTTCCACGAATGCCAGAAACCCACTTTGACTTCTGTCTAAGTGGGTTTCTTCAGCCAATCAGGGAGCGCCACGTTGTAGCACTCTCCTGATCAGCTGTGTGCTCCTGTCCTCACTGACAGGCAGCACACGGCAGTGTTACAATGTAGCGCCTATGCGCTACATTGTAACCAATGCTGGGAACTTTCTGCCCTGCGGTTGACCTAAAGTGACGTCACCGCTGAGCAGAAAGTTCCCAGCATTGGTTACAATGTAGCGCATAGGCGCTACATTGTAACACTGCCGTGTGCTGCCTGTCAGTGAGGACAGGAGCACACAGCTGATCAGGAGAGTGCTACAACGTGGCGCTCCCTGATTGGCTGAAGAAACCCACTTAGACAGAAGTCAAAGTGGGTTTCTGGCATTCGTGGAAAGGTGACCCATGTGCAAACATGGGTCCCCTTTCAGTTCGTGGTCGGGACACCGTTTTGTTATTTTTTTCAAGTACGTGGATTACCCCTGGATTTCCCGAGGAGCCTGGACCCCTGGATCTCGTGAGTATAATTTCTTCAACAGGTACCCCTTGGATTCTACTGGAGAAGAGGACCGACCTGCGTGGGAACTTAAGGTAAGTATGTATGTATGTGTGTATGTATGTAATAAAATTATACTTTCACGGTGTGTGTGTCTTGTCTTTTTTTGGGTATTTTTTTAGTAGTAGTACTACAGGTACCAGCGGGCCCGTTTTTCCGTCGCATGCTGGTACTTGTGGTTCTCCAAGTACCAGCATGCGGGGGAGGCTTGCTAGGCCTTGTAGTACTGCTACTAAAAACAATATCTTTTCTTTTACAACAAAGGCTATCAGCCTCCCCATCCGCAGCCCATTGGATGGGGGGGGACAGCCTCGGGCTTCACCCCTGGCCCTTGGGTGGCTGGGGGGGGGGACCCCTTGATTGAAGGGGTCCCCACTCCCCCAGGGTACCCCGGCCAGGGGTGACTAGATGGATTTTTGATGCCACGGCCGCAGGGCACTATATAAAAGTGACCCCCGGCTGTGGCATTATCTGTCCAGCTAGTGGAGCCCGGTGCTGGTTTTAAAAATACGGGGGACCCCTACTCTTTTTGTCCCCCGTATTTTTGGAACCAGGACCAGGCGCAGAGCCCGATGCTGGTTGCTTAAATATGGGGGAACCCCTGTCATTTTTTCCCCCATATTTCTGCAACCAGGATCGGCTCAAAGAGCCCGAGGCTGGTTATGCTTAGGAGGGGGGACCCCACGCAATTTTTTTTGAAAAAATAAGCACTTTCCCACCCCTTCCCACTGATATACATGCACGGATCTCATGGATCCGTGCATGCCTATCCAATCACGAATAAAAAAAAAAGGTCTGTTTTTTTTTAGCACTTTTTTACGAGTTGTAATTTTTCACGGCAGTGTTTTTTTTTTTTTTTGCTTTGCACTTCTTAGTAAATGACCGAGATTCATACTTAAACAGCCGCGTTTTGACCGATGGTGTATTCATTCGTAATTTTTTACTTGGACTTGCAAAAAATTACGAATGCCCTCATCTCTGCCGTGATTAGTGTTTAGTAAATTACCGAGATGACACTTTGATGAAAAAACGGCATCTCGGTCAAAATCGGGAGCTTAGTAAATTTCCCCCATTGAGATTGCTAGGTAAGAATTGGGTGCACTTACTTTCTATAGCAATCACATGTGATTTTTGCAGAGGAAGACACAGTAGTTAAAACTAGATCAAAGGTTTCAAAGGTTTGAGAAAGCATTGCAAAATTATAGCAGTAGGGAACTGATGGCACTGCCAGCAGTAATAATGTGAACAAGGCACCCTACAGGGAGACATAAATGTGCACTTGGGGCATTGCAGGGAGGCATAATGTGTACTGGGGTGCTACAGCATGGTATAATGTGAACTGGGCGTACTACAGTATGGCATAATGTGAATTGGGGGCACTATTGTGGCATGATGCAAACAGGTAGAAACTACAGTGTGGTATAGAGCAACCAGGCAGATACTACAGTGTGGCATTGTGTGAACTGCTAGGTATTACAGTGTTGCGTAGTGTGAACTGTGAATATGTAGATACTGCAGTGTTGCATAATGCAAACTGGTAGGTACTTCAGTGTGTGGCATAATATAATTACAGTATATTAGTAGGAGCTCCCACAAGCTAGTTGCCCTGGAGCCTCTACACGCAGTACATTAATCTCTCCCTGGGAGAAGGAATATTTTTAGGTTCATTCTTTTGTTTTTGCAATCTCATTTCTACTCTGCAAGAGGACTTGCCTCCTGCACCAGTTTTAGACTGACAAAAACTGGATCTTCTCTGACCTCAATATCCTGATTAAAGCCTAAATAAAGCTAAGCCATGAAAAGTTCAATACAATAAAAGCAGAGTGTGTAAATGTTAGGAGGTTAGGCCTTGATGTGATGTTCTCATTTCACTGGTGAACTTCTAATTTATGCTCGTGTCTTTCAGAGAGTGGAGAAGGCTGAGCGTACCATTTGAACATCCTAATCACAGTGCTTTGTAAATGATGTCCAGTGGTGTAACACCCAGAACATCTGTACTCGGGGTGTGGGTGCCAGTGGGGCCAGAGCCAACAAGGTACCATTGAACTCCCAATTCCCCTACAACCATGAGCCTCTGCAAGTTGACACGGTTTCTTACTCGCTGCCCAGCCCCCTAACAGGGACGTGCAGTCAGGGGAGGCAGGGGAGATAGGAGGCAGTGCCTCCCCTGTCATTAATGATTAAAATAATACAAAGAAGATATTTATGACACATATTCTGTGTCATAAGTAGCTCCTTTATATTAATCTAATCATTTTTGCAGTTAAAATGGGGTTCGGAGGCACCAATAGTGGTGCCTCCTGTTGTCAATGGGAAAGGTGCGGGAGTAGGTGGGGGTGGGCCATGCCGCGGAATGTAAAAGCCCATTGAGAATCAAGTGCAAAGCGGCATTCTACTAAAGTGCCACTTCGATACAGGGACGTGCTTTCAACCCATGAAAGCACGCCCCTGTCAGTGAGGCCAAAGTGATTGGCCAGCGGATCCGTCACTGGATCCTCTGTCATCACTGTGCGGGTGTGGTCATCAGTGGCGGCGGGACGCGGCGGAGGTGCGGTCGTCAGTGGCGGAGGGACGCGGCGGAGGTGCGGGCCTCAGTGGCGGTTGGACGCAGTGGAGGTGCGGGCATCAGTGGCGGCGGGATGCGGCGGAGGTCATTTCCATAGCGGCAGGCAGGGATCCAAGATCCCTGCCTGCCATTTTGCAGAGTTTGGCAGCGGAGTGGTACTAGTTTCAAAAATGGTGCCTCAGTGTCATTTTTTAATTTCAAGATTACCGCTGCGAGCCAATTACGACTCACCGCATCATCACCCCGACCACTTTGGCTGACTTATATAAGTCAGCGCGAGGCAGCGGCCTCAGTCTGATGGCGGAGGAGCAGTGAAGAGCTCCTGAAGAAAGAAGATGCCGTGGAAGTCCTGGATGGGTGGCGGCCATGAAAAAGAGTTTAAAGGCCACCACCCTCCAGGTGAAGATGCCGGAAGCCCTGGGGAGCAGCGGATATGAAAAAGAGCTTAAAGGCTGCCCCCCCCCCCCCCCAGGTGAAGACCCTGAATAATGAAAAATTCTTTTTTTTTTATGATGTTTTTATTTTAATATTTTTTATATTTTCTTTACAGGCAGACTACAGGTGCCAGCGGGCCCTTTATGTCTGGGCATGCTGGCACTTGTGGTTCTATAAGTGTCGGCTTGCTGGGACTTGCAGGCCACCTGTAAAGAACAGTATTAGCATACGATGAACAGGGGCACCCACTGCCACCAGGGGTGCCGGGCATAGCACTGGGCTGTCAGCCGAGTGCTGGTTTGTTGCTCGGGAGGGGGGACCCCATTTGGGGGCCCCTCTGTCCGAGGAATTCCAGCCCTGGGCTAACTGGCTAAGAGGGCTCCCCTCCTATGGCATTACTCCCCCTGGCTGGTTCAGACTGGTGCTGGTTTTAGTGATGCATGGGGGACTCTACACTTTTTTCCCCCTTTTTTTATTTAGAAGGGGGGGTTGATTGGTTAGCAGCCAGTTCCACCCCAGCCACTGACCTCACCGCACATCACTGCCCCTAACCACTTGCAGGGAGGAGATACATTTCTTACTGACAGTTGTATAAGAACTTTAGGTAGTTACGTATATATCTAATTTGGAGCTTAGCAACAACTTTACAGAAAATCCTCATGCGCACACCACAGGTCAGTCTAACTTATACAATATAAGGCAAGATTTCTAATTATTCATGTTATACTTACATATGCAAATAAGCGACAGCCAGTGAAGTGCATCTTGGCCAAAAATAACGTTGCCCACTTCATAATTAACGTGATTTGTTTATAGCTAAATCTATCAGGTATAAAAAAAAAAATCTCCCGTCAAGTTTTTAAGGTCACTTGTACTGTCAACACCTGTTGTCCACTTCATTTATACTATAACTCCTGTTGGTTTTGCTGATAATCTTTCTCATTGGTATTGTGGTTATAGAAAGCAGTGAGTATCTCCAAGGTATATATTGTGCTGTATTTAGCATTATAATATTCTGTCCTACATATTTTGTCTGTGCCTTGTTATTATATTTTCTTTTTATAATGCAGCAAAGTGTTCATAGTTACACATAGGAAAAAATTACAAAGATGCAAAAAACAATTTAATGCAAATGTTTTCCAGGGGGAAGTCACACAGTGATAGATTTAGATAAGTGAGGGATTGTTAAAACCAGTAGGACTCAGTGACCCAGTGCCCTGGGACTGAGGGGGTGATTCAGACCTGATCGATGCTGTGCCTTTTCGCACAGCGGGCGATCAGCAATAGACTGTGCATATGTATGCACCGCAATGCGCACGTGCGTCAGCAAACAACAACAGGCATCTGGGAGTGTCAGGGAAAACACAGGCATTCGCAAGCGTTTTCTGGGAGGGTGTGTGACATCAGCTCTGGCCCCGATCAGCCTCTTCTCATCGCACTGTACGAGTAAGTCCTGGGCTGCGCACAGACTGCTCACACTGGTAAAAAGCATGCACTGGTGAGTGAGGTGCGAACGGATTTGCAGCTACCTGCTGGCTTAAGGATTTTTTGCAGCTCAGCATAATCATGTGATCGCACACCTGCATGGCGAATATACACTCTCCATGGCGGCGACTATCTGAACGCAGTACAACAAATTTAGCAGACCAGCAATCAGGTCTGAATCACCCCCTAAGTGCCTTAGGAATTGCCAACGATAAGCAGCCATAGAGAATTATAATTATCAGGACTTATTCCGACAATTAATAAATATGCCCCTTATCCTTTTTCTTCTGCTTCTCCAATAAACAAGGAACATGGGCACCGAGAGTGCAGAGGAGTGGGTATAAAGTGCCCGGAGCTTTTGTAGGGCCCTGGGAGTGATGGAGAGGGGGAACCATGCTCTCCTGCTATGACCACAGTCCACCCCTCGGCAGTGTCGGACTGGGGCATGGAGGGCCCACCAGGGAAATGCAATCACAGGGGCCCACCAAGGGGCGTTGCCATATGCTGGAAGGGGTGTGGCCATGTGAACAGAGAGGAGTGGCCAGACATTATAGGCACCACCTAGCATAGTATATAAAGAAAAAGAGCTCTACCTCGCTGCCCACTTCAAACTGTTGTGTATGTGCCTGGGTTACACCAGGAGAGAACAGTAGTATATGTGCCCTGGTTACACCAGGAGAGAACAGTAGTATATGTGCCCTGGTTACACCAGGAGAGAACAGTAGTATATGTGCCCTGGTTACACCAGGAGAGAACAGTAGTATATGTGCCCTGGTTACTCCAGGAGAGAGCAGTAGTATATGCGCTTCGATTACACCAGAATGGAGTAGTAGTATATGCGCCTTGCTTACACCGGGAGAGAACAGTAGATACCCCAGTATAGTGCCAGATTCAAATAATGACCCCAGCAGTGCCAGATACACATACGCCCCCAGTAGTGCCAGATACATATACGACCCAGCAGTGGCAGATACACATATGCCCCCCTTGTGCCAGTTACATATACTGCCCCTAGTAGAGTGCCAGATACACATATGCCCCCAGCAGTGCAGTGCCAGATACACATACGCCCCCAGCAGTGACAGATACACATATGCCCCCACAGTGCTGCTCACCGCCGCCACCCGGGCTCTGCTGCTGCTCCCGCTGCCTGCTGCTCCTGTGTCTGAGGGCCGGGGAGTGCCCTTCAGTCCGACTCTGCTGCTGGGACATGGTGGTGCTCTGACCTACCGGCCGGCGCCTAATTTTTTGGGTAAGCGAATATAGATTTTGGCGCCCCTCACTATGGATATTGTGGGAGGAGCTACAACGTGGGTGGGGCACAAACTGGTCCCCCACCCACATAAAGCCAGATCCACATAAACACTGAAAAAGCCAGATCCACGTAAAAAAACAAAAAACAACAACATTGTCTGTCTCCATGGCTGGGGTCAAGTGGACTTTGGGCACAACAAAATATTTCCAAATGTGAGTTGTTTAAATGAAAACTAATTTAATAAGATTCTAAAATCTGTACTGTATGTATACACTCTTAATACCATTATTTCAAAGCATTATATGTTGGTTCTAGAAAGTAAAATGGTCACAGTTAAGCACAATCCTTAATAAATCACATACAGTAAATAAACCACATATAAACATATAATTACACAACCATATACATTAATGCAGTGAATGTCTTATGTTCTTGCCCCACCTCTTAGGGATGGTACTTAGGGCCTAATTCTGAGTTGATCGCAGCAGCAATTTTGTTAGCAATTGGGCAAAACTATGGGCCTAATTCTGAGTTGATCGCAGCATCAAATGTATTAGCAGTTGGGCAATACCAGGGCCCTCATTCCGAGTTGATCGGTCGCAAGGCGAATTTAGCAGAGTTACACACGCTAAGCCGCCGCCTACTGGGAGTGTATCTTAGCATCTTAAAATTGCGACCGATGTATTCGCAATATTGCGATCACAAACTACTTAGCAGTTTTAGAGTAGCTCCACACTTACTCTGCCTGTGCGATCAGTTCAGTGCTTGTCGTTCCTGGTTTGACGTCACAAACACACCCAGCGTTCGCCCAACCACTCCCCCGTTTCTCCGGCCACTCCTGCGTTTTTTCCGGAAACGGTAGCGTTTTCAGCCACACGCCCATAAAACGCCGTGTTTCCGCCCAGTAACACCCATTTCCTGTCAATCACATTACGATCGCCGGAGCGATGAAAAAGCCGTGAGTAAAAATACTATCTTCATTGTTAAATTACTTGGCGCAGTCGCAGTGCGAATATTGCGCATGCGTACTAAGCGGATTTTCATTGCGATGCGATGAAAAATACCGAGCGAACGACTCGGAATGAGGGCCCATGTGCACTGCAGGAGGGGCAGATATAACATGTGCAGAGAGAGAGTTAGATTTGGGTGGGGTGTGTTCAAACTGAAATCTAAATTGCAGTGTAAAAATAAAGCAGCCAGTATTTACCCTGCACAGAAACAAAATAACCCACCCAAATCTAAAGGGGGGTACTCACGGAGCGATCGCTGCTTAAAATCTAAGCAATCTGACTAGATTGCTTAGATTTTAAGTCTGATCGCTCCGTATGTAGCCCCTACAGCGATAGCGATGCGCAGCCCCGCGCATCGCTATCGCTGGTGCTAGATTGGCCTGCCATGCAGGCCAACCTAGCGGGTCGCTCATTTCACCCGCTGGGTGAAATGAGCGCCCCCCCCCCCCCCCCCCCCCGTCTCCCCCCGCACGCTCAGCACAGATCGTGCTGTGCTGAGCGGCGGGAGAGATGTGTGCTGAGCGGTTCGTTCAGCACACATCTCTCCAGCATTGGCCAGTGAGTACTGGCCTTAACTCTCTCTACAAATGTTGTATCTGCCCTCCCTCCAGTGCACATGGTTTTGCCCAATTGCTAACAAACTTGCTGCTGCGCTCAACTCAGAATTACCCCCTTAGTGCTGTAACAAAATAGTGCAAACTGATTTCTATTTAAAGTACTGCAATTGGTTCATAATATGCAGTTCCTGTTTAATTGTGGACATATAAACATGTGGGAAAGGAGGCTGGTAACCGCTCTGATTTTAACCTCACCAGTGTGAAAGTCTAGCCATCAGGTGTGGATTGGGGACTCAAAGTGAAAACATAAACACTAGAGATGAGCGGGTTCGGTTTCTCTGAATCCGAACCCGCCAGAACTTCATGTTTTTTTTCACGGGTCCGAGCGACTCGGATCTTCCCGCCTTGCTCGGTTAACCCGAGCGCGCCCGAACGTCATCATGACGCTGTCGGATTCTCGCGAGGCTCGGATTCTATCGCGAGACTCGGATTCTATATAAGGAGCCGCGCGTCGCCGCCATTTTCACACGTGCATTGAGATTGATAGGGAGAGGACGTGGCTGGCGTCCTCTCCATTTAGATTATAAGAGACTGAGAGAGATTTACTGGAGCTGACTAGGAGGAGTACTGTTACTGTAGAAGTGTAGAGACTGAGTGGAGAGAGTTTACTAGTGAGGACAGTGCAGTTTACTTTATAATCCGTTCTCTGCCTGAAAAAAGCGATACACAGCACACAGTGACTCAGTCACATACCATATCTGTGTGCACTGCTCAGGCTCAGGCCAGTGTGCTGCATCATCTATTATCTATATATAATATTATATATATCTGTCTGACTGCTCAGCTCACACAGCTTATAATTGTGGGGGAGACTGGGGAGCACTACTGCAGTGCCAGTTATAGGTTATAGCAGGAGCCAGGAGTACATAATATATTATATAGTGAGTGACCACCAGACACACAGTGCAGTTTATTTAATATATCCGTTCTCTGCCTGAAAAAAGCGATACACACAGTGACTCAGTCAGTCACATACCATATCTGTGTGCACTGCTCAGGCTCAGGCCAGTGTGCTGCATCATCTATATATTAGAGATGAGCGCCTGAAATTTTTCGGGTTTTGTGTTTTGGTTTTGGGTTCGGTTCCGCGGCCGTGTTTTGGGTTCGAACGCGTTTTGGCAAAACCTCACCGAATTTTTTTTGTCGGATTCGGGTGTGTTTTGGATTCGGGTGTTTTTTTCAAAAAACCCTAAAAAACAGCTTAAATCATAGAATTTGGGGGTCATTTTGATCCCAAAGTATTATTAACCTCAAAAACCATAATTTCCACTCATTTTCAGTCTATTCTGAATACCTCACACCTCACAATATTATTTTTAGTCCTAAAATTTGCACCGAGGTCGCTGTGTGAGTAAGATAAGCGACCCTAGTGGCCGACACAAACACCGGGCCCATCTAGGAGTGGCACTGCAGTGTCACGCAGGATGTCCCTTCCAAAAAACCCTCCCCAAACAGCACATGACGCAAAGAAAAAAAGAGGCGCAATGAGGTAGCTGTGTGAGTAAGATTAGCGACCCTAGTGGCCGACACAAACACCGGGCCCATCTAGGAGTGGCACTGCAGTGTCACGCAGGATGTCCCTTCCAAAAAACCCTCCCCAAACAGCACATGACGCAAAGAAAAAAAGAGGCGCAATGAGGTAGCTGTGTGAGTAAGATTAGCGACCCTAGTGGCCGACACAAACACCGGGCCCATCTAGGAGTGGCACTGCAGTGTCACGCAGGATGTCCCTTCCAAAAAACCCTCCCCAATAAGCACATGACGCAAAGAAAAAAAGAGGCGCAATGAGGTAGCTGTGTGAGTAAGATTAGCGACCCTAGTGGCCGACACAAACACCGGGCCCATCTAGGAGTGGCACTGCAGTGTCACGCAGGATGTCCCTTCCAAAAAACCCTCCCCAAACAGCACATGACGCAAAGAAAAAAAGAGGCGCAATGAGGTAGCTGACTGTGTGAGTAAGATTAGCGACCCTAGTGGCCGACACAAACACCGGGCCCATCTAGGAGTGGCACTGCAGTGTCACGCAGGATGTCCCTTCCAAAAAACCCTCCCCAATCAGCACATGATGCAAAGAAAAAGAAAAGAAAAAAGAGGTGCAAGATGGAATTGTCCTTGGGCCCTCCCACCCACCCTTATGTTGTATAAACAAAACAGGACATGCACACTTTAACCAACCCATCATTTCAGTGACAGGGTCTGCCACACGACTGTGACTGATATGACGGGTTGGTTTGGACCCCCCCCAAAAAAGAAGCAATTAATCTCTCCTTGCACAAACTGGCTCTACAGAGGCAAGATGTCCCCCTCATCTTCACCCTCCGATATATCACCGTGTACATCCCCCTCCTCACAGATTATCAATTCGTCCCCACTGGAATCCACCATCTCAGCTCCCTGTGTACTTTGTGGAGGCAATTGCTGCTGGTCAATGTCTCCGCGGAGGAATTGATTATAATTCATTTTAATGAACATCATCTTCTCCACATTTTCTGGATGTAACCTCGTACGCCGATTGCTGACAAGGTGAGCGGCGGCACTAAACACTCTTTCGGAGTACACACTTGTGGGAGGGCAACTTAGGTAGAATAAAGCCAGTTTGTGCAAGGGCCTCCAAATTGCCTCTTTTTCCTACCAGTATAAGTACGGACTGTGTGACGTGCCTACTTGGATGCGGTCACTCATATAATCCTCCACCATTCTATCAATGTTGAGAGAATCATATGCAGTGACAGTAGACGACATGTCCGTAATCGTTGTCAGGTCCTTCAGTCCGGACCATATGTCAGCATCAGCAGTCGCTCCAGACTGCCCTGCATCACCGCCAGCGGGTGGGCTCGGAATTCTGAGCCTTTTCCTCGCACCCCCAGTTGCGGGAGAATGTGAAGGAGGAGATGTTGACAGGTCGCGTTCCGCTTGACTTGACAATTTTGTCACCAGCAGGTCTTTCAACCCCAGCAGACCTGTGTCTGCCGGAAAGAGAGATCCAAGGTAGGCTTTAAATCTAGGATCGAGCACGGTGGCCAAAATGTAGTGCTCTGATTTCAACAGATTGACCACCCATGAATTCTTGTTAAGCGAATTAAGGGCTGCATCCACAAGTCCCACATGCCTAGCGGAATCGCTCCCTTTTAGCTCCTTCTTCAATGCCTCCAGCTTCTTCTGCAAAAGCCTGATGAGGGGAATGACCTGACTCAGGCTGGCAGTGTCTGAACTGACTTCACGTGTGGCAAGTTCAAAGGGCATCAGAACCTTGCACAACGTTGAAATCATTCTCCACTGCACTTGAGACAGGTGCATTCCACCTACTATATCGTGCTCAATTGTATAGGCTTGAATGGCCTTTTGCTGCTCCTCCAACCTCTGAAGCATATAGAGGGTTGAATTCCACCTCGTTACCACTTCTTGCTTCAGATGATGGCAGGGCAGGTTCAGTAGTTTTTGGTGGTGCTCCAGTCTTCTGTACGTGGTGCCTGTACGCCGAAAGTGTCCCGCAATTTTTCTGGCCACCGACAGCATCTCTTGCACGCCCCTGTCGTTTTTTAAAAAATTCTGCACCACCAAATTCAAGGTATGTGCAAAACATGGGACGTGCTGGAATTTGCCCATATTTAATGCACACACAATATTGCTGGCGTTGTCCGATGCCACAAATCCACAGGAGAGTCCAATTGGGGTAAGCCATTCCGCGATGATCTTCCTCAGTTGCCGTAAGAGGTTTTCAGCTGTGTGCGTATTCTGGAAAGCGGTGATACAAAGCGTAGCCTGCCTAGGAAAGAGTTGGCGTTTGCGAGATGCTGCTACTGGTGCCGCCGCTGCTGTTCTTGTGGCGGGAGTCCATACATCTACCCAGTGGGCTGTCACAGTCATATAGTCCTGACCCTGCCCTGCTCCACTTGTCCACATGTCCGTGGTTAAGTGGACATTGGGTACAACTGCATTTTTTAGGACACTGGTGAGTCTTTTTCTGACGTCCGTGTACATTCTCGGTATCGCCTGCCTAGAGAAGTGGAACCTAGATGGTATTTGGTAACGGGGGCACACTGCCTCAATAAATTGTCTAGTTCCCTGTGAACTAACGGCGGATACCGGACGCACGTCTAACACCAACATAGTTGTCAAGGACTCAGTTATCCGCTTTGCAGTAGGATGACTGCTGTGATATTTCATCTTCCTCGCAAAGGACTGTTGAACAGTCAATTGCTTACTGGAAGTAGTACAAGTGGGCTTACGACTTCCCCTCTGGGATGACCATCGACTCCCAGCGGCAACAACAGCAGCGCCAGCAGCAGTAGGCGTTACACGCAAGGATGCATCGGAGGAATCCCAGGCAGGAGAGGACTCGTCAGAATTGCCAGTGACATGGCCTGCAGGACTATTGGCATTCCTGGGGAAGGAGGAAATTGACACTGAGGGAGTTGGTGGGGTGGTTTGCGTGAGCTTGGTTACAAGAGGAAGGGATTTACTGGTCAGTGGACTGCTTCCGCTGTCACCCAAAGTTTTTGAACTTGTCACTGACTTATTATGAATGCGCTGCAGGTGACGTATAAGGGAGGATGTTCCGAGGTGGTTAACGTCCTTACCCCTACTTATTACAGCTTGACAAAGGGAACACACGGCTTGACACCTGTTGTCCGCATTTCTGGTGAAATACCTCCACACCGAAGAGCTGATTTTTTTGGTATTTTCACCTGGCATGTCAACGGCCATATTCCTCCCACGGACAACAGGTGTCTCCCCGGGTGCCTGACTTAAACAAACCACCTCACCATCAGAATCCTCCTGGTCAATTTCCTCCCCAGCGCCAGCAACACCCATATCCTCCTCATCCTGGTGTACTTCAACACTGACATCTTCAATCTGACTATCAGGAACTGGACTGCGGGTGCTCCTTCCAGCACTTGCAGGGGGCGTGCAAATGGTGGAAGGCGCATGCTCTTCACGTCCAGTGTTGGGAAGGTCAGGCATCGCAACCGACACAATTGGACTCTCCTTGTGGATTTGGGATTTCAAAGAACGCACAGTTCTTTGCGGTGCTTTTGCCAGCTTGAGTCTTTTCAGTTTTCTAGCGAGAGGCTGAGTGCTTCCATCCTCATGTGAAGCTGAACCACTAGCCATGAACATAGGCCAGGGCCTCAGCCGTTCCTTGCCACTCCGTGTGGTAAATGGCATATTGGCAAGTTTACGCTTCTCCTCCGACAATTTTATTTTAGGTTTTGGAGTCCTTTTTTTACTGATATTTGGTGTTTTGGTTTTGACATGCTCTGTACTATGCCATTGGGCATCGGTCTTGGCAGACGACGTTGCTGGCATTTCATCGTCTCGGCCATGACTAGTGGCAGCAGCTTCAGCACGAGGTGGAAGTGGATCTTGATCTTTCCCTAATTTTGGAACCTCAACATTTTTGTTCTCCATATTTTAATAGGCACAACTAAAAGGCACCTCAGGTAAACAATGGAGATGGATGGATTGGATACTAGTATACAATTATGGACGGGCTGCCGAGTGCCGACACAGAGGTAGCCACAGCCGTGAACTACCGCACTGTACTGTGTCTGCTGCTAATATATAGACTGGTTGATAAAGAGATAGTATACTCGTAACTAGTATGTATGTATAAAGAAAGAAAAAAAAACCACGGTTAGGTGGTATATACAATTATGGACGGGCTGCCGAGTGCCGACACAGAGGTAGCCACAGCCGTGAACTACCGCACTGTACTGTGTCTGCTGCTAATATATAGACTGGTTGATAAAGAGATAGTATACTCGTAACTAGTATGTATGTATAAAGAAAGAAAAAAAAACCACGGTTAGGTGGTATATACAATTATGGACGGGCTGCCGAGTGCCAACACAGAGGTAGCCACAGCCGTGAACTACCGCACTGTACTGTGTCTGCTGCTAATATATAGACTGGTTGATAAAGAGATAGTATACTCGTAACTAGTATGTGTGTATAAAGAAAGAAAAAAAAACCACGGTTAGGTGGTATATACAATTATGGACGGGCTGCCGAGTGCCGACACAGAGGTAGCCACAGCCGTGAACTACCGCACTGTACTGTGTCTGCTGCTAATATATAGACTGGTTGATAAAGAGATAGTATACTCGTAACTAGTATGTATGTATAAAGAAAGAAAAAAAAACCACGGTTAGGTGGTATATACAATTATGGACGGGCTGCCGAGTGCCGACACAGAGGTAGCCACAGCCGTGAACTACCGCACTGTACTGTGTCTGCTGCTAATATATAGACTGGTTGATAAAGAGATAGTATACTCGTAACTAGTATGTATGTATAAAGAAAGAAAAAAAAACCACGGTTAGGTGGTATATACAATTATGGACGGGCTGCCGAGTGCCGACACAGAGGTAGCCACAGCCGTGAACTACCGCACTGTACTGTGTCTGCTGCTAATATATAGACTGGTTGATAAAGAGATAGTATACTCGTAACTAGTATGTATGTATAAAGAAAGAAAAAAAAACCACGGTTAGGTGGTATATACAATTATGGACGGGCTGCCGAGTGCCGACACAGAGGTAGCCACAGCCGTGAACTACCGCACTGTACTGTGTCTGCTGCTAATATATAGACTGGTTGATAAAGAGATAGTATACTCGTAACTAGTATGTATGTATAAAGAAAGAAAAAAAAACCACGGTTAGGTGGTATATACAATTATGGACGGGCTGCCGAGTGCCGACACAGAGGTAGCCACAGCCGTGAACTACCGCACTGTACTGTGTCTGCTGCTAATATATAGACTGGTTGATAAAGAGATAGTATACTCGTAACTAGTATGTATGTATAAAGAAAGAAAAAAAAAACACGGTTAGGTGGTATATACAATTATGGACGGGCTGCCGAGTGCCGACACAGAGGTAGCCACAGCCGTGAACTACCGCACTGTACTGTGTCTGCTGCTAATATATAGACTGGTTGATAAAGAGATAGTATACTCGTAACTAGTATGTATGTATAAAGAAAGAAAAAAAAACCACGGTTAGGTGGTATATACAATTATGGACGGGCTGCCGAGTGCCGACACAGAGGTAGCCACAGCTGTGAACTACCGCACTGTACTGTGTCTGCTGCTAATATAGACTGGTTGATAAAGAGATAGTGTACTACTAATATTATATATACTGGTGGTCAGGTCACTGGTCACTAGTCACACTGGCAGTGGCACTCCTGCAGCAAAAGTGTGCACTGTTTTAATATAATATTATGTACTCCTGGCTCCTGCTATAACCTATAACTGGCACTGCAGTAGTGCTCCCAGTCTCCCCCACAATTATAAGCTGTGTGAGCTGAGCAGTCAGACAGATATATAATATATATAGTAGAGATGAGCGCCTGAAATTTTTCGGGTTTTGTGTTTTGGTTTTGGGTTCGGTTCCGCGGCCGTGTTTTGGGTTCGAACGCGTTTTGGCAAAACCTCACCGAATTTTTTTTGTCGGATTCGGGTGTGTTTTGGATTCGGGTGTTTTTTTCAAAAAACACTAAAAAACAGCTTAAATCATAGAATTTGGGGGTCATTTTGATCCCAAAGTATTATTAACCTCAAAAACCATAATTTACACTCATTTTCAGTCTATTCTGAATACCTCACACCTCACAATATTATTTTTAGTCCTAAAATTTGCACCGAGGTCGCTGTGTGAGTAAGATAAGCGACCCTAGTGGCCGACACAAACACCGGGCCCATCTAGGAGTGGCACTGCAGTGTCACGCAGGATGTCCCTTCCAAAAAACCCTCCCCAAACAGCACATGACGCAAAGAAAAAAAGAGGCGCAATGAGGTAGCTGTGTGAGTAAGATTAGCGACCCTAGTGGCCGACACAAACACCGGGCCCATCTAGGAGTGGCACTGCAGTGTCACGCAGGATGGCCCTTCCAAAAAACCCTCCCCAAACAGCACATGACGCAAAGAAAAAAAGAGGCGCAATGAGGTAGCTGACTGTGTGAGTAAGATTAGCGACCCTAGTGGCCGACACAAACACCGGGCCCATCTAGGAGTGGCACTGCAGTGTCACGCAGGATGTCCCTTCCAAAAAAACCCTCCCCAATTAGCACATGATGCAAAGAAAAAGAAAAGAAAAAAGAGGTGCAAGATGGAATTGTCCTTGGGCCCTCCCACCCACCCTTATGTTGTATAAACAAAACAGGACATGCACACTTTAACCAACCCATCATTTCAGTGACAGGGTCTGCCACACGACTGTGACTGATATGACGGGTTGGTTTGGACCCCCCCCAAAAAAGAAGCAATTAATCTCTCCTTGCACAAACTGGCTCTACAGAGGCAAGATGTCCACCTCATCTTCACCCTCCGATATATCACCGTGTACATCCCCCTCCTCACAGATTATCAATTCGTCCCCACTGGAATCCACCATCTCAGCTCCCTGTGTACTTTGTGGAGGCAATTGCTGCTGGTCAATGTCTCCGCGGAGGAATTGATTATAATTCATTTTAATGAACATCATCTTCTCCACATTTTCTGGATGTAACCTCGTACGCCGATTGCTGACAAGGTGAGCGGCGGCACTAAACACTCTTTCGGAGTACACACTTGTGGGAGGGCAACTTAGGTAGAATAAAGCCAGTTTGTGCAAGGGCCTCCAAATTGCCTCTTTTTCCTGCCAGTATAAGTACGGACTGTGTGACGTGCCTACTTGGATGCGGTCACTCATATAATCCTCCACCATTCTATCAATGTTGAGAGAATCATATGCAGTGACAGTAGACGACATGTCCGTAATCGTTGTCAGGTCCTTCAGTCCGGACCAGATGTCAGCATCAGCAGTCGCTCCAGACTGCCCTGCATCACCGCCAGCGGGTGGGCTCGGAATTCTGAGCCTTTTCCTCGCACCCCCAGTTGCGGGAGAATGTGAAGGAGGAGATGTTGACAGGTCGCGTTCCGCTTGACTTGACAATTTTGTCACCAGCAGGTCTTTCAACCCCAGCAGACCTGTGTCTGCCGGAAAGAGAGATCCAAGGTAGGCTTTAAATCTAGGATCGAGCACGGTGGCCAAAATGTAGTGCTCTGATTTCAACAGATTGACCACCCGTGAATCCTTGTTAAGCGAATTAAGGGCTGCATCCACAAGTCCCACATGCCTAGCGGAATCGCTCCCTTTTAGCTCCTTCTTCAATGCCTCCAGCTTCTTCTGCAAAAGCCTGATGAGGGGAATGACCTGACTCAGGCTGGCAGTGTCTGAACTGACTTCACGTGTGGCAAGTTCAAAGGGCATCAGAACCTTGCACAACGTTGAAATCATTCTCCACTGCGCTTGAGACAGGTGCATTCCATCTCCTATATCGTGCTCAATTGTATAGGCTTGAATGGCCTTTTGCTGCTCCTCCAACCTCTGAAGCATATAGAGGGTTGAATTCCACCTCGTTACCACTTCTTGCTTCAGATGATGGCAGGGCAGGTTCAGTAGTTTTTGGTGGTGCTCCAGTCTTCTGTACGTGGTGCCTGTACGCCGAAAGTGTCCCGCAATTTTTCTGGCCACCGACAGCATCTCTTGCACGCCCCTGTCGTTTTTAAAAAAATTCTGCACCACCAAATTCAAGGTATGTGCAAAACATGGGACGTGCTGGAATTTGCCCATATTTAATGCACACACAATATTGCTGGCGTTGTCCGATGCCAGAAATCCACAGGAGAGTCCAATTGGGGTAAGCCATTCCGCGATGATCTTCCTCATTTGCCGTAAGAGGTTTTCAGCTGTGTGCGTATTCTGGAAAGCGGTGATACAAAGCGTAGCCTGCCTAGGAAAGAGTTGGCGTTTGCGAGATGCTGCTACTGGTGCCGCCGCTGCTGTTCTTGCGGCGGGAGTCCATACATCTACCCAGTGGGCTGTCACAGTCATATAGTCCTGACCCTGCCCTGCTCCACTTGTCCACATGTCCGTGGTTAAGTGGACATTGGGTACAACTGCATTTTTTAGGACACTGGTGAGTCTTTTTCTGACGTCCGTGTACATTCTCGGTATCGCCTGCCTAGAGAAGTGGAACCTAGATGGTATTTGGTAACGGGGGCACACTGCCTCAATAAATTGTCTAGTTCCCTGTGAACTAACGGCGGATACCGGACGCACGTCTAACACCAACATAGTTGTCAAGGACTCAGTTATCCGCTTTGCAGTAGGATGACTGCTGTGATATTTCATCTTCCTCGCAAAGGACTGTTGAACAGTCAATTGCTTACTGGAAGTAGTACAAGTGGGCTTACGACTTCCCCTCTGGGATGACCATCGACTCCCAGCGGCAACAACAGCAGCGCCAGCAGCAGTAGGCGTTACACGCAAGGATGCATCGGAGGAATCCCAGGCAGGAGAGGACTCGTCAGACTTGCCAGTGACATGGCCTGCAGGACTATTGGCATTCCTGGGGAAGGAGGAAATTGACACTGAGGGAGTTGGTGGGGTGGTTTGCGTGAGCTTGGTTACAAGAGGAAGGGATTTACTGGTCAGTGGACTGCTTCCGCTGTCACCCAAAGTTTTTGAACTTGTCACTGACTTATTATGAATGCGCTGCAGGTGACGTATAAGGGAGGATGTTCCGAGGTGGTTAACGTCCTTACCCCTACTTATTACAGCTTGACAAAGGGAACACACGGCTTGACACCTGTTGTCCGCATTTCTGGTGAAATACCTCCACACCGAAGAGCTGATTTTTTTGGTATTTTCACCTGGCATGTCAACGGCCATATTCCTCCCACGGACAACAGGTGTCTCCCCGGGTGCCTGACTTAAACAAACCACCTCACCATCAGAATCCTCCTGGTCAATTTCCTCCCCAGCGCCAGCAACACCCATATCCTCCTCATCCTGGTGTACTTCAACACTGACATCTTCAATCTGACTATCAGGAACTGGACTGCGGGTGCTCCTTCCAGCACTTGCAGGGGGCGTGCAAATGGTGGAAGGCGCATGCTCTTCACGTCCAGTGTTGGGAAGGTCAGGCATCGCAACCGACACAATTGGACTCTCCTTGTGGATTTGGGATTTCAAAGAACGCACAGTTCTTTGCGGTGCTTTTGCCAGCTTGAGTCTTTTCAGTTTTCTAGCGAGAGGCTGAGTGCTTCCATCCTCATGTGAAGCTGAACCACTAGCCATGAACATAGGCCAGGGCCTCAGCCGTTCCTTGCCACTCCGTGTGGTAAATGGCATATTGGCAAGTTTACGCTTCTCCTCCGACAATTTTATTTTAGGTTTTGGAGTCCTTTTTTTACTGATATTTGGTGTTTTGGTTTTGACATGCTCTGTACTATGCCATTGGGCATCGGCCTTGGCAGACGACGTTGCTGGCATTTCATCGTCTCGGCCATGACTAGTGGCAGCAGCTTCAGCACGAGGTGGAAGTGGATCTTGATCTTTCCCTAATTTTGGAACCTCAACATTTTTGTTCTCCATATTTTAATAGGCACAACTAAAAGGCACCTCAGGTAAACAATGGAGATGGATGGATTGGATACTAGTATACAATTATGGACGGGCTGCCGAGTGCCGACACAGAGGTAGCCACAGCCGTGAACTACTGCACTGTACTGTGTCTGCTGCTAATATATAGACTGGTTGATAAAGAGATAGTATACTCGTAACTAGTATGTATGTATAAAGAAAGAAAAAAAAACCACGGTTAGGTGGTATATACAATTATGGACGGGCTGCCGAGTGCCGACACAGAGGTAGCCACAGCCGTGAACTACCGCACTGTACTGTGTCTGCTGCTAATATATAGACTGGTTGATAAAGAGATAGTATACTCGTAACTAGTATGTATGTATAAAGAAAGAAAAAAAAACCACGGTTAGGTGGTATATACAATTATGGACGGGCTGCCGAGTGCCGACACAGAGGTAGCCACAGCCGTGAACTACCGCACTGTACTGTGTCTGCTGCTAATATATAGACTGGTTGATAAAGAGATAGTATACTCGTAACTAGTATGTATGTATAAAGAAAGAAAAAAAAACCACGGTTAGGTGGTATATACAATTATGGACGGGCTGCCGAGTGCCGACACAGAGGTAGCCACAGCCGTGAACTACCGCACTGTACTGTGTCTGCTGCTAATATAGACTGGTTGATAAAGAGATAGTATACTACTAATATAATATATACTGGTGGTCAGGTCACTGGTCACTAGTCACACTGGCAGTGGCACTCCTGCAGCAAAAGTGTGCACTGTTTAATTTTAATATAATATTATGTACTCCTGGCTCCTGCTATAACCTATAACTGGCACTGCAGTAGTGCTCCCCAGTCTCCCCCACAATTATAAGCTGTGTGAGCTGAGCAGTCAGACAGATATATAATATATATTATATAGATGATGCAGCACACTGGCCTGAGCCTGAGCAGTGCACACAGATATGGTATGTGACTGACTAAGTCACTGTGTGTATCGCTTTTTTCAGGCAGAGAACGGATATATTAAATAAACTGCACTGTGTGTCTGGTGGTCACTCACTATATAATATATTATGTACTCCTGGCTCCTGCTATAACCTATAACTGGCACTGCAGTAGTGCTCCCCAGTCTCCCCCACAATTATAAGCTGTGTGAGCTGAGCAGTCAGACAGATATATAATATTATATATAGATAATAGATGATGCAGCACACTGGCCTGAGCCTGAGCAGTGCACACAGATATGGTATGTGACTGAGTCACTGTGTGCTGTGTATCGCTTTTTTCAGGCAGAGAACGGATTATAAATAAAAGTGGTGGTCACTGGTCACTATCAGCAAAACTCTGCACTGTACACTACTGAGTACTCCTAATGCTCCCCAAAATTAGTAAATCAAGTGTCTAAACGGAGAGGACGCCAGCCACGTCCTCTCCCTATCAATCTCAATGCACGTATGAAAATGGCGGCGACGCGCGGCTCCTTATATAGAATCCGAGTCTCGCGATAGAATCCGAGCCTCGCGAGAATCCGACAGCGTCATGATGACGTTCGGGCGCGCTCGGGTTAACCGAGCAAGGCGGGAAGATCCGAGTCGCTCGGACCCGTGAAAAAAAACATGAAGTTCTGGCGGGTTCGGATTCAGAGAAACCGAACCCGCTCATCTCTAATATATAGATGATGCAGCACACTGGCCTGAGCCTGAGCAGTGCACACAGATATGGTATGTGACTGACTGAGTCACTGTGTGTATCGCTTTTTTCAGGCAGAGAACGGATATATTAAATAAACTGCACTGTGTGTCTGGTGGTCACTCACTATATAATATATTATGTACTCCTGGCTCCTGCTATAACCTATAACTGGCACTGCAGTAGTGCTCCCCAGTCTCCCCCACAATTATAAGCTGTGTGAGCTGAGCAGTCAGACAGATAATCAGATATATATAATATTATATATAGATAATAGATGATGCAGCACACTGGCCTGAGCCTGAGCAGTGCACACAGATATGGTATGTGACTGAGTCACTGTGTGCTGTGTATCGCTTTTTTCAGGCAGAGAACGGATTATAAATAAAACTGGTGGTCACTATCAGCAAAACTCTGCACTGTACTGAGTACTCCTAATGCTCCCCAAAATTAGTAAATCAAGTGTCTCTCTAATCTATTCTAAACGGAGAGGACGCCAGCCACGTCCTCTCCCTATCAATCTCAATGCACGTGTGAAAATGGCGGCGACGCGCGGCTCCTTATATAGAATCCGAGTCTCGCGATAGAATCCGAGCCTCGCGAGAATCCGACAGCGTCATGATGACGTTCGGGCGCGCTCGGGTTAACCGAGCAAGGCGGGAAGATCCGAGTCGCTCGGACCCGTGAAAAAAAACATGAAGTTCGTGCGGGTTCGGATTCAGAGAAACCGAACCCGCTCATCTCTACTATATATATTATATATCTGTCTGACTGCTCAGCTCACACAGCTTATAATTGTGGGGGAGACTGGGGAGCACTACTGCAGTGCCAGTTATAGGTTATAGCAGGAGCCAGGAGTACATAATATATTATATAGTGAGTGACCACCAGACACACAGTGCAGTTTATTTAATATATCCGTTCTCTGCCTGAAAAAAGCGATACACACAGTGACTCAGTCAGTCACATACCATATCTGTGTGCACTGCTCAGGCTCAGGCCAGTGTGCTGCATCATCTATATATATTATATATCTGTCTGACTGCTCAGCTCACACAGCTTATAATTGTGGGGGAGACTGGGGAGCACTACTGCAGTGCCAGTTATAGGTTATAGCAGGAGCCAGGAGTACATAATATATTATATAGTGAGTGACCACCAGACACACAGTGCAGTTTATTTAATATATCCGTTCTCTGCCTGAAAAAAGCGATACACACAGTGACTCAGTCAGTCACATACCATATCTGTGTGCACTGCTCAGGCTCAGGCCAGTGTGCTGCATCATCTATATATATTATATATCTGTCTGACTGCTCAGCTCACACAGCTTATAATTGTGGGGGAGACTGGGGAGTAGAGATGAGCGGGTTCGGTTTCTCTGAATCCGAACCCGCCAGAACTTCATGTTTTTTTTCACGGGTCCGAGCGACTCGGATCTTCCCGCCTTGCTCGGTTAACCCGAGCGCGCCCCGAACGTCATCATGACGCTGTCGGATTCTCGCGAGGCTCGGATTCTATCGCGAGACTCGGATTCTATATAAGGAGCCGCGCGTCGCCGCCATTTTCACACGTGCATTGAGATTGATAGGGAGAGGACGTGGCTGGCGTCCTCTCCATTTAGATTATAAGAGACTGAGAGAGATTTACTGGAGCTGACTAGGAGGAGTACTGTTACTGTAGAAGTGTAGAGACTGAGTGGAGAGAGTTTACTAGTGAGGACAGTGCAGTTTACTTTATAATCCGTTCTCTGCCTGAAAAAAGCGATACACAGCACACAGTGACTCAGTCACATACCATATCTGTGTGCACTGCTCAGGCTCAGGCCAGTGTGCTGCATCATCTATTATCTATATATAATATTATATATATCTGTCTGACTGCTCAGCTCACACAGCTTATAATTGTGGGGGAGACTGGGGAGCACTACTGCAGTGCCAGTTATAGGTTATAGCAGGAGCCAGGAGTACATAATATATTATATAGTGAGTGACCACCAGACACACAGTGCAGTTTATTTAATATATCCGTTTTCTGCCTGAAAAAAGCGATACACACAGTGACTCAGTCAGTCACATACCATATCTGTGTGCACTGCTCAGGCTCAGGCCAGTGTGCTGCATCATCTATATATATTATATATCTGTCTGACTGCTCAGCTCACACAGCTTATAATTGTGGGGGAGACTGGGGAGCACTGCTGCAGTGCCAGTTATAGGTTATAGCAGGAGCCAGGAGTACATAATATTATATTAAAATTAAACAGTGCACACTTTTGCTGCAGGAGTGCCACTGCCAGTGTGACTAGTGACCAGTGACCTGACCACCAGTATATATAATATTAGTAGTATACTATCTCTTTATCAACCAGTCTATAATAGCAGCAGACACAGTACAGTGCGGTAGTTCACGGCTGTGGCTACCTCTGTGTCGGCACTCGGCAGCCCGTCCATAATTGTATATACCACCTAACCGTGGTTTTTTTTTCTTTCTTTATACATACATACTAGTTACGAGTATACTATCTCTTTATCAACCAGTCTATATTAGCAGCAGACACAGTACAGTGCGGTAGTTCACGGCTGTGGCTACCTCTGTGTCGGCACTCGGCAGCCCGTCCATAATTGTATATACCACCTAACCGTGGTTTTTTTTTCTTTCTTTATACATACATACTAGTTACGAGTATACTATCTCTTTATCAACCAGTCTATATATTAGCAGCAGACACAGTACAGTGCGGTAGTTCACGGCTGTGGCTACCTCTGTGTCGGCACTCGGCAGCCCGTCCATAATTGTATATACCACCTAACCGTGGTTTTTTTTTCTTTCTTTATACACACATACTAGTTACGAGTATACTATCTCTTTATCAACCAGTCTATATTAGCAGCAGACACAGTACAGTGCGGTAGTTCACGGCTGTGGCTACCTCTGTGTCGGCACTCGGCAGCCCGTCCATAATTGTATATACCACCTAACCGTGGTTTTTTTTTCTTTCTTTATACATACATACTAGTTACGAGTATACTATCTCTTTATCAACCAGTCTATATTAGCAGCAGACACAGTACAGTGCGGTAGTTCACGGCTGTGGCTACCTCTGTGTCGGCACTCGGCAGCCCGTCCATAATTGTATATACCACCTAACCGTGGTTTTTTTTTCTTTCTTTATACATACATACTAGTTACGAGTATACTATCTCTTTATCAACCAGTCTATATATTAGCAGCAGACACAGTACAGTGCGGTAGTTCACGGCTGTGGCTACCTCTGTGTCGGCACTCGGCAGCCCGTCCATAATTGTATATACCACCTAACCGTGGTTTTTTTTTCTTTCTTTATACATACATACTAGTTACGAGTATACTATCTCTTTATCAACCAGTCTATATTAGCAGCAGACACAGTACAGTGCGGTAGTTCACGGCTGTGGCTACCTCTGTGTCGGCACTCGGCAGCCCGTCCATAATTGTATATACCACCTAACCGTGGTTTTTTTTTCTTTCTTTATACATACATACTAGTTACGAGTATACTATCTCTTTATCAACCAGTCTATATATTAGCAGCAGACACAGTACAGTGCGGTAGTTCACGGCTGTGGCTACCTCTGTGTCGGCACTCGGCAGCCCGTCCATAATTGTATATACCACCTAACCGTGGTTTTTTTTTCTTTCTTTATACATACATACTAGTTACGAGTATACTATCTCTTTATCAACCAGTCTATATATTAGCAGCAGACACAGTACAGTGCGGTAGTTCACGGCTGTGGCTACCTCTGTGTCGGCACTCGGCAGCCCGTCCATAATTGTATATACCACCTAACCGTGGTTTTTTTTTCTTTCTTTATACATACATACTAGTTACGAGTATACTATCTCTTTATCAACCAGTCTATATATTAGCAGCAGACACAGTACAGTGCGGTAGTTCACGGCTGTGGCTACCTCTGTGTCGGCACTCGGCAGCCCGTCCATAATTGTATACTAGTATCCAATCCATCCATCTCCATTGTTTACCTGAGGTGCCTTTTAGTTGTGCCTATTAAAATATGGAGAACAAAAATGTTGAGGTTCCAAAATTAGGGAAAGATCAAGATCCACTTCCACCTCGTGCTGAAGCTGCTGCCACTAGTCATGGCCGAGACGATGAAATGCCAGCAACGTCGTCTGCCAAGGCCGATGCCCAATGTCATAGTACAGAGCATGTCAAATCCAAAACACCAAATATCAGTAAAAAAAGGACTCCAAAACCTAAAATAAAATTGTCGGAGGAGAAGCGTAAACTTGCCAATATGCCATTTACCACACGGAGTGGCAAGGAACGGCTGAGGCCCTGGCCTATGTTCATGGCTAGTGGTTCAGCTTCACATGAGGATGGAAGCACTCAGCCTCTCGCTAGAAAAATGAAAAGACTCAAGCTGGCAAAAGCAGCACAGCAAAGAACTGTGCATTCTTCGAAATCCCAAATCCACAAGGAGAGTCCAATTGTGTCGGTTGCGATGCCTGACCTTCCCAACACTGGACGTGAAGAGCATGCGCCTTCCACCATTTGCACGCCCCCTGCAAGTGCTGGAAGGAGCACCCGCAGTCCAGTTCCTGATAGTCAGATTGAAGATGTCAGTGTTGAAGTACACCAGGATGAGGAGGATATGGGTGTTGCTGGCGCTGGGGAGGAAATTGACCAGGAGGATTCTGATGGTGAGGTGGTTTGTTTAAGTCAGGCACCCGGGGAGACACCTGTTGTCCGTGGGAGGAATATGGCCGTTGACATGCCAGGTGAAAATACCAAAAAAATCAGCTCTTCGGTGTGGAGGTATTTCACCAGAAATGCGGACAACAGGTGTCAAGCCGTGTGTTCCCTTTGTCAAGCTGTAATAAGTAGGGGTAAGGACGTTAACCACCTCGGAACATCCTCCCTTATACGTCACCTGCAGCGCATTCATAATAAGTCAGTGACAAGTTCAAAAACTTTGGGTGACAGCGGAAGCAGTCCACTGACCAGTAAATCCCTTCCTCTTGTAACCAAGCTCACGCAAACCACCCCACCAACTCCCTCAGTGTCAATTTCCTCCTTCCCCAGGAATGCCAATAGTCCTGCAGGCCATGTCACTGGCAATTCTGACGAGTCCTCTCCTGCCTGGGATTCCTCCGATGCATCCTTGCGTGTAACGCCTACTGCTGCTGGCGCTGCTGTTGTTGCCGCTGGGAGTCGATGGTCATCCCAGAGGGGAAGTCGTAAGCCCACTTGTACTACTTCCAGTAAGCAACTGACTGTTCAACAGTCCTTTGCGAGGAAGATGAAATATCACAGCAGTCATCCTACTGCAAAGCGGATAACTGAGGCCTTGACAACTATGTTGGTGTTAGGTGTCCGGTATCCGCCGTTAGTTCACAGGGAACTAGACAATTTATTGAGGCAGTGTGCCCCCGTTACCAAATACCATCTAGGTTCCACTTCTCTAGGCAGGCGATACCAAGAATGTACACGGACGTCAGAAAAAGACTCACCAGTGTCCTAAAAAATGCAGTTGTACCCAATGTCCACTTAACCACGGACATGTGGACAAGTGGAGCAGGGCAGGGTCAGGACTATATGACTGTGACAGCCCACTGGGTAGATGTATGGACTCCCGCCGCAAGAACAGCAGCGGCGGCACCAGTAGCAGCATCTCGCAAACGCCAACTCTTTCCTAGGCAGGCTACGCTTTGTATCACCGCTTTCCAGAATACGCACACAGCTGAAAACCTCTTACGGCAACTGAGGAAGATCATCGCGGAATGGCTTACCCCAATTGGACTCTCCTGTGGATTTGTGGCATCGGACAACGCCAGCAATATTGTGTGTGCATTAAATATGGGCAAATTCCAGCACGTCCCATGTTTTGCACATACCTTGAATTTGGTGGTGCAGAATTTTTTAAAAAACGACAGGGGCGTGCAAGAGATGCTGTCGGTGGCCAGAAAAATTGCGGGACACTTTCGGCGTACAGGCACCACGTACAGAAGACTGGAGCACCACCAAAAACTACTGAACCTGCCCTGCCATCATCTGAAGCAAGAAGTGGTAACGAGGTGGAATTCAACCCTCTATATGCTTCAGAGGTTGGAGGAGCAGCAAAAGGCCATTCAAGCCTATACAATTGAGCACGATATAGGAGGTGGAATGCACCTGTCTCAAGTGCAGTGGAGAATGATTTCAACGTTGTGCAAGGTTCTGATGCCCTTTGAACTTGCCACACGTGAAGTCAGTTCAGACACTGCCAGCCTGAGTCAGGTCATTCCCCTCATCAGGCTTTTGCAGAAGAAGCTGGAGGCATTGAAGAAGGAGCTAAAAGGGAGCGATTCCGCTAGGCATGTGGGACTTGTGGATGCAGCCCTTAATTCGCTTAACAAGGATTCACGGGTGGTCAATCTGTTGAAATCAGAGCACTACATTTTGGCCACCGTGCTCGATCCTAGATTTAAAGCCTACCTTGGATCTCTCTTTCCGGCAGACACAAGTCTGCTGGGGTTGAAAGACCTGCTGGTGAGAAAATTGTCAAGTCAAGCGGAACGCGACCTGTCAACATCTCCTCCTTCACATTCTCCCGCAACTGGGGGTGCGAGGAAAAGGCTCAGAATTCCGAGCCCACCCGCTGGCGGTGATGCAGGGCAGTCTGGAGCGACTGCTGATGCTGACATCTGGTCCGGACTGAAGGACCTGACAACGATTACGGACATGTCGTCTACTGTCACTGCATATGATTCTCTCAACATTGATAGAATGGTGGAGGATTATATGAGTGACCGCATCCAAGTAGGCACGTCACACAGTCCGTACTTATACTGGCAGGAAAAAGAGGCAATTTGGAGGCCCTTGCACAAACTGGCTTTATTCTACCTAAGTTGCCCTCCCACAAGTGTGTACTCCGAAAGAGTGTTTAGTGCCGCCGCTCACCTTGTCAGCAATCGGCGTACGAGGTTACATCCAGAAAATGTGGAGAAGATGATGTTCATTAAAATGAATTATAATCAATTCCTCCGCGGAGACATTGACCAGCAGCAATTGCCTCCACAAAGTACACAGGGAGCTGAGATGGTGGATTCCAGTGGGGACGAATTGATAATCTGTGAGGAGGGGGATGTACACGGTGATATATCGGAGGGTGAAGATGAGGTGGACATCTTGCCTCTGTAGAGCCAGTTTGTGCAAGGAGAGATTAATTGCTTCTTTTTTGGGGGGGGTCCAAACCAACCCGTCATATCAGTCACAGTCGTGTGGCAGACCCTGTCACTGAAATGATGGGTTGGTTAAAGTGTGCATGTCCTGTTTTGTTTATACAACATAAGGGTGGGTGGGAGGGCCCAAGGACAATTCCATCTTGCACCTCTTTTTTCTTTTCTTTTTCTTTGCATCATGTGCTGATTGGGGAGGGTTTTTTGGAAGGGACATCCTGCGTGACACTGCAGTGCCACTCCTAGATGGGCCCAGTGTTTGTGTCGGCCACTAGGGTCGCTAATCTTACTCACACAGTCAGCTACCTCATTGCGCCTCTTTTTTTCTTTGCGTCATGTGCTGTTTGGGGAGGGTTTTTTGGAAGGGACATCCTGCGTGACACTGCAGTGCCACTCCTAGATGGGCCCGGTGTTTGTGTCGGCCACTAGGGTCGCTAATCTTACTCACACAGCTACCTCATTGCGCCTCTTTTTTTCTTTGCGTCATGTGCTGTTTGGGGAGGGTTTTTTGGAAGGGACATCCTGCGTGACACTGCAGTGCCACTCCTAGATGGGCCCGGTGTTTGTGTCGGCCACTAGGGTCGCTAATCTTACTCACACAGCTACCTCATTGCGCCTCTTTTTTTCTTTGCGTCATGTGCTGTTTGGGGAGGGTTTTTTGGAAGGGCCATCCTGCGTGACACTGCAGTGCCACTCCTAGATGGGCCCGGTGTTTGTGTCGGCCACTAGGGTCGCTAATCTTACTCACACAGCTACCTCATTGCGCCTCTTTTTTTCTTTGCGTCATGTGCTGTTTGGGGAGGGTTTTTTGGAAGGGACATCCTGCGTGACACTGCAGTGCCACTCCTAGATGGGCCCGGTGTTTGTGTCGGCCACTAGGGTCGCTTATCTTACTCACACAGCGACCTCGGTGCAAATTTTAGGACTAAAAATAATATTGTGAGGTGTGAGGTATTCAGAATAGACTGAAAATGAGTGTAAATTATGGTTTTTGAGGTTAATAATACTTTGGGATCAAAATGACCCCCAAATTCTATGATTTAAGCTGTTTTTTAGTGTTTTTTGAAAAAAAACACCCGAATCCAAAACACACCCGAATCCGACAAAAAAAATTCGGTGAGGTTTTGCCAAAACGCGTTCGAACCCAAAACACGGCCGCGGAACCGAACCCAAAACCAAAACACAAAACCCGAAAAATTTCAGGCGCTCATCTCTACAGGGGAGCACTACTGCAGTGCCAGTTATAGGTTATAGCAGGAGCCAGGAGTACATATTATATTAAAATTAAACAGTGCACACTTTTGCTGCAGGAGTGCCACTGCCAGTGTGACTGACCAGTGACCTGACCACACTGACCACCAGTATAGTTAGTAGTATACTTATATTGTGATTGCCTGAAAAAGTTAAACACTCATCGTGTGACTTCACTTGTGTGTTTTTTTTTTTCTATTCTATAAAAATAAAACTCATTCTGCTGACAGACAGTGTCCAGCAGGTCCGTCATTATATAATATATAATATATACCTGTCCGGCTGCAGTAGTGATATATATATATTTTTTATATCATTTATCATCCAGTCGCAGCAGACACAGTACGGTAGTTCACGGCTGTGGCTACCTCTGTGTCTCTGCACTCGGCAGGCAGTCCGTCCATAATTGTAATACCACCTAACCGTGGATTTTTTTCATTCTTCTTTATACATACATAGTTACATAGACATCTTCTCTTTATCAACCAGTCTATATTAGCTGCAGACACAGTACAGTACGGTAGTTCACGGCTGTGGCTACCTCTGTGTCTGCACTCGGCAGGCAGTCCGTCCATAATTGTATACCACCTAACCGTGGTTTTTTTTCATTCTTCTTTATACATACATAGTTACATAGACATCTTCTCTTTATCAACCAGTCTATATTAGCTGCAGACACAGTACAGTACGGTAGTTCACGGCTGTGGCTACCTCTGTGTCTGCACTCGGCAGGCAGTCCGTCCATAATTGTATACCACCTAACCGTGGATTTTTTTCAGTCTTCTTTATACATACATAGTTACATAGACATCTTCTCTTTATCAACCAGTCTATATTAGCTGCAGACACAGTACAGTACGGTAGTTCACGGCTGTGGCTACCTCTGTGTCTGCAGTCGGCAGGCAGTCCATAATTGTATACTAGTATCCATCTCCATTGTTTACCTGAGGTGCCTTTTAGTTGTGCCTATTAAAATATGGAGAACAAAAATGTTGAGGTTCCAAAATTAGGGAAAGATCAAGATCCACTTCCACCTCGTGCTGAGGCTGCTGCCACTAGTCATGGCCGAGACGATGAAATGCCAGCAACGTCGTCTGCCAAGGCCGATGCCCAATGTCATAGTACAGAGCATGTCAAATCCAAAACACCAAATATCAGTAAAAAAAGGACTCCAAAACCTAAAATAAAATTGTCGGAGGAGAAGCGTAAACTTGCCAATATGCCATTTACCACACGGAGTGGCAAGGAACGGCTGAGGCCCTGGCCTATGTTCATGGCTAGTGGTTCAGCTTCACATGAGGATGGAAGCACTCAGCCTCTCGCTAGAAAAATGAAAAGACTCAAGCTGGCAAAAGCAGCACAGCAAAGAACTGTGCATTCTTCGAAATCCCAAATCCACAAGGAGAGTCCAATTGTGTCGGTTGCGATGCCTGACCTTCCCAACACTGGACGTGAAGAGCATGCGCCTTCCACCATTTGCACGCCCCCTGCAAGTGCTGGAAGGAGCACCCGCAGTCCAGTTCCTGATAGTCAGATTGAAGATGTCAGTGTTGAAGTACACCAGGATGAGGAGGATATGGGTGTTGCTGGCGCTGGGGAGGAAATTGACCAGGAGGATTCTGATGGTGAGGTGGTTTGTTTAAGTCAGGCACCCGGGGAGACACCTGTTGTCCGTGGGAGGAATATGGCCGTTGACATGCCAGGTGAAAATACCAAAAAAATCAGCTCTTCGGTGTGGAGGTATTTCACCAGAAATGCGGACAACAGGTGTCAAGCCGTGTGTTCCCTTTGTCAAGCTGTAATAAGTAGGGGTAAGGACGTTAACCACCTCGGAACATCCTCCCTTATACGTCACCTGCAGCGCATTCATAATAAGTCAGTGACAAGTTCAAAAACTTTGGGTGACAGCGGAAGCAGTCCACTGACCAGTAAATCCCTTCCTCTTGTAACCAAGCTCACGCAAACCACCCCACCAACTCCCTCAGTGTCAATTTCCTCCTTCCCCAGGAATGCCAATAGTCCTGCAGGCCATGTCACTGGCAATTCTGACGAGTCCTCTCCTGCCTGGGATTCCTCCGATGCATCCTTGCGTGTAACGCCTACTGCTGCTGGCGCTGCTGTTGTTGCCGCTGGGAGTCGATGGTCATCCCAGAGGGGAAGTCGTAAGCCCACTTGTACTACTTCCAGTAAGCAATTGACTGTTCAACAGTCCTTTGCGAGGAAGATGAAATATCACAGCAGTCATCCTACTGCAAAGCGGATAACTGAGGCCTTGACAACTATGTTGGTGTTAGACGTGCGTCCGGTATCCGCCGTTAGTTCACAGGGAACTAGACAATTTATTGAGGCAGTGTGCCCCCGTTACCAAATACCATCTAGGTTCCACTTCTCTAGGCAGGCGATACCGAGAATGTACACGGACATCAGAAAAAGACTCACCAGTGTCCTAAAAAATGCAGTTGTACCCAATGTCCACTTAACCACGGACATGTGGACAAGTGGAGCAGGGCAGGGTCAGGACTATATGACTGTGACAGCCCACTGGGTAGATGTATGGACTCCCGCCGCAAGAACAGCAGCGGCGGCACCAGTAGCAGCATCTCGCAAACGCCAACTCTTTCCTAGGCAGGCTACGCTTTGTATCACCGCTTTCCAGAATACGCACACAGCTGAAAACCTCTTACGGCAACTGAGGAAGATCATCGCGGAATGGCTTACCCCAATTGGACTCTCCTGTGGATTTGTGGCATCGGACAACGCCAGCAATATTGTGTGTGCATTAAATATGGGCAAATTCCAGCACGTCCCATGTTTTGCACATACCTTGAATTTGGTGGTGCAGAATTTTTTAAAAAACGACAGGGGCGTGCAAGAGATGCTGTCGGTGGCCAGAAGAATTGCGGGACACTTTCGGCGTACAGGCACCACGTACAGAAGACTGGAGCACCACCAAAAACTACTGAACCTGCCCTGCCATCATCTGAAGCAAGAAGTGGTAACGAGGTGGAATTCAACCCTCTATATGCTTCAGAGGTTGGAGGAGCAGCAAAAGGCCATTCAAGCCTATACAATTGAGCACGATATAGGAGGTGGAATGCACCTGTCTCAAGTGCAGTGGAGAATGATTTCAACGTTGTGCAAGGTTCTGATGCCCTTTGAACTTGCCACACGTGAAGTCAGTTCAGACACTGCCAGCCTGAGTCAGGTCATTCCCCTCATCAGGCTTTTGCAGAAGAAGCTGGAGGCATTGAAGAAGGAGCTAAAAGGGAGCGATTCCGCTAGGCATGTGGGACTTGTGGATGCAGCCCTTAATTCGCTTAACAAGGATTCACGGGTGGTCAATCTGTTGAAATCAGAGCACTACATTTTGGCCACCGTGCTCGATCCTAGATTTAAAGCCTACCTTGGATCTCTCTTTCCGGCAGACACAAGTCTGCTGGGGTTGAAAGACCTGCTGGTGACAAAATTGTCAAGTCAAGCGGAACGCGACCTGTCAACATCTCCTCCTTCACATTCTCCCGCAACTGGGGGTGCGAGGAAAAGGCTCAGAATTCCGAGCCCACCCGCTGGCGGTGATGCAGGGCAGTCTGGAGCGACTGCTGATGCTGACATCTGGTCCGGACTGAAGGACCTGACAACGATTACGGACATGTCGTCTACTGTCACTGCATATGATTCTCTCAACATTGATAGAATGGTGGAGGATTATATGAGTGACCGCATCCAAGTAGGCACGTCACACAGTCCGTACTTATACTGGCAGGAAAAAGAGGCAATTTGGAGGCCCTTGCACAAACTGGCTTTATTCTACCTAAGTTGCCCTCCCACAAGTGTGTACTCCGAAAGAGTGTTTAGTGCCGCCGCTCACCTTGTCAGCAATCGGCGTACGAGGTTACATCCAGAAAATGTGGAGAAGATGATGTTCATTAAAATGAATTATAATCAATTCCTCCGCGGAGACATTGACCAGCAGCAATTGCCTCCACAAAGTACACAGGGAGCTGAGATGGTGGATTCCAGTGGGGACGAATTGATAATCTGTGAGGAGGGGGATGTACACGGTGATATATCGGAGGGTGAAGATGAGGTGGACATCTTGCCTCTGTAGAGCCAGTTTGTGCAAGGAGAGATTAATTGCTTCTTTTTTGGGGGGGGTCCAAACCAACCCGTCATATCAGTCACAGTCGTGTGGCAGACCCTGTCACTGAAATGATGGGTTGGTTAAAGTGTGCATGTCCTGTTTTGTTTATACAACATAAGGGTGGGTGGGAGGGCCCAAGGACAATTCCATCTTGCACCTCTTTTTTCTTTTCTTTTTCTTTGCATCATGTGCTGATTGGGGAGGGTTTTTTGGAAGGGACATCCTGCGTGACACTGCAGTGCCACTCCTAGATGGGCCCAGTGTTTGTGTCGGCCACTAGGGTCGCTAATCTTACTCACACAGTCAGCTACCTCATTGCGCCTCTTTTTTTCTTTGCGTCATGTGCTGTTTGGGGAGGGTTTTTTGGAAGGGACATCCTGCGTGACACTGCAGTGCCACTCCTAGATGGGCCCGGTGTTTGTGTCGGCCACTAGGGTCGCTAATCTTACTCACACAGCTACCTCATTGCGCCTCTTTTTTTCTTTGCGTCATGTGCTGTTTGGGGAGGGTTTTTTGGAAGGGACATCCTGCGTGACACTGCAGTGCCACTCCTAGATGGGCCCGGTGTTTGTGTCGGCCACTAGGGTCGCTAATCTTACTCACACAGCTACCTCATTGCGCCTCTTTTTTTCTTTGCGTCATGTGCTGTTTGGGGAGGGTTTTTTGGAAGGGCCATCCTGCGTGACACTGCAGTGCCACTCCTAGATGGGCCCGGTGTTTGTGTCGGCCACTAGGGTCGCTAATCTTACTCACACAGCTACCTCATTGCGCCTCTTTTTTTCTTTGCGTCATGTGCTGTTTGGGGAGGGTTTTTTGGAAGGGACATCCTGCGTGACACTGCAGTGCCACTCCTAGATGGGCCCGGTGTTTGTGTCGGCCACTAGGGTCGCTTATCTTACTCACACAGCGACCTCGGTGCAAATTTTAGGACTAAAAATAATATTGTGAGGTGTGAGGTATTCAGAATAGACTGAAAATGAGTGTAAATTATGGTTTTTGAGGTTAATAATACTTTGGGATCAAAATGACCCCCAAATTCTATGATTTAAGCTGTTTTTTAGTGTTTTTTGAAAAAAAACACCCGAATCCAAAACACACCCGAATCCGACAAAAAAAATTCGGTGAGGTTTTGCCAAAACGCGTTCGAACCCAAAACACGGCCGCGGAACCGAACCCAAAACCAAAACACAAAACCCGAAAAATTTCAGGCGCTCATCTCTACAGGGGAGCACTACTGCAGTGCCAGTTATAGGTTATAGCAGGAGCCAGGAGTACATATTATATTAAAATTAAACAGTGCACACTTTTGCTGCAGGAGTGCCACTGCCAGTGTGACTGACCAGTGACCTGACCACACTGACCACCAGTATAGTTAGTAGTATACTTATATTGTGATTGCCTGAAAAAGTTAAACACTCGTCGTGTGACTTCACTTGTGTGTTTTTTTTTTTTCTATTCTATAAAAATAAAACTCATTCTGCTGACAGACAGTGTCCAGCAGGTCCGTCATTATATAATATATAATATATACCTGTCCGGCTGCAGTAGTGATATATATATATTTTTTATATCATTTATCATCCAGTCGCAGCAGACACAGTACGGTAGTTCACGGCTGTGGCTACCTCTGTGTCTCTGCACTCGGCAGGCAGTCCGTCCATAATTGTAATACCACCTAACCGTGGATTTTTTTCATTCTTCTTTATACATACATAGTTACATAGACATCTTCTCTTTATCAACCAGTCTATATTAGCTGCAGACACAGTACAGTACGGTAGTTCACGGCTGTGGCTACCTCTGTGTCTGCACTCGGCAGGCAGTCCGTCCATAATTGTATACCACCTAACCGTGGTTTTTTTTCATTCTTCTTTATACATACATAGTTACATAGACATCTTCTCTTTATCAACCAGTCTATATTAGCTGCAGACACAGTACAGTACGGTAGTTCACGGCTGTGGCTACCTCTGTGTCTGCACTCGGCAGGCAGTCCGTCCATAATTGTATACCACCTAACCGTGGATTTTTTTCAGTCTTCTTTATACATACATAGTTACATAGACATCTTCTCTTTATCAACCAGTCTATATTAGCTGCAGACACAGTACAGTACGGTAGTTCACGGCTGTGGCTACCTCTGTGTCTGCAGTCGGCAGGCAGTCCATAATTGTATACTAGTATCCATCTCCATTGTTTACCTGAGGTGCCTTTTAGTTGTGCCTATTAAAATATGGAGAACAAAAATGTTGAGGTTCCAAAATTAGGGAAAGATCAAGATCCACTTCCACCTCGTGCTGAAGCTGCTGCCACTAGTCATGGCCGAGACGATGAAATGCCAGCAACGTCGTCTGCCAAGGCCGATGCCCAATGTCATAGTACAGAGCATGTCAAATCCAAAACACCAAATATCAGTAAAAAAAGGACTCCAAAACCTAAAATAAAATTGTCGGAGGAGAAGCGTAAACTTGCCAATATGCCATTTACCACACGGAGTGGCAAGGAACGGCTGAGGCCCTGGCCTATGTTCATGGCTAGTGGTTCAGCTTCACATGAGGATGGAAGCACTCAGCCTCTCGCTAGAAAAATGAAAAGACTCAAGCTGGCAAAAGCAGCACAGCAAAGAACTGTGCATTCTTCGAAATCCCAAATCCACAAGGAGAGTCCAATTGTGTCGGTTGCGATGCCTGACCTTCCCAACACTGGACGTGAAGAGCATGCGCCTTCCACCATTTGCACGCCCCCTGCAAGTGCTGGAAGGAGCACCCGCAGTCCAGTTCCTGATAGTCAGATTGAAGATGTCAGTGTTGAAGTACACCAGGATGAGGAGGATATGGGTGTTGCTGGCGCTGGGGAGGAAATTGACCAGGAGGATTCTGATGGTGAGGTGGTTTGTTTAAGTCAGGCACCCGGGGAGACACCTGTTGTCCGTGGGAGGAATATGGCCGTTGACATGCCAGGTGAAAATACCAAAAAAATCAGCTCTTCGGTGTGGAGGTATTTCACCAGAAATGCGGACAACAGGTGTCAAGCCGTGTGTTCCCTTTGTCAAGCTGTAATAAGTAGGGGTAAGGACGTTAACCACCTCGGAACATCCTCCCTTATACGTCACCTGCAGCGCATTCATAATAAGTCAGTGACAAGTTCAAAAACTTTGGGTGACAGCGGAAGCAGTCCACTGACCAGTAAATCCCTTCCTCTTGTAACCAAGCTCACGCAAACCACCCCACCAACTCCCTCAGTGTCAATTTCCTCCTTCCCCAGGAATGCCAATAGTCCTGCAGGCCATGTCACTGGCAATTCTGACGAGTCCTCTCCTGCCTGGGATTCCTCCGATGCATCCTTGCGTGTAACGCCTACTGCTGCTGGCGCTGCTGTTGTTGCCGCTGGGAGTCGATGGTCATCCCAGAGGGGAAGTCGTAAGCCCACTTGTACTACTTCCAGTAAGCAATTGACTGTTCAACAGTCCTTTGCGAGGAAGATGAAATATCACAGCAGTCATCCTACTGCAAAGCGGATAACTGAGGCCTTGACAACTATGTTGGTGTTAGACGTGCGTCCGGTATCCGCCGTTAGTTCACAGGGAACTAGACAATTTATTGAGGCAGTGTGCCCCCGTTACCAAATACCATCTAGGTTCCACTTCTCTAGGCAGGCGATACCGAGAATGTACACGGACGTCAGAAAAAGACTCACCAGTGTCCTAAAAAATGCAGTTGTACCCAATGTCCACTTAACCACGGACATGTGGACAAGTGGAGCAGGGCAGGGTCAGGACTATATGACTGTGACAGCCCACTGGGTAGATGTATGGACTCCCGCCGCAAGAACAGCAGCGGCGGCACCAGTAGCAGCATCTCGCAAACGCCAACTCTTTCCTAGGCAGGCTACGCTTTGTATCACCGCTTTCCAGAATACGCACACAGCTGAAAACCTCTTACGGCAACTGAGGAAGATCATCGCGGAATGGCTTACCCCAATTGGACTCTCCTGTGGATTTGTGGCATCGGACAACGCCAGCAATATTGTGTGTGCATTAAATATGGGCAAATTCCAGCACGTCCCATGTTTTGCACATACCTTGAATTTGGTGGTGCAGAATTTTTTAAAAAACGACAGGGGCGTGCAAGAGATGCTGTCGGTGGCCAGAAGAATTGCGGGACACTTTCGGCGTACAGGCACCACGTACAGAAGACTGGAGCACCACCAAAAACTACTGAACCTGCCCTGCCATCATCTGAAGCAAGAAGTGGTAACGAGGTGGAATTCAACCCTCTATATGCTTCAGAGGTTGGAGGAGCAGCAAAAGGCCATTCAAGCCTATACAATTGAGCACGATATAGGAGGTGGAATGCACCTGTCTCAAGTGCAGTGGAGAATGATTTCAACGTTGTGCAAGGTTCTGATGCCCTTTGAACTTGCCACACGTGAAGTCAGTTCAGACACTGCCAGCCTGAGTCAGGTCATTCCCCTCATCAGGCTTTTGCAGAAGAAGCTGGAGGCATTGAAGAAGGAGCTAAAAGGGAGCGATTCCGCTAGGCATGTGGGACTTGTGGATGCAGCCCTTAATTCGCTTAACAAGGATTCACGGGTGGTCAATCTGTTGAAATCAGAGCACTACATTTTGGCCACCGTGCTCGATCCTAGATTTAAAGCCTACCTTGGATCTCTCTTTCCGGCAGACACAAGTCTGCTGGGGTTGAAAGACCTGCTGGTGACAAAATTGTCAAGTCAAGCGGAACGCGACCTGTCAACATCTCCTCCTTCACATTCTCCCGCAACTGGGGGTGCGAGGAAAAGGCTCAGAATTCCGAGCCCACCCGCTGGCGGTGATGCAGGGCAGTCTGGAGCGACTGCTGATGCTGACATCTGGTCCGGACTGAAGGACCTGACAACGATTACGGACATGTCGTCTACTGTCACTGCATATGATTCTCTCAACATTGATAGAATGGTGGAGGATTATATGAGTGACCGCATCCAAGTAGGCACGTCACACAGTCCGTACTTATACTGGCAGGAAAAAGAGGCAATTTGGAGGCCCTTGCACAAACTGGCTTTATTCTACCTAAGTTGCCCTCCCACAAGTGTGTACTCCGAAAGAGTGTTTAGTGCCGCCGCTCACCTTGTCAGCAATCGGCGTACGAGGTTACATCCAGAAAATGTGGAGAAGATGATGTTCATTAAAATGAATTATAATCAATTCCTCCGCGGAGACATTGACCAGCAGCAATTGCCTCCACAAAGTACACAGGGAGCTGAGATGGTGGATTCCAGTGGGGACGAATTGATAATCTGTGAGGAGGGGGATGTACACGGTGATATATCGGAGGGTGAAGATGAGGTGGACATCTTGCCTCTGTAGAGCCAGTTTGTGCAAGGAGAGATTAATTGCTTCTTTTTTGGGGGGGGTCCAAACCAACCCGTCATATCAGTCACAGTCGTGTGGCAGACCCTGTCACTGAAATGATGGGTTGGTTAAAGTGTGCATGTCCTGTTTTGTTTATACAACATAAGGGTGGGTGGGAGGGCCCAAGGACAATTCCATCTTGCACCTCTTTTTTCTTTTCTTTTTCTTTGCATCATGTGCTGATTGGGGAGGGTTTTTTGGAAGGGACATCCTGCGTGACACTGCAGTGCCACTCCTAGATGGGCCCAGTGTTTGTGTCGGCCACTAGGGTCGCTAATCTTACTCACACAGTCAGCTACCTCATTGCGCCTCTTTTTTTCTTTGCGTCATGTGCTGTTTGGGGAGGGTTTTTTGGAAGGGACATCCTGCGTGACACTGCAGTGCCACTCCTAGATGGGCCCGGTGTTTGTGTCGGCCACTAGGGTCGCTAATCTTACTCACACAGCTACCTCATTGCGCCTCTTTTTTTCTTTGCGTCATGTGCTGTTTGGGGAGGGTTTTTTGGAAGGGACATCCTGCGTGACACTGCAGTGCCACTCCTAGATGGGCCCGGTGTTTGTGTCGGCCACTAGGGTCGCTAATCTTACTCACACAGCTACCTCATTGCGCCTCTTTTTTTCTTTGCGTCATGTGCTGTTTGGGGAGGGTTTTTTGGAAGGGCCATCCTGCGTGACACTGCAGTGCCACTCCTAGATGGGCCCGGTGTTTGTGTCGGCCACTAGGGTCGCTAATCTTACTCACACAGATACCTCATTGCGCCTCTTTTTTTCTTTGCGTCATGTGCTGTTTGGGGAGGGTTTTTTGGAAGGGACATCCTGCGTGACACTGCAGTGCCACTCCTAGATGGGCCCGGTGTTTGTGTCGGCCACTAGGGTCGCTTATCTTACTCACACAGCGACCTCGGTGCAAATTTTAGGACTAAAAATAATATTGTGAGGTGTGAGGTATTCAGAATAGACTGAAAATGAGTGTAAATTATGGTTTTTGAGGTTAATAATACTTTGGGATCAAAATGACCCCCAAATTCTATGATTTAAGCTGTTTTTTAGTGTTTTTTGAAAAAAAACACCCGAATCCAAAACACACCCGAATCCGACAAAAAAAATTCGGTGAGGTTTTGCCAAAACGCGTTCGAACCCAAAACACGGCCGCGGAACCGAACCCAAAACCAAAACACAAAACCCGAAAAATTTCAGGCGCTCATCTCTACAGGGGAGCACTACTGCAGTGCCAGTTATAGGTTATAGCAGGAGCCAGGAGTACATATTATATTAAAATTAAACAGTGCACACTTTTGCTGCAGGAGTGCCACTGCCAGTGTGACTGACCAGTGACCTGACCACACTGACCACCAGTATAGTTAGTAGTATACTTATATTGTGATTGCCTGAAAAAGTTAAACACTCGTCGTGTGACTTCACTTGTGTGTTTTTTTTTTTTCTATTCTATAAAAATAAAACTCATTCTGCTGACAGACAGTGTCCAGCAGGTCCGTCATTATATAATATATAATATATACCTGTCCGGCTGCAGTAGTGATATATATATATTTTTTATATCATTTATCATCCAGTCGCAGCAGACACAGTACGGTAGTTCACGGCTGTGGCTACCTCTGTGTCTCTGCACTCGGCAGGCAGTCCGTCCATAATTGTAATACCACCTAACCGTGGATTTTTTTCATTCTTCTTTATACATACATAGTTACATAGACATCTTCTCTTTATCAACCAGTCTATATTAGCTGCAGACACAGTACAGTACGGTAGTTCACGGCTGTGGCTACCTCTGTGTCTGCACTCGGCAGGCAGTCCGTCCATAATTGTATACCACCTAACCGTGGTTTTTTTTCATTCTTCTTTATACATACATAGTTACATAGACATCTTCTCTTTATCAACCAGTCTATATTAGCTGCAGACACAGTACAGTACGGTAGTTCACGGCTGTGGCTACCTCTGTGTCTGCACTCGGCAGGCAGTCCGTCCATAATTGTATACCACCTAACCGTGGATTTTTTTCAGTCTTCTTTATACATACATAGTTACATAGACATCTTCTCTTTATCAACCAGTCTATATTAGCTGCAGACACAGTACAGTACGGTAGTTCACGGCTGTGGCTACCTCTGTGTCTGCAGTCGGCAGGCAGTCCATAATTGTATACTAGTATCCATCTCCATTGTTTACCTGAGGTGCCTTTTAGTTGTGCCTATTAAAATATGGAGAACAAAAATGTTGAGGTTCCAAAATTAGGGAAAGATCAAGATCCACTTCCACCTCGTGCTGAAGCTGCTGCCACTAGTCATGGCCGAGACGATGAAATGCCAGCAACGTCGTCTGCCAAGGCCGATGCCCAATGTCATAGTACAGAGCATGTCAAATCCAAAACACCAAATATCAGTAAAAAAAGGACTCCAAAACCTAAAATAAAATTGTCGGAGGAGAAGCGTAAACTTGCCAATATGCCATTTACCACACGGAGTGGCAAGGAACGGCTGAGGCCCTGGCCTATGTTCATGGCTAGTGGTTCAGCTTCACATGAGGATGGAAGCACTCAGCCTCTCGCTAGAAAAATGAAAAGACTCAAGCTGGCAAAAGCAGCACAGCAAAGAACTGTGCATTCTTCGAAATCCCAAATCCACAAGGAGAGTCCAATTGTGTCGGTTGCGATGCCTGACCTTCCCAACACTGGACGTGAAGAGCATGCGCCTTCCACCATTTGCACGCCCCCTGCAAGTGCTGGAAGGAGCACCCGCAGTCCAGTTCCTGATAGTCAGATTGAAGATGTCAGTGTTGAAGTACACCAGGATGAGGAGGATATGGGTGTTGCTGGCGCTGGGGAGGAAATTGACCAGGAGGATTCTGATGGTGAGGTGGTTTGTTTAAGTCAGGCACCCGGGGAGACACCTGTTGTCCGTGGGAGGAATATGGCCGTTGACATGCCAGGTGAAAATACCAAAAAAATCAGCTCTTCGGTGTGGAGGTATTTCACCAGAAATGCGGACAACAGGTGTCAAGCCGTGTGTTCCCTTTGTCAAGCTGTAATAAGTAGGGGTAAGGACGTTAACCACCTCGGAACATCCTCCCTTATACGTCACCTGCAGCGCATTCATAATAAGTCAGTGACAAGTTCAAAAACTTTGGGTGACAGCGGAAGCAGTCCACTGACCAGTAAATCCCTTCCTCTTGTAACCAAGCTCACGCAAACCACCCCACCAACTCCCTCAGTGTCAATTTCCTCCTTCCCCAGGAATGCCAATAGTCCTGCAGGCCATGTCACTGGCAATTCTGACGAGTCCTCTCCTGCCTGGGATTCCTCCGATGCATCCTTGCGTGTAACGCCTACTGCTGCTGGCGCTGCTGTTGTTGCCGCTGGGAGTCGATGGTCATCCCAGAGGGGAAGTCGTAAGCCCACCTGTACTACTTCCAGTAAGCAATTGACTGTTCAACAGTCCTTTGCGAGGAAGATGAAATATCACAGCAGTCATCCTACTGCAAAGCGGATAACTGAGGCCTTGACAACTATGTTGGTGTTAGACGTGCGTCCGGTATCCGCCGTTAGTTCACAGGGAACTAGACAATTTATTGAGGCAGTGTGCCCCCGTTACCAAATACCATCTAGGTTCCACTTCTCTAGGCAGGCGATACCGAGAATGTACACGGACGTCAGAAAAAGACTCACCAGTGTCCTAAAAAATGCAGTTGTACCCAATGTCCACTTAACCACGGACATGTGGACAAGTGGAGCAGGGCAGGGTCAGGACTATATGACTGTGACAGCCCACTGGGTAGATGTATGGACTCCCGCCGCAAGAACAGCAGCGGCGGCACCAGTAGCAGCATCTCGCAAACGCCAACTCTTTCCTAGGCAGGCTACGCTTTGTATCACCGCTTTCCAGAATACGCACACAGCTGAAAACCTCTTACGGCAACTGAGGAAGATCATCGCGGAATGGCTTACCCCAATTGGACTCTCCTGTGGATTTGTGGCATCGGACAACGCCAGCAATATTGTGTGTGCATTAAATATGGGCAAATTCCAGCACGTCCCATGTTTTGCACATACCTTGAATTTGGTGGTGCAGAATTTTTTAAAAAACGACAGGGGCGTGCAAGAGATGCTGTCGGTGGCCAGAAGAATTGCGGGACACTTTCGGCGTACAGGCACCACGTACAGAAGACTGGAGCACCACCAAAAACTACTGAACCTGCCCTGCCATCATCTGAAGCAAGAAGTGGTAACGAGGTGGAATTCAACCCTCTATATGCTTCAGAGGTTGGAGGAGCAGCAAAAGGCCATTCAAGCCTATACAATTGAGCACGATATAGGAGGTGGAATGCACCTGTCTCAAGTGCAGTGGAGAATGATTTCAACGTTGTGCAAGGTTCTGATGCCCTTTGAACTTGCCACACGTGAAGTCAGTTCAGACACTGCCAGCCTGAGTCAGGTCATTCCCCTCATCAGGCTTTTGCAGAAGAAGCTGGAGGCATTGAAGAAGGAGCTAAAAGGGAGCGATTCCGCTAGGCATGTGGGACTTGTGGATGCAGCCCTTAATTCGCTTAACAAGGATTCACGGGTGGTCAATCTGTTGAAATCAGAGCACTACATTTTGGCCACCGTGCTCGATCCTAGATTTAAAGCCTACCTTGGATCTCTCTTTCCGGCAGACACAAGTCTGCTGGGGTTGAAAGACCTGCTGGTGACAAAATTGTCAAGTCAAGCGGAACGCGACCTGTCAACATCTCCTTCTTCACATTCTCCCGCAACTGGGGGTGCGAGGAAAAGGCTCAGAATTCCGAGCCCACCCGCTGGCGGTGATGCAGGGCAGTCTGGAGCGACTGCTGATGCTGACATCTGGTCCGGACTGAAGGACCTGACAACGATTACGGACATGTCGTCTACTGTCACTGCATATGATTCTCTCAACATTGATAGAATGGTGGAGGATTATATGAGTGACCGCATCCAAGTAGGCACGTCACACAGTCCGTACTTATACTGGCAGGAAAAAGAGGCAATTTGGAGGCCCTTGCACAAACTGGCTTTATTCTACCTAAGTTGCCCTCCCACAAGTGTGTACTCCGAAAGAGTGTTTAGTGCCGCCGCTCACCTTGTCAGCAATCGGCGTACGAGGTTACATCCAGAAAATGTGGAGAAGATGATGTTCATTAAAATTAATTATAATCAATTCCTCCGCGGAGACATTGACCAGCAGCAAGTGCCTCCACAAAGTACACAGGGAGCTGAGATGGTGGATTCCAGTGGGGACGAATTGATAATCTGTGAGGAGGGGGATGTACACGGTGATATATCGGAGGGTGAAGATGAGGTGGACATCTTGCCTCTGTAGAGCCAGTTTGTGCAAGGAGAGATTAATTGCTTCTTTTTTGGGGGGGGTCCAAACCAACCCGTCATATCAGTCACAGTCGTGTGGCAGACCCTGTCACTGAAATGATGGGTTGGTTAAAGTGTGCATGTCCTGTTTTGTTTATACAACATAAGGGTGGGTGGGAGGGCCCAAGGACAATTCCATCTTGCACCTCTTTTTTCTTTTCTTTTTCTTTGCATCATGTGCTGATTGGGGAGGGTTTTTTGGAAGGGACATCCTGCGTGACACTGCAGTGCCACTCCTAGATGGGCCCGGTGTTTGTGTCGGCCACTAGGGTCGCTAATCTTACTCACACAGTCAGCTACCTCATTGCGCCTCTTTTTTTCTTTGCGTCATGTGCTGTTTGGGGAGGGTTTTTTGGAAGGGACATCCTGCGTGACACTGCAGTGCCACTCCTAGATGGGCCCGGTGTTTGTGTCGGCCACTAGGGTCGCTAATCTTACTCACACAGCTACCTCATTGCGCCTCTTTTTTTCTTTGCGTCATGTGCTGTTTGGGGAGGGTTTTTTGGAAGGGACATCCTGCGTGACACTGCAGTGCCACTCCTAGATGGGCCCGGTGTTTGTGTCGGCCACTAGGGTCGCTAATCTTACTCACACAGCTACCTCATTGCGCCTCTTTTTTTCTTTGCGTCATGTGCTGTTTGGGGAGGGTTTTTTGGAAGGGCCATCCTGCGTGACACTGCAGTGCCACTCCTAGATGGGCCCGGTGTTTGTGTCGGCCACTAGGGTCGCTAATCTTACTCACACAGCTACCTCATTGCGCCTCTTTTTTTCTTTGCGTCATGTGCTGTTTGGGGAGGGTTTTTTGGAAGGGACATCCTGCGTGACACTGCAGTGCCACTCCTAGATGGGCCCGGTGTTTGTGTCGGCCACTAGGGTCGCTTATCTTACTCACACAGCGACCTCGGTGCAAATTTTAGGACTAAAAATAATATTGTGAGGTGTGAGGTATTCAGAATAGACTGAAAATGAGTGTAAATTATGGTTTTTGAGGTTAATAATACTTTGGGATCAAAATGACCCCCAAATTCTATGATTTAAGCTGTTTTTTAGTGTTTTTTGAAAAAAACACCCGAATCCAAAACACACCCGAATCCGACAAAAAAAATTCGGTGAGGTTTTGCCAAAACGCGTTTGAACCCAAAACACGGCCGCGGAACCGAACCCAAAACCAAAACACAAAACCCGAAAAATTTCAGGCGCTCATCTCTAATAAACACATATGGCTGAGGGCAGGCTGTGACAGGTAGGGGGCAGAGGGCAGGCTGTGACAGGTAGGGGGCAGAGGGCGGGATGTGACAGGTAGGGGGCAGAGGGCGGGATGTGACAGGTAGGGGGCAGAGGGCAGGCTGTGACAGGTAGGGGGCAGAGGGCAGGCTGTGACATTTAGGGGGCAGAGGGCGGGATATGACAGGTAGGGGGCAGAGGGCAGGATATGACAGGTAGGGGGCAGAGGGCAGGCTGTGACAGGTAGGGGGCAGAGGGCGGGCTGTGACAGGTAGGGAGCAGAGGGCGGGATGTGACAGGCAGGGGGCAGAGGGCGGGATGTGACAGGTAGGGGGCAGAGGGCGGGATGTGACAGGTAGGGGGCAGAGGGCGGGATGTGACAGGATGTGACAGGTAGGGGGCGGAGGGCGGGCAGTTAGAGGATAGGGGCACGGGCTGTGACAGCTAATGGGCATAAGGTGAACTGTGATAGGTAGGGGATAGAGCGCGGGCTGTGACAGCTATTGGGCAGAGGGCGGACTGTGGGGGTCATTTTGACCTGATCGAATGATAGGTGTTTTTGCTGCGCTGCGATCAGGTCCGAACTGCGCATGTGTATGCACCGCAATGCACAGGCGCGTCGTACGGGTCTACATCGATGGATTTAATGAAGAATCTATTCGCACTGATGATTGCAAGGAGAATGACAGGAAGAAGGCGTTTATGGGTGGCAACTGACCGTTTTCAGGGAGTGGTTGGAAAAACGCAGGCGTGTCCAAGCGTTTGCAGGGCGGGTGTCTGACGTCAATTCTGGTCCCGGACAGGCTGAAGTGATCGCAGCGGCTGAGTAAGTTCTGGGCAACTCAGAAACTGCACAAAACTGTTTTGTCCCGCTCGGCTGCACATGCGATCGCACACTTGCAAAGCGAAAATACACTCCCCTATAGGCGGCGACTATCTGATCGCAGCGCTGCAAAAAGTAGCTAGCGAGCGATCAGGTCTGAATTAGGCCCTCTGACAGGTAGGGGATAAAGCGTGCACTGTGACAGCTATTGGGTAGAGGGCAGACTGTGACAGGTAGGGGATAGAGCATGAACTGTGGCAGCTAGTGGACAGAGGGTGGATTGTGACAAGTAGAGAACAGAGCGTGGGGACAGAGGGTGGGTTGTGACAAGTAGAGAACAGAGCGTGGGGACAGAGGGTGGGTTGTGACAAGTAGAGAACAGAGCGTGGGGACAGAGGGTGGGTTGTGACAAGTAGAGAACAGAGCGTGGGGACAGAGGGTGGATTGTGACAAGTAGAGAACAGAGCGTGGGGACAGAGGGTGGGTTGTGATTAATAGGGGGATAGAGTGCGGGCTGTAGTAGGTAGAGTGCAGGCTGTTCAGGGTCTTCCAGTGCCTGGCTGACAGCACAGCAGGCTGTGTGGTGGGGGGAAAGGGGGGAGGAACATGGATGGGATGGAGGAGCAAGGTGGGGGGTATTTGGGAACAAGGGGAGAGAAGAAGAAAGGGCTGTGGAGCTGGAAGGGGAAGGCTTCTTACCCTCAGTAATTGTTTGGCAGGTGCTGCCCTCCATCCGTCTGATGTGGCTGCAACCCGTAGTAGCTGCAACTCTTCCTCTGTACATCCCTGTCCCTGCATCTAGAAATAGATGGCACATACAGTGCCAGTGGGGAAGCCGGGAGAGGAAGACCGCGCGGGAAGCTGTGCAAGTACAGAGGCGCCAGGTTGGAGGTTGTGCCTACCTGCAGAGCTGCCCGTACTGGGTCCTAGTGCCCGCCGACTACTGTCTGTAAGTAACAGAGGCAGCGCAAAGCGTGCCTCTAATGCTATCGGACAGAATTTGGTGTGACTTATTTCCATAGTGGGGAAATCGAGTCCAGGTTGCAGCAGGGGGGCATGGTCCAGGCTGCCCTGCGTCCTCCCCACTCTGGCGCCTTAAGGTGTGTACACACGGTGAGATATTTGCCTGCGATTTTGACTATATAGTCAAAATTGCAAGGAAAGTTAGTGCAGATCGCAAGGTGACAGTCACCTTGCGATCCCGATGCGATGCCAATGCGCGGTCCCGCGAGGTTGGATTCGCAAGCCTAGATACACCGTGCAGGCAAGTCAATTTTGACTATCTCGTAGAAAAGATAGTCAAAACTGACACTTAGCCAAAATCCCACATAGTCAGTATCGCAAGCACAGTCATCTAGGCTTGCGATACCGACCACAGTCCCTATTGCACAGTGAGAATCGGGCATAGCCCAAATCTCATCTTGTGTACACACCCAAACTCTGTTGCGGATGCAGCGTGATGGTTGGGCTGGCCCTGACAACACTCCTATTCCCCACACATAGTATTGCTATATCAGCTTCAATGTAATATACCTTCATTATTAACAATACAACCCCCCCCCCCCATTCAAATTAACATACACACCAACAGGTGACAATGACAGTAATCCACCCACACCCCCAGATCCAGAGCCGGATTAAGGCAGGGGCTAGAGGGGCTGCCGTCCCGGGGCCCTCACACATTAGGGGCCCTCACCCTATGTTTTGTAGGAGTCTTCCATCAGCGGCTCAGCTGTTCAATAACAGTGACCGCCGAGGAGCTCCTGTACAGTCAGTCTCGCGGGACAGGGAAATCCCGCAAGGCAGTGACTGCAAGCCGCCGGACAGCCTGCGCTCCAAGCTGCACTCTAAGTGGAGGGGTGTGTGTGTGTGTGTGTGTGTGTGTATGTATGTGGGTGTGTGTGTGTGTGCGTGCGTATGGACCCGGGAGCGAGACTGTGCCAGAAATCATAGGTGGGGGCCCCCACAATCTACGTTGCCCTGGGCCCCCACCACCCTTAATCCGGCCCTGCCCGGGCCTCATTAATCCACACATTGCTCTCCCCATGCACTTACCTCACCGTGAAGAAAGCTGCCTGGTCTCTCTGTACACTGCGGTGCTCCAAAGGAGGAGGAGCGAGATGGAGGGGACACACAGAAGCTGGCAGACAGGGGGGAGGATGGGGCAGGGACTAGGGGATGTGATTAGGGACAGGTAGAAGAAGGACAGAGGATGGAAAGGGGCGGAGACTCGCGGAGGAAAAGGGGCGGGGCTTAAAACCTAAGAGGAAGCTGAGGCATTCCTCACATCACAGTAGTTCCCAGCCTAATAAATACAGCAATCATGTGACCTGCTGGGCGACCTGGGGGGAGGTTAATTATATCATCGTGGTCAGTCCTCACCCCTCCGAACGCAGCCCGCCATGCCCCGCCCCTTACAGAAAGGGGCGGAGTCATGAAGCCAAAGCAGAAGGAGAGCATCGGGGAATTACTCTGATCCCCAGCCCCTGTACGAGCCTGTGCTCTGCTGATGGTAGACAGAAATCTGATGCTGCTGGGGATGGAGGAGCAGCCGGATGGGGGCCTCCCTTCTATGTGTAAGGGCCCGGTCGGAGAGCTGAGGGGACTGGCTGCAGGTATGCTGAAAGGGTTAAAGCTCGTCTCTGCTTCACATGTCATAGAATTGTTTGTGTTACAGAACTGTTTGTTCCAGCACATTTTTGCTACTGTCTTTGTCTGTTATCTTTTTATACCGTGTGCATAACTTTTCTGTATGAGTACAAACTTGCCCATATATGTATATCCTTCCGCTGCGGCAGTTCCTAGCCAATCATGTTATGTTAACCCCCTTTTGTGTTCTGTCCAATTAGTTATTGACTTGGGACATACACGCCCTAAATCCTTTCTTTTATATACTTTTGTTAAACAAACAATAAACAGTGTGAATCTTTACTGCTTGTGTTTTGCATGTTACTTGTAGCATAAGGTTTACACTCACGGACGTCTAAGAGACTATCACATCGAGGGTTAAAGAATAGAGGAGTAAGCCTTACAAGTGGGGGCTCGTCCGGGATTCAGTTGATCGTCCCCGGACCGGTAAGATAGAAAATTTATTGTCTGTCTTTGCCATACGGGATTGCGGTCATACACTGAAGCTGAATCCGTGTCAGTGTTCTGGGAACACGTGACCTAACATCTTTAATGTCTGGGACTTAAAGATACGTCTGAGAAGTGACCAGGGGTCCAAGCGCAATTCTCCAAAGACGTTAGTATCTGGGATACTTAAAATAGACCTGGGAGTCTATACATAACGTAGATTTTACCTCGATTTGATTGTCTACTTATTATGTTATGGCCATAACAGATATTAGAGTATAAGTTTCATGTATTCAGCTTGACGGGTGGTAAGTGCACGTCTGTTGAATACCCTTATAACTTTCTTGCTTCCTATCACAATACGCTGCATTTCCAAGTCCCTGTACGAGTGGTGAGTAAACGTACAGATTATTACTATCGATTGTTTTGTTAAAGTACTATGCAGATGATATTGTGATATTGTCAATAACTAATTAACTGATTAGCTGATGCATGCATAGAAAGTTGTTGGAAATTGTGTTTTTACTATGGGCTCTGGTCAGAGTAAGAAAACTGTATACCCCCCTCCCCTACCCGGGGAGACATGTAAAGAATACGTGGCCCGTAATTCTACCTCTGATTATTATTTGATTGATCCCTGGGTGGATAATTTAGCAGGGTGGACAGAGAAAGCAGGACAGGACCCATTCCCACGGGAAGGCAGTAATTACCCTTTCTATATGGATATGGTTAAAGGTCTTTGTTTAGGGGACAGGGAAGCCTGGCCGTGGTATGATCATGATCCACAATGGGATATGACATATATGCGGGCCGGGGGTGAGCAGTGGCTGACCATAGCACCCTATTGGTATGATAAATCCATCAATAAGAAACAAAGGAGGATTAAAAATATCAGTTCCCAACAGCACAGAAAGGAGGAAGTGAGAACCTGTAAATCTTTGAAAACCCTCTCGCCTCCCCCTTACAGCCCAGTATATCCTGCTCTTAAAGACACAGATCTCTTAGCAGCAGTAACCCTTTCACAACAGATGGGATCGCCTCCACCTCCACTGCTAGAAAATGCATCCACTAGCTCTATCCCTAACGCACCAGTAACCCAGAGTTTAGATAATAGTATAATAACCTCCCAGCCCACATCCCTTAAACAACCAGCCACCCGCCGCACAGCCGATTCCACTATCGCTGCCGAGGGCTCCTTCTCCCCCCATGTCACTCGAGGAGGAACTGAATTCTCTGACGGCGGTGAAGCTTCTTCCACCACCGTTGCCCTCCACTTACCCTTTATGACAGTGGGAGACCAAATGTTAATAAAACCCATTGAAATAGAAGATTTAGACATGATAGTAAAACACTGTCCCAAGCCTACCGTTACCCCCGCTGGCTGTATATCTTATTTGCGCAAAGCTTGCAAAGGACGCAGCTATACACAAGAAGACATGAGGCTGATTATAGATGGTGTAACCGACCACTATAATGGATGGGATTGGACAAAGGTCCCTGCCATCCACACACCTGCTGCACAAAATAGTGCCGCTACCTACACCCTCAACACACAGACAGGTATCGAGAATATGTGGAAGGAAATTGATACACATATGAAGGAAGTCTTTAAAACCCGTGCTTCTTTGCCTGTCGCTGTAGCTTGTAAACAGAAGCCTTCAGAGTCTGTTACTGAGTTTTGGAAAAGGTTTAAGGACTGTTGGACAGATGACGCTGGCTTACCTTTACTTAACTCGGAAAGCTTACTCATTTCCACCTTCATTAACAACCTTCTACCTTCTGTCATAGTTTCTGTTAAGCAAAGCGTCTCTTCCTGGACTTCTGATAGTACGAAAGATTTTGAAAAACATCTATATGAGAAAGAGGCTGCAGGGTGTTTTGATGTAAAGAAACCTGCACCCACTCATAACTATCAGAACTCCAGACGCTTTGACAGACAGAACCAACCCCGCAGTCAGGGAAGATTCCAAAGACCCCAACATAAATCACCTACAGGAGACATGGCTGGCAAACGGCACACCTCCTGTTACAACTGTGGCCAGGATGGTCACTGGGCAAGAGATTGCCCCCAGCCCCCTCAGACACCTCGACAGCCTGCTCTGAATCCTGCCCCCCAACAACACCCCCGCCCACGCCATGACAACCCTCTCTCTGATCATGTACGTTTCAGAGTTGACTGGCAAGACCCCGCGCACTGACGGGGCCCGGAGGAGGGTATCCCAGCCTTTATTCAACTCACCCGTCATTGGAAAGATTCACCTCTGCTGCCACTTATTATAAATGGAAGTAAAATTCCCTTTTTAGTGGACAGCGGTGCAACAACCAGTGTTTTGTGTTCTGACCTATATGATGGTGATTTGGAAAAGACTGCTCCTTCAATGGGAATCAATGGGATACCCACCAATGCCTACCTAACCAAGGCCCTCTCTGTCTCCACAACAAAGGGGTTGCGCATGGGCAAACATAGGTTCACAGTCATACCTGAGTGCCCCATCAACCTACTAGGTAGGGACCTGCTTAGCAAACTTTCCATCTCTATTCTGCCCTCACCTACTGGTACTGGGTTGGATATTGAATCCCCTCATTTTCCAATTTGGGAAATGACTACCAACATGCCTGACCTCGCCCAAGTAAACCCCGCTCTTTGGTCAGAAGGTCCATATGACACTGGCCTAATCTCATGCACACCATATAAGGCCAATCTCAAACCCGACTCACAACCTGTTTATCAAAAGCAGTATCCCCTCTCACCAGAAAAGATAGAAGGTCTCCGCCCCGTGATACAGCAATTCTTACAACAGGGTATTCTCAGACATATTGTATCACCATACTGTACTCCTGTGAACCCTGTTGCCAAAGCTGATGGCAGTATAAGATTTGTACAGGATCTCAGAGCGATCAATCAGCTAATAGTCCCAATTGCACCAATTGTTCCAGACGTAAACTCACTCATTTCTGCAATCCCTGCAGATGCTGCGTTCTTCTCTGTAATTGATTTGAAGAATGCCTTTTTCAGCATACCTGTAGATTCACAGACTCAATTACTTTTTGCCTTTTCTTTTGAGGGTAAACAACTTACCTGGTGCAGATTACCCATGGGCTATATTGACTCACCCGTTGTCTATAGCATTGTACTCCAGGCCACATTGAGGCCCTGGCAACCTCACCATGGTTCAGTCCTGCTACAGTATGCAGATGATCTGCTGCTCTGTAGTCAAACTGAGGAGGCCTGCCGAGAGGATGGTGTTTCATTACTAAACTGGCTTTGTGAATGTGGACACAAGGTGTCCAAAACAAAAATGCAATGGTGTAAAAAGCATGTTGATTACTTAGGTTTTGTGCTCACTCAGGGAGAGAGGAAAATCAGTCCACAACGCATACAGTCTGTATTGGGCCTGGTCACCCCAACTACCCAGAAGGAACTACTGTCCTTCCTGGGTATGGTAAATTACTGCAGACAGTGGATATCTGATTGCTCCTATTATGATAACATTTTGAGACAAGCCACACTGAAGGACAAACCTAAAACTGTACAATGGTCACAAGAAATGTTAACTGCATATGAAAGTTTAAAATGTATGTTGATGAAAAGTCCGGCACTTGGCCTCCCCAATTATGTACTACCTTTCCATCTATATGCAAGGGACAATTGTAAAACCATGGCGGGGGTGCTCACACAGTTTCATGGAGGGAAGTTGCGCCCCGTGGCATTTTTTTCCAAAGTCATGCCAGTGTCTGTGCAAGGTATGCCTGCCTGCCTCAGGGCTTTGGCAGCCTGTGCAATGGTTGCAGAAATGGCCACTACCCTCACTTTAGGCCACACCACAGTACTCCACACCACACATGATGTCCTGGCAATACTTAAAGGCTTACACACACAGCACATGTCAGCACAACGCCTTAGTGGATATGAAGTACTTCTTTTGGGCAACCCTACACTTACCATCAAGTACACTGCCAGTTCTTCTGGCCCTACACCCATTCTCAATGCCCTTTTAGGCTTGAAAGGTCCCGAGGATGAACCACCCGACCTACATGACTGTGCTGCTTCCATTGAAGCTGAAACCTCTCCCAGACTTGACATGTCTCCCGTTCCCATACCAGGCGCAGACATAGTTTTTGTTGATGGCTCCTGTAGTAGGCCCAATGACAATACATACCAAGCTGGCTATGCCATTGTCACCCTCCCTGACACTGTGTTGGAAGCCCTACCAATACCTTATCAGTCCGCGCAAGCTGCAGAACTCATTGCACTCACTAGAGCATGTCAGCTCTACCAGAACAAGCCTGTTACCATTTACACTGACTCCAGATACGCCCACGGCGTTGTTCATGACCATGGGGTCATTTGGCAACGCCGTGGCTTTCTCGGGGCAGATGGCAAGGGTATCTCGCATGCGCAGCTCATCTCTGATCTGTTACATGCCATTACCCTCCCTTCTGACATTGCCATTATCCACTGCAAGGCACATACTGGCGGCAAGGATAATATCTCCCTTGGCAACGCCCTTGCAGACACTACTGCTAAACAAGCGGCCCTACAGCCTACTGCCCATTCTCACATGGCAGTCATGGCCCCTCCCTCCCTTGACAACGTCCATCTGCTCACTCAACTTCAAGCTGCTGCGACTAATACTGATCTCTCCGACTGGACTTACCCAATTCTGCAGAAAAATCCTAAATCAGGATTAATCTGCAAAGAGGGGAAACCCTGTATACCCCAGTCCAGTGCCCCTTTGCTCATTGCCCATTACCATGGTGTTGGTCACTATAGTAAAGCCACAACACTCCTCCTACTAACCAAGGATTTTTATGTTACTGAGGCCAAAACACTTGTGGACCAATATGTTAGCAGATGCATCACCTGCCTCAGGAACAACCCTAACAACCCTAATAAAGCGAAACACCAGCATCTTGAATACCCCACCACCCCTTTTACACACTTACAAATTGATTTTACCCATATCCCTGGCATAGGCAAACAAGAATATGCCCTGGTCATTGTAGATATGTTCTCTCGCTGGCCAGAAGTATTCCCAACTAAGTCAGAGGATGCTAAGACAGTAGCTAGAATCCTAACACAGGAAATCATCCCGAGATGGGGATGCCCATTGCAGATAAATAGCGACAAAGGCACAGCCTTTACAGCCAAAGTCACACAGGCCCTAGTGAAGGCCTTGCAAATAGAATGGAAGTTTCACATCCCGTACCACCCGCAGAGTTCAGGGGTCGTAGAAAGAATGAATAGGACCCTCAAAGACAAACTAAGGAAGGCCACAGGAGGTACCTTCCACAAATGGAAGCAAGTCCTCCCTATCATCCTAGCAGAAATTAGGATGACCCCACAGAAAACCCTAGGGTACTCCCCTTTTGAGATATTGATGGGTAGGCCTTTTCCCACCCCATGGGCAAAAAAACCGTTGATAATACAGGAAGGAGATCTAGAACTTATAAGGGAAGAGTATGTCAGGGCCCTCATAACCAAACTTGATAAGATTGAACATGATGTTGTTTGTAAAAATCCTTTGAACCCACAGGAACCAACACATCCTTTCAAAGTTGGAGACAGAGTCGTGGTAAAAGTACTCCCAAAGAACAAGACTCCGGGAGACTTCACCTATGGTCCAGAGACAGAAGTCGTTGCTGTAACCCGAACCGCAGTCCTGACAGAAGAGAGTCCCACCTGGATCCATGCTTCCCGAGTAAAGAAAATTCCTAGACCAGACCTAGAGGAGGAAACAGGTGATTCCAGTGAGGTACGAACAGGGGCGGACAGCCCTGACCTCCCACCTAGCGAAGACAGAAGACCAGAGGAGGATGAAGAAAATGCCCCCTATCTTTACCCTGGGGACTACCTTGATAGCCCTACTGGCCCACATCCACCTCACAACATGTGAAGTTGACATTACACACACCGACGGGGTTCCCACCTTGTGGTATAATTCCTCCAACACACACGTAGCCACCTATGTCCTAGACTATTTTATGTTCCCCAAGCTTGCTGACAACAAACATTTCATACAGCAAAGAAGGAAAGCAGGGATGTCCGAAACAGTTTATATTTGTGTTACTGATTCCTGGTGGGGATATAACTGTGACTCCTGGGGATCCGTGGGGTGGAACACGGGACTTGATTGGGGGTACAGACCATCAGACGCCTTAAACAGATGGAGTCAACCTGATGGAGTACCCCTACTCAAGAGACTGTCTATCTTTAAGATGGATGAAGGCCCGAATGCATACAGGTTTAGACTAAACATCCAACACCCTAGCAGAGCAGATAATGGTACCTATGTAGTTGGGATATGGTGGAAAACAGGGTACTTTAGCGCAAGACAGATCTTTTATTTATGGGATATGTTTAAACATCCAGCATACCAGTCCAGAGTCTCTCCCCAAGGTAAACCTTTAAGGCCTCATATTGCTACCTTTAAGGATATGGTAGCCATTAATAACCCCACTTTTGAAGACATCCTAGCCATTGAAACCGGTTTCTCTGACATTAATTTCTGGCTAGAATGGATGAAGTATAATGCTGCAAAACATAATATGAGCAATTGTTACGTATGTGGCAAATCTAGGCCCCACTTAGGTACAGTACCTTTAAACATTCCTTTAGATCAAGAAGGATGCTTCTTTAGCCTATACAATGATACTAAAAATAATGATAGTCAGTGTGAAATGTGGAAGAAGGAATATCCTATATTATTAAAAAATCCTAATCCCGGAAGTACCATAACCATATACCCCGGGAATTATACCTGTTATGTATCCAACACCACCAAAGGAAGGGATTTAAAACCTTTCCCACCAGGGTATTGCGCAGAAAGAAGGACAACTGTCCTAGTTAATCAAACTAGATCATTAGGCGACATCTACTATATATGCGGGGATATGAAACTTAGGATCAAATTGGATACGCCCTGGCATGGTGAGTGTGCCCTGGCCAAAGTCATAATGCCACTTCTAATGATCACCGAAGACCACCCCACTCCTTCCTCTAATTCCCCTATCCTTCGGAAGAAAAGGACACTCCCAGGAGGTAGTTTTGACCCCCATGTATACATTGATGCTATAGGGGTCCCAAGAGGGGTTCCAAATGAGTTCAAAGCTAGAGACGAGGTAGCTGCAGGATTTGAATCCTTATTCCCTATAGTGACTATAAACAAAAATGTAGCGTGGATTAACTATATATATTATAACCAACAAAGATTTGTTAATGATACCAAAGAGGCCCTTCTGGGAATATCTGAGCAACTAGAAGCTACTTCCCATATGACCTTCCAAAATAGGATGGCTCTGGATATGATGCTAGCAGAAAAAGGAGGTACATGCGTTTACATCAACAAAGCCGAAGGATGTTGTACCTATATCCCTGATAACACAGGTCCTAACGGTAAAATAACATTAGCCATACAGAAACTAGAGTCATTATCAAAGGAACTCAAAAGGAACTCAGGTGTTGATAATCCATGGAGCCAATACTTTGGATGGGTTGAAAACTGGAAACAAGCCCTTATACAAATAGGTATAGTTATACTTATTACCCTTATTCTTGTTACCACTATTGTTTACTGTATTATCCCGTGCTGTAAGAAGCTCACCTCCAAAGGTATCGATAATGCTATAATGTACAATGGTGCCCTGTCCCATACTACTGAAACTGAGGTACCTGGCCCTGAGTCATACGCCCAGTATCTAGTCCACTGGCGTGCAGAAAGACGTAAGCTTTGTTAGAATCATATAGTATAACAATAATGATTCTAAGAGGGGAATGAAAGGGTTAAAGCTCGTCTCTGCTTCACATGTCATAGAATTGTTTGTGTTACAGAACTGTTTGTTCCAGCACATTTTTGCTACTGTCTTTGTCTGTTATCTTTTTATACCGTGTGCATAACTTTTCTGTATGAGTACAAACTTGCCCATATATGTATATCCTTCCGCTGCGGCAGTTCCTAGCCAATCATGTTATGTTAACCCCCTTTTGTGTTCTGTCCAATTAGTTATTGACTTGGGACATACACGCCCTAAATCCTTTCTTTTATATACTTTTGTTAAACAAACAATAAACAGTGTGAATCTTTACTGCTTGTGTTTTGCATGTTACTTGTAGCATAAGGTTTACACTCACGGACGTCTAAGAGACTATCACATCGAGGGTTAAAGAATAGAGGAGTAAGCCTTACATATGCCGTGCACAGAGGCCGCTGCCGACCTGACTCCCCACCAGCGATCACCAAAGTACACACAGTCGCCGCCGCCACTAGGGTGCTGCGACCACTGCTGCTCTGTCTGAGGGCCGGGCAGGAGAGCGCAGTGCGACTCTCCTGCACCTCGGACCAACTCTGGTAAGCCCCGCCCTCACACAAAATAGGGCGTGGCTACGAACCAGTGGGGCCTACCGGTGATCTCCTCGGCTCCCCGGTGGCCCAGTCCGAGCCTGCCCCCCGGTACACACACCGCCGTTTCGTAGCAGCACACAGTATAGAAATGTACACCACAAAGGATCCCCTCTGGTATACAGGCTTGCCTGCTATTAGGTTCCACCCTGGTAAAACAGTTTCTATATTCTATGTAGATATAATACGTATGCAATTGCGGCGGTTGGGATGCCGGCGGTCACATGACTGAAAGCAACATTCCAACACTGAAGATCCCGATTTCGAAGGGGCAAGTATTTCGACCTCCTACCCCCTGTCCCCTATGGCCAATCACCTGGTGGTATCATCTATGGCTAATCCTTGGGGGTTGGCAGCTAGGGCTAACCTCCCCCCAGTTCCTAATCCCACCAGTGCCTAACCATCCCCCCCCCCGGATCTAAAAGTGAACCCCGATACTCACCTTCGGGATATCGTTGGCGGTCTCCTGAGTGGTGACAGAATTTCGGCATCGGTCACCTGACCAACGGCATCCCGACAGCTTTATTTTAATTTGACTTTGAAGAAAATAATTTAAAAAATAAATAGTAATTAAAAAAGAATTGAGCCCGGCTACATTTCGTGGTTCAAAGATGGTTATTTGCTAACACTGCTGAAAGGTGCAAATATGCATCATCCCATTACACACAATGAGCAATTAGCTTTTATCTGTCTAGCGCACGTTAAACAATGAAAGGAAATGTCTAATTGGTTTGTACGGGTTATTGCACATTTGGAACATTGAGCAAAGCTACTGTATATAATCTTCAAAGTCACCGAGAAGGTTTTGAGGAGGTCCTGTTAGTTTTAACCCCATATTTTCTAAAAGACATGAACAAAATAGAAATTTTAAAGTGAGCTAAAAAGTTTATATAAGCATAAAATAGAACATGGGAAGGATATTGGAGACTAAGCGCAGGAGTCGGACGCATACACATCTGCATCTTTTGGCCGTAGCCGCGTCTTTATGTTAATGTTGCAGCCGATTCTGATCATAGTGAGATGCCCACTTGCAGCTGTGCAAATCATGACTATGCATCGTTATACCCACCATCGAACGCACAATCGAAACTTACCTGGCTGCTACACATCATTTAATGTCCAGTACATTGTTACTGGCTGTAGGAGTTATGCAGGATCAAGGAAAAAAGGAATAGAGGAAAGAGAATTGATTCAGAGAGGTACACAAATCCGACTTTTACGCTGTTGAGCGACAATCTGCCGTCTGCGCGTTCTTTTAAGTCTCACTGCACTTCTGCAGTGATGGTCTTGTGTCAGTGGTCGCAGAGAGGATTCATGAGAGTCAAAGATCGTTTGGGGGCAGTTACGGTGGGTGCCGAGAAGTCTGCAGGCGTGCTGCGATCATTTTCTGGGCACAGCCACAATCCTGTACACAGCTGCTCTGAATGAGGCCCGATGTCATGTGGAAGAGGTAGGGATTTGGTTTGGGAGGCGATGACTAACAGTCTTTTTTATGATAGGGAAGATCCGCCACAAAAGAGCATTTCCAACAGAGATATGTCTTCTCTTTATTTAAGAAGTCCCTTTGCAGGTGATGGCTATCAGCAGGTATTGGCCGTAATAGCCTTGGCCACCTACCTCCAGCGATAACTTCCCTATGCTATGCTACATACACTGCCAAAATTCCTCTTATTACAATCACCACCTGAGGGTGGTAGCAGAGGAACCTAGTAATCTGCTGCTGGAAACCTAAGTTCACTTCTATTGCATTGTGCACGTGTGACTTGGCAAAGAGGTAAGGGGTTAGAGGCACTGAATTATGAGGAAAGACTAACAAGGTAGATATGTTTACACTGGAATTGAGGAGGCTGAGAGGGGACATTATTAACATTTATAAATAAATTAAGGGACAATACAAGGACTTATCAGACGATCTATTTATATAAAAAAAAACACTATACAGGACACGAGGACACCCCCTGAGGTTAGAAGAAGAAAAAAATTCATACACAATGGAGGAAAGGGTTCTTCACAGTAAGAACAATAAAGATCTGGAATTCCCTACCAAAGGAGGTAATAATGGTGGACTCACTAAATAAGTTCAAAAATGGATTAGATAAATTCTTGATAGAAATATCCAAGGCTACAGCTTCTAAGTGATTTATCATTTAAAATACAGGTTGAACTCGATGGACATCTTATCTTTTTTCAACCTCACCAACTATGTAACTATGGTGGTCATTCCGAGTTGATCGCTAGCTGCAGTTGTTCGCAGCGCAGTGATCAGGCTAAAAAAACTACAGTTCTGCACATGCATATGCGGCGCAATGCACACGCACGACGTACGGGCACAACGAACGATGCGGTTTTGCACAGGGTCTAGCGATGCATTTCAGTCGCACTGGTTGCCGAAGAGTGATTGACATGAAGTGGGCGTTTCTGGGTGGCAACTGACCGTTTTCAGGGAGTGTTCGGAAAAATGCAGGCGAGCCAGGGAAAACGCAGGCATGGCTGGGCGAACGCTGGGCGGGTTTGTGACGTCAAATCAGGAACTAAATAGTCTGAAGTGATCGCAAGCGCTGAGTAGGTTTTGAGCTACTCTGAAACGACACAAAATATTTTTGCAGGCGCTCTGCGATAAAAACGTTCGCACTTCTGCTAAGCTAAAATACACTCCCAGTGGGCGGCGGCATAGCGTTTGCACGGCTGCTAAAAACTGCCAGCGAGCGAACGACTCGGAGTGACCCCCTATGTACAGTAAGAGGTGTCTTCTTAACAGTCAGTATTACATCACTCAGCAGACCCGGGAAACATCCATTAGTAGCCTGTGAAGTTACAAGAATCCCTGAGATAAGTGGCAATAGAAAATTATTAATGATACATAGGGACATAGTGAGAGATAGACACAATGTCAATGTTGTACCCAGTGGAAAGACTTCTTGCCCAATTTGGGGGCATGTCGGAGCTGGCGAGTGCAATCCCATGCGTAGTTAATGTCTCTGGCATTATACTTCTGATGGTCATGCTGCAAAAGATTACCCAGAAGATTGATTATTAACCGATGTCCGTCTGATGGTTGCATCTGTGGACGCAGACGGTGCATCCGAGACACCTCTGATGGATGCCTCAATACAAATCCTGGCGGCTGTGACATTTGCATATTTTCACACATCGGATGCGTACCGAATAACAGCTGCGACGGGATTTGCGTATATCTGGGAATCAGGCCCATAGCCCATTCAGATCTGCTTATGTGCCAGTGGCCACAGCGTGATGAATGAAGCAAAACAATTAGGCAAAAATTACAAAGTCTCAGAAATTCAGTATTGTCACACTTTCCTGTACTGCAAACCCTCCAACATTTTACACATAAAAACCGGTACAAATTAGGAAAGGGGACATGGTCACAGGTAAAGGGGGCGTGGCTTCCTTTCCTATACTTTCAATGGAAATTTGGAGAGTCAAAAATCGGTACAAAGCCCTTTTTGGCAGGTACAGACCATAAAAAAGCTACTGTGCCTACCAAAAAGGTACAGTTGGAGAATATGCTACAGGTACATCAGGAAGAAGTATGTTGCCATGAAATTGAGGCGCTCGGAAATGGTGATCAGTCAGCCAATAACACTTTGTCTGATAAAAGTTCTCTTTTCAGTGGATGTTGTATGGAAGGGTTGGGCATGAAATAACGGCTGTTGAGGATCCTGACACCAGACAGGGGTAAGTATTTTACCCCTCTCCTGCCCCTTACCGTAACCCTAACCCTTGGGAGTTAGCAGGTAGGACTAATCCGATGGGGATGGCGGCTAGGACTAACCCTCAGGGGGCTGGCAGCTATGGATAAACACCCCCCTTTTTCCTAACCCTATCCCCCATAGTGCCTAACCCTAACCCCCCCTCCCCAAAACCCTGACCCTAATCCCGATACTCACCATTGGGATTCAGATGGTCAGTGTTTTGGTGCTGGTGTCCTGAGTGGTGTCAGGATTCCGGCGTCAGTCACATGACCGCTGGGATGCCGAACACATCCTGTATGGTAGGTGTGTCTCCTAGTTCATGTTGTATAATTTCCCCACCTTGCCGCTCCCTCCCCATCTGTCAGGCCCTTCAGCAAGCGGGCCCCATTGTGTACGCTACCAACTAAACAGCCGTAATTCTGCTCAAGCTTGATGCAATACTTTTATTATACACAGACATACATTAATAACACTTGGTGCCCACACACGCTGCTATTTGTGCTAGGTGCGATTTGAGCCTATACAATGTGTGCTATGCGATTTGGAGTGTAAACACAGTGCTATTTGAACTACATCCAGTTTTGAATACACTACAATGTACTATGGGGGTCATTCCGAGTTGATCGCTCGCTAGCAGTTTTTAGCAGCCGTGCAAACGCTATGCCGCCGCCCACTGGGAGTGTATTTTAGCTTAGCAGAAGTGTGAACGGTTGTATCGCAGAGCGGCTACAATTTTTTTTTGTGTAGTTTCAGAGTAGCTCAAAACCTACTCAGCACTAGCGATCAATTCAGACTATTCAGTTCCGGATTTGATGTCACAAACCAACCCAGCGTTCGCTCAGCCACGCCTACGTTTTTTCTGGCACACCTGCATTTTTCCTGGCACGCCAGCGTTTTTCCACACTCTCCCTGAAAACGGTCAGTTGCCACCCAGAAACGCCCACTTCATGTCAATCACTCTGCGGCAAGCAGTGCGACTGAAATGCATCGCTAGACCCTGTGCAAAACTACATCGGTCGTTGTGCCTGTACGTCGCGCGTGCGCAATGCGCTGCATACGCATGCGCAGAACTGCCATTTTTTAGCCTAATCGCTGCGCTGCGAACAAATGCAGCTAGCAATCAACTCGGAATGACCCCCTATATGCGATGTAGTACAAAAATACCTGCCTGCACATACTATTTTGCCTTGAGATATGGACTACACGGGAGCACGCATCGCATCGCAATGGACAATACACAAGGTGCAATTTGAATTAGACGCGATGCTATTTGTACTAAAAAGATCAAATAGCATGCAAGAATCGCACCATGTGTGTGCACCATTACAGCTGAATCCAGTTAACTTGCCTCTACATGCAAGGGGGGCTAGTTGCTGTTGCGACAGCTTGTACACAATGAAAGCGGAATTGGAACTCACACTCTCGATGCCCTATCTGCTCCAAGATTCATGGATTTTGGAATGCAACCGTATGGGCTGCGAACAAATATCTGCAAATTCAGCAGTACAGTAAATGAGGCATTCAATGTAGCTTCACTTAATTCAAATCCACAGGTAAATTGTGGCTAATCGGATTGACCCCTTGGTGTATATGGGAGGCAGTCAGTTTACTGCCAGTCGGGATCCCGGCTGTCAGGATACCGACACCGGAATACCGACACCTGGTGAAATACTGACAGCTGGTATCCCCACTCGGGTATTGGTCCACACCACCACCCGAGGGGGAATAGAACCCTGTGGTGACCGGAGGTCGCCACCGGGCCCGAAGCATGGTGAGTGCAGTGATCCAGCATGGGGACATGTTTCCCGGCTGTTGGGATCACAACTGCCATGATATCATCCTGATCCCGTATATACAGCCCTTTCATTAGAGCGCCATTTCTGATTAACATGTTTATACTGGTGGAAATATTTTATGAATTATGATGTAATAATAAAAACAGTCAAATAAATAGGAAACTTTGGGGGACATTTACTAAGCAGTGATAAGAGCGGAGAAGTGAGCCAGTGGAGAAGTTGCCCATGGCAACCAATCAGCACTGAAGTAACATCTATAATTTGCATACTATAAAATGATACAGAGCTGCTGATTGGTTGATGGGGAAATTTCTCCACTGGCTCACTTCTCCGGTCTTATCACTGCTTAGTAAATGTCCCCCTATGTCATTATAAGACTCCATTATATATTTATCTTACTGTATGTATCTGTAAATCAAAAAGTAGTTATTGCCTGCTAAAAAAAACTATTCCATACTTACAGAGCCATCACAGATTATTAGAATATCACACATCTAACGCCTAATTAAAAGAAATTAGATATTCATTTCATGAGAATTACTGTATAACACTTGCTTCATTTTTCAGACTTTATTTTTAAAACCTTTGAAGAAGTGAACTAATTTTTATTTAATGAAAATGAATCTCGAGTCACCTCTTGTAGACTGGCAGAACCGTGATTAATTATAATCAGAGGATATTAGAATAGATTATTCCCATACTGACCAATTACGCTCTGTGCTTTGAAAAGCCTACAGCTGAGGGAATATATCATATACTTTGAAGTTAATATAAAATCTGCACTCTCCAATGTCTCTCTACTGTAAATGTCTCTTTCACTTTTAACCATTGTTTGCAAAATTTAGATTTAAGCAAGATCATGTTCAGTTAGTAACGCCACATATCAGCGACATATTTGTGTATATATATATATATATATATATATATATAAACGAATACATATATATATATATATATATATATATATAAAATATATATAACATATATATATATATATATATATAAAAAAAAACACAGCACTCACCACCCCAGAAGCGGGGTGCAGTGTCTGCACTCACCACTCATAGGGGTATATGCAATAGCGGGCGAATTCGCGGCAATTATCGCCGTTTTTTCAATTCGACCAAATTCGCCAGGTGAATTCCGGAAGGTGGCTTCCGGAATTCACCATATGCAATGAAAAACGGATTCGCCAGAGTCGCGGTCGAAAATCGGCCGATTTGGCGGATTTTGCCGCGATTTTAAAAAACGGGGAAAAACCCGAAAAAAAAATGGCGTGGGGTCCCCCCTCCAAAGCATAACCAGCCTCGGGCTCATCGAGCTGGTCCTGGTTCTAAAAATGCAGGGGAAAAATCGGCCAGGGATCCCCCGTATTTTTAAAACCAGCACCGGGCTCTGCGCCTGATGCTGGTGCCAAAAATACGGGGGACAAAAAGAGTAGGGGTCCCCCGTATTTTTAACACCAGCATCGGGCTCCACTAGCTGGACAGATAATGCCACAGCCGGGGGTCACTTTTATGCCGTGCCCTGCGGCCGTGGCATCAAATATCTAACTAGTCACCCCTGGCCGGGGTACCCTGGGGGAGTGGGGACCCCTTCAATCAAGGGGTCCCCCCCCCCAGCCACCCAAGGGCCAGGGGTGAAGCCCGAGGCTGTCCCCCCCCATCCAATGGGCTGCGGATGGGGGGGCTGATAGCCTTTGTGATAAAAAAAAGATATTGTTTTTTCCATTAGTACTACAAGTCCCAGCAAGCCTCCCCCGCAAGCTGGTACTTGGAGAACCACAAGTACCAGCATGCGGGAGAAAAACGGGCCCGCTGGTACCTGTAGTACTACTGGGAAAAAAATACCCAAATAAAAACAGGACACACACACCTTGATAGTAAAACTTTATTTCATACGCCGACACACACATACTTACCTGTGTTGACACGCCGACTGCAACGATCTCCGACGATCCGAGGGTACCTGTCAAAAAATTATACTCACCTTCCAGCGTCCAGAGGTCCAGGTCCAGAGGTAAATCCACGTACTTTGTAAAAAAACAAACCGAACACGATCCACCGGACTAATGAAAGGGGTCCAATGTTTTCACATTAGACTCCTTTCCCCGAATGCCGGGACATCACGTGACTCCTGTCACTGATGTCCCTTCAGCCAATCAGGAAGCGCTACTGCCGTGGCGCTCACCTGATTGGCTGGACGCCGTCTGTACTCTGACAGCGCCTCGCAAAGCCGCTCCATTACTTTCAATGGTGGGAACTTTGCGGCTAGCGGTGGGGTCACCCGCCGGTCAGCCGCTGACCGGCGGGTGACCTCACCGCTAGCCGCTAAGTTCCCACCATTGAATATAATGGAGGGAGCTGTGCGATGCGCTGTCACAGCGATCAGCCAATCAGGTGAGCGCAACGAAGTTGCGCTTCCTGATTGGCTTAGAGACCTGTCAGTGACAGCTGTCACTGACAGGTCTCATTCGTGGAAAGGTGTCCCATGTGTCAGCATGGGACCCCTTTCAGTCCGTTCTGGAGCGGGTATTTGCGTTTTCTTTTTTTGCCAAGTACGTGGATTTATCTCTGGACCCTGAGGTGAGTATATTGAACTTTGCTTTTCAGGTATCCGTGGATTCTACATGGAGAAGAGGACCGATGTCGGCGTGTGAACATAGGTAAGTATGTGTGTGTCGGTAGTGTGAAATAAAGTTTTACTGTCGACGGTGTGTGTGTCCTGTTTTTATTTGGGTATTTTTTTCCCAGTAGTACTTCAGGTACCAGCGGGCCCGCTTTTCTCCCGCATGCTGGTACTTGTGGTTCTCCAAGTACCAGCTTGCGGGGGAGGCTTGCTGGGACTTGTAGTACTAATGGAAAAAACAATATCTTTTTTTTATCACAAAGGCTATCAGCCCCCCCATCCGCAGCCCATTGGATGGGGGGGGGACAGCCTCGGGCTTCACCCCTGGCCCTTGGGTGGCTGGGGGGGGGACCCCTTGATTGAAGGGGTCCCCACTCCCCCAGGGTACCCCGGCCAGGGGTGACTAGTTGGATATTTGATGCCACGGCCGCAGGGCACGGCATAAAAGTGACCCCCGGCTGTGGCATTATCTGTCCAGCTAGTGGAGCCCGATGCTGGTGTTAAAAATACGGGGGACCCCTACTCTTTTTGTCCCCCGTATTTTTGGCACCAGCACCAGGCGCAGAGCCCGGTGCTGGTTTTAAAAATACGGGGGATCCCCTGTCAATTTTTCCCCCGCATTTTTAGAACCAGGACCAGCTCAATGAGCCCGAGGCTGGTTATGCTTTGGAGGGGGGACCCCACGCCATTTTTTTTTCTGATTTTACCGTTCCAGCAATAAAAAAAAAAAAAAAAATAATAATAATATTTTTAAAAATATATAAATAATATTTGTGCCTCCCCCCCAAAAAAAAAAAGTACCTAATCCCTTCTAATATAAATAGATCTGCTATTCCCAAAAAAAAAAACACCAAAAAAAACATGTTTAAAATTTTTTTATTTGTTTTCACCCTCCAAAGTGTGGCGGATTGAAAATGACGAATTTGCTGTCTAAAAGCACTGCTGTCGAATTTCCAAACTTGAATTGAATATGCTTTGGTCGAATTGCAGCACTTGTATCATTGCAGAAAAGTCGAATTTGCAAAAAGTCGAATTTCAAAAAGTCGAATTTTGAAAGTCCGTTTTTTGGTCGGAAAACACTGCATTGCATAGGCGAATTTTTTTTTTTGGTCGAAAATGACCCGAAATTCGCCAATTTCGGGAATTCGACCACAATTGCATATACCCCATAGGGTGGGGTGCATTTAGCCCATGGCCACCTACTTAAATATATACAAACAGAAAATTCAGCACTCACCATAGCAAGCTCACTTATCCTCACAACATCAATAAATAAATGATGGGGGTTTAGTTATACCCCTTTTACACTCGCATGAAAATCCCGGGATATTGCACGTGAACGCGCATCATCCCGGGTTTTTTGTCAGTGTGAAAGGGTACAGGGACAATTTCCCGGGTCGAGCATCCCGGGATTTCAACCCAGGTCTCGACCAGGGTTGAATCCGGGACCGTCCCGGGAAGCTGGGTAGTGTGAAAGGGCCCGTCCCGGGATTCACTACCTGGGACTGTTAAAAGGCCTCCGATTGGAGCTTTCATGGGCTCAGAAAAGATAATGTCATCTTCCAGAGCCCTGGGGAGCGTCCTGGATGCGTGTGAGGAAGGCAGCATGGCGACCTGGACAGACCAGGAGGTTCACACTCTTTGCACACTCTTTGGGGTACAGCCAACCTCCCTGCTTCTCCTCTACGATGTTGTACAGGTCAGAATTGGCAAGAACTTGGGAGTCATGAGATTGACCTGGCCAGCCAATAAACACATCTAGGAAACTAAAGAACAGTAAAATTTAAAAAAGTTAGAATGTAAAACTCACACATGCAACTCATCCCACCACCCCAAAAATAAACACTTACCAATATTTGTGGTCCACAACAGCCTGTAATATGATGGAGTGCCAGCCCTTCCTATTAAAATAGTCAGCATGGTTGTCACGTGGGGCAATAATGGGGATGTGTGTCCCATCAATCGCTCCTCCACACTGCGGATAGCTTCGCTTCACAAATCCTTTGATGGTATCCTGTAAGCGCTGTCCTTGTGGTAGAGATATGAAGCGCTTGTATAAGGTAGATACAATTGCTTTAGTCACCTGGTGGACTATGACACAGCAGGTGGAGATCGCAACACCGAACAAGCATGAGACTGAGCGGTACTCTCCTGGGGTAGCGTACCACCACAATGCAATAGCTAGCCTCCTGCGTGCCTCGATGGGTCTCCTAAGCCTGGTGGTCTGCATGTCAAGTGCTGGGGTAAGTAATTCCAGGATGTAGTTAAAGGTTGCACGAGACACACGGAAGTTAGCCATCCACTCCTCATCCTGGTAAGCTTCCACGCTCCTCATAAAGGCTTCTCCGTGCCGGCGATCTCTGGACCAAAATGACCGGTTAGGCCCCATACTTACGCTCAGGATGGTACTCATCCTGGATGATATGAGGGCTCTCCTCCTGCGCAAATATTGGCGGCGACTAGTAGCCCTATCCAGCATAAATTGCACCCTCCTCCTCCTCATAAAATATATGTGCAGTATACTACACAGTGTGACAAGCTGCATCATGCTGTCATTGGCTGTATGAAACATCTGCAAAGCAGAAAGAATCATGAGCTCAGGCATACACACTGGGACTCCGTCGGCCATGACTGCAGCAATGGTGTGAGCAGGCACCACCCCTCCCTTTGTTGACTACTGTGACCTCATCTATGTGAGCCAGAAAAAGGCCATTTCTAATGACATACATATGCATTTGCAGGGATATCCCGGGATCAGTGTAAATGAGGCTGTCCCGGGTCGATCCCAGGTCTTAGTGCAGTGTGAAAGGGGTCAGTCCCAGGAATGCATCCTGGAACGCATCCCGGGAAGCATCCCGGGAGTGACCCGGGTGTGCGAGTGTAAAAGGGGTATCAGTGAATTGGCCAATGCACGGAAGCCTGCAAACCGATCGCCAAGGTACCCCATCTTCATGCAGGTCCTACACTATCACAAAGTCTCAAAAACGAAAACATGGCAACTGTATCACACATAATATAACTGCAAACATGCCCACTAGGTTTAATGTGTATCTGCCATGAATCATATGGCTTTTAAAGGTACACTAGTCGCCTGACACTGGCTGATAAATTACTAAAGAGCAGCTGACACAGGTTTAGAACAAATGAGATTACACAGGGGTGCATGAAAGGGCCTGTGACCATGGCTAATCAGAGTTAACCAAAGGCTAACCCCACAATATACAAACGAATATATATATGAATATATATATATATAAAAGTGAGCTTGCTATGGTGAGTGCTGAACTTTCTGCTTGTATATATATATATATATGATATAGATATAAAATATCTCTGCCATTCTACTATCATATACAGTAGGCTGTAAATCTCATTTACTGGCCCATTATAGGGCCTAATTCAGACCTGAATGTAGCATCAAATTTGTTAGCAGTTGGGCAAAACCATGTGCACTGCAGGTGGGGCAGATACAACATGTGCAGAGAGAGTTAGATTTGGGTGGGGGGTGTTCAAACTGAAATCTAAATTGCAGTGTAAAAATAAAGCAGCCAGTATGTACCCTGCACAGAAACAATATAACCCACCCAAAACTAACTTTCTCTGCACGTTATATCTGCCCCTATCCTGTTTAATGCCACCGTCCCGCACCCTCCCGCCCAGCAACCACCTCTGCCTGTCAATCAGGCAGAGGCGATCGCTAGCTAAAGACAGCCATTGGTTTCTGGCATGCGCCGGCACACTGCGGCACCGAAGCATGCTCAGTTCAGACCCGATCGCTGCTGTGCGAAAACGCACAGCAGCGATCGGGTCTGAATGAACCACTAGGTTTGCCCATCTGCTAACAAATTTGTTGCTACGATCAGGTCTAAATTAGGGGCCTAATTCAGAGTTGATCGCAGCAGAAAATTTGTTAGCAGTTGGGCAAAACCATGTGCACTGCAGGTGGGGCAGATATAACATGTGCAGAGAGAGTTAGATTTGGGTGGGGGGTGTTCAAACTGAAATCTAAATTGCAGTGTAAAAATAAAGCAGCCAGTATTTACCCTGCACAGAAACAAAATAACCCACCCAAATCTAACTCTCTCTGCACATGTTATATCTGCCCCCCCTGCAGTGCACATGGTTTTTCCCAACTGCTAACAAATTTTCTGCTGCGATCAGCTCTTAACAAACCCCTAGGCCCATAGTGTGCTGTGTTGTTTGTCACTTACAGTTCAGCATTTATTTCAGCATTTGATTCATAGGGGTAAATTTACTAAAGCTTCTAAATATGTATCCCATAGCAACCAATCAGATTCTGTCTATTATTTCTCTATTGCATCCTAGAAAATGATAGACATAATCTGATTGGTTGTTATGGGCAACATCACTGCTTTTCATTTTTAGAAGCTTTAGTAAATTTACCTCATATTGTTCACCAATATATCACTACAATTCCCCATCTAAACTAAATTGATTGGATATAAAAATATGGTTAAATGTGTCAAACCTAAAACTTGTCCTTTTTAGGAGGTCTGATACGTCTACAAAGTCTAAATATAAATTGAATCAAACCTTAAGAGTGAAATATAACTTTCAGTGTAACTAATTGTGGCAGAAAAGGGTCCAGCTACAGTACTACATGATATGCAGTTTTGAGGGGCCTCACCTCTCCTATTAATACTCCCAAAAAGTTATTAACATATCCATGTTTACTGAAGCTTCCTCTACTGATCGAGACCATGTCTGCTGTCATAGTATCCAAAACCATGCCTGTGATTGGTTATTATTTTGCACTGCTACCTACAGTAGTTGTTACTCTGACAGCAACCATACAATATGCTGATCAGCAGAAGGAGCTTCAGCAAGCATGGAGAAGTTAATAATACTAAAAAATGGGAAAAAAACTGACATTCGGACAAATTGGTTAAATCACGGATTCAACCAATTTGTTTGAACAACGTTTGTATCCATTTTCCAGTGTTTGGGAGCAAATGGTCGATTGTCATTTGCTCTGATCCATTACCAGATTTTCATTCCAATCAGCCAGATCTGGTAGATGATCTGCCAGATAATTGTACAGTGTATGCCTAGCTTTACTAGGGAGGTTTAGGCTAAAATACAACAAAGGAAATGGTAGATTCATGGGGGCTGGATTAAAAGCTGATACCATATCAGATGAAGGTGTAAGTAATTTTTTTTATGTGAGCCTTTGGTGTGATGAAGTGAGTGACAATATAGCTAATTGAGTATTCTCTAACATGTTCAACATTCCTTCCTCCCTTATTTCCTTCTTCTAAGGTCACACAGAGTGGGAAAGTTAGTTGGGCATGAGGTTTGGCGAGGTAAAAAAACCTTGCGTACTTTGCATCCAATTTTGGATTACTGTAGGTATGCACATTCCCGATACCACTGCTGCAGGAGACTGGCCCCCAATGCTGGATACAGAAAATACCACTTTGAAAGGTGAGTAATTATAGAATCACTTTCAAGAGTGTCCCAAACAATAGAGTTGTCTTTTCTTCTCCTCAATTCTAAAGGTACCATTTACAACTCTGGGGAGCACCGCCGGTTTCTCAATTTTTGAATGATAATTAATTAAATCGATATTCTACCCACATACTGGTTCAGTTATTAAGATTCATATTTTCTTCCCCCTCAAGGGACCAACCCAGTGCGCCAACTTTCATTCCCACACCCTGCTTCCCCTTCCTTGTCTATCTTTTATAATTATAGACTAATTAAGCTAACTGGAAACATCCACTTGCTTAAATAGTGCTGAGGGTGGGGTCTCGGGGCCACCAAGGTGACAGAGAAAATGCTGGTGATTTTTCCTAAAAATCATGATTTTAGGAAAAATCAGACGTGCTCTGGAGGTATAAGAAAAAAGATGTGCTGATGCAAGAGGCAAGATGTGTCCCATTATCAGTCTTGCAATTGAATAGCAAAGCCATGCAGCTGTAAAAAACAAAACCTGTGCCACAGGGTTTTCTACATTTCCCACCCTCAGTTGAATTCCTCCCACATACTTGCGTTAGTGAAATTTTCATAGGTCTTCAACAAGTCACTATACACCACTTGTGATTCCTTCTCTACAATGTTTTGTTTGCTTTTAATCTCAGAAATCCATTAATACATTGAACACAATTTATTGGTTCACACTTGAAGCCTATGAATGCTATGCCTATAATAATTATGTTAAACATAATACAGTATATTGTAATATTACAGAGAGAATGTTAGCAACACGTGATCCTAACCACCCAAAAGAGTTCCACCCTTCTCCAGCACTTATCGCCCTCATGAATTTCTGTAACTTCTGCACATAATTCATATGTTCAATCATTTCTGACTTATTATCACCTATATCTGTGCAAAAATCTCGACCTACTACAGCAAATGTACCACCTTCAGCTGCCAACAATTGGTCCATGCCATTCAATTCTTCTGAAATCACCTTTTCTACCATGAAAATAGTGAATAATGGAAAAGTACACCAGCAGTATATGCTCACCATAGAACATAACCTATTTTTCCCTTCTGTCTTTTTATGTTGTTTCAGGTATATCAGATGATTGGGGACCATGTCATGTTCCACAGGAATGTTTCTATACTATTGACATAAGTGGTCAGTAAATATCACAAAGTGAACTACATTGGTCCACTAGCTTCTACGGGAATCCATGAATAGGCCAAATTTCCACAAACCCAATACATAGCCTTAGGTAATGGCATGTCTGCGGGTTTGGTATGCATGACTGACAGTCAGGAGACCACCGGTCAGCATACCAATGCTGGGATACCGGCAATGGAATCCCAGTGGGGGGTGGTTAGTGCAGCAAGCCCCTATGGTCGCCAGGGGTTCTATTCCTACTCTATTGGTGTCGTGGATACCACGAGTGGGAATAGTGCCTGTTGGTTGGCATGCCAACCGTCGGGATTGTGAGGGGGCGGGACATAGGGGGAGGTTATGTCACCGTCGGCCTCCTGACCACCGGTCACATAACTGCATCCCCGTGTCTGCTACTTTAGCATAAATGCTATATATACCATAAAGAAAGCCACATTGTTCCCTGCTGCATCTGTACAAGTTGCAATGTGAAAAGTACAACTATGACTTTTTAGGTGTAACAAGGTATATTTCACAATTAAAGATCCCACATTGACTTCCGGTTCCGGCATGGGAGAGTGAGCAGCTTCTCCTCGCGGCTCCGCTCTCAGCACCTATCCCTTACCGCAAACACGCTGTCAACTTCGGGGAAACATCGTTCCCGGTCTCCCCGGCGGTCAGAGGAGACAATGGAGAAGTTTCTAGCGCCGCCAGCCGCCCCAAAGACGTTACCTCCGCCGCAGACACCGAGGCAGGAGAAGCGCAGGGGGGAACACAATATGGCGCCGGACGCCGACACAGCACCTGGAACCCCGGTCAGTAAAAAAACGATTGCAGCCTCGACAAGCGCTGCCGGGGAATCTAAATCTAGTGTACCTTGCCATTCCTCCTCATATGAGGATATGGTTCTGGCGATGCAGGAGGCAATGGCGCCGTTACTGCAGAAAGCTGTGGTGGACATAACAACTCAGATAAAAAATCTGGCTGGCAGGATGACTGACGCTGAGCAACGCATCAGTGACAATTCTGATAACGTGGCAGGGCTACAGAAAACGGTCTCTGCTCGGGTTCTGGACAACAAACGGCTATCAGAAAAGCTAGATAGCATCAAAACAGAACCAGAAGAAATAATTTAAGAATTATTGGTTTGCCTGAAACCCTTAAAGGGGCCTCTCTGGAGCACTTCGTTCATTCTACACTCCCTGCATTATTAAAGATAGACAGGGATTGCGCTGACATGGTAATTGAGAGAGTGCACCGTTTAGGAGATTTGGCTAGAGACCCCTCTCAACGTCCAAGAGTGGTTATCTTCAAGACATTAAATTATCTGCATGCCTTGGCGATTTGGAAGGCGTCTCGCAAATATAATCCTATTCTATGGGAAGGGCACTCTTTGCGCATTTTTCAAGACTTTTCTGTCGAACTTTCGAGACTGAGGCGTGCCTTTTCCCCAATTTGTTCTATGCTTGCAAAATCTAATAGAAGATTTATGATGTTATTCCCGGCGCGCCTGCGCATTTATACTGGTTCAGAGTTTTCCGAGTTTACCACACCTGCTGATGCGGATGCATTTCTCAAAGAGGAAGCTGATGGGAGAAATTCTATGGATCTGTCCCGGGCCCCGGATGACTGAATCAGCCATGCAGTCCTGGTTCATAAAGAGAAATGTTCCCTGAATTATATTATATTGCACTGGAGAAATGTATTGCTCATATGTTGAGATATTATAGTTCCTCTCAGTTGTTATTTTTGAGCAATATGTTATATTCATTTCTGATGTGCTTGCGTTTGTGCCCTGATTTGACAGAGATGGATGGTTAATTACTAAAATGAATGGTGTTTGGAGCGGAGACCGTGCCGTAGGGTGTTATTTTCTATATCGCTACTACAGAATTCAGCCCTCAGGGCACTGGTGGCACGAGGTCTGGATTCCTACTGGAAGTCTAAGTGGAAGATGGGTGGTTGCTGCTCATGGTGGCTTGGTTCTTTTGTGTTTTTCGTTAGTATATGTGTTTGTATTTTTATTGTTTGTTTATCCCTCATGTGTGACCCTCCCCCTTCCTACCTAGACTAGGTTCAAAATTGCCTGTGCTTAAAATGATGACTGTTTACCCTTGCTATGATGTCACTTAAGGTTGGGTCTCTTAATGTCCGGGGTATCCATACTCCTGCCAAAAGGCGACGTCTGTTGACTTATCTAAATAAACATATGATAGATGTAATCTGTCTGCAAGAAACACATTTACAGCCTGAAGAGGTAAAAAAATTGAATATAATGGGTTGGGGGGTATTGGGTTCTGCATCTTATAATACTAAGTCACGGGGTGTGGTGATATTAGCTAAGAAATCCTTGAATATTATTGTATCTAATATTGATTCCGATGCGGAAGGCCGGGTTTTAATACCGAAGCTAGAATTCAGAGGTGTGGTCTTTCATATATGCAATATCTATGCGCCAAACGTATACTGTAAAACCTTTGTCACTTCTCTGATTGCGAGATTACATGTCTTAGATCCCAGCACATTAATAGTCTGTGGTGATTTTAACTTACTCTCATCTTCCTTCCTGGACAGGACTCCCCCCCCCCGAAACGAGAACTGACTCTGCCAAAGATTGGTATACCCTTTTTTCTTAAGACACTTAATTTAATCGACTCTTGGAGGGCTACACATCCCATAGAGAGGGAATATTCATGCCTTTCTCTGACTCACAATACATGGTCAAGAATTGATTATATTCTAGTAGCTGAACAGTTTTTTCTGAAAATAGAGTCGGTAGACATGGAACCCCCAGTCATAGCGGATCATGGACTGGTTCATATGGCAATGAGTTTTGGCAAAACAGGGGGCTCTGTTCCCGCTTGGAGATTCCCTTCCCACTTAATGCAGTCTCAATATTTGAAGTCTCAGGTGGAGACTTGGTGGGGGGAGTATCTAAGTGAGAACGAGTCATATGCAAATTCTAATCCCTCAGTCTTCTGGCAGGCCGCCAAAACTGTAATTAGGAGCAAATTGATTGCTTATGTATCCTCTCTTAAAAAACAACGTAATGCCTCCTATCTTGAACTGCAAGCCAATTTATCTAGTGCTTTTCAAACTTATAAATTATCTCCATCCCCAGAACATAAAACTTCTTACCTAACAGCTAAATTACATTTTAGTGAATTATTACAAAAAAGTGGGGATAACCACCTCTTCCAAGTTAACGCTAAGTTCTATAAATTTGGTAATAAGACAGGACGGCTCTTGACTAATCTACTACAGGGATCGAGGGGTCAGTCAGTGATCCACCCGCTGTTAAAGGCGGATGGATATCTCACTACTTCAGATAAACAAATTGCAGAGGTTATGAAATCTTTCTATGAAACCCTCTATTCTGTACCAGCTGAGAATTCTACACTAACCTCCCCTCCTACTACTATTAACCCTCCTCCTCTCCCCCCCTCCTCCCACTATCCCTCCGCTTACTGAGACTCGCTCTCACTTCCTCAGCTCCCTGACTCTTTTTGTTCAACCCTAACTGCACCAATCACCACTGAGGAAGTTTTACTAGCCATAAAACAGCTGAAACTTGCCAAATCCCCAGGACCTGACGGCTATACTAATGAATTTTATAAGATGATGAACTCGCACATTGCCCAACCCTTAGCTGCCTGTTTTAATCATATAATTAGCATTGGGAGTCTTCCTCTTCACTTCTCGGATGCTTTTATTAAAATTTTACCAAAGGCAGGCAGAAATCTTGCTCTCCCCGGATCATACAGACCCATCTCGTTATTAAACTCCGATTATAAGCTCTTTACAAAAATTTTGGCTGAAAGATTGAAACCTATTCTACCCATTATAATTCATAAAGACCAAACAGGATTTATTAGTGGGAGGCATTCAGTGGTGAACGTACGAAGAGTTCTGGCTGCAATACATCAAGCTGCTATCGCTACCCCATCTTCTTCCCCCTCAATTTTAATTACGTTAGATGCCGAAAAGGCCTTCGATCTTGTGCTATGGCCTCATTTGTTCAGTACTTTAGAAAAATTTGGCTTCCCTACTCAATTCATTGACATTCTCCGTCTGTTCTACTCTGCCCCTAAATCCCAGGTAGTATGCAATGGGCTCTTCTCTCCTGCCTTTACTTTACACAGAGGCAAGAGACAAGGATGCCCTTTGTCGCCCCTTTTGTTTGCCATCGCAATAGAACCATTAGCGGTGGCAATAAGATCGTCCCCTTTACTGACCGGAGTGGAGGTGGGAGCAGAGGAATTGAGGGTGAGTTTGTTTGCAGATGATACTCTTATCTTTCTATCTAATCCTCGGCGCTCTCTGCCAGCTTTACTTCATTTGCTACACTCTTTTGGTTTAGTTTCTGGATACCGAATTAATCTGTCCAAATCAGAGATTCTACCTCTGGGAGTGATACCTCCTGATTTGCTGACTGATCCCTCTATCCCCTTTACAGTTACATCGTCCCAGATAAAATACCTGGGTATACAAATTTGCTCTGACTTAAAGCGACTGTACTCTGTAAACTTCCACCCCATAATAACAAAACTAGCAACGAAGCTGGAGGCATGGAAAGACCTTCCTATCTCCCTTCTGGGTCGTCTAACGGTTATACACTCAATCCTCTTTCCTAAATTGTTCTATTGTATGCAGATGTTGCCGACTGCGTTGGTTCAATCTGACATACAAAAAATTGATGCCCTGTTTTCTAAATTTCTTTGGCAGGGTAAGCGCCCCAGGATTTCCAAAGCTAAACTCACAATGCCCAGGAGGGAAGGTGGGATGGGTTATCCCGATTTAAAGATGTATTCACATGCCGTATTCTATAGATATATCCAAGACTGGATATTAACCAAGTCTCATTATACGGGCCTTTCTCTTGATATGGAAATTTTCGCACCATATTCGCCCAGTGCCCTACTTCAATCACCACCCTCCCTTATACCCGCAGATTTACGCACTCATATTTTATTTGCAGATACTTACAAAACTTGGATTGCCGTTAATAAACATTGTAACAGCGACCCATACACTATGCTCTTCATCCCCTTATGGGGCAATCCCTCTCTCTCCCCTTCGCTAACAAATCCATGATTTAAAATATGGCGCTCCAAGGGGCTAGATTTATCATACAAGGTCTTTGACCCGGGAGGCCATTTGGCTTCTTTTGATACGATCTCCAGTTGCTTCTCGATACCTAACTGACATCTATTTATGTATTTACAAGTCCACCATTTCCTGATGAAAAGGAAAGCAGCCCCCTTAACAATATATAAGCCACAAATCACACAATCCCAGATTGACTCTATAGAGAAATTGTTTTATTTCCTTTTACACACTAATTATAAGGTGAAACATTTATACGCCCTGCTTATTGCCTTTAATAGTCGCAACCAATGGGAGATCTTGGTATCAAAATGGAAAATAGATATTCCTCTATTGACCACATTACAAGATCTGACTTCATCCTTTTCCCTCTCTATGAAAATATTGAAATCTGCTTATTTGCAGGAGGTGCATATTCGCACCATACATAGAGCATATATCACCACATATCAACGTAGACATATGGTCAAAGAGGAACTTGGTGATTGTGGTAAATGTACAGCGGTTAAAGCAGATTTTATGCATTGTACAGTATGTGGGATTGCTATAAAATTAGGCAGTTTTGGTGTAAAGTTATACAATTTGCCAATGACATGTTCCATCTTCATCTCTGTCCTGAACCAGCTGCCTGTTTGGGTATTAATTTCTCCAGTTGGTATCTGGGCAGGAATAAGAAATGTGTCTTACCTTTACTAATTACCCTATTAGCGGTATGTAAGAAATGTATATTGCTCCACTGGATTAAAAAATCATCTGCTCCCAGATTAGGAGACGTTAAATGCAAACTATTACAACTCTTGTATTATGAAAGGAAATATGCTTGTCATGACCTGGTTAATGGAGCCAGATCGTTCTCTACTAAATGGGCTCCATACATAAACACTCTTGACTTGACTACTCAGCAACATATAATTAAAGTTTTCAATGAGTATAAACCTCCACAGACATGTTGAGGTGATATATAGTATAGTATTATTCTTGCACAGGTATAGATTGTACTTAGCAAAACAAGGTCTAGGACACTGCCCCCCCCCCCCCCCACCCCACCCCATCCTTCCTCCTTCTCTCCCTTGCCCCCCTGTATGTCTCTTTTTGTTCTTCTGGTTTATTTTATTCTATACTGTAATGTTTCAATTGTTATAGATGGTCAGACAAAGAGACGATCACATTATTTGCTCTTGCTAAAATACCTCAGAACATTCATTTGTACGCTAGAAATTGATGTTTTATCTACATTGTACCCTTATTAACGATTACCTTTATTGTGATCTCTCACCTACCATTGCTGTATTGGTTACTGTATAATGTCTGACTGTTCTGCAGTATTTACTTTATGATGTAAATGGAAAATCTGAATAAATAAATATTTAAAAAAAAAAAAAAGATCCCACATTATCTATTGAATATCAATAGATTAGTAAATGAACAGGTACAGATGTGTCCTCTTACATTCTTGCTGCAGTCATGCTAAACAGCCCTTCAAGTGGCACTGGAGGGTCCTTTTTGCATCTTTTTCCGCGAAAATGCATCTTAGATGCAATGTGATGAAATAGGATGTAAGAGCAGCCTCTACTGATTAAAGTGATATGCAGCATGCCTACAGTCTGTGTGTGACTGCGACTGTATGGTGACTGCCATAAATTAAACTAGCTGCTGTACATTAAAACGGGGAATTTACCGTAGATTATTTGTCAAAACATGTGTGTTTCCCATTTGTTTGCATTCTTTATGTATCATATCTACGGTGGTGATAAAGTTAGCTATTATAGGTATGCCTGACGCTACACTTAAAAATAGCAGATAAAGGCTGTCCCGAAACGCGTTGGAGATACCTTGTGGCGCTGCCCACCCCCTGGACATTTGGCGGACTGTTTTTCTGATTACCTGGAAGGGAATTCGATCAGAGTAGCCACCAGCAGTGTATTTCCTGGGGTACCCTGCCTTTATTTGACACCTGCGGCTCCTCCACCTGCATCGGTAGGATCACATTCCCCCCATGGCCTGTTCCCAGTCCACTTGTTTTTTTTTATGTATTGCTTGTTTTTAGACAATGCATGTTAGTGTTGTATTGAATTCCATTTTATTTACCATACCAGTGTGTTTCAACATACACTTTCACACCTGGGTGTTGTCCATATGCATGGGTGACCGTGTGAGGGACCAGCACCATTGTAGAGAGAGCACACCCCGTTTTTCATTTTGCACTTTTGTACTGAGCCCTTGGGGAGCTCTGGCACTCTCCACACGGCCAGCTGTCTCAGTCCTATACAGCGCAGACTTGCTACCCCCGCCCTCCAGTTTGTAAAAATAGCAGAGTACAAGTCCAACATTTACTGAGGTTAAGAATCTTTGCAATTTTACTATCAATTTTGAATTTCCTGTCAAATCATTTTTTATGTTTTACCCCTTTGTAAGTCTTTACGCACATGTATTTTTCCTGGTATAACATTTCCCTTTATATTTATCATATGTATCATTCTTCATATCATTCTTAGTCATTGAATTATTCAAACTTTCAATCAGAATAAAGGATATGAAAATCAGAATACCCCATCCAATAATGCAACCCAAAAATCTCACATCTTGCATTGGGCAGAACAACATATTTGTGTTCATGATTATCTTAACAGAACTCTCTTATATTTATGTTTCTCTTCAGAGTTACTGCACTGGAAGAGACCCAAGTTGCTATATCCTGCCATGTATGGCACGGTTTTGCATGCCATAGACTCAGAAATTTAGACATGCCCTGTGATTTTTCTTAATTTTCTTCTTTAATATGTTATACATATTCTATTATGGCATACAAAATTTTTAATATCCATCCACTCACTACTCGTGAAAAACATCTTAGCCGTGTTTTGCCAAATTGAGAAAAATAGCAAAAATTTAAGTGGACACATCTGTATATTGAGCTGTATCAGGTTATAATTTTTTATGTGTTACATCAATTCATATCATCTTCTTTACTTTAGCAGCAGTTGGAGTTATCAGCAAAACGTTATAAGGTCCTTCCCACCGGTCTGTCAGGAAGCCTGATTTTAGGAAATTTCAGACTATCATCTCATCACCAGGTTAGACAGTAGATCATGGCAAGCACTTTCAATATGGCTTGGTTATGTACCAATCACAGTAACATTTATCTTCTTCAGCTGATTTCTTAGTAAGATTAAATAATTCAGTTAAGTAATTTCTCTTAAGATCATATGCCGGTGCAATAACAACATTGGGTAGATTTTCAAACAGTACCTCATAGAAGGGAATCATTATTATGATAGAATGCAGTGCTATTGGCAATGCTTCTTAACATTGCAAACTAATTTCTCTGTATATATAGGTTGTTTGGTCCTAATTGTCCCATAATAACATTCAACTTTGCCACTGGAATGTATATGATATACTGTATGTAGCTGTTGTTTTAGCCTGAGAAGTTGACAAATGTTTTTTCAAATACTAGTCCAGTTAACTGTGTGCCTTTGTCAGATGATAGTACGTAAGGTATACCATACCTACAGACAAATTCCTGTGTGATATTCTTAGCATACAAGGGGGAAAAAGTTGCAGGTGCACTATCTCACACTAGCTCAGCCTGTAATAACCAAAGGCATTTAGCATAATCCTGACCAAGGCTATGAGCTTACTCACCATGCCAAGGTAGCCTCTCATTGGGTACTAACACAATGAGAGGCTACCTTGGCATGGAGGGTAAGCTCATAGCCCTGGCCAGGATTATGCTAAATGCCTTTGGTTATTACAGGTTGAGCTAGTGTGAGATAGTGCACCTGCAACTTTTTTCCCTTGTATACTGTATCAAGTCTCAAGCAGAGAAGCACCTCATTACATAATTATGGTGTGCAAACTAGGGCCCCCCTCCTTGAGTTTCTTAGCAGTAATTGATGTTTTGAACTAGCCAAAGCCTATACATCAACCCACCCTAAAAATAAGTCTACAAATACCAAAACATACTAAAGCAATCTAACTTTGGAAGCTGCATTAAATTAATCTGTATGATTTGGAAATTACCAGATGTTTGGGGAGGATGTGAGAGTATGGTTATAACTGGCTATACTGCATTTTTCTGAAAGCAGGTAATATAGAAAGGACAGAATCTGATTGCAACTGATGCAAAGCTAGGAGCATACCAGTATGTCTGACTAATCATGGCCACCTTACCTGCATGGGATAGTCCTTGGGACATTTGTGCCAATGCAGACAAGAGTGATATGGGGGTTACAGATCTTCAGAGCTTCCAATTAGCCTTAATTTTCTTGTGTCCACTGTGAATTTTCCAACTTAGTTATTTCCTGTAAATTAGAAGCTTTTTGCATTTTGATTAATATTTATTCACTTGTTATACATATCATTCATAAACATGCAAACATTTTTATTTACAATTTATCTTTGTGCTGATGCTTTTGCAGTAATATCTGCTGCATGATTTTTATTAGTAGACTCTTGTTCGGTCATCTAGGCTTGACATTTGATAACCACAATCTGGGACAACAAAAATATAGCTTCTATTAACTACTGTACTGCTGTTGCATTTGCAATAAGGTTTCCTGTTGCTCTCATAAAGGGAGTAAATCAGACCTGATTGCTAGGGTGCATTTTTTGCATCCCTGCAATTAGGTAGTCACCGCCTGCAGGGGAAGGGGGAATTCGCTGTGCAGGTGTGCGAATGCATATGCAGGAGAGTGTTACAATTCACCTGCCTCTTATATTTGGCAGGTGAATTACAAGAAGAGGTTTACCACTGGAGATACAGGCAGATGCAGAGTGGCACAGAAATGGTTAACCAGACTTAACTGTGGAATACTGTATTAATTTGAGCGAGTTCTAGCAGAATTTTAAGTTTAGCAGACTATGGACTTTCCCTTTAAGATAGGAATGTGCAGCACCATACTTTAACACTGATTATGGACAGCAGATGAGTAGTTACACAGCTATGAGCCAAGGCTTGAATTCAGGACCAGAATGTATCACAATCACAATTGCAGGTAATGAATGTCCACAGATGTAAGGGAATACTGTACTAAGTACTTTATTGTAGCAGTGATATAATAATGTATGGCAAAGAAATCACAGTAACAATCCAAGGTACAATATGAGCAGAGAGTAAATGGTTATCCAGAATGAGACTTGCAGCAGAATAATGAAATAGTTGAACAAGAATCCAGAGTAATATAATCCACATAATTTAGATTGCAGAATTTGCACAATAAATCAGAAATGTATGCAGCATAGAGGAAGTCCACAGTAGTATGTAAACATAGGTAATGAATGCTTAGAGAATCCACAGGGCACAGTGAAAGTCCATAATACTTAGCTGAGGTTGTCCTGGAACACAAACTGACAAGAACAGGAGTTGCTGGATAACATAAACTGGCAGACCAGGTTTCTCGGCATGAACTGGAGCTAGGACGAAGACATCAGACAATGCAGATAGTTAAGGCAGGAAAATAATAGAATATCACTGGCATGGGAGAACTCAGCTAGCTGGTTTTTTAGCAGCCACACTAACCAATGAACAAGGCCAGGCTGGGAGTGTTGGCTCTAATTACAAACCCTGTGCACCTGCTGAGCTGCATGTACACAAAGCCAAAGGAACAGAAAATACAGATGGATCAGTTGACACCAGGTACATACTGAACAGAATCATAACAGAGAGCTGCACAAGCAGAAATTTGTGCAGTATATGCACAGCCCAGGACTTACTCAGCTGCTGTGATGATTTGGGCTGGAGCAGACGTCACAAAAATTCCCACATAATGCCTGGTCCCTCCTGCATTTTTCTGGACACTCCCTGAAAACGATCAGTTGCCCACAAATGCTCTCTTCCTGTAAATCTTCTTGCGATCACCGGTGCAATTGGATTTTTGTGCACCATCCCGTCGCTTACCGGTACTCCCTGTCACTGCGGACTGTCACGCCTGTGTATTGCGGTGCATATGCATGCTCAGTTCAGACATGATCACCTGCTGTGCAAAAACGCACAGCAGCAATGAGGTCTGAATTAGCCCCAAAGTCTCTTTGTGCATCAAAATCATGCACAACACCAAAGGAGTATATACTATCTTTCTAGATAGTTACTTTTTTTTGCCAAAAGGCATTCTTTTGTTGGTGTTTTTATTTATGCTATCTGTGCTAAGTGTAGTGGTATCATCTACCACAGCATACCTTCTTTGTGTTATCCCATTTTCAAAGTATACTAAATCAGGGTTCTGAAGTTGTCCCTCTTTCAAAACTACCCTTGGACTGGATTGTTCATCTGCATATTTTAAATAATCATGAGAGGGATACACTTTTCTTCCCTCATTCCTCTCCCTGAAACTCAACAATTTAATTAACTGGTTGTAGATTAGCTGAGTTCAAAATATTACATATGATTAGCATAAAGTTAGTAGGCATAAAGAAGGTTGTTAAGGGTGAAGGTGTGTAATGTCTACATTTCTGACAAGTTAGTAGAGCTGTTACTGCATATGACGCATACTGTACATTATAAGATAGCATCAAAACAGTGTTTTAAGATTTGTCCACAAGTAGTGCAGATGCTGCTATTGATCTAAGATATACCATATATACATATTATTTTGTTTGTAATGCAGAGGTTAATGCCTGGAGTTAAACCAGGTGCTTACCTAACTGACTCTCTGTGACTCCTGGTTTCCTTCCAGTAATTCAGACTGGTTAGGAAGGTAATATTTTTTTTTTATATTTGTCCAGTACAGCTGCTGGAACTCATCCACTGAAGATTTTATGTATGTGATGTTCATCATCAAAATCTTAGGAACAGGATTGTGCCTATAGTGTGAGTTGTGGCATGGGATCAACTCTTTTGTTTAATGTTGGGGAAGTCACCTTGGTTTGTGTGTGTAAATTTTGGACATTAACTTTGCTGTGTGAAGACAACCAGGTTTGTCAAAGGGTGGGCGGTATTAATTACCCTTGTCTGGACTTGTTGAAGGGGCCCAATAGGAAACTGGGCCTGCTGCTAAGGAACAGATTTGCCATACTCTCTTAGACCCCAAGATTCTGCAGCTACAGTATGTCAACAACCCTTTTGACATCTGTTTATTTTAAATTCTGTATTACAAACATGGTTGCTGTACCTTTTTCTCTTGCTGCTTACATAATGGCTTGCTAAATCTACAGGCTTTATGAGGAGGGGAATAAGGACTGAAATCCAAACCTGGTAATAGAGATTCTTATTGTTGATAGCAAGCCAATGGTGAGCCATACAACATAAAAGTTTAAAACTACTGATTATTTTTATAGTATACTTTATATTAACAGTATTTAAAAAAAATGCGCTGTGTATCCAAAATAAAGTGTCATAAGTAGCTGAATACTTAATTAAGTTTGAGTATATGTAAGTACAGTACCCTGTTTTCTATGGAATGGATTGTCAGGTGGGTTTGGAATTAAAAGGAGGTGGCATGTTTCAGATTACCAGTGTTGAATGAAAAGGTTAGCCTGTTAGGTGTTAGTGGGAGGGGTTTTAGGGTATGTATAAATAGTCAGAAAGAGGTTACATTTGCCTCTAAGTTCCCTGTCTGCATTGACTCCCCCACTGATGCTTGTTGGAGGTCATTTTAGATGCAATAGATAATAGCGGACTCTCTGTCATCTCCATGGTGTCAGGCACTGGGGACAGCTTGTGTCTGCTAAAGTACACACTGCAGATCTTGACAATAAGCATGAGTCCTCTTTTCTGTGCAGCCAGCTGCTGTATACCTAAATGTGGCCCAGAGACTGGAGTTGTCCAGGGGCCCCTTCTGATCTTCATAAAAAAATTCACATACAGGTTGCAGCCTCCCTACTGCTCACATATCTTTACCAGCTCAAGGGCAGCCTCTTAATAACCCTGTGTGCAGGGGTAGTTATAACCAGTGTTGCACTGGGGCATGCGGGGCCCACAGGGAGAATGCGGTGGTAGTTCCCATGCTTAGAGGCTTGGCTAACCATTAGTGAGTGCAAGGTCTAGACCAGGTTTGGAGACACACAGTGCACACTCTGCACTGCTCCCCTGTGCTTCTGGCATGGCCTCCCAAAATGGGAGGGGCCTTAAAAAATGGCATGGCCTCAAGGGGATCTCCATTTCTTCACTCCGGGGGCGTGTCCAGCATCCCCAGAGATGGCTGCCCCCAGAGACTTCGCAGTGTGTGTGCCGGCTCTTCATGTGTTACAGGTGCTGAGTGCTGCATGTGAAAATTACACTGCAGCACCCAGCTTCTGTCACTGCAGAACAGCCAGCACTTTGGTGTCACCCTTTACAAGGGTGACGCTTGGGTGTGGTCCGCACCCCCCCTTCCCGCACCAGGGATATGATGTCACTGTCTAGACCCTTTGATAAATATATATAGTAAATACTACTAGTGCATGCATGATAATGCCCCAGATTAATAACAGCAGTGCTCTCTAGAAAATACACCACAGTCCTGTGCTGTATAAGATAACATATGTATAATGTATAATTCAATGCACAGTATGGAAAATGACCTCTAGAGGAGGCAGTGGAGCCAACTGGGGGTTTCTTATGTGCCCTTGTGGGCCAGTACAACCTTGGTTATGACTGCACCCAGTCCTCACCCAGGTTCCCCCACACACCTTTTTTCCAATTACTAATAATATTAATTGAATCATTATAAGAAACTCAAAATAATTTAATTTAATACAGAATATTTAAAACATTTACTATTTATCTATTTATTATGCTTCAGTTATTTACATTTTCATTATTTAATTTGATGTACTGTATATCTGCAAATTTCTTTCAAAATAAACATTAACATGTTGTGTCAGGCTGGTCCACTGCTACACCAACTGAAGAAGTCCAACCACTTTACCCTGTTCCTACTACTTTTTTTGCAGTATGTCATTAACCTCCAATTTGGTGGCCAGCGTACCAAAAAAAGGGCCCCTTCCTTTCTCTGAACCCCCCTCAGTCTCACCCTTTATTCCCTTGCAGTGTAATTATGTACCCCATTCTGTGTTTCTTACGCAGTTGTCAAATTCACAGGTAGATGAAGAGGCAGGATCATTGTTGATGGCATGCAGCAGTGTGCTTGATTTTCTGTGAGCTGTATTGGGCACACTGTGCACCAAGGGATATTCTTCAGTCTCCATGGTTAATATGGCCAGACCATCCAGACCTGTATCAGATGAGCATGTTAGTGCAGTTACATCCAGCAAACCACATCCGCACAATTTTCCAGAGTCTGGAGTGATTCTTTCATTACTTTTACAGGTGTAATGAGTGTGTATATTTTTGGTTATAGTAGTATATGCAGGGCTATTGTTGCTCCTAGACTGGATGGATGGGAAACGTTATGTTGCACACAGATATACAAGTGTTGCATAGTAAATTAATCAGCACAGTCTTGTGTTGCATCCTAGTTACCGACTCATTTTCAGGTAAAAAAAAAGTCTGCCAGTGTTTGCGGAGTCACACGGGACCTTTGGCAGATTGGTACAACTGCAGCAATAATGCCTGAGGACTCATCTGTACTTCATATTTTGGGGCAGTTTCTGTGTTGCGAGGGTCTTGGATAGGCATGTGCTTGATTGTCTTTAGCAAGAGGTTTTCACAGTTTTCATAACCAGGGCGGGATGTACTAAGGGAAAAATGCGGTAAAACCCCCGTTTTCAGGGCTTTTACCACATTTTCAAATGTACAAAGACCCCACCGCCAGTTTTTCACCGCCCAGGGTATCGCCATCTCTGGATGGCGATACCCTATAGAAGCCTATGGGCTTCTTATTGCCGGCCTCCGCAACCCGCAGCCTCCGCCGCCCCCGGCATACCTTCCTCTAGGCAGCCCTGGTCCCGGAAGGTAAATCTCTTCCTCCCCCTAGCAATACATCTGGAGGTCTTTCCGGATGCGGGCAGTGTGAAGACCTCTGGGAGGTGACAGAGACACCACCTCACTGGTATTGCGGGGGGCCTCCGTCACTGCATTGCGATGTTGATCGGATATGCTAGTACATATGCGATCAACATCGCTGCGGTAGGTGGCAAGGGGCGCGATGTATTTTAATACATCCCGCCCCCAGTCCTTCTTTTTTTTACGGCTCACAACTACTTGCAATCGAGTTTTCTTGTGTGATGTTTTTGTTTAATTACATTTTTCACTGTACGAACTGGAATTTAGCTGGGTGCATTTTCTAGAGGTTACATAATGGGTTGCAATTTGAATCTTGTTGCCTGACTACTCCAAAATATATCACACTTACAATAGCTAATTTGAAATGGAGCTGGTTTCTGTTGTAAAATTCCCTAGAGAAGGAAACAAGTGTTGATTTGTATTACCCACTGCCTGTGGTAAAATTCACATAATGAATATGTATATACATACATTATTATTATTATTATTATTATTATTATTAACAGTTTCTTATATAGCGCAGCATATTCCGTTGCGCTTTACAATTAGAACAACAGTAATAGAACAAAACTGGGTAAAAACAGACAGACAGAGGTAGGAAGGCCCTGCTCACAACCTTACTATCTATAGGACATGTGTAGCACACAGAACTGTGTCATTTACACATTGATTCACAAACTGTCAATTAAAGTACAATCAAAGTTTTACAGTCAGAATGTTCAAACATTGAAACATGCTTAAATGGAGCAGGACAGTATTTCAGGATAACCTTGATTTCAGTAATATCAGCTTCGGAGTATATAAGCTCATTCGTTTTAAAGATTGCAAATGAGAAAATTTTATATTGTTCTACTAATATTTGTATTTGTACTACCGTGCTGTCTTTGAACAGAAATATTATGCAAGTTATGCAAAATTAAGGATGGTCTTGGGTCTGCTGGTATGTGCAATTCCTGCACAGTGAATATAATAAAATAACCAGGAACCAAAATTTATACTTAAATCATGTATGATTTTTATTTATAACTACAAATCTTGATACACAAAACTGCTAATTTTTGCCAGTAAAATAAGCTTTTTTAAAGCATGCCAATTAAAGGTTACTTTTTATTAATGGCATGGATTGACTTTATATTTATTGAAGAGTGCCCCCAGAATAGTCTTCTTTTATCTCCAGTAGTGATGTGCACCGGAAATTTTTCGGGTTTTGTGTTTTGGTTTTGGGTTCGGTTCCGCGGCCGTGTTTTGGATTCGGACGCGTTTTGGCAAAACCTCACCGAAATTTTTTTGTTGGATTCGGGTGTTTTTTTCAAAAAACCCTCAAAAACAGCTTAAATCATAGAATTTGGGGGTCATTTTGATCCCAAAGTATTATTATCCTCAATAACCATAATTTCCACTCATTTTCAGTCTATTCTGAACACCTCACACCTCACAATATTATTTTTAGTCCTAAAATTTGCACCGAGGTAGCTGTGTGACTAAGCTAAGCGACCCAAGTGGCCGACACAAACACCTGGCCCATCTAGGAGTGGCACTGCAGTGTCAGATAGGATGGCACTTGAAAAAAATACTCCCCAAACAGCACATGACGCAAAGAAAAAAAGAGGCGCACCAAGGTCGCTGTGTGACTAAGCTAAGCGACACAAGTGGCCGACACAAACACCTGTCCCATCTAGGAGTGGCGCTGCAGTGTCACGCAGGATGGCCCTTCCAAAAAATACTCCCCAAACAGCACATGACGCAAAGAAAAAAAGAGGTGCAATGAGGTAGCTGTGTGACTAAGCTCAGCAACCCAAGTGGCCGACACAAACACCTGGCCCATCTTGGAGTGGCACTGCAGTGTCACGCAGGATGGCCCTTCAAAAAAATACTCCTCAAACAGCACATGACGCAAAGAAAAAAAGAGGCGCAATGAGGTAGCTGTGTGACTAAGATAAGCGACCCAAGTGGCCGACACAAACACCTGGCCCATCTAGGAGTGGCACTGCAGTGTCACGCAGGATGGCCCTTCAAAAAAATACTCCCCAAACAGCACATGACGCAAAGAAAAAAAGAGGCGCAATGAGGTAGCTGTGTGACTAAGATAAGCGACCCAAGTGGCCGACACAAACACTTGGCCCATCTAGGAGTGGCACTGCAGTGTCACGCAGGATGGCCCTTCAAAAAAATACTCCCCAAACAGCACATGACGCAAAGAAAAAAAGAGGCGCAATGAGGTAGCTGTGTGACTAAGATAAGCGACCCAAGTGGCCGACACAAACACCTGGCCCATCTAGGAGTGGCACTGCAGTGTCACGCAGGATGGCCGTTCAAAAAAATACTCCCCAAACAGCACATGACGCAAAGAAAAAAAGAGGCGCAATGAGGTAGCTGTGTGACTAAGATAAGCGACCCAAGTGGCCGACACAAACACCTGGCCCATCTAGGAGTGGCACTGCAGTGTCACGCAGGATGGCCCTTCAAAAAAATACTCCCCAAACAGCACATGACGCAAAGAAAAAAAGAGACGCAATGAGGTAGCTGTGTGACTAAGATTAGCGACCCAAGTGGCCGACACAAACACCTGGCCCATCTAGGAGTGGCACTGCAGTGTCACGCAGGATGGCCCTTCAAAAAAATACTCCCCAAACAGCACATGACGCAAAGAAAAAAAGAGGCGCAATGAGGTAGCTGTGTGACTAAGATAAGCGACCCAAGTGGCCGACACAAACACCTGGCCCATCTAGGAGTGGCACTGCAGTGTCACGCAGGATGGCCCTTCAAAAAAATGCTCCCCAAACAGCACATGACGCAAAGAAAAAAAGAAGCGCAATCAGGTAGCTGTGTGACTAAGATAAGCGACCCAAGTGGCCGACACAAACACCTGGCCCATCTAGGAGTGGCACTGCAGTGTCACGCAGGATGGCCCTTCAAAAAAATACTCCCCAAACAGCACATGACGCAAAGAAAAATGAAAGAAAAAAGAGGTGCAAGATGGAATTGTCCTTGGGCCCTCCCACCCACCCTTATGTTGTATAAACAGGACATGCACACTTTAACGAACCCATCATTTCAGCGGCAGGGTCTGCCACACGACTGTGACTGAAATGACTGGTTGGTTTGGGCCCCCACCAAAAAAGAAGCAATCAATCTCTACTTGCACAAACTGGCTCTACAGAGGCAAGATGTCCACCTCATCATCATCGTCCGATTCATCACCCCTTTCACTGTGTACATCCCCCTCCTCACAGATTATTAATTCGTCCCCACTGGAATCCACCATGTAAGGTCCCCGTGTACTTTCTGGAGGCAATTGCTGCTGGTGAATGTCTCCACGGAGGAATTGATTATAATTCATTTTAATGAACATCATCTTCTCCACATTTTCTGGAAGTAACCTCGTACGCCGATTGCTGACAAGGTGAGCGGCGGCACTAAACACTCTTTCGGAGTACACACTGGAGGGAGGGCAACTTAGTTAGAATAAAGCCAGTTTCTGCAAGGGCCTCCAAATTGCCTCTTTTTCCTGCCAGTATACGTACGGACTGTCTGAGGTGCCTACTTGGATGCGGTCACTCATATAATCCTCCACCATTCTTTCAATGGTGACAGAATCATATGCAGTGACAGTAGACGACATGTCAGTAATCGTTGGCAGGTCCTTCAGTCCGGACCAGATGTCAGCACTCGCTCCAGACTGCCCTGCATCACCGCCAGCGGGTGGGCTCGGAATTCGTAGCCTTTTCCTCGCACCCCCAGTTGCGGGAGAATGTGAAGGAGGAGATGTTGACGGGTCACGTTCCGCTTGACTTGACAATTTTCTCACCAGCAGGTCTTTGAACCTCTGCAGACTTGTGTCTGCCGGAAAGAGAGATACAACGTAGGTTTTAAATCTAGGATCGAGCACGGTGGCCAAAATGTAGTGCTCTGATTTCAACAAATTGACCACCCGTGAATCCTGGTTAAGCGAATGAAGGGCTCCATCCACAAGTCCCACATGCCTAGCGGAATCGCTCTGTTTTAGCTCCTCCTTCAATGCCTCCAGCTTCTTCTGCAAAAGCCTGATGAGGGGAATGACCTGACTCAGGCTGGCAGTGTCTGAACTGACTTCACGTGTGGCAAGTTCAAAAGGTTGCAGAACCTTGCACAACGTTGAAATCATTCTTCACTGCGCTTGAGACAGGTGCATTCCACCTCCTTTGCCTATATCGTGGCCAGATGTATAGGCTTGAATGGCCTTTTGCTGCTCCTCCATCCTCTGAAGCATATAGAGGGTTGAATTCCACCTCGTTACCACCTCTTGCTTCAGATGATGGCAGGGCAGGTTCAGGTGTTTTTGGTGGTGCTCCAGTCTTCTGTACGCGGTGCCTGTACGCTGAAAGTGGCCCGCAATTCTTCTGGCCACCGACAGCATCTCTTGCACGCCCCTGTCGTTTTTTAAAAAATTCTGCACCACCAAATTCAAGGTATGTGCAAAACATGGGACGTGCTGGAATTTGCCCAGATGTAATGCACGCACAATATTGCTGGCGTTGTCCGATGCCACAAATCCCCAGGAGAGTCCAATTGGGGTAAGCCATTCTGCGATGATCTTCCTCAGTTTCCGTAAGAGGTTTTCAGCTGTGTGCGTATTCTGGAAAGCGGTGATACAAAGCGTAGCCTGCCTAGGAACGAGTTGGCGTTTGCAAGATGCTGCTACTGGTGCCGCCGCTGCTGTTCTTGCAGCGGGAGGCAATACATCTACCCAGTGGGCTGTCACAGTCATATAGTCCTGAGTCTGCCCTGCTCCACTTGTCCACATGTCCGTGGTTAAGTGGACATTGGGTACAACTGCATTTTTTAGGACACTGGTGACTCTTTTTCTGACGTCCGTGTACATTCTCGGTATCGCCTGCCTAGAGAAGTGGAACCTAGATGGTATTTGGTAACGGGGGCACACTACCTCAAGCAATTCTCTAGTACCCCGTGAACTAACGGCGGATACTGGACGCACGTCTAACACCAACATAGTTGTCAAGGCCTGAGTTATCCGCTTTGCAACAGGATGACTGCTGTGATATTTCATCTTCCTCGCAAAGGACTGTTGGACAGTCAATTGCTTACTGGAAGTAGTACAAGTGGTCTTCCGACTTCCCCTCTGGGATGACGATCGACTCCCAGCAGCAACAGCAGCACCAGCAGCAGTAGGCGTTACACTCTAGGATGCATCGGAGGAATCCCAGGCAGGAGAGAACTCGTCAGACTTGCCAGTGACATGGCCTGCAGGACTATTGGCTTTCCTGGGTAAGGAGGAAATTGACACTGAGGGAGTTGGTGGTGTGGTTTGCGGGAGCTTAGTTACAAGAGGAAGGGATTTACTGGTCAGTGGACTGCTTCCGCTGTCGCCCAAAGTTTTTGAACTTGTCACTGACTTATTATGAATGCGCTGCAGGTGACGTATAAGGGAGGATGTTCCGAGGTGGTTAACATCCTTACCCCTACTTATTACAGCTTGACAAAGGCAACACACGGCTTGACACCAGTTGTCCGCATTTCTGTTGAAATAATTCCACACTGAAGAGCTGATTTTTTTGTATTTTGACCAGGCATGTCAATGGTCATATTCCTCCCACGGACAACAGGTGTCTCCCCGGGTGCCTGACTTAAACAAACCACCTCACCATCAGAATCCTCCTTGTCAATTTCCTCCCCAGCGCCAGCAACACCCATATCCTCATCCTGGTGTACTTCAACACTGACATCTTCAATTTGACTATCTGGAACTGGACTGCGGGTGCTCCTTCCAGCACTTGCAGGGGGCGTGCAAATGGTGGAAGGCGCAAGCTCTTCCCGTCCAGTGTTGGGAAGGTCAGGCATCGCAACCGACACAATTGGACTCTCCTTGGGGATTTGTGATTTCGAAAAACGCACAGTTCTTTGCTGTGCTTTTGCCAGCTTAAGTCTTTTCTTTTTTCTAGCGAGAGGATGAGTGCTTCCATCCTCATGTGAAGCTGAACCACTAGCCATGAACATAGGCCAGGGCCTCAGCCGTTCCTTGCCACTCCGTGTCGTAAATGGCATATTGGCAAGTTTACGCTTCTCCTCAGACGCTTTTTATTTTGATTTTTGGGTCATTTTACTGATCTTTTGTGTTTTGGATTTTACATGCTCTGTACTATGACATTGGGCATCGGCCTTGGCAGACGACGTTGATGGCATTTCATCGTCTCGGCCATCACTAGTGGCAGCAGCTTCAGCACGAGGTGGAAGTGGATCTTGATCTTACCCTATTTTTTTAACCTCCACATTTTTGTTCTCCATATTTTAATGCGCACAACTAAAAGCCACCACAGGTATACAATGTAGATGGATGGATAGTATAGTATTATATTACTTATGGAGGACGAGTGCACTGACGACACAGTGGTAGGTACAGCCGTGGCCTACCGTACTGCTATATATATATATATAATATACTGTATAATAATAACGGACCTGGTGGACACTGTCAGCAGACTGCTAAACTAGTATGAAGAAAAAAAAAAACACCACAGGTATACAATGTAGATGGATGGATAGTAGAGTATTATATGACTTATGGATGACGAGTGCACTGATGACACAGAGGTAGGTACAGCCGTGGCCTACCGTACTGCTATATATATATATATATATATATATATATATATATATATTATACTGTATAATAATAACGGACCTGGTGGACACTGTCAGCAGACTGCTAAACTAGTATGAAGAAAAAAAAAGCCACCACAGGTATACAATGTAGATGGATGGATAGTATAGTATTATATTACTTATGGAGGATGAGTGCACTGACGTCACAGAGGTAGGTACAGCCGTGGCCTACCGTACTGCTATATATATATATATATATATATATAATATACTGTATAATAATAACGGACCTGGTGGACACTGTCAGCAGACTGCTAAACTAGTATGAAGAAAAAAAAAACCACCACAGGTATACAATGTAGATGGATGGATAGTATAGTATTATATTACTTATGGACGACGAGTGCACTGATGACACAGAGGTAGGTACAGCCGTGGCCTTCCGTACTGCTATATATATATATATATATATATTATACTGTATAATAATAACGGACCTGGTGGACACTGTCAGCAGACTGCTAAACTAGTATGAAGAAAAAAAAAGCCACCACAGGTATACAATGTAGATGGATGGATAGTATAGTATTATATTACTTATGGAGGACGAGTGCACTGACGACACAGAGGTAGGTACAGCCGTGGCCTACCGTACTGCTATATATATATATAATATACTGTATAATAATAACGGACCTGGTGGACACTGTCAGCAGACTGCTAAACTAGTATGAAGAAAAAAAAAACCACCACAGGTATACAATGTAGATGGATGGATAGTATAGTATTATATTACTTATGGACGACGAGTGCACTGACGACACAGAGGTAGGTACAGCCGTGGCCTACCGTACTGTTATATATATATAATATACTGTATAATAATAATAACGGACATGGTGGACACTGTCAGCAGACTGCTAAACTAGTATGAAGAAAAAAAAAGCCACCACAGGTATACAATGTAGATGGATGGATAGTATAGTATTATATTACTTATGGAGGACGAGTGCACTGACGACACAGAGGTAGGTACAGCCGTGGCCTACCGTACAGCTATATATATATATAATATACTGTATAATAATAACGGACCTGGTGGACACTGTCAGCAGACTGCTAAACTAGTATGAAGAAAAAAAAACCACCACAGGTATACAATGTAGATGGATGGATAGTATAGTATTATATTACTTATGGACGACGAGTGCACTGACGACACAGAGGTAGGTACAGCCGTGGCCTACCGTACTGCTATATATATATATATATATATATATATAAAATATACTGTATAATAATAACGGACCTGGTGGACACTGTCAGCAGACTGCTAAACTAGTATGAAGAAAAAAAAAGCCACCACAGGTATACAATGTATATGGATGGATAGTATAGTATTATATTACTTATGGAGGACGAGTGCACTGACTACACAGAGGTAGGTACAGCCGTGGCCTACCGTACTGCTATATATATATATAATATACTGTATAATAATAACGGACCTGGTGGACACTGTCAGCAGACTGCTAAACTAGTATGAAGAAAAAAAAAACCACCACAGGTATACAATGTAGATGGATGGATAGTATAGTATTATATTACTTATGGACGACGAGTGCACTGATGACACAGAGGTAGGTACAGCCGTGGCCTACCGTACTGCTATATATATATATATATATATATAATATACTGTATAATAATAACGGACCTGGTGGACACTGTCAGCAGACTGCTAAACTAGTATGAAGAAAAAAAAAGCCACCACAGGTATACAATGTAGATGGATGGATAGTATAGTATTATATTACTTATGGAGGACGAGTGCACTGACGACACAGAGGTAGGTACAGCCGTGGCCTACCGTACTGCTATATATATATATATATATATATATAATATACTGTATAATAATAATAACGGACCTGGTGGACACTGTCAGCAGACTGCTAAACTAGTATGAAGAAAAAAAAGCCACCACAGGTATACAATGTAGATGGATGGATAGTATAGTATTATATTACTTATGGAGGACGAGTGCACTGACGACACAGAGGTAGGTACAGCCGTGGCCTACCGTACTGCTATATATATATATAATATACTGTATAATAATAACGGACCTGGTGGACACTGTCAGCAGACTGCTAAACTAGTATGAAGAAAAAAAACCCCACCACAGGTATACAATGTAGATGGATGGATAGTATAGTATTATATTACTTATGGACGACGAGTGCACTGACGACACAGAGGTAGGTACAGCCGTGGCCTACCGTACTGCTATATATATATATATATAATATACTGTATAATAATAATAACGGACCTGGTGGACACTGTCAGCAGACTGCTAAACTAGTATGAAGAAAAAAAAAAGCCACCACAGGTATACAATGTAGATGGATGGATAGTATAGTATTATATTACTTATGGAGGACGAGTGCACTGACGACACAGAGGTAGGTACAGCCGTGGCCTACCGTACTGCTATATATATATATATATATATATATATATATATATATATATATATATATACTGTATAATAATAACGGACCTGGTGGACACTGTCAGCAGACTGCTAAACTAGTATGAAGAAAAAAAAAACCACCACAGGTATACAATGTAGATAGATGGATAGTATAGTATTATATTACTTATGGACGACGAGTGCACTGACGACACAGAGGTAGGTACAGCCGTGGCCTACCGTACTGCTATATATATAATATACTGTATAATAATAACGGACCTGGTGGACACTGTCCGCAGACTGCTAAACTAGTATGAAGAAAAAAAAAGCCACCACAGGTATACAATGTAGATGGATGGATAGTATAGTATTATATTACTTATGGACGACGAGTGCACTGACGACACAGAGGTAGGTACAGCCGTGGCCTACCGTACTGCTATATATATATATATATATATAATATACTGTATAATAATAATAACGGACCTGGTGGACACTGTCAGCAGACTGCTAAACTAGTATGAAGAAAAAAAAAAGCCACCACAGGTATACAATGTAGATGGATGGATAGTATAGTATTATATTACTTATGGAGGACGAGTGCACTGACGACACAGAGGTAGGTACAGCCGTGGCCTACCATACTGCTATATATATATATATATATAATATACTGTATAATAATAACGGACCTGGTGGACACTGTCAGCAGACTGCTAAACTAGTATGAAGAAAAAAAAAACCCACCACAGGTATACAATGTAGATAGATGGATAGTATAGTATTATATTACTTATGGACGACGAGTGCACTGACGACACAGAGGTAGGTACAGCCGTGGCCTACCGTACTGCTATATATATAATATACTGTATAATAATAACGGACCTGGTGGACACTGTCAGCAGACTGCTAAACTAGTATGAAGAAAAAAAAAGCCACCACAGGTATACAATGTAGATGGATGGATAGTATAGTATTATATTACTTATGGACGACGAGTGCACTGACGACACAGAGGTAGGTACAGCCATGGCCTACCGTACTGCTATATATATAATATACTGTATAATAATAAAGGACCTGGTGGACACTGTCAGCAGACTGCTAAACTAGTATGAAGAAAAAAATAAGCTACCACAGGAGTGTTTTTCAGGCAATCAAACGTATACTGGACTGGTGGTCACTGTCAGCAAAACTGTGCACTGTACTCCTGCTATAACTGCTCCCCAGTCCCCACAATTAGGCAGTGTGAGCAGTGCACTCAGCACAGATATATGCAGCAGTGCAGCACACTGAGTGAGCACAGATATGGTGGAGCGTTTATTTCAGGCAGAGAAACAACGGATTAAACTCACTGGTGGTATAATCAAAACCCTGCACTGTACTCCCTAACAGCTGCTCCCCGTCCCCAATCCTCCCCACAATTATAACTAAGTCACTCAGTCTTTTCTACTATAACGGAGAGGACGCCAGCCACGTCCTCTCCATATCAATCTCAATGTACGTGTGAAAATGGCGGCGACGCGCGGCTGCTTATATAGAATCCGAATCTCGCGAGAATCCGTCAGCGGGATGATGACGTTCGGGCGCGCTCGGTTTACCCGAGCCACACGGGAGAATCCGAGCACGGCTCGGACCCGTGTAAAAAGTAGAGATGAGCGCCTGAAATTTTTCGGGTTTTGTGTTTTGGTTTTGGGTTCGGTTCCGCGGCCGTGTTTTGGGTTCGAACGCGTTTTGGCAAAACCTCACCGAATTTTTTTTGTCGGATTCGGGTGTGTTTTGGATTCGGGTGTTTTTTTCAAAAAACACTAAAAAACAGCTTAAATCATAGAATTTGGGGGTCATTTTGATCCCAAAGTATTATTAACCTCAAAAACCATAATTTACACTCATTTTCAGTCTATTCTGAATACCTCACACCTCACAATATTATTTTTAGTCCTAAAATTTGCACCGAGGTCGCTGTGTGAGTAAGATAAGCGACCCTAGTGGCCGACACAAACACCGGGCCCATCTAGGAGTGGCACTGCAGTGTCACGCAGGATGTCCCTTCCAAAAAACCCTCCCCAAACAGCACATGACGCAAAGAAAAAAAGAGGCGCAATGAGGTAGCTGTGTGAGTAAGATTAGCGACCCTAGTGGCCGACACAAACACCGGGCCCATCTAGGAGTGGCACTGCAGTGTCACGCAGGATGGCCCTTCCAAAAAACCCTCCCCAAACAGCACATGACGCAAAGAAAAAAAGAGGCGCAATGAGGTAGCTGTGTGAGTAAGATTAGCGACCCTAGTGGCCGACACAAACACCGGGCCCATCTAGGAGTGGCACTGCAGTGTCACGCAGGATGTCCCTTCCAAAAAACCCTCCCCAAACAGCACATGACGCAAAGAAAAAAAGAGGCGCAATGAGGTAGCTGTGTGAGTAAGATTAGCGACCCTAGTGGCCGACACAAACACCGGGCCCATCTAGGAGTGGCACTGCAGTGTCACGCAGGATGTCCCTTCCAAAAAACCCTCCCCAAACAGCACATGACGCAAAGAAAAAAAGAGGCGCAATGAGGTAGCTGACTGTGTGAGTAAGATTAGCGACCCTAGTGGCCGACACAAACACCGGGCCCATCTAGGAGTGGCACTGCAGTGTCACGCAGGATGTCCCTTCCAAAAAACCCTCCCCAATCAGCACATGATGCAAAGAAAAAGAAAAGAAAAAAGAGGTGCAAGATGGAATTGTCCTTGGGCCCTCCCACCCACCCTTATGTTGTATAAACAAAACAGGACATGCACACTTTAACCAACCCATCATTTCAGTGACAGGGTCTGCCACACGACTGTGACTGATATGACGGGTTGGTTTGGACCCCCCCAAAAAAGAAGCAATTAATCTCTCCTTGCACAAACTGGCTCTACAGAGGCAAGATGTCCACCTCATCTTCACCCTCCGATATATCACCGTGTACATCCCCCTCCTCACAGATTATCAATTCGTCCCCACTGGAATCCACCATCTCAGCTCCCTGTGTACTTTGTGGAGGCAATTGCTGCTGGTCAATGTCTCCGCGGAGGAATTGATTATAATTCATTTTAATGAACATCATCTTCTCCACATTTTCTGGATGTAACCTCGTACGCCGATTGCTGACAAGGTGAGCGGCGGCACTAAACACTCTTTCGGAGTACACACTTGTGGGAGGGCAACTTAGGTAGAATAAAGCCAGTTTGTGCAAGGGCCTCCAAATTGCCTCTTTTTCCTGCCAGTATAAGTACGGACTGTGTGACGTGCCTACTTGGATGCGGTCACTCATATAATCCTCCACCATTCTATCAATGTTGAGAGAATCATATGCAGTGACAGTAGACGACATGTCCGTAATCGTTGTCAGGTCCTTCAGTCCGGACCAGATGTCAGCATCAGCAGTCGCTCCAGACTGCCCTGCATCACCGCCAGCGGGTGGGCTCAGAATTCTGAGCCTTTTCCTCGCACCCCCAGTTGCGGGAGAATGTGAAGGAGGAGATGTTGACAGGTCGCGTTCCGCTTGACTTGACAATTTTGTCACCAGCAGGTCTTTCAACCCCAGCAGACCTGTGTCTGCCGGAAAGAGAGATCCAAGGTAGGCTTTAAATCTAGGATCGAGCACGGTGGCCAAAATGTAGTGCTCTGATTTCAACAGATTGACCACCCGTGAATCCTTGTTAAGCGAATTAAGGGCTGCATCCACAAGTCCCACATGCCTAGCGGAATCGCTCCCTTTTAGCTCCTTCTTCAATGCCTCCAGCTTCTTCTGCAAAAGCCTGATGAGGGGAATGACCTGACTCAGGCTGGCAGTGTCTGAACTGACTTCACGTGTGGCAAGTTCAAAGGGCATCAGAACCTTGCACAACGTTGAAATCATTCTCCACTGCGCCTGAGACAGGTGCATTCCACCTACTATATCGTGCTCAATTGTATAGGCTTGAATGGCCTTTTGCTGCTCCTCCAACCTCTGAAGCATATAGAGGGTTGAATTCCACCTCGTTACCACTTCTTGCTTCAGATGATGGCAGGGCAGGTTCAGTAGTTTTTGGTGGTGCTCCAGTCTTCTGTACGTGGTGCCTGTACGCCGAAAGTGTCCCGCAATTCTTCTGGCCACCGACAGCATCTCTTGCACGCCCCTGTCGTTTTTTAAAAAATTCTGCACCACGAAATTCAAGGTATGTGCAAAACATGGGACGTGCTGGAATTTGCCCATATTTAATGCACACACAATATTGCTGGCGTTGTCCGATGCCACAAATCCACAGGAGAGTCCAATTGGGGTAAGCCATTCCGCGATGATCTTCCTCAGTTGCCGTAAGAGGTTTTCAGCTGTGTGCGTATTCTGGAAACCGGTGATACAAAGCGTAGCCTGCCTAGGAAAGAGTTGGCGTTTGCGAGATGCTGCTACTGGTGCCGCCGCTGCTGTTCTTGCGGCGGGAGTCCATACATCTACCCAGTGGGCTGTCACAGTCATATAGTCCTGACCCTGCCCTGCTCCACTTGTCCACATGTCCGTGGTTAAGTGGACATTGGGTACAGCTGCATTTTTTAGGACACTGGTGACTCTTTTTCTGAGGTCTGTGTACATTTTCGGTATCGCCTGCCTAGAGAAATGGAACCTAGATGGTATTTGGTACCGGGGACACAGTACCTCCAACAAGTCTCTAGTTGGCTCTGCAGTAATGATGGATACCGGAACCACGTTTCTCACCACCCAGGATGCCAAGGCCTCAGTTATCCGCTTTGCAGTAGGATGACTGCTGTGATATTTCATCTTCCTCGCAAAGGACTGTTGAACAGTCAATTGCTTACTGGAAGTAGTACAAGTGGGCTTACGACTTCCCCTCTGGGATGACCATCGACTCCCAGCGGCAACAACAGCAGCGCCAGCAGCAGTAGGCGTTACACGCAAGGATGCATCGGAGGAATCCCAGGCAGGAGAGGACTCGTCAGAATTGCCAGTGACATGGCCTGCAGGACTATTGGCATTCCTGGGGAAGGAGGAAATTGACACTGAGGGAGTTGGTGGGGTGGTTTGCGTGAGCTTGGTTACAAGAGGAAGGGATTTACTGGTCAGTGGACTGCTTCCGCTGTCACCCAAAGTTTTTGAACTTGTCACTGACTTATTATGAATGCGCTGCAGGTGACGTATAAGGGAGGATGTTCCGAGGTGGTTAACGTCCTTACCCCTACTTATTACAGCTTGACAAAGGGAACACACGGCTTGACACCTGTTGTCCGCATTTCTGGTGAAATACCTCCACACCGAAGAGCTGATTTTTTTGGTATTTTCACCTGGCATGTCAACGGCCATATTCCTCCCACAGACAACAGGTGTCTCCCCGGGTGCCTGACTTAAACAAACCACCTCACCATCAGAATCCTCCTGGTCAATTTCCTCCCCAGCGCCAGCAACACCCGTATCCTCCTCATCCTGGTGTACTTCAACACTGACATCTTCAATCTGACTATCAGGAACTGGACTGCGGGTGCTCCTTCCAGCACTTGCAGGGGGCGTGCAAATGGTGGAAGGCGCATGCTCTTCACGTCCAGTGTTGGGAAGGTCAGGCATCGCAACCGACACAATTGGACTCTCCTTGTGGATTTGGGATTTCGAAGAATGCACAGTTCTTTGCTGTGCTGCTTTTGCCAGCTTGAGTCTTTTCATTTTTCTAGCGAGAGGCTGAGTGCTTCCATCCTCATGTGAAGCTGAACCACTAGCCATGAACATAGGCCAGGGCCTCAGCCGTTCCTTGCCACTCCGTGTGGTAAATGGCATATTGGCAAGTTTACGCTTCTCCTCCGACAATTTTATTTTAGGTTTTGGAGTCCTTTTTTTACTGATATTTGGTGTTTTGGATTTGACATGCTCTGTACTATAACATTGGGCATCGGCCTTGGCAGACGACGTTGCTGGCATTTCATCGTCTCGGCCATGACTAGTGGCAGCAGCTTCAGCACGAGGTGGAAGTGGATCTTGATCTTTCCCTAATTTTGGAACCTCAACATTTTTGTTCTCCATATTTTAATAGGCACAACTAAAAGGCACCTCAGGTAAACAATGGAGATGGATGGATTGGATACTAGTATACAATTATGGACGGGCTGCCGAGTGCCGACACAGAGGTAGCCACAGCCGTGAACTACCGCACTGTACTGTGTCTGCTGCTAATATATAGACTGGTTGATAAAGAGATAGTATACTCGTAACTAGTATGTATGTATAAAGAAAGAAAAAAAAACCACGGTTAGGTGGTATATACAATTATGGACGGGCTGCCGAGTGCCGACACAGAGGTAGCCACAGCCGTGAACTACCGCACTGTACTGTGTCTGCTTCTAATATAGACTGGTTGATAAAGAGAAAGTATACTCGTAACTAGTATGTATGTATAAAGAAAGAAAAAAAAACCACGGTTAGGTGGTATATACAATTATGGACGGGCTGCCGAGTGCCGACACAGAGGTAGCCACAGCCGTGAACTACCGCACTGTACTGTGTCTGCTGCTAATATATAGACTGGTTGATAAAGAGATAGTATACTCGTAACTAGTATGTATGTATAAAGAAAGAAAAAAAAACCACGGTTAGGTGGTATATACAATTATGGACGGGCTGCCGAGTGCCGACACAGAGGTAGCCACAGCCGTGAACTACCACACTGTACTGTGTCTGCTGCTAATATATAGACTGGTTGATAAAGAGATAGTATACTCGTAACTAGTATGTATGTATAAAGAAAGAAAAAAAAACCACGGTTAGGTGGTATATACAATTATGGACGGGCTGCCGAGTGCCGACACAGAGGTAGCCACAGCCGTGAACTACCGCACTGTACTGTGTCTGCTGCTAATATATAGACTGGTTGATAAAGAGATAGTATACTCGTAACTAGTATGTATGTATAAAGAAAGAAAAAAAAACCACGGTTAGGTGGTATATACAATTATGGACGGGCTGCCGAGTGCCGACACAGAGGTAGCCACAGCCGTGAACTACCGCACTGTACTGTGTCTGCTGCTAATATAGACTGGTTGATAAAGAGATAGTATACTCGTAACTAGTATGTATGTATAAAGAAAGAAAAAAAAACCACGGTTAGGTGGTATATACAATTATGGACGGGCTGCCGAGTGCCGACACAGAGGTAGCCACAGCCGTGAACTACCGCACTGTACTGTGTCTGCTGCTAATATAGACTGGTTGATAAAGAGATAGTATACTCGTAACTAGTATGTATGTATAAAGAAAGAAAAAAAACCACGGTTAGGTGGTATATACAATTATGGACGGGCTGCCGAGTGCCGACACAGAGGTAGCCACAGCCGTGAACTACCGCACTGTACTGTGTCTGCTGCTAATATATAGACTGGTTGATAAAGAGATAGTATACTCGTAACTAGTATGTATGTATAAAGAAAGAAAAAAAAACCACGGTTAGGTGGTATATACAATTATGGACGGGCTGCCGAGTGCCGACACAGAGGTAGCCACAGCCGTGAACTACCGCACTGTACTGTGTCTGCTGCTAATATAGACTGGTTGATAAAGAGATAGTATACTCGTAACTAGTATGTATGTATAAAGAAAGAAAAAAAAACCACGGTTAGGTGGTATATACAATTATGGACGGGCTGCCGAGTGCCGACACAGAGGTAGCCACAGCCGTGAACTACCGCACTGTACTGTGTCTGCTGCTAATATATAGACTGGTTGATAAAGAGATAGTATACTACTAATATTATATATACTGGTGGTCAGGTCACTGGTCACTAGTCACACTGGCAGTGGCACTCCTGCAGCAAAAGTGTGCACTGTTTAATTTTAATATAATATTATGTACTCCTGGCTCCTGCTATAACCTATAACTGGCACTGCAGTAGTGCTCCCCAGTCTCCCCCACAATTATAAGCTGTGTGAGCTGAGCAGTCAGACAGATATATAATATATATAGATGATGCAGCACACTGGCCTGAGCCTGAGCAGTGCACACAGATAGGGTATGTGACTGACTGAGTCACTGTGTGTATCGCTTTTTTCAGGCAGAGAACGGATATATTAAATAAACTGCACTGTGTGTCTGGTGGTCACTCACTATATAATATATTATGTACTCCTGGCTCCTGCTATAACCTATAACTGGCACTGCAGTAGTGCTCCCCAGTCTCCCCCACAATTATAAGCTGTGTGAGCTGAGCAGTCAGACAGATATATATAATATTATATATAGATAATAGATGATGCAGCACACTGGCCTGAGCCTGAGCAGTGCACACAGATATGGTATGTGACTGAGTCACTGTGTGCTGTGTATCGCTTTTTTCAGGCAGAGAACGGATTATAAATAAAACTGGTGGTCACTGGTCACTATCAGCAAAACTCTGCACTGTACTGAGTACTCCTAATGCTCCCCAAAATTAGTAAATCAAGTGTCTCTCTAATCTATTCTAAACGGAGAGGACGCCAGCCACGTCCTCTCCCTATCAATCTCAATGCACGTGTGAAAATGGCAGCGACGCGCGGCTCCTTATATAGAATCCGAGTCTCGCGATAGAATCCGAGCCTCGCGAGAATCCGACAGCGTCATGATGACGTTCGGGCGCGCTCGGGTTAACCGAGCAAGGCGGGAAGATCCGAGTCGCTCGGACCCGTGAAAAAAAACATGAAGTTCTGGCGGGTTCGGATTCAGAGAAACCGAACCCGCTCATCTCTAGTAAAAAGGCTGAAGTTCGGGTGGGTCGGTTTCCGAGAAACCGAACCCGCTCATCACTAATCTCCAGTGTACAAATTCTCCAGACCACCTAGTAGAGGCACAGATGTATCACCAAGTGTCATCATTTAAAGATCCACAGGTGACCTGGAAAACATAAATTGTTTGAGGTCCTAAGGGCCGAGTCTAAGAATTACTGAATTACATATGTAGCAGCGTTCATCGTTGCCGCAATATGTACGCATGTGGCATGCATTGTGACAGCTAGTGTATGTGCCCATGTGCAAATAGTTTCACCCATTATTGCACATTTACTATGCATCGTGGGTCCGACTATTCACACGTCTGCGAACGTGCATGATAGTTGCAACAAATGAGTCGCACCCACAAATAGTCGTAGGTTTATGGTATTGGAGGCACATCTGTATGATTTTTTTTTTATGTTTTTTCTTATATTTTTCTTTGTATAGGCTTTGAAAAAACTAATTGGTCTGATCACGGTGGCTAACGCTTGAATTACATTGGAAGCTCCTAAACCGCAGTATGTGAGGTTTCCAGCATGGAGCTACCGTAAGAACATTTTAGCCATGTACAGTTGTATCAGTTTGCAGATAGTCCTCAGAGATCTACAGTATATTAAAACAGGAGCTGCATATAATATTTGCTAATTTAAGGTTTACAGTACCACATACTTTGGAGAGCCACGTGATAATTTAACAACAGATTCTGAGAGATTTATTTGCAAATAGACACATTAATGGATTCTTTATCACCTTATTCACTATATCTCCTCTATCCTAAGGATAAATATACACCTTCCAGGCATCTGATCACCGATTACCTGTGAGAATACATTGCACATACTGTGGAGTTCTATCCTATATCGTGGCGCTAGTACCGCATTGTTGTGGAGGTCTCTCCTATATCTATCCAATATATATTTGCCTGGATAATACTGACATTACTATGATTAGTAGAGGAAAACAAAGGCCCTCATTCCGAGTTGTTCGCTCGCTAGCTGCTTTTAGCAGCACAGCACACGCTAGGCCGCCGCCCTCTGGGAGTGTATCTTAGCTTAGCAGAATTGCGAATGAAAGATTAGCAGAATTGCGAAAAGAAATTTCTTAGCAGTTTCTGAGTAGCTTGAGACTTACTCCTACACTGCGATCAGTTCAGTCCTTTTCGTTCCTGGTTTGACATCACACACACGCCCAGCGTTCGCCCAGCCACTCCCCCGTTTCTCTAGACACTCCCGCGTTTTTCCCTGACACGCCTGCGTTTTTCCGCACACTCCCAGAAAACGGTCAGTTTCCGCCCAGAAACACCCACTTTCTGTCAATCACACTACGATCACCAGAACGATGAAAAAACCTTGTTAGGCCGTGAGTAAAATACCAAACTTTTGTGCAAATTTACTTGACGCAGGCGCACTGCGAACATTGCGCATGCGCAGTTTGCGACTAATTGCTCCGTAGCGAAAAAAAAATAACGAGCGAACAACTCGGAATGAGGGCCAAAGTGGATAATATATGAACCAGTGGTCATGGTTTATCATTAATCAGCATTTTAAATACTTTTTATGTTTGTAATTAAAACTGAATAAAATGTATACTTATGTTTGTATGTATGTCTGAGTGCAATAGAATTTATTTATTTATTTTTGGTCACATGCACTGTGTCTAGTCTTTTCTCTTTTCTTTAACATTCAAGTGTAAATTCCACAGAGTTTTCTCAGATGACAGAGGTGGCCAAATGATATGACAGCACCTGAAGTTAAGGATTTTATCACTTTGTATAAGCATTGCCTCATTTGTTACTGTGACTTTAGGTTGGCACGGCAGCGCTTGCTTGTCTTTGTTGTTTCATTGGGCTAGGCATTGGTGGTTCCCACCCAAAATAAGTTAAAGAGGTCATACCGCACAGGATTCAGGACCTCATTCAGTAAGGATTGAAGATGGTGTGTCTGATGAATTACAAGTCTTGCAGCAAATCGAAAAAGCAGCAGGAATGGGGGAGGTCATTATCATAGGGGACTTTAATTACCCGTACATAAATTGGAACACCGAAACAGCAAATACAACTAGGGGAAACAGGTTCTTAAACACGCTAAAAGATCATTACTTGTCCCATGTAATCGAGGAACCAACTAGACATACTGTAGGACTATACTGGATCTAGTACTAACTAATAATATGGAGATAATATCAAATACTAAAGTAGGGGAGACCCTGGGATATAGTGATCATAATATGATCACATTCGATATCAGCTTCCATTAACAACACTATAAGGGTCTAACTAAGACTTTAAACTTTAGAAAAGCCAATTTCGATTTGCTGAAATAAGCAATGAAGGACATAAATTGGGAAATTGTGTTTCATGGTAAGAATATGGCTGAAATGTGGGATGTTTTTACAACTGAGCTCAATAAGTACACTCATTTGTTCATTCCCAAGGTTAACAAAAACAGGAGTAGTAAATTCAAGCCAATGTGGCTTAATAAGAAGGTCAAGGAACAAATGGATAAAAAGAGGAGCGCTTTCAAAGCATTTAAATCTGACGGGAAGGCGGAATCTTTCCAGTTCTACAGGGAATGTAACAAAAAATGCAAAAAAGAAATTAGAGTAGCCAAAATAGAAAACGAAAAACAAATAGCAAAGGAGAGCAAAACAAACACCAAAAAGTTCTTTAAGTATATAAATGGTAAAAGGCTAAAAAAGCAGAATATTGGCCCACTAAAGGGTGAGCTAGAAGTCTTGATTAATGATGACAGGAAAATGCAGATTTATTGAATAAATTCTGTTCGTCAGTATTCACGAGAGAGGACCGGTTGACAGGAGAAGTGCACAACATAAGCGTTAATAGCGACCATTTGCTAAGTACTTGGTTAAATGAGAAAGTGGTCCGAGAGAGATTAAGTAAAATTAAGAAAAATAAATCTCCTGGGCCGGATGGACTACACCACAGGGTTCTTCTGGAACTTAACTCAGAGCTATCAAGGCCCCTATATTTGATTTTCAGTGAGTCAATGACATCAGGATTGATACCAAAGGACTGGCGTAAAGCAGAGGTAGTCCGAATATTTAAAAAGGGGAATTAAAACTCATCCCAGCAACTATAGACTGGTAAGTTTGACATCAATAGTGGGGATAATACTGGAAGGAATATTAAGGGATAGTATACTAGAGTACTTAGATAAATCCAAGGTTATTTTTTTTTTTAAACACATTTTATTGGGTGGATCATAAAAAGATTGCATTGGTAACAGAACACCCGGACAATGTGGGTGTTTAATGAACAAACGTAGTTACAATAAAGTGTTACAACAGCAAAATTGATCCTTTTTTTGTTTTTGTTTTCCCCTAAGTTTTAGAGGTTAAAGTTAAGACATATGCGGTGGGAAACTCTCGGCAACGGAGTGGCCTTCCGTCATAGAGAGTCAGCAGATGCAATGAGAAGAAAAGAATACTCAGAGAACGAGTAGAAGGGGACAGGAAAGCAGATGAGGCTGAACGCCTCCAATCAGAGAAAGAAGAGGGGGGAGTAGAGAGGGGGTAGGGGGGTGGCCCTCTGGGGCAGGAGGTGGCCTGGACCGTGGCGTACCGCGTCAGGTTACAAATGGGGAGGAGGCCCGTTGTAGGTTTAGCCACGGGGACCATACTTTGTCAAATTGTTTCGAGGTGTTACGTATGACTGCGGTCATATATTCCATTTTGTGGACATACCATATCCGAGAGATTATCACCGGCATTGGTGAGGGGGTCGAGTTCTTCCAGTCTGTGGCAATTTGGCATGTCATTGCCGAAATCACATGTCTGAATAGTTTGTTTTGGTGTCTATTGAGATTAGAAAGAGTCATGGGGAGCAAGAAATATTGGGGGTCAGGGGGGATGGAGATGTCAAATAAGCGCGATAGCAATGTAATGAGTTCACCCCATATTTTATGAATTTTGGGGCATGCCCACCATATGTGTAGAAACGAGCCACTGTCTGTGCAACCCCTCCAGCATCCATCTGGAGTGTCGGGGAACATAGTATGTAGACGGGCAGGGACATAGTACCAACGGTAGAGTAATTTATAGACGTTTTCCTTAATTCTCACACAGATAGAGCTGGAAGCCGCATTGTCCCATATATCTACCCAGTCCTCGTTGTCTATAGTTACTCCTAGTTCCTTTTCCCATGCCGACTCATGAGGGGCCTTGGGTGGGTTGGGGTGGTCATCAAGTAAGGTGTAAATATCTGATATGAGGCCTTTAGTATCAGTGCGTTTCCAGCTAATGTATTCGAAGGGGGATAAATGTCTGTGGAGAAGGGCAGTGGAAATGGTGGAGTGGAAGTGTCTGATTTGCAGATATCGGAAGAAGTCTGAAGAGGGGATTACTGTTCCTTCCCGTATATCCGCGAATTGTGGGAAAGTAGCATCGGAAGTGATATCGTTAACATATAGTATACCACTCGAGCGCCAAGATGTATGCGAGGCTTTACACATGCCTGGAGGGAAGGCTGGGTTATGAAATAACGGGATTAGCGGGGACGGGTATGGGGCCAAGCTGAACCGTCTATTTGTCAGGTCCCACGTTGCTAAAGAACGACTTACTACGGGGTGCGAGAGGGCCGCGCGCGGGCGCTGGCTCCTGTGGAGCCACAATAGGGAGGATAATGTAGCTAGGCCCATCTCCTCTGCCTCTATCCCCACCCAGACCTTTCGTGTCCCGCCCTCGTTACACCATTGTGCGCATTGAGCCAGTTGTGCAGCACAAAAGTATTTCTTAAAGTCTGGAATACCCAGGCCTCCGCCTCTGGAGGGGCGTTGGAGCAGTTTAAGTCGAACGCGGGGACGTTTATGGTTCCAGATAAAAAGGGAGGATTGGCGTTGCAGGGTCTTGAACACGTAGGTAGGAACATAAATCGGGAGGGTCTGAAATAAATACAAAAGTCGGGGGAGCACGCTCATCTTGACGGAGTTGATTCTGCCTATCCATGATATAAAGTAACTGGACCATTCCACCAAATCCTCCTTGATTGTCTGCAATAAACGGGGATAATTTGCTTGGAAGAGTTGGTGGTGATCGTGGGTCAGGTACACACCGAGGTATTTGATTTTCTTTGTAAACCAGTTACAGGGGAGGATAGTTTGAAGGTCTTGTTTGAGAGCTGCTGGGATAAAAAAATTGAGGACCTCTGTTTTGTTAACATTTATTTTATATCCTGAGAACTGGGAGAATAAGCTGATCTCAGATAAGAGAGCGGGGAGAGATTGTGCTGGGTCTGTGAGGGATATCAGGACATCGTCGGCATATAACGCTATCTTGTGTTCGGATAGGCCTGTGGAAATTCCGTGGATAGTATTGTTATTACTAGAGATGAGCGGGTTCGGTTTCTCTGAATCCGAACCCGCCCGAACTTCATGTTTTTTTACACGGGTCCGAGCGACTCGGATCTTCCCGCCTTGCTCGGTTAACCCGAGTGCGCCCGAACGTCATCATCACGCTGTCGGATTCTCGCGAGGCTCGGATTCTATCGCGAGACTCGGATTCTATATAAGGAGCCGCGCGTCGCAGCCATTTTCACACGTGCATTGAGATTGATAGGGAGAGGACGTGGCTGGCGTCCTCTCCGTTTAGAAATTAAAATAGATAGGAGAGTGAGAGTGAGACACTTCATTTACTTACTGGAGCTTAGGAGGAGTTATACTAGTGACTGATGACCAGTGACCTGACCACCAGTGCAGTTTTATAATTTATTATTATTTAATAATCCGTTCTGTTCTTGTTCTCTGCCTGAAAAAAACGATACACAGTGACTCAGTCACACTCACATACCATATCTGTGCTCAGCCCAGTGTGCTGCATCATCTATGTATAATATCTGACTGTGCTCACACAGCTTAATTGTGGGGGAGACTGGGGAGCAGTTATAGGTTATAGCAGGAGCCAGGAGTACATATTAAACAGTGCACACTTTTGCTGCCAGAGTGCCACTGCCAGTGTGACTGACCACTGACCACTGTGACCAGTGACCTGACCACACTGACCACCAGTATAGTATATTGTGATTGTCTGCCTGAAAAAGTACACTCGTCGTGTGACTTGTGTGGTGTTTTTTTATTCTATAAAAATTAAAAAACTCATTCTGCTGACAGACAGTGTCCAGCAGGTCCGTCATTATATAATATATACCTGTCCGGCTGCAGTAGTGATATATATATATTTTTTATATCATTATTTATCATCCAGTCTATACTAGCAGCAGACACAGTACGGTAGTTCACGGCTGTAGCTACCTCTGTGTCGGCACTCGGCAGTCCATCCATAATTGTATACCACCTACCCGTGGTTTTTTTTTTCTTTCTTCTTTATACATACTACATCTCATTATCATCCAGTCTATATTAGCAGCAGACACAGTACAGTACGGTAGTCCACGGCTGTAGCTACCTCTGTGTCGGCACTCGGCAGTCCATCCATAATTGTATACCACCTACCCGTGGTTTTTTTTTTCTTTCTTCTTTATACATTCTACATCTCATTATCATCCAGTCTATATTAGTAGCAGACACAGTACGGTAGTCCACGGCTGTAGCTACCTCTGTGTCGGCACTCGGCAGTCCATCCATAATTGTATACCACCTACCCGTGGTTTTTTTTTTCTTTCTTCTTTATACATTACATACTACATCTCATTATCATCCAGTCTATATTAGCAGCAGACACAGTACGGTAGTCCACGGCTGTAGCTACCTCTGTGTCGGCACTCGGCAGTCCATCCATAATTGTATACCACCTACCCGTGGTTTTTTTTTTCTTTCTTCTTTATACATACTACATCTCATTATCATCCAGTCTATATTAGCAGCAGGTACAGTACGGTAGTCCACGGCTGTAGCTACCTCTGTGTCGGCACTCGGCAGTCCATCCATAATTGTATACCACCTACCCGTGGTTTTTTTTTTCTTTCTTCTTTATACATACTACATCTCATTATCATCCAGTCTATATTAGCAGCAGACACAGTACGGTAGTCCACGGCTGTAGCTACCTCTGTGTCGGCACTCGGCAGTCCATCCATAATTGTATACCACCTACCCGTGGTTTTTTTTTTCTTTCTTCTTTATACATACTACATCTCATTATCATCCAGTCTATATTAGCAGCAGACACAGTACGGTAGTCCACGGCTGTAGCTACCTCTGTGTCGGCACTCGGCAGTCCATCCATAATTGTATACCACCTACCCGTGGTTTTTTTTTCTTTCTTCTTTATACATACTACATCTCATTATCATCCAGTCTATATTAGCAGCAGACACAGTACAGTACGGTAGTCCACGGCTGTAGCTACCTCTGTGTCGGCACTCGGCAGTCCATCCATAATTGTATACTAGTATCCATCCATCTCCATTGTTTACCTGAGGTGCCTTTTAGTTGTGCCTATTAAAATATGGAGAACAAAAATGTTGAGGTTCCAAAATTAGGGAAAGATCAAGATCCACTTCCACCTCGTGCTGAAGCTGCTGCCACTAGTCATGGCCGAGATGATGAAATGCCAGCAACGTCGTCTGCCAAGGCCGATGCCCAATGGCATAGTACAGAGCATGTCAAATCCAAAACACCAAATATCAGTAAAAAAAGGACTCCAAAACCTAAAATAAAATTGTCGGAGGAGAAGCGTAAACTTGCCAATATGCCATTTACCACACGGAGTGGCAAGGAACGGCTGAGGCCCTGGCCTATGTTCATGGCTAGTGGTTCAGCTTCACATGAGGATGGAAGCACTCAGCCTCTCGCTAGAAAAATAAAAAGACTCAAGCTGGCAAAAGCAGTAGCACCGCAAAGAACTGTGCGTTCTTCGAAATCCCAAATCCACAAGGAGAGTCCAATTGTGTCGGTTGCGATGCCTGACCTTCCCAAAACTGGACGTGAAGAGCATGCGCCTTCCACCATTTGCACGCCCCCTGCAAGTGCTGGAAGGAGCACCCGCAGTCCAGTTCCTGATAGTCAGATTGAAGATGTCAGTGTTGAAGTACACCAGGATGAGGAGGATATGGGTGTTGCTGGCGCTGGGGAGGAAATTGACCAGGAGGATTCTGATAATGAGGTGGTTTGTTTAAGTCAGGCACCCGGGGAGACACCTGTTGTCCGTGGGAGGAATATGGCCACTGACATGCCTGGTGAAAATACCAAAAAAATCAGCTCTTCGGTGTGAAAGTATTTCAACAGAAATGCGGACAACAGGTGTCAAGCCGTGTGTTGCCTTTGTCAAGCTGTAATAAGTAGGGGTAAGGACGTTAACCACCTCGGAACATCCTCCCTTATACGTCACCTGCAGCGCATTCATAATAAGTCAGTGACAAGTTCAAAAACTTTGGGCGACAGCGGAAGCAGTCCACTGACCAGTAAATCCCTTCCTCTTGTAACCAAGCTCACGCAAACCACCCCACCAACTCCCTCAGTGTCAATTTCCTCCTTCCCCAGGAATGTCAATAGTCCTGCAGGCCATGTCACTGGCAATTCTGATGATTCCTCTCCTGCCTGGGATTCCTCCGATGCATCCTTGCGTGTAACGCCTACTGCTGCTGGCGCTGCTGTTGTTGCTGCTGGGAGTCGATGGTCATCCCAGAGGGGAAGTCGTAAGGCCACTTGTACTACTTCCAGTAAGCAATTGACTGTTCAACAGTCCTTTGCGAGGAAGATGAAATATCACAGCAGTCATCCTGCTGCAAAGCGGATAACTGAGGCCTTGACAACTATGTTGGTGTTAGACGTGCGTCCGGTATCCGCCGTTAGTTCACAGGGAACTAGACAATTTATTGAGGCAGTGTGCCCCCGTTACCAAATACCATCTAGGTTCCACTTCTCTAGGCAGGCGATACCGAGAATGTACACGGACGTCAGAAAAAGACTCACCAGTGTCCTAAAAAATGCAGTTGTACCCAATGTCCACTTAACCACGGACATGTGGACAAGTGGAGCAGGGCAGGGTCAGGACTATATGACTGTGACTGCCCACTGGGTAGATGTATGGACTCCCGCCGCAAGAACAGCAGCGGCGGCACCAGTAGCAGCATCTCGCAAACGCCAACTCTTTCCTAGGCAGGCTACGCTTTGTATCACCGCTTTCCAGAATACGCACACAGCTGAAAACCTCTTACGGCAACTGAGGAAGATCATCGCGGAATGGCTTACCCCAATTGGACTCTCCTGTGGATTTGTGGCATCGGACAACGCCAGCAATATTGTGTGTGCATTAAATATGGGCAAATTCCAGCACGTCCCATGTTTTGCACATACCTTGAATTTCGTGGTGCAGAATTTTTTAAAAAACGACAGGGGCGTGCAAGAGATGCTGTCGGTGGCCAGAAGAATTGCGGGACACTTTCGGCGTACAGGCACCACGTACAGAAGACTGGAGCACCACCAAAAACTACTGAACCTGCCCTGCCATCATCTGAAGCAAGAAGTGGTAACGAGGTGGAATTCAACCCTCTATATGCTTCAGAGGTTGGAGGAGCAGCAAAAGGCCATTCAAGCCTATACAATTGAGCACGATATAGGAGGTGGAATGCACCTGTCTCAAGCGCAGTGGAGAATGATTTCAACGTTGTGCAAGGTTCTGATGCCCTTTGAACTTGCCACACGTGAAGTCAGTTCAGACACTGCCAGCCTGAGTCAGGTCATTCCCCTCATCAGGCTTTTGCAGAAGAAGCTGGAGACATTGAAGGAGGAGCTAACACGGAGCGATTCCGCTAGGCATGTGGGACTTGTGGATGGAGCCCTTAATTCGCTTAACAAGTATTCACGGGTGGTCAATCTGTTGAAATCAGAGCACTACATTTTGGCCACCGTGCTCGATCCTAGATTTAAAGCCTACCTTGGATCTCTCTTTCCGGCAGACACAAGTCTGCTGGGGTTGAAAGACCTGCTGGTGAGAAAATTGTCAAGTCAAGCGGAACGCGACCTGTCAACATCTCCTCCTTCACATTCTCCCGCAACTGGGGGGTGCGAGGAAAAGGCTCAGAATTCCGAGCCCACCCGCTGGCGGTGATGCAGGGCAGTCTGGAGCGACTGCTGATGCTGACATCTGGTCCGGACTGAAGGACCTGACAACGATTACGGACATGTCGTCTACTGTCACTGCATATGATTCTCTCAACATTGAAAGAATGGTGGAGGATTATATGAGTGACCGCATCCAAGTAGGCACGTCACACAGTCCGTACTTATACTGGCAGGAAAAAGAGGCAATTTGGAGGCCCTTGCACAAACTGGCTTTATTCTACCTAAGTTGCCCTCCCACAAGTGTGTACTCCGAAAGAGTGTTTAGTGCCGCCGCTCACCTTGTCAGCAATCGGCGTACGAGGTTACATCCAGAAAATGTGGAGAAGATGATGTTCATTAAAATGAATTATAATCAATTCCTCCGCGGAGACATTGACCAGCAGCAATTGCCTCCACAAAGTACACAGGGAGCTGAGATGGTGGATTCCAGTGGGGACGAATTGATAATCTGTGAGGAGGGGGATGTACACGGTGATATATCGGAGGATGATGATGAGGTGGACATCTTGCCTCTGTAGAGCCAGTTTGTGCAAGGAGAGATTAATTGCTTCTTTTTTGGTGGGGGTCCAAACCAACCCGTCATATCAGTCACAGTCGTGTGGCAGACCCTGTCACTGAAATGATGGGTTGGTTAAAGTGTGCATGTCCTGTTTATACAACATAAGGGTGGGTGGGAGGGCCCAAGGACAATTCCATCTTGCACCTCTTTTTTCTTTAATTTTTCTTTGCGTCATGTGCTGTTTGGGGAGGGTTTTTTGGAAGGGCCATCCTGCGTGACACTGCAGTGCCACTCCTAGATCGGCCCGGTGTTTGTGTCGGCCACTCGGGTCGCTTATCTTACTCACACAGCTACCTCATTGCGCCTCTTTTTTTCTTTGCGTCATGTGCTGTTTGGGGAGGGTTTTTTGGAAGGGCCATCCTGCGTGACACTGCAGTGCCACTCCTAGATGGGCCCGGTGTTTGTGTCGGCCACTAGGGTCGCTTATCTTACTCACACAGCTACCTCATTGCGCCTCTTTTTTTCTTTGCGTCATGTGCTGTTTGGGGAGGGTTTTTTGGAAGGGCCATCCTGCGTGACACTGCAGTGACACTCCTAGATGGGCCCGGTGTTTGTGTCGGCCACTAGGGTCGCTTATCTTACTCACACAGCTACCTCATTGCGCCTCTTTTTTTCTTTGCGTCATGTGCTGTTTGGGGAGGTTTTTTTGGAAGGGACATCCTGCGTGACACTGCAGTGACACTCCTAGATGGGCCCGGTGTTTGTGTCGGCCACTAGGGTCGCTTATCTTACTCACACAGCTACCTCATTGCGCCTCTTTTTTTCTTTGCGTCATGTGCTGTTTGGGGAGGGTTTTTTGGAAGGGCCATCCTGCGTGACACTGCAGTGCCACTCCTAGATGGGCCCGGTGTTTGTGTCGGCCACTAGGGTCGCTTATCTTACTCACACAGCTACCTCATTGCGCCTCTTTTTTTCTTTGCGTCATGTGCTGTTTGGGGAGGGTTTTTTGGAAGGGCCATCCTGCGTGACACTGCAGTGCCACTCCTAGATGGGCCCGGTGTTTGTGTCGGCCACTAGGGTCGCTTATCTTACTCACACAGCTACCTCATTGCGCCTCTTTTTTTCTTTGCGTCATGTGCTGTTTGGGGAGGGTTTTTTGGAAGGGACATCCTGCGTGACATTGCAGTGCCACTCCTAGATGGGCCCGGTGTTTGTGTCGGCCACTAGGGTCGCTTATCTTACTCACACAGCTACCTCATTGCGCCTCTTTTTTTCTTTGCGTCATGTGCTGTTTGGGGAGGGTTTTTTGGAAGGGCCATCCTGCGTGACACTGCAGTGACACTCCTAGATGGGCCCGGTGTTTGTGTCGGCCACTAGGGTCGCTTATCTTACTCACACAGCTACCTCATTGCGCCTCTTTTTTTCTTTGCGTCATGTGCTGTTTGGGGAGGTTTTTTTGGAAGGGACATCCTGCGTGACACTGCAGTGACACTCCTAGATGGGCCCGGTGTTTGTGTCGGCCACTAGGGTCGCTTATCTTACTCACACAGCTACCTCATTGCGCATCTTTTTTTTCTTTGCGTCATGTGCTGTTTGGGGAGGGTTTTTTGGAAGGGCCATCCTGCGTGACACTGCAGTGCCACTCCTAGATGGGCCCGGTGTTTGTGTCGGCCACTAGGGTCGCTTATCTTACTCACACAGCTACCTCATTGCGCCTCTTTTTTTCTTTGCGTCATGTGCTGTTTGGGGAGGGTTTTTTGGAAGGGCCATCCTGCGTGACACTGCAGTGCCACTCCTAGATGGGCCCGGTGTTTGTGTCGGCCACTAGGGTCGCTTATCTTACTCACACAGCTACCTCATTGCGCCTCTTTTTTTCTTTGCGTCATGTGCTGTTTGGGGAGGGTTTTTTGGAAGGGACATCCTGCGTGACACTGCAGTGCCACTCCTAGATGGGCCCGGTGTTTGTGTCGGCCACTAGGGTCGCTTATCTTACTCACACAGCTACCTCATTGCGCCTCTTTTTTTCTTTGCGTCATGTGCTGTTTGGGGAGGGTTTTTTGGAAGGGACATCCTGCGTGACACTGCAGTGCCACTCCTACATGGGCCCGGTGTTTGTGTCGGCCACTAGGGTCGCTTATCTTACTCACACAGCTACCTCATTGCGCCTCTTTTTTTCTTTGCGTCATGTGCTGTTTGGGGAGGTTTTTTTGGAAGGGACATCCTGCGTGACACTGCAGTGCCACTCCTAGATGGGCCCGGTGTTTGTGTCGGCCACTAGGGTCGCTTATCTTACTCACACAGCTACCTCATTGCGCCTCTTTTTTTCTTTGCGTCATGTGCTGTTTGGGGAGGGTTTTTTGGAAGGGACATCCTGCGTGACACTGCAGTGCCACTCCTAGATGGGCCAGGTGTTTGTGTCGGCCACTAGGGTCGCTTAGCTTAGTCATCCAGCGACCTCGGTGCAAATTTTAGGACTAAAAATAATATTGTGAGGTGTGAGGTATTCAGAATAGACTGAAAATGAGTGGAAATGATGGTTTTTGAGGTTAATAATACTTTGGGATCAAAATGACCCCCAAATTCTATGATTTAAGCTGTTTTTTAGGTTTTTTGGAAAAAAACACCCGAATCCAAAACACACCCGAATCCGACAAAAAAAATTCGGTTAGGTTTTGCCAAAACGCGGTCGAACCCAAAACACGGCCGCGGAACCGAACCCAAAACCAAAACACAAAACCCGAAAAATTTCCGGCGCTCATCTCTAGTTATTACGGATTCTTGCTGCTAGGGGCTCCATAACTAGTGCAAAGATTAAAGGGGAGAGGGGGCATCCCTGCCTGGTACCGTTGGTAATCCCAAAACTGGAGGAGGAGACACCGTTAACCATAACCTGGGCCGATGGGGAGCGATAAAGCGCTCTGATCCCTTCCAAAAATTTTCCTGAGAATCCCATTTTGTCAAGGACTGCAAAGGCAAAAGACCACGATATACGGTCGAAGGCCTTTTCCGCGTCGAGAGCCAGAATGAGAGAGGGAGATTTCCTTTTTTGAATTGAGTATATTAGATCTATGGCCCTTCTAGTGTTATCAGGTGCCTGGCGTCCTGGGATGAAGCCGACCTGGTCCGGATGGACCAGCCCGGGCATCAAGGGACCCAGACGGTTAGCTAATATTTTCGCGTATATCTTCAGGTCGACATTCAATAGTGAGATCGGTCTGTAATTTAGGCAACTAGTCGGATCTTTGTCGGGCTTTGGGATTACCACTATGTCGGCCCGGGTCGTCTCCGGCAGAAAGGAGGCTCCCTCGAGAATACCGTTAAATAGGGAGGTTAAGTGTGGGGTCAGCTCCTTCGCGAAGAGTTTATAATATTGGGCTGTGAAACCATCCGGACCCGGAGCGGCCGACAAGCGCATAGATCGTATGGCGGCTATTGTCTCCTCCTCCGAGATTCGATTATTAAGGGCTTCTAACTGAGTGTCCGATATGGTTGGCAGGGGGGTATCAGACAAGTATGAGCGTACTCCCCCAGACTCGTCAGGAGACTGCCGGGGTGGGCCAGGTAGGTTGTAAAGGGAGCTATAAAACAGACGAAAGTCTTCGGCCATCACTTCAGGGTCATATGTATAGGTTCCCCTTTGTGACGAATACAATTTATCTATTGCGCCCAACGCTTGCTTGCGACGTAGTTTGTTGGCCAGTAGGGAATCTATTTTATCCATTTTATCATAAAAGCGTTGTTGCAGTTTCCTAAGGAAAAGTGCCGCGCGATTGGAAAGAAGGGTGTTCAGTTGCCCCCGGAGGGAATCTATCTGGGTGAGCAGGGAAGGACTGGGGAATGCTTTATGTTTGGATAGTAAGGTGGCTATTTCTGATTCGAGGGAGGATATCTCCTGCGCTGCTTTTTTCCTAAGTGCTGACGATTTTGCCAGTAAGGCGCCGCGAATCGTGGCTTTATGGGCTTCCCAAAGAACGTTGAGTGAGATGTCGGGGGACGTATTTTCGGTGAAGTAGTGTGTGATTGCTAGTCTAGTTTCCTCTAGTGCTGAGGGGTGTTGTAGAAGCGAGTCGTCCAGACGCCATTTATATCTCCTACGCGGTGCGCGGTAAATATCTATAAGGAGATAGACCCCAGCGTGGTCCGTCCATGACAGAGGTGTGATGCCCGTGTCCGTAATCAGTGGCACGAGGGCAGAGGAGATGTGGATCATATCGATCCTGGAGTAGTGTTGGTGTGGAGCTGAAAAATGCGTGAAATCTTTGGTGTGAGGGTGTTGGGAGCGCCAGGTGTCACAGAGGCCGTGGTGTTTCATGATGGCGGTGAGTGTGCGGGAGGCCCGAGGAAGGGTCGTTATAGAGGCGTGAAGCGGAGGGCCGGATCTATCTAGCAACGGGTCAATTATGGTGTTAAAATCGCCACCCATAATAATGCTTCCCTGTGCTTCTCGTGATAAGCGTTTAGAGAGAGAGTCAAAGAACAGAGACTGGTCTTGGTTGGGGGCATAAGTGGAGACCAGAGTAAGAACCATAGAGCGGAGGGTACCCATTACCATGAGGAACCGTCCTTCTGGGTCTGTCACTGTCCTAGAGTGAGTAAACGGGATGTTACGGCGAACTAAGATGGCCACACCCCGTTTTTTACAGTCTGCCGAGGCGAAGTAGGACTGGGAGAACCATTTGCCCTTAAGCTGGGTGTGGGGACCGGTGAGGTGTGTTTCCTGGAGAAATGCTATGTCGACTTTCTCACGTCTGCAGGCGCTTAGGAACATGGTACTTTTCCTAGGGGAATTTAGGCCATTTACATTGGCCGAGAATATTTTAACGGACATGGCTATTTACGTAGGGGAGTATGGCATGTTGCCCAATATGGTCCAGTAGCGTACCATTTGCGCCAGGAGAGGGCCACCCCTCCGGGCCAAGCAAGAAAAGAAGCGGGAAGGTCAAGCAGAGGCCACATGAAAAGAGAGGGAAGGATGAATATAGAGAAGAAGAAGAGATACCCCAAATGGGGAAACATCCCTGAGGTTGTGGGTCCCATTCGGGGGCCGCCAGGGAAAAAGCACTGCATCATTAACATTGTAAGCAACAATAAGGGATTATGGGGGGGTAACCAATGTACCATGTGGGAGGGTGTAGGGTGCCCGGGCCACAAGGGTTGAGAATGGCTATGGCCGTTTTCAGCTACATCGGACATATTACAATATAGGACATTGAGAACTGTGTCCAGACAACAAGAACTTCAAACATAAATTCAAGAAAGGGAGGGGTGAGGGGGGAGAAGGAGGGGGTTGGGGAAGGGGAGAAGAGGGAGAAAAAAAAAGGAGGGGGGGACAAAAAAATTAGGGGGGGGGGGAAGGGAATACCACAGGGGTGCAAACAAGTATAACTTAATTATAACAGTAATAACAGAGGATAGTTACGACACTGGTATATGGATGGAGGTCGAATCCTCCACAGCTCTGGCTCAGATCGCGGTGCGGAGATGTTGCATCAATATTTCGCACGCAATCCACAGCGGGGGGCTTCCCAGGTCAGGGAGGGTCTTTGTCCATATTGCGTTGTCGAGTCACCCTGGTCCAGTCGGGAAGGGGTGGCTGAGGGTGCGATGATTTAGATGAAGAAGTCGCCATGTCGACTACGGATGATGCTGGGAGGAGATCTAACTTTGCCAGCAGTTCCTGTCCTTGGTTTAAGGTTTTGACTGAGTGAACAAAGTTATTGACCGAGACGTGAAGTTGAAAGGGGAATCCCCATCTGTATCTGATCTGGTGCTGACGGAGGACTCGGGTGACCGGCTGGAGGTCCCGCCGTTTCTGGATCGTGAAGGGGGCCAGGTCCTGATAAATCTGCAGTTGCATACCCTTAAACAGGATCTCCGATGAATCTCGAACGGAGGACAAAATTTTCTCTTTCGAACGGAAATAATGGAAACGGACAATCACATCCCTGGGCGGTTGGGCGGGAGACGGTTTTGCACGGAGTGCTCTTTGTGCCCTGTCGCAGAGGCACTCTTCGTCCGTGATGCCTGGTACTACGTGTGTGAAGAATTCTCTCAGAAATGACGGCAGTGATGGTCCGAGGACCGATTCTGGAACGCCGCGTATGCGTAGATTATTTCTACGCGAGCGATTTTCTTGGTCCTCTTGTCGCTCTTTGAGGGCCTCCATTTCTTCGTGTAATCTAGTGAGCTCGCTGTCAAGGCGGTGTTGGGTGCGGCAGAGATCGTCCGTCTTCGTTTCCAATGCGTCCGTTCGATTGCCGAGGGCTGTAAGGTCCGATTTAAAATCAGCTATAGCGTTCGAGAGTTCCTGCTTGAATGCAGATTGTACCCCCTCTAGTAGGCTCGACATGACTGCTTGTATCTGAGGGTCGATACCTGCCTCCGAGGAACACGGAGAAGGGGGGGAGCCTGCGGACATGTTGGGGTTCTGCGGGCCCTTAGATTTTGAGCCAAAGAAGTTAGTCGGGACTTGTGTTGCTTTTTTGTTTTTGGACATAGTGGCATATATGTAGAAAAAAGGGGGGGGATAACGGTGGGGGTGTAAAAAAAAAAGGGAATGAAAAATTATTGACGAAGGGACACAGTTCAGGGTTCGTATAGTGAGCGGATAGTCCGGGGAGGTCAGGTCGCTGTTTTTTAGCTTCACTTCGGTCTCCTACGTGACAGGTGGGATAAGTAGTGGATGCTCCAGGGATCTTGGAGGGTGGAGGGAGGTGTCACAGCAGGTTCGTAGAAGTTGATCGGTATTCAGGATTATGACGTGTTCCTGACTTCTGTTATTGTATATCAAATAGCTCACCGTAGCGGCCTTCAGAAGGGGGTGAATTTGTCATCTTCGGGTGATCCAGCCGCAGAGTTGGGGATAATGTGCCAGTGTGTTATAGATAGAGTCCAGCTACTTAATTATGGCACTGGTAGTATTTTATTATTTTGCGTTAACTCATCTTGAGAATGGGTCGGTGATGTGTGGATCCGAGTGTCATAACGCCGAGGCCGTGACTCCTCCAGGCGCCAACTCCGCAGTCGGGGTAGATCGCAGCTTAACCTTTCATCTTATGGCCCCGGCACACACGGCGGGAATTAAAGCACTTTCATGGTTGTCACCACTGCGGGCAGTAATGCGGGCAGAATCTGTAAACCCGCAGGGGTGAAGAGTGTGTGGTATAGTGCGGCTTATCTTCACCCTGGCGGGGTGCCAGAAAGCAAAATGGCGGCACTGGGCTCTTGTCACAGGATTTTATGGAGCAGGGGTGCAGATCAGGGATGGCTGCTGTGACAGCAGCAGGTACTCACAACATTCCAGGTGGACTGGACCCTGAAGATAATTCAGCCTGTGTGATGTGTTATAAAGCCTTTCAGGGCTGCCTGCAGGAGTGCACAGCTTTCTCCAGCCTGTGTCCCAGGGATCCAAGATGGCCGCTGCAGCACACACAGGACTGTCCTCCACCCTTCTTTTATCCCCTGTGGGGCCGGTTGAGGTGCAGAGGCTTTCTCCTGGTGTCAGGGGGTGTCCAACCACTTTAAGGGGAGAAGATCCGAGAAGATCCGCGGCCCTGGGGGGTCCGTCGCGGCCGCGCTCCGGTCCTGGAGCTCCCGGCTGGGGTGTCTCCAAACTCCAGGCCCCGGCTGCGGGGCACGTAGTAGGCCGCGTCGGCCGGAGGCAGCAGGAGGCCGCAGGCCCGGCTCGTCAGCCGCACAACTCCGCCGGAAGGACCCGTGGGGGGAACGAGGTCACCGCAGCCAGGGACAGGTGATCCGGAAGGGGAGAGGAAAGAGTCACGGCCCCCACGAACGGCTCCGGAGCCCGGCCCTGCAAGGCTCCAAAATCGAGGCCCCGGCTTCACAAGGAGGGGTAGGCCGCAGTCCGCAAAGGCAGCCGAGGCCGCCTCCCGACTCCGCAGCGCTCCTCCCCGGGCCAGGCCACCGATAGCAGAGGCAATGAGGCAAGTGCAGAGGGCACCAGGGCACTGATAGGGGGTTATTTCAGGGTTTTAGGCACTTAGAAAGCTGGAGCTCTTGTAAAGTGCAGCTTCTCCCACTGCTAGCTAGGCCACGCCCCCACATCCAAGGTTATTAATAGGCACCAACATGGTTTTGTGAAGGACAGGTCATGCCAAACTAACTTAATAAGCTTCTAAGAGAAAGTGAGTGACAATATTGATCAGGGTAAAGCAGTGAATGTGGTCTTTTTGGACTTTGCTAAGGCCTTTGACACAGTGCCACATAAAAGACTAATTTTCAAATTGAGAGAGCTTGGGTAGGAAACACTATTTGTACTTGGGTAAGTAATTGGTTGTATAACAGAAAACAGCGAGTGGTGATAAATGGGATGTTTTCGGAATGGGCCTCAGTGCTTAGTGGAACACTGCAGGGCTCAGTACTCGGACCATTGCTGTTTAACATATTCATTAATGACCTGGGAGTGGACCTAGAAAGCACAGTGTCAATTTTCGCAGATGACACTAAACTGTGTCGAGTAATTAATTCAGACAAGGATGTTGAGTCTCTGCGAATGATTTATCCAGACTCGAGGTCTGGGCAGACAAATGGGGAATGAGTTTAAATATAGAAAAAAAGTAAAGTTATGCACTTTGGGACTAAGAATAATCGGGCAGCCTATAAACTAAATGGTGAACATGTAGTGATAATGGTGGTTGAAAAGGATTTGGGAGTGCTCATCGATAATAGACTTAGTAGCAGTACGCAATGTCAAAATGCAGCAACAAAAGCAAATAAGGTGTTATCATTAGTGATGAGCGGGTTCGGTTCCTCGGAATCCGAACCCCCCCGAACTTCTGCCTTTTTACACGGATCCGAGGCAGACTCGAATCTTCCCTCCTTGCTCGGCTAACCCGAGCGCGCCCGAACGTCATCATCCCGCTGTCGGATTCTCGCGAGGCTCGGATTCTATCGCGAGACTCAGATTCTATATAAGGAGCCGCGCGTCGCCGCCATTTTCACACGTGCATTGAGATTCATAGGGAGAGGACGTGGCTGGCGTCCTCTCCATTTAGATTAGAAGAGAGAGAGTGAGAGTGAGACACTTGATTTACTGGAGCTTAGGAGTACTCAGAGAGTGCAGAGTTTACTAGTGACTGACCAGTGACCACCAGTGCAGTTTTATTATATTATTATTTAATATTATCCGTTCTCTGCCTGAAAAAAAATGATACACAGTGACACAGTAACAGTATACCATATCTGTGCTCAGCCTCAGTGTGCTGCATCATCTATGTATATCTAACTGTGCTGAGTGCTCAGTGCTCACACAGCTTAATTGTGGGGGAGACTGGGAAGCAGTAGCAGGAGTACATATTATTTAACAGTGCACACTTTTGCTGCCAGAGTGCCACTGCCAGTGTGACTGACCAGTGACCACTGTCTGACCACCAGTATATTGTGATTGTCTGCCTGAAAAAGTTAAACACTCGTCGTGTGGTGTTTTTATTCTATAAACGCATTCTGCTGACAGTGTCCAGCAGGACCGTCATTAATTATATAATATATACCTGTCCGGCTGCAGTAGTGATATATATATATATTTTTTATATCATTATCATCCAGTCTATATTAGCAGCAGACGCAGTACGGTAGTCCACGGCTGTAGCTACCTCTGTGTCGGCAGTCGCTCGTCCATCCATAATTGTATACCACCTACCTGTGGTGTTTTTTTTTTTTCTATCTTCTTGATACTACTAGTAGCTTACTTTAGGAGTCTGCAGTGCTGCTGACAGTGTCCAGCAGGTCCGTCATTATATAATATATACCTGTCCGGCTGCATTAGTGATATATATATATTTTTTATATCATTATCATCCAGTCTATATTAGCAGCAGACGCAGTACGGTAGTCCACGGCTGTAGCTACCTCTGTGTCGGCAGTCGCTCGTCCATCCATAATTGTATACCACCTACCTGTGGTGTTTTTTTTTTTTATCTTCTTGATACTAGTAGCTTACTTTAGGAGTCTGCAGTGCTGACAGTGTCCAGCAGGTCCGTCATTATATAATATATACCTGTCCGGCTGCAGTAGTGATATATATATATTTTTTATATCATTATCATCCAGTCTATATTAGCAGCAGACGCAGTACGGTAGTCCACGGCTGTAGCTACCTCTGTGTCGGCAGTCGCTCGTCCATCCATAATTGTATACCACCTACCTGTGGTGTTTTTTTTTTTTTTTCTATCTTCTTGATACTAGTAGCTTACTTTAGGAGTCTGCAGTGCTGACAGTGTCCAGCAGGTCCGTCATTATATAATATATACCTGTCCGGCTGCAGTAGTGATATATATATATTTTTTATATCATTATCATCCAGTCTATATTAGCAGCAGACGCAGTACGGTAGTCCACGGCTGTAGCTACCTCTGTGTCGGCAGTCGCTCGTCCATCCATAAGTATACTAGTATCCATCCATCTCCATTGTTTACCTGAGGTGCCTTTTAGTTGTGCCTATTAAAATAGGGAGAACAAAAATGTTGAGGTTCCAAAAATAGGGAAAGATCAAGATCGACTTCCACCTCGTGCTGAAGCTGCTGCCACTAGTCATGGCCGAGACGATGAAATGCCAGCAACGTCGTCTGCCAAGGCCGATGCCCAATGTCATAGTACAGAGCATGTAAAATCCAAAACACCAAATATCAGTAAAAAAAGGACTCCAAAATCTAAAATAAAATTGTCGGAGGAGAAGCGTAAACTTGCCAATATGCCATTTACCACACAGAGTGGCAAGGAACGGCTGAGGCCCTGGCCTATGTTCATGGCTAGTGGTTCAGCTTCACATGAGGATGGAAGCACTCAGCCTCTCGCTAGAAAAATGAAAAGACTCAAGCTGGCAAAAGCACAGCAAAGAACTGTGCGTTCTTCGAAATCACAAATACACAAGGAGAGTCCAATTGTGTCGTTTGCGATGCCTGACCTTCCCAACACTGGACATGAAGAGCATGCGCCTTTCACCATTTGCACGCCCCCTGCAAGTGCTGGAAGGAGCACCCGCAGTCCAGTTCCTGATAGTCAGATTGAAGATATCAGTGTTGAAGTACACCAGGATGAGGAGGATATGGGTGTTGCTGGCGCTGGGGAGGAAATTGACCAGGAGGATTCTGATGGTGAGGTGGTTTGTTTAAGTCAGGCACCCGGGGAGACACCTGTTGTCCGTGGGAGGAATAGGGCCATTGACATGCCTGGTGAAAATACCAAAAAAATCAGCTCTTCGGTGTGGAAGTATTTCAACAGAAATGCGGACAACATTTGTCAAGCCGTGTGTTGCCTTTGTCAAGCTGTAATAAGTAGGGGTAAGGACGTTAACCACCTCGGAACATCCTCCCTTATACGTCACCTGCAGTGCATTCATCATAAGTCAGTGACAAGTTCAAAAACTTTGGGCGACAGCGGAAGCAGTCCACTGACCAGTAAATCCCTTCCTCTTGTAACCAAGCTCACGCAAACCACCCCACCAACTCCATCAGTGTCAATTTCCTCCTTCCCCAGGAATGCCAATAGTCCTGCAGGCCATGTCACTGGCAATTCTGACGAGTCCTCTCCTGCCTGGGATTCCTCCGATGCATCCTTGCGTGTAACGCCTACTGCTGCTGGTGCTGCTGTTGTTGCTGCTGGGAGTCGATGGTCATCCCAGAGGGGAAGTCGTACTCGTAAGACCACTTTTACTACTTCCACCAAGCAATTGACTGTCCAACAGTCCTTTGCGAGGAAGATGAAATATCACAGCAGTCATCCTGCTGCAAAGCGGATAACTGAGGCCTTGGCATCCTGGGCGGTGAGAAACGTGGTTCCGGTATCCATCATTACTGCAGAGCCAAGTAGAGACTTGTTGGAGGTACTGTGTCCCCGGTACCAAATACCATCTAGGTTCCATTTCTCTAGGCAGGCGATACCGAAAATGTACACAGACCTCAGAAAAAGACTCACCAGTGTCCTAAAAAATGCAGTTGTACCCAATGTCCACTTAACCACGGACATGTGGACAAGTGGAGCAGGGCAGGCTCAGGACTATATGACTGTGACAGCCCACTGGGTAGATGTATGGACTCCCGCCGCAAGAACAGCAGCGGCGGCACCAGTAGCAGCATCTCGCAAACGCCAACTCTTTCCTAGGCAGGCTACGCTTTGTATCACCGCTTTCCAGAATACGCACACAGCTAAAAACCTCTTACGGCAACTGAGGAAGATTATCGCAGAATGGCTTACCCCAATTGGACTCTTCTGTGGATTTGTGGCATCGGACAACGCCAGCAATATTGTGTGTGCATTAAATCTGAGCAAATTCCAGCACGTCCCATGTTTTGCACATACCTTGAATTTGGTGGTGCAGAATTATTTAAAAAACGAGAGGGGCGTGCAAGAGATGCTGTCGGTGGCCAGAAGAATTGCGGGACACTTTCGGCGTACAGGCACCACGTACAGAAGACTGGAGCACCACCAAAAACGCCTGAACCTGCCCTGCCATCATCTGAAGCAAGAAGTGGTAACGAGGTGGAATTCAACCCTCTATATGCTTCAGAGGTTGGAGGAGCAGCAAAAGGCCATTCAAGCCTATACAACTGAGCACGATATAGGAGGTGGAATGCACCTGTCTCAAGCGCAGTGGAGAATGATTTCAACGTTGTGCAAGGTTCTGCAACCTTTTGAACTTGCCACACGTGAAGTCAGTTCAGACACTGCCAGCCTGAGTCAGGTCAATCCCCTCATCAGGCTTTTGCAGAAGAAGCTGGAGACATTGAAGGAGGAGCTAACACAGAGCGATTCTGCTAGGCATGTGGGACTTGTGGATGGAGCCCTTAATTCGCTTAACAAGGATTCACGGGTGGTCAATCTGTTGAAATCAGAGCACTACATTTTGGCCACCGTGCTCGATCCTAGATTTAAAACCTACCTTGGATCTCTCTTTCCGGCAGACACAAGTCTGCTGGGGTTCAAAGAACTGCTGGTGACAAAATTGTCAAGTCAAGCGGAACGCGACCTGTCAACATCTCCTCCTTCACATTCTCCCGCAACTGGGGGTGCGAGGAAAAGGCTCAGAATTCCGAGCCCACCCGCTGGCGGTGATACAGGGCAGTCTGGAGCGACTGCTGATGCTGACATCTGGTCCGGACTGAAGGACCTGACAACGATTACGGACATGTCGTCTACTGTCACTGCATATGATTCTCTCCCCATTGAAAGAATGGTGGAGGATTATATGAGTGACCGCATCCAAGTAGGCACGTCAGACAGTCCGTACTTATACTGGCAGGAAAAAGAGGCAATTTGGAGGCCCTTGCACAAACTGGCTTTATTCTACCTAAGTTGCCCTCCCACAAGTGTGTACTCCGAAAGAGTGTTTAGTGCCGCCGCTCACCTTGTCAGCAATCGGTGTACGAGGTTACATCCAGAAAATGTGGAGAAGATGATGTTCATTAAAATGAATTATAATCAATTCCTCCGTGGAGACATTGAACAGCAGCAATTGCCTCCACAAAGTACACAGGGAGCTGAGATGGTGGATTCCAGTGGGGACGAATTGATAATCTGTGAGGAGGGGGATGTACACGGTGATATATCGGAGGATGATGATGAGGTGGACATCTTGCCTCTGTAGAGCCAGTTTGTGCAAGGAGAGATTAATTGCTTCTTTTTTGGTGGGGGTCCAAACCAACCCGTCATTTCAGTCACAGTCGTGTGGCAGACCCTGTCACTGAAATGATGGGTTGGTTAAAGTGTGCATGTCCTGTTTATACAATATAAGGGTGGGTGGGAGGGCCCAAGGACAATTCCATCTTGCACCTCTTTTTTCTTTCATTTTTCTTTGCGTCATGTGCTGTTTGGGGGGTGTTTTTTGGAAGGGACATCCTGCGTGACACTGCAGTGCCACTCCTAGATGGGCCAGGTGTTTGTGTCGGCCACTTGGGTCGCTTATCTTACTCACACAGCTACCTCATTGCGCCTCTTTTTTTCTTTGCGTCATGTGCTGTTTGGGGAGTGTTTTTTGGAAGGGCCATCCTGCGTGACACTGCAGTGCCACTCCTAGATGGGCCAGGTGTTTGTGTCGGCCACTTGGGTCGCTGAGCTTAGTCATCCAGCGACCTCGGTGCAAATTTTAGGACTAAAAATAATATTGTGAGGTGTGAGGTGTTCAGAATAGACTGAAAATGAGTGGAAATAATGGTTATTGAGGTTAATAATACTTTGGGATCAAAATGACCCTCAAATTCTATGATTTAAGCTGTTTTTTAGGGTTTTTGAAAAAAAAAAACCGAATCCAAAACACACCCGAATCCGACAAAAAAAATTCGGTGAGGTTTTGCCAAAACGCGTTCGAACCCAAAACACGGCCGCGGAACCGAACCCAAAACCAAAACACAAAACCCGAAAAATTTCCGGTGCTCATCACTAGTTATCATGCATAAAACGGGGAATGGAGACAAGGGATGAGAGTGTAATCCCGCCATTGTATAAATCCTTGGTGCGGCCGCACCTGGAATATTGTGTACAGTTCTGGGCACCTCACTATAAAAAAGATATCTTGGAATTAGAAAGAGTTCAGAGGCGAGCCACCAAACTGGTTAAGGGGTTAGAGGCACTGGATTATGAAGAAAGACTCACAAGGTTAGATATGATTACACAGGAAATGAGGAGACTGAGAGGGGACATTATTAATATTTATAAATACATTAAGGGACAATACAAGGACTTATCAGATGATCTGTTTATCAAACAAACACTACACAGGACACGAGGACACCCCCCAAGGTTAGAAGAAAAAAAATGTCATACACAACGGAGAAAAAGGTTCTTCACAGTAAGAACAATAAAGATCTGGAATTCCCTACCAGAGAAGGTAGTAATGGTGGACTCACTAAATAAGTTAAAAAATGGATTAGATAAATTCCTAACTGTTAGAAATATCCAAGGCTACAGCATCTAAGTGATTTATAATTTATAATACAGGTTGAACCTCGATGGACATCTTGTCTATTTTCAACCTCACCAACTATGTAACTATGTAAGATTCTGCTTTTTAGCAGAATCTGCAATCCTTGCAATCGCATGCACCGCTCATCGCCATTTTATCGATCGGATCAGCTGTGCGTGACGACACACAGCCGCCCCTAAAATGCCTCCGACACCCCCCATTTCCCCGACACCACCCCAAAATGGCTCGGAGAACACCCCGCCCGCGCCCCGAACGCCTCTGCCTGTCAATCAGGCAGAGGTGTTTGCAATTAATGTGATACAATTGCATTAACTGCCTGCAAACGTGCAGGCGAGACCTGCACATACACAGAGCGCACCTTTCTCAAAAACTGTGTTCGCATTGCGATTGTGATGTCACCTGAATAAGGGCCAGAGTACTGATTCGTCCACAGCTTTGTACAATAAATTGTATTTTCATGACTTGGCCCGTTCAGTGGCAAACGCAGGATTTGCATGGGGGGGTTTCCAGAACTGGGCAGAGCCAATCACGGGGGTGGGGACTGAGGTGACCCAGTATAAAACTAGTGTGTCTGTGTGTGTGTATATATATATATATATATATATATATATATACACACATATATCTACACATATATATATATATATATATATACATACACACACACATACATATACACATATACATAGCACAGGGGTGGCCAACCAGTCAGAGACAAAGAGCCAGAAAAGATCCGTAGTAAAGGGCAAGAGCCACTACCATGCGCAAAAATGGGGACGTGGCCTAGTTGTCACAAAGCCACACCCCATTTTTGTGCGCGCACCTTTCGGTATGACATTTGTAGGAGTATGACCTTGTGTCATACTCATAACCCCATTTTTAGTTATGTTGTACAGTGCCACATACATATAATGCCCCAGTACAGTGCCTCATACATATAATGCCCCAGTACAGTGCCACATACCTATAATGCCCCAGTACAGTGCCACATACACATAAAAACACCAAAAAAATGGGTGCCTCCACAGTGCCAGCTACATATACGCCCCGACAGTGCCAGATACACATATGTCCACACAGTGCCAAATACATATATGCCCCCACAGTGCCAGATACATATATGTCCCCACAGTGCCAGATACACATGCCCCCACAGTGCCAGCTATGCCCCCAGTGCCAGATACACATATCACCGCAGTGCCAGCTATGCCCCAGTGCCAGATACGCATGCCCCCACAGTGCCAGATATGCCCCCAGTGCAGATACACATGTCTCCACAGTGCCAGCTATGCATGTCCTTACAGTGCCAGCTATGCCCCCAGTGCCAGATACACATGTCCTAACAGTGCCAGATATGCCCCCAGTGCCAGATATGCCCCCAGTGCCAGATATGCCCCCAGTGCCAGATACACATGTCCTTATAGTGGCAGATATACCCCCAGTGCCAGATATGCCCCCAGTGCCAGATATGCCCCCAGTGCAGATACACATGTCCTTATAGTGCCAGATATGCCCACAGTGCAGATACACATGTCCTTACAGTGCCAGATATGCCCCCAGTGCAGATACAAATGCCTCCACAGTCAGATATGCCCCCAGTGCCAGATATGCCCCCAGTGCCAGATACACATGTACTTACAGTGCCAGATATGACCCCAGTGCAGATACACATGTACTTACAGTGCCAGATATGACCCCAGTGCAGATACACATGTACTTACAGTGCCAGACATGCCCCCAGTGCAGATACACATGTCCTTACAGTGCCAGATATGCCCCCAGTGCAGATACACATGTTCCCGCAGTGCCTCCTCCAAAGTGCTGCTCACCATGCTGCTTATATACACATGTCCCCAAAGTGCGCGCCCCCCCCCCCCCGCCAAAGTGCTGCTCACCGTGCTGCTGCTGTGTGGGAGGGGAGGAGAGCACAGCGCGCGCCTCTCCTGTACCTCTGACTCCGGCGGCGGTGTCTATCTTCAATTCGGCGCCGGCCCGTAAGCCAATCAGAGCTCGCGGTCCAGCAGCCAATCAGGAGCTTTAGCTGCCGTACCGCGAGCTCTGATTGGATCATGGGCCAGCACCGAATTGAAGATAGACACCTCCGCAGGAGTCAGAGGGGCAGGAGAGGCACGCGCTGCGCTCTCCTCCCCTCTCCTCACACGCCGGAGAGACCTTAGAAGTTGCTGTGTGTCGGGCAGCGGTGGCCGGGAGCGGATCGAGCCGCATGCGTAGGATGAAAGAGCATATTAAACATGCATACATATATATATATATATATATATATATGTGTGTACACACACATACAGTACATATATATATATACACATGAATATATACACACACACGATATATATATATTTTTTTTTAGTGGAGGGGGGTTTCTGGGTGCTCGGAAACCCCCCCTGTGTGCGCCACTGCCGTTTCACTAAGTTGTACCTTTTGGTTTATCCTGCTGTATAAATTTGATTTAAGGCTCTGCGCAGTTGGGTGTTGGAGCACATCAGCACAGGAGTCACTTGAGAACCAATTTATATTTTGCCTGTCATTTCAAAACGTCAACCATGAAGAGGGGGAATTTATTTGCCATGTTTTTGCAGACCTTCCCACTTTACAGTGTTTCTAGTTTGCTAGTGTTTGTCATAAGGTTTAGGGGGTGTTAGTATTGCCAACGGCTGAACACAGTAGTCACTCATTTCTATTTGGGGCAGCTACAGTACTTGCATGGCAGAGGCGGGGTTTTCCATGCTTTCTATGGCAAGTTTTGTTGCTATTAAATAAGCTGCCTCCTAAAGTCTAAAGAAAGTCGCTATGTTTACTAGTTTGAAGAGCTTCCTTTGAGTTTTGTGGGAAACCCAAGTTCCTTATGCTGCCCAGCACTTTTACGGAAATAAGTTGTTTCTGATTTTTGCCCTTAAAGAATTTTTTTTCTGGTTGTCACCTTAATATGGAAAGCCCAGGAGGCACCTATTGGCTGGGGGGCTTTGCATGTGCTGATGGCTCTGGAGGTACTGTTCGCTTGCTGTAAGATGGATTGATTGGAACAGTCTTATGGACCACCTAAAGGAATAAAATTGGGTACATTTACATGTTATAGGATTGGCATATAGAAGGGCATTGTGCAGATTATGGTTGTTTCCTATGTATTCTCTCTAGTATTGGTATAGGAGAGATGTCATGCCACTTGGGATTTGGATAGATTGTCATGGGGGTGTGCGGTGTAGTTGAGGCACAGAGCGAATGTCAATACAATCGTAACTAAATGCGTTATGAGGTTTGGAGAGGAGTGCAATTAGATATCCTCCTTTATGGTTCAAGGTAGTGGAGTTTTAACTAGTATGCATCTGGTTAGGGGACAGACACCTTTTTGTGTTTGTAGAGTTAATTATTTTTTTTGTAGAAATGAGTAGGTCACTTTTGGGGGACGAGATGTGGAAAGCAGAGCTCCTCAGCAGCATCTTGATGCACAAGAGCAGTTGGGTGGCATTCTCCCTTTGAAATGCTGGATTGTCTCTACCTCAGATGAGGACCTGGTCTCCAGCTCATATAGGGTCCAGTGCAATTCCAATTAAGGGGGTAGTGGTGCTGCCAAATCCTGGTTGCGCAGGGTTGGGTGCCACCCCAATATCTTTATATCTTTATATGGCTATGGTCGAGGTTTGCACTGTTTTTTGCCATCCTTTATCACTACAGTCCAGATTCAATAAATTTGGCTTTGACCTCTTTAAATATAAAGTTTATTGAGACAGTCACAACAGCAGAAAGCAATTAAATGTATACATTCATCAGTGAACATCAAATATAATACGGAAACAGTGCTTATCAAAATATGGCACATTACATAGTGACTGATATTTTTAATAGAAGGGAAAGTGAATAAATAAAAAGGAGGCAAGAAAATAAATGAACCTACTTTGAAGGAAGAAAGGGCGTACTGTGCGCTGAGCCAGGGGCCCCAGACTTTATTTAATGATTTAGAAGAGTTATTAAGAATACTAGTCATGTATTCCATACAGTATGTATACCAGATATGAGATAAGATTGAGTCTAAAGAAGGGGGATCAGACTTTTTCCAATCAGCGGCGAGCTGGCAAGTAGTAGCAGAGGCATTGTGCCGTATCAATTTATTTTGATGCCTTGTTGCCGTAGTGAGTCCCATAGGTAGAAGGAAAAACCAAGGTTCACACAGGATTGGGGCCAGAAGAACATGGAAAATTAGGTCAATGTCCAATTGCCAAAGAACTAGAATTTTTGGGAAGGACCAACAAATGTGGATAAAGGTGCCTTTAGAGGCACAACCTATCCAACATCTGTTTGATGTGTCTATTAATATTTTGTTAAGTCTGAAAGGTACATAATACCACCAATACAATAATTTATAAACTTTCTCTTTAATTTTAACACAAATCGAACTACTGTAGAAGTTGCATTTTCCCAGATCTCCGACCAGTCATCCCCATCCAGTGCATCACCTAAGTTAGCTTCCCAGGCGACCTCGCAAGAGTCGCGCTAGGAAGATGACTCCTCAATCAACAGGAGATAAAGAAGGGAAATTAAGACCTTAGATGCGGATCGTCTCAAACAAAGGGCTTCAAATGTCGTAAGGGACCTTTGAGAATGCTGTTTAACTTTTGAATGATAGTGTCTAAGATGGAGAAATTGGTGAAAGTCCCTAGAAAGGATAGCTAACTGAGCCGGAATTTTAGAAAATGAAGTAAAATTGTTATCCCGTGTAATATCATTTAAATATCTGATTTCACATGTCCACCATTGAATCGGCAAATTTCTGGACATACCCGGGGGAAAATCGGGATTATGATAAATAGGAAAAATTGAAGACAAGGGAGGAGCTAGCAAATATTTAGTTAATGTAATGAATGAATGAATGAATGAGATACTATTGGGTGAGAGGAGAAGAATATAGGGCGGCATGGTCAAAAAAGCCAGAGGAGAGAGGTGACAGTGATTAAACCTAGTTCATTTGCCTCAATATCTGAACAACCATTTTTCACTCCGGGATTGCGCCATAATATGAAATGGGTGAGTCGTGCAGCCATATAAGGCTGTGACCTCTTTAATCGGCAATGTAGCTGTCCATTTGTTCACTTCTAGTTAATTTAATAAATTAGAGTGTGGAATAATAAAACCACTTGGTAGTTTACTGTAGATTAGTAATACATTGTGCTCAATATTACCAATCATGAACAGTATCTAGAACAAGTTAAATATAATTAACATTGTTCCATTTTAATTTCTGTATTTATTGATGTATTTTTCTTTTAATCATCTGTTCTCTACAGGAAAAAACAGTATCTGTTAATCATAGGATTAATTTGTAGAATAGCACTGTAATTGAAAAAAAGTCTGCATTATGAAAGGTACTTTGAAGAGACTTTGGGAAGTATAAAATGATGTAATTTATTTTGCATGGACAATTGTAGAGTAAGAGAAATGCTTGGAGATGATTTCTGGAGATAACAGTAATCAAATCTCATTATGGAATTAACTACTCTGCCATAGAAATTTATCCCATTAATTCTGGATTAGGCTCCATCTCGACTAAGAACTTTTTATACTTATTGTGAGGCAAGAAGAAGAAAGAAAACTGATCTGAAAAAGCATGGTTAAACTTTTCAAAGAACGCCATGACTGTTATAAAGTAGTTGACCGTGAACTTCATGATTAATGGGTCACTGTAACAGCGTGATGTATTATCAACTCATTTTCAGAATGAAATTCTGAGTCTCATTTGTATTCAATTGTTCAAGGCTGGCTAAAAAATTTATTAAAGTAGGTTTAAATGCACCATAATAAGAAACCAATGACATACAGTATATTGCAGGATCTGGGTTAGAGTCTGACACCAACCTTTAAGTTCTTCTAAATGTCTTTCAAGTTTAGACATATCTATATATCATTTTGCACTAACTTGCTGTTTAAATTTTACTTATACAGGACATTCCTATTGAAACAATATACATGGTCGTAGCACATTATCATGGCCACCAGCTAATAGCCAGAGTAACCATACGCAGTAGGATTCACTGAACTGTCATTTTACACACGTCTGGTAGCCCCTAGATTCATTTAGATGGTCAGATGCTCCACTGTAGTGTGTCGGTCGGCCCTCACGCACCTTTGTAGCCGACATTCACCTCTTACATCAATGGCACGTGGTGCTCCGCAGTTTCCACATCGGTTATTCGCAATGGTGCCATTTGTCCAGTTTCTATACACCTTCACCGCAGTAGGACGCCAACAGTTCTCAAACTGCGCTGTGTCAGAAATACTGCCACCCTGAGCCCGTAAGCCGATAATCATCCCTTTTTGTGCAACTCAGATACATTGCTCCTTTTACCAATGACAGCAATGAGTGATATGTGTGCAGACGGCCTATCGCACACCTTATATATCCACCACGCCAGCGCACGACACGTGACGTACTTCATGGGCTACACGATGCCCGCGTCAAATGTAAGAGGTGGTCATAGAATTGTGACACGACCGTGTATTTATTTAACAATCTAACACTATTATTTTTGTTAACTGATATGCAGCCAGAAAAAATGTCAGTCTAATACATGTGGAAACTATGGTAGTGTTAGTGTACACAAAATGCAGAGAACCAGCATAATACAAAATCTAAAACAAGTCAAAATAAAGAACATTCAGAATTCTCTACAAGGATGTAAAACAGATAAATCAATCATTAGGCTTGTATGGGGGCGTACACTCTAGCGAACGGGATGCATGCGGGCTTGCCTAGTCACAGTCATGACGCGGCTGCATGTGCGACCCGATTGCAGGATGGATAAGCAAGAACACATCTGTAGTTAAGGTAATCTTACAGAATATGCAAAAGACACAATCAGTGCCGTAACTAGGCATTTTAGCGCTGTGTGCAAGAAATGGCATTGGCGCCCACCCTTATGTAAAATAGGGGCAGTGCGCACCATGGGCGTGCACAAAAAATAGGGGCGTGGCTTCATAGTCAAGGGGTGTGGCCACAAAATAATACCAATTCATACTACAATGCACAGTAGTCTCCATTATTCAAATTACGACGCACAGTAGTGCCACTACACCAGGTAGAGCCCTTTTTACACATTACACCCGCCAGTCCCTCTCTTTACACATTACGGCAGACAGTGTCCCCTTTTTACACATTACGGCAGACAGCGTCCTCTTTTTACATATTATGGCAGACAGCGTCCCCCTTTTTACACATTACAGCAGACAGCGTCCCCCTTTTTACACATTACGGCAGACAGCGTTCCCCTTTTTACACATTACGGCAGACAGCGTCCCCCTTTTTATACATTACGGCAGACAGCGTCCCCTTTTTATACATTATGGTAGACAGCATCCCCCTCTTTACACATTACAGCAGACAGCGTCCCCTTTTTACACATTACAGCAGACAGTGTTCCCTTTTTACTCATTATGGCAGACAGCGTCCCCTTTTTACACATTACGGCAGACAGCGTCCCCCTTTTTACATATAATTGCAGAAAGCGTCCCCTTTTTACACAGTAAGGCATACAGAATAGATAGAGAGATAGATAGAGACAGATAGATAGATAGATAGATAGATAGATAGATAGATAGATAGATAGATAGACAGATAGATACTTACCATCTCTCCCCGCTGGCTGAGACAGTTAGGCTCCTCGATGCTGGCAGATCCCGGGCAGGGGAGAAGAAGGAGGAGGGAGGGGGACCCGGGAGCTGCAGCAGTGCAGTGTAATTGATGGTGGCGCCGCTGCAGCTGTCCCTCTCCTTCTGCATTGGCTGGCCGCCACCGCTGTTAATGCTGGGATGAGGGAAGCGCATCCCAGCATTCACAGCAGCACCGGGCAGTTAATGTGGAAGGAGAGGGACAGCTGCAGCGGCGCCGCTACCAATTACATAGCACTGCTGCGGCTCCAGTCCCCCTGCCTCCTCCTCCTCCGGGTTCTCCCCGATGCTGCTCCTCTCCTCTTCTCCTCCAGAGCACACAGCACAGGCAGCTTGTAATGAGTCAATTTGACTCATTACAAGCCGCTGACATGGAATGCGGGCTGTTGCGCCCTCAGGGCAACTGCGCTCTGTGCCAGGCACACCTGGCACACACGTAGTTACAGCTCTGGACACAATACAGGTTGAGTATCCCTTATCCAAAATTCAAATTCCCACATTTTTGGGCCCCCTACTGAGCTAATGACATATATATGATATATTACGTGTATATATAAATATATTATATAAATATATAATATAATATACATATGTCATATGTCATTATCTCAGTAGGGGAACCAGAAATGTGGGCTTTTGAATTTTTGATTAGGGATACTCAACCCCTATAAGGTCACATACTGTAGTTGGATGAGGTGGTAGCAGACAAGAAGATCGAAGGGGGTATATCTGCTAAAGATTGATTGACATCAATTTTAAATCAGTCACCATCGATGTCGTAATTCAGGGTGTGAATCACACATGTACTAACACACATGTTATAACATCGTTTTTAAAATTATTTAAAAAATTGTCTGAAAGTAAATATTTGAAAATCTTCTTGAAATTGCATTTTTTTGTGATGCAAAGCATGGAATTGAGCTCAATCATGTCAGGCATGTTTACTGACAATATTTTAACAAGCTGACATAATAACTGTCGACATTGTGGTGTCAACATTATGAATGTCAACATTGTTATGAAGTGCATAATATATACCATAAATCTCTGTGAATTCTGTCCTCATGATATAAAGAAAATGAGCTGGATGTAATGACGCCTGAGTTCGGTGGCTGAGCGGGGAGCCGGCCGAACTCAGACTTTTTTTTAAAGGGGCAATGACTTACAAGGTACAGGTTGAGTATCCCATATCCAAATATTCCGAAATACGGAATATTCCAAAATACGGAATTTTTTGAGTGAGAGTGAGATAGTGAAACCTTTGTTTTCTGATGGCTCAATGTATACAACCCTGTTTAATACACAAAGTTATTAAAAAGATTGACTAAAATGTCCTTCAGGCTGTGTGTATAAGGTGCATATGAAACATAAATGCATTCTATTACTGTTGTTCTAATTGTAAAGTGCAACGGAATATGCTGCGCTATATAAGTAAACTGTTAATAAATAATAAATAAATAAATTCTGTGCTAAGATTAGGTGCCATCGCCATGATATCTCATTATGCTATGCAATTATTCCAAAATACAGAAAAATCCGATATCCAAAATACTTCTGGTCCCAAGCATTTTGGATAAGGGATACTCAACCTGTAAAACCATGCCTTGTAAGTGATTGCTCCTTTAAAAAAGCCTCTGAGTTTGGCTGGTATCCCGCACGGCCACCGAACTCGGGCAGCCCAATGTGTCATAGCAGGGACCTTGCCAACATCATTTCATCCCTCTGAAAAAAAGAAGAAAGAATAACAAGAAAACTCATCAGGATGGCTACGAAGAGGCCTAAGGCAACGAAAAAAGTAGCGGTAGGAATATCTGTGACAGTTTCCCAAATACATGTCTGGGCTATGGGGTAAGGTGGCAATACTGAAGCCGTTTCTCACAAAAATAGAACCAATCACATCTAAAATGTTTGAAAATTAAATAAAAATAAAAATAAATGTATTCATCACAAACCACATGGGAAATATCTGTGATTAAAGTAGAGAATGGTGGATCTTTTGGGCATAATTCTAAAAGATATTTGACACAATGACGACACAGCTCATCACTGAATGAACAGTCTAATGGACTGATTCAATTAGCTTCAAGGGTTACGCTTCAGAAGTTGATTCTGCTCACAGACTATGAAGGTGTGAGCATAGATCAGCCTACCGCACTTAGGAGCCAGCATCTCACGTCTTTTTGATTCAGCCCAAAATAATTTATGACCTCATAGGTAGGGTTCTCTTCCCTCATTCTCTCCTCGCAGTGCTATCGCCGCCAATAGTACTCCTTTGTTCCCATCTCCAATTTTCTACCACTGACCTGGTTCACAACAGCAGACAATACTTTGTATGCACCTGCCATTGCATCTCACCTGCATGCACTCAAACCACTTGGTGAAGCAGCTGGACCAGTCTAAAGCAGGTACATCTTCAACATGCTGCATAATGGTCTCTATTGAACATTCCGGTGACTCAAAAGGAATCCCAGGTCTGGACTGTACAGAGGATGACAAAGCTCCCGTTGCATTCATGGGCCAGCAAAACCACCCCTTGTGAGCAGGTGCATTGTCATGATGGAGAAGGGAACCACGAGCATTATGAGTTCTTGAACGATGCCTGGAAATGGTCTCCAGCACTTGCAGCAGCCATTGGTTGGCGTACCAGTCCCCAGTGATGGTGCACTGCTATGCAAGTGGTACAGTAGCTACATCACCAGGGCTGGCTCTACCATTAGGCAGCTTTAGGCGGCTGCCTAGGGGCGCCAGCTCCTGGAGGGCGCCACTGAATTCATCTAGCTGAAAACTGAAGGATGACTCTGTATGCGGCCTCCTCCTTTTACACTGCGCTGGCTGCTGCTGCGGGTCTAATCAGGTGCAGCTACCACTATCAGGCTGTACCACATAATGCCTCAGCGCTTCCTCTGTGCCGACATGAGTAACATCAAGTCATGTGAAGGCACATAGGATGCGAATGTAACTATGGTACCTGAGGGGCACCCCCACAGCTGCTCCTCATAGCCCTGATGCACCTCCTGCAAGGGGGCTGCAGGTTAGGGGGCACCTGGTTAAAGCTTTGCCTAGGGTGCATGGAGACCTTACACCGGCCCTGTTAACATCACCAATCTTGGCCACAAAAACAGCCACCATTTGCTTGGCCATGCTGCGCTCACTTTGAAACTTCTGCAGTGGCACGTTGACACTTCTGTGGCAGCATGTTGGAACTTCTGTGGCCACGAATCACTAACTGGGGTCCATTGGGTTGACTGTTGTTTGCTCTTGGGGTCAAAAGTTTAGATCCAGGATTCATTGCTCCCACAGTTTAACTGACCACCATTGAAAATGGCCAGTATGTTGCAGCACCAAGTCAACCCAGTTTCCTTCTGCTCTCGAGTCAGCTGATGGGGCACTCAGCATGCAGAAACCTTGCTCAGGCTAAGCTTTGCGTGGAGTTTCAAGTGGATGTATCCCAATGAGATGCCTTTCTCCTTCTCTAATTGGGCCAAGGTCACCCTGGCATACACCTCAACTATGGCCTGCATGGCAGCAATGTTGTCCTTGGTGATGGTGGCCACAGGTCAGACACAGCACCCCTCATCATCCAGGGATTGTCTCCCTCACTAAAAGTCTACAAACCTCTCAAACACAGTGGTTCAGGATGGTGCTTCCCAAAAGCAACTCGCAGTTGATGAAAAATCTCCTGCTGTTGCAGACCACTCCTGTAGTTGTAGAAGATCCTGGCTCTCCATCGGCCTCTGTTGAGCTCCTTAACGAGTTAATGAAGGAAGTGAACATGCCGACTTCTTCAGTATGCAGTGGGACTTATGTACAGTACCTTGACATTTCACAAGAACTTTAGTCATAGATTGCAGTTCACAACCAGTCAGATTGATTCTACTCTACCTATGCACTGCACATTAGGATACTTATTGAAAACCTTTCGTATTTACCAAAGTGCGGGTGTATAGAAGTGGAGATATTGCCCATAGCTACCAACCAGATTTCAACTTATAACTTATCTAGCACCTTCTTAAACAGACCTGGCCAACCTGTGGCTCTCTAGCTGTTGTGGAACTACACATCCCAGAATTCCTTGCCACGGTTTTAGCATTCCCTAATAGCAAACCTGTGGCAGGGCATGCTGGGACTTGTAGTTTTGCAGCAGATGGAGAGCCACGGTTGGCCAGGTCAGCTCTAGAACATAATAGCTAGAATCTAATTGGGTGCTATGGGAAACATCTCAACTTCTTCAAACCCTCACTTTAGTAAATATACCTCAAAATGTTTATCAGGACAGAAGTACCAATATGAACAGAGGGTTACTAGGTTTTGAAGTCCATGTCTGCCCGAAAGCAAAAAAATATGATAAGTACACTAGGCAATAAAGCTTTAAACTGGTTCTTCACAGCTGTTTCTGGTGTAGATTCCAAAAGGGGACTATTTCCAAAACTAGTCATGCCAGATTTGTGGGAACATTCAGACAGACAGACAGACAGACAGACAGTTGATTTATTACTTCTGTTAAAATACTTACAAAAATAAAAAGTGATTGTGCAAAGTAATTCTCACTTTCCGCACACTACTGCAATGTACTGTACATCTGTATTATCTTCAATAGAACTGCTTATTTACTAAAGACTTACATTTTTAGTAAAGTTATTACATACAGTACAATATAATGAATAACTCAAATACCATATGGTAAGTTGGAGAAAAATAACTACTGTTTGAGCAAATGGTCATTAATAAACTTGAATTTGCTGTTTATAGATTAGCAACAGCTACATTTGAAGTGATAGTTGATTCAGGGAAATTGCTTCCAGGAGAACTGTTTGCAGTTTTATTCAATTAAAACATTAAAGAGAAGATTAGCTCAGTAAATGTAGGGAAAGGGTTTTTTATTAGCCATCTCTGCTTAGTAATTGCTTTTATAATATTTTATAATTAGCATAAGTGTTTCTTCCCAAATAGCAGTGTCTTGCCCGGTTATCAGTCATTGGTAGATAGTTCCTTCACAGAATGCAGAAAAAGCTGCCGAAAAAGAATGTAGTTGCTGCACTTACTACTTCCATCATTTTACTACGTGACCACTGCCAGCCAAAACCACTGAACCGGTGTTGCGGCATCAATGAACTTTTAGGGTAGGCCTCTAGTATTTTTGCAACACCAAACATAGACGTAAACCCCTAATCAAAATTGTAAGCTTTATAGGCAATGACTCTCTTATGCTATATATAGCAGTGGGTGACGCGGTGGCATAGTGGTTTATATTACTTCCTCACAACGCTGAGTTCATGAATTTAATTAACGACCAAGGGGTATATTTACTAATATTCGTGTTTTTGCCGTTTTTAAGGGTGTTGGATCTCGAATGGTATCGTGTGCATTTTACTGCAACTTTTTTAATCCTGATACGGTCATTTATTAAGCTGCCGAGTTTTCCACATTCGTATTTTCCGATGTTGATGTGATTCCTAATGTCAGGCAGTGTTTTACGGAGTGATTAGTAAAACCCTGCCTGACAAAACACAATGAATCCCGGCCGGATCTGTGAGATCCGTGCAGGGCTTCATTGTGTGCATTGTGAGCAGTGCAGAATGGGTTAAAAACTGGAAAAAAAATTGTGTGGGGTCCCCCCTCCTAAGCATAACCAGCCTGGGGCTCTTTGAGCTGGTCCTGGTTGTAAAAATACAGGGAAAAAATTGACAGGGGATCCCCAATATTTTAACAACAGCACCGGGCTCTGCGCCTGGTCCTGGTGTAAAAAATATTGGGGACAAAAGACGTAGGGGTCCCCCGTATTTTTCACACCAGCACCGGGCTCCACTAGTCAGAGAGATAATGCCACAGCCGGGGAACACTTTTAGATTGGTCCCTGCGGCCCTGGCATTAAATCACCAACTAGTCACCCCTGGCCGGGGTACCCTGGAGGAGTGGGGACCCCTTAAATCAAGAGGTCCCCCCACTCCAGCCACCCAAGGGCCATGGGTGAAGCCTGAGGCTGTCCCTCCCATCCAAGGGCGGCGGATGGGGAGCTGATAGTCTTTTGTGTAAAAAAAGAATATTGTAATTTGAAGCAGAACTACAAGTCCCAGAAAAGCTCCCCCGCAAGCTGGTACTTGGAGAACCACAAGTACCAGCATGTGGGGGGGAAACGGGCCCGCTGGTACCTGTAATTCTACTACAAAAAAAATACCCCAAAAAAACACAACGCACACACCGTGATAGTACAATTTTATTACAAACATGCACACTTACACACATACATACTTACCTATGTTGACACGAAGCAGTCGGTCCTCTTCTCCAGTAGAATCCAAGGGTACCTGTAAATAAAATTATACTCACAACAATCCAGTGTAGATCAGTCCTCTTCTGTTTGTAATCCACGTAGACCACAAGGTTAAGTGGGGTCACTCTTGTGGTTGGCCCCACTTAACCTTGCGGTCTACCGCTGACTGCAAAGTTCCCACTATTGGATATAATGTAGCGCCTCTGCGCTACATTGCATCTCTACAGTGCGCCGCCTGACTGACAGTTCAGGCGCGCACAGCCAATCAGGAGAGTGCCATGACGTGGCGCTCCCTGATTGGCTGAAGGGACCCTCTTTGACAGGAGTCACGGGGGGGTCCCGCCAGTTGGGGAAAAAGGTCCCATGTGTAAACATGGGACCCCTTTCAGTGCGTGGATCGGGTTTTGCGTTTTTTTATTTTGCCAGGTACCCTTGGATTCTACTGGAGAAGAGGACCGACTGCTTCGTGTCAACATAGGTAAGTATGTATGTGTGTAAGTAAGTGTGCATGTATGTAATAAAATTGTACTATCACGGTGTGTGTGTGTTGTGTTTTTTTGGGGGTATTTTTTGTAGTAGAACTACAGGTACCAGCAGGCCCGTTTCCCCCCCCGCATGCTGGTACTTGTGGTTCTCCAAGTACCAGCTTGCGGAGGAGCCTTGCTGGGACTTATAGTTCTGCTACAAAAAACAATATTCTTTTTTTTTACACAAAAGGCTATCAGCCCCCATCCGCCGGCCCTTGGGTGGCTGGAGTGGGGGGACCCCTTGATTAAAGGGGTCCCCACTCCTCCAGGGTACCCCGGCCAGGGGTGACTAGTTGGTGATTTAATGCCAGGGCCGCAGGCACCAATATAAAAGTGTCCCCCGGCTGTGGCATTATCTCTCTGACTATTGGAGCTCGGTGCTGGTGTGAAAAATACGGGGGACCCCTACGTCTTTTGTCCCCCGTATTTTTTACACCAGGCGCAGAGCCCGGTGCTGGTTGTTAAAATATGGGGGATCCCCTGTCAATTTTTTCCCCTGTATTTTTACAACCAGGACTGGCTCAAAGAGCCCGAGGCTGGTTATGCTTAGGAGGGGGGACCCCACGCAAATTGTTTTTCAGTTTTTACACTAAACAGACCCCTTCCCATAGATAACCATGCACAGATCTCAGTGATCCGTGCATGATTATCCAAACTCGCCTGGAAAAAGCAGGTCTATTTCTTTGCTGCTTTTTTTAACAAATCGCAAAAAAATACACCCGCACTTGAGCATTCAGAGACTAATACCCAAATACAAATTAATAGTAAATTCCCATGTTGTATGAACAAACAGCGTTTGACCAATGGTCTATTTATTCGTATTTCTGAACTTAGCCGTGAAAACCATTATGAATTGCACCAACACTGCTGAGATTTGTGCTTGGTAAATTCCCATGTTGGGACTTAGAAAAAAAAAACACAAATCGGACAAACACGAAATTTTAGTAAATATACCCCCAAGTCCCTATATGTGCAGAGCTTGTATGTGTTTTCCTGTGGATACTGAGGTTTTCTCTCATGCTCTACAATCATACCAGTAGGTTAAATTGGGGGATGCGGTAATTTGCCTACAATCAAAATCCTGGCGGTCAGAATACCGACAACCATTGACCGATGGTCAAAATACAGACAAGGTCAAAATCCCCACATGGTCAAAATACTGACATTTAAAATACCAACAAGGTCAAAATACCGACATTTAAAATGTCGTCAAGTCAAAAAGTCGACATGAGTTTTTCATGATTTTTGCACTGAAACCGACTTGTTCAAACTTTGCCATCCCAGTGGACCTGAAGGGTCTATATAATAGTGTGGTAAGCGCAGCGAGGCACCATTACCGAAGCATGGCGAGCGCAGCGAGCCATGCATGGAGATGTGGTACACTGATACGGCGTCCGTGTCGATCTATGTCGACAAACACACCAAAAACAATGAAAAACTTGTGTCGACGTGTTGACCAGTCGACATTTTAAATGTCGGTATTTTGACCTTGTCGGTATTTAATTGTAAGGATTTTGACCATGTCGGTATTTTGTCCGTCGGTCAATTGTTGCTGGTATTTTGATCGTCATGATTTTGATTGCAGGTATTTCATACTAAACCCGTTAATTGGCACCATAATTCACGTCAATGCAGCCCTGACCACCTGCTCAAGTCTACAACTTTGCCATGATCAGTGGATGAACTAGTACCAACCCTGGAACATATATGTGCACATTAGTCTTTTTAAACACTAGATAGTGTATGGAATACAGTGCCAATAATTAACAATATAGATGGTATACAGCAGTGGTCTCCTACCTTAATTGGGATGTGAGCTACTTTCGGAAAATAAAACCTCTGAAGGAGTGGGTGTGGCCTCACAAATGTGGGTGTGGCCTCACAACTACAAGTAATGCCCCCCCGCGTAGTGCCAAATACACAAATAATGCCCCTCAGCAGTGCCAGATGCACAAATAATGCCCCTCAGCAGTGCCAGATACACAAATAATGCCCCTCAGCAGTGCCAGATACACAAATAATGCCCCCAGCAGTGCCAGATACACAAATAATGCCCCTCAGCAGTGCCAGATAACAGTGCCAGATACACAAATAATTCCCCCAGCAGTGCCAGATACACAAATAATGCCCCTCAGCATGCCAGATATACAAATAATGCCCCTCAGCAGTGCCAGATACACAAATAATGCCCCCCAGCAGTGCCAGACACAATGCCCCCACCAGTGCCAGATACAATTCCCCCCACAGCACCAGATAACATGCCCCCCCCCCCGCAGTGTCCGATACAGTGCCCCGCACAGTGCTAACCCTTGCTGGCTTCTTCTATTGCCGCCGGTGCTGCTCCTCCTGTATGAGGGACAGAAGGGGAGGAGAGCGCAGCGCGTGCCTCTCCTGCAAAGTCCGGAGAACGGCGGCGGTGAGGCTGACAGAGTCTCCATCGGCGGCGGTAATTTAAAATATGGTGCCGGTAAGTGAGCCACGAGCTCTGATTGGCTGACGACCGGCACCATATTAAAAATGAAGGGAGGAGGAGTGCCAGTGACTGCCCAAGCCCGTGCGCTCTGTGAGCTACCGAAAATACTACGGCGAGCTACCGGTAGCTCGCGAGCTACGGGTTGGAGATCACTGGTATACAGTATAGACTGTATCAAACATATGTAACTAATATAAATAACATAAGTGGTCAGTAACAGGTTAAACATCCCATAATAAATAAATAAATAAATAAATACATACACAAACAAACATAATTGAATAGAAGCAGTAGAAACAGAACTGAGCTTTCTAAGCACACATTCTCCCACCTCATGGTAAGGCTCCTGTCTCTTCTTCCTGGCAGCTGCTTTCTGGTCCAGTGCACTGATTGAGCACTCAGATCCACAGCAGACTTGATAGAAGCTGCTACCATTGGGCATATGCAGCAGCTTTGCCCTGTCCCTTCAGCTGCATGTTGTGGCGGCAGCTCTAGGAATCGTATTACATGTTATTGTTGTTATCATTGAGCTGCTGTCCAATAGGAGGGGGGTTTCTGCGCAACCAAAATTCCCCCCTGCGTTTGCCTATGCATTAGGCAGTCCCATGTGTGAGAAGGAATTTGAAATGGAATGCAGAATCCCCCCACAAAAGTTGCAAATGTACATTTGTACACCTTGCAAAACTCATTGAAATATTAGTTGTCTAAAAGCACTACTGTATCTTGGGTTCTATAATTTTTCCCCTTTAGACGTTAAAGGGGCCACCCTTACATTACACTTAGGAACACAGATCTGAAAATATGACTCATACGCTTTCTGTTATTAACCTTCAGAAATACTTAGGGAAGGAAGCAATTTTGTTAACAAGAACACAATCTTTTTATATTCGCCCTGCCAGCTATAAACAAAATATGTGTCCTTGCCGTTCTGATTTGCACCGTGTCACACCCGCAGTGTTAACATACTAATTTCACTGTATAAATTGGAAATATTTCTGTTGCTCCCCTCATTCCATTGAGAACGGCGCGTTTGATAAACTGCTCTACTTTCAATGCGTGCTTGCTGCATTAAATCAGAATTCCGATATGAATAATAAAACCCACAGGAGTAGCGTTTTACTGCATCCTAATCAATTTGAAGTTTATTCGTCTGTAAGGGCTATAACAGATTTAGCTGTTTCGCTCAGTTCTGAAATTTTATGAGTCTGGTTAGAATAAATCTGTTTTAAGCTTTAGTTTGGGTTTTCTCAGAAAGCATTTAATGTACAGTAAAAAAAAAATTCTTTGCAAAGAAGTTTTGGTGTTTAAAATCTATTTTGGCTGTTTCCCAATTCCACCAACTAACATTCCCCCTCTCAGATTTTTGGGTTCAATTAACGCAAGTTTCCACAAGAGCGTCACGTTCTGCTGCAGGCGTTGGGAACCTTTTTTCTACCAAGAGCCATTTGGATATTTATAAAATCCTTCGGGGGCCATACAAAAATTATCAACTTAATAATTAGCCTGCCCCCAGTAGATATGCCCCCAGTAGATATGCCCCAATTCAGTAGTTATGCCCCCAGTCAGTAGTTATACCCCCAGTAAATATACCCCCAGTCAGTTGTTATGCCCCAGTAGATATGTCCCCAGTACATATGCCCCCAGTCACTTGTTATGCTCCATTAGATATGTCCCCCGTCACTTGTTATGCTCCATTAGATATGCCACCAGTAGATATGCCCCAATTCAGTAGTTATGCCCCCAGTCAGTAGTTATGCCTCCAGTAAATATACCCCCAGTCAGTTTTTATGCCCCAGTAGATATGTCCCCAGTACATATGCCCCCAGTCACTTGTTATGCCCCATTACATATGCCCCCAGTCACTTGTTATGCTCCATTAGATATGCCCCCTAATAGCATCGCTTACACACAAACATTAAAAGAAAAAAAAAACCACAATACTCACCAGCCCCACTTCTGCTTTCAGACCGTTGCCCTCCGCCTGGCCGCCTGCTCCTCAGAACTATGGGAGAGACGTCATGACATCTCTCCCATAGCACCGCACAGCCGCACACGCCCACTGCCAGAGCCGGAAGCCGGAGCTCAGGAGTGAGCTCCTGCCTCCGGCTGCTGCTGAGGGGAAGAAGCCAGGCACCCGCTAGCAACAAAGTCTCAGCGTGCGCCCGGCATCTCCCTCGGTTAAGTTAGCATGGCCGGGCCGGATCAAGTGGCTCTGCGGGCCTTATACGGCCCCCGGGCCTGAGGTTCCCAACCCCTGTCCTACTGTAACGCAGGTTAACTGGGCAGGATGCCATAGCTCATTTTTGTACACAGATGTGCAAGCAAAAATGAGCACAAATTATTAGCAATGGGTAAGTGGCTAGCAATAGCTAAAGCCGCAAAATTGCTACTGATAAAATTGCATGCTGGGGGCCGTCCACCATAGGACGAGGCCGCCCAGCACAGGACGAGGCCACCCAGCATGTGTAGTGCCGCCCTGCGCTATGATCGCAGGAATAATGAAATAAAGGTAGACCCATGCTGCGCACCACCGCCATGTTTCTCATCGCAGGAAACGCAGGCGACGTCATCCGTGTTTCCTGCACCACTCCAGACCAACACCGTGTTACAGCCCCCGACCGTCCACCACCTGTCAATCACATTGCAATTGTGTCTTTCTGGGATGCGACCGCATTGTGAACATCTACACGGGCGCAATGCGATAGCGGTGCATGCACAGATGGACAAAAATCGCCCATTTGCGATTTCGCAAATTACCGACTAAAGGGGAAATGTACTAAGCCTTGAAAAATGATATATTTCACAGCGATAAAGTACCAGCCAATCAGCTCCTACCTGCCATGTCACAGGCTGGGTTTGAAAAATGATAGGAGCTGATTGGCTGATACTTCATCATCGTGAAATTGATCACTTTTCAAAACCTAGTACATCTCCCCCTGGGTCTGAATAATCCCCAATGTGTGCAGCCACACATTACACTAAGGGGGTCATTCCCAGTTGATCGCTCGCTGACGTTTTTCACAGCGCAGGGAACAGGTTACTACTGCGCATGCGTATGCACCTCAATGTGCGGGCGCGTCGTACAGTTACAAAGCGGATCGTTGCTGGGCGATGGATATAATGAAGAATCCATTCGCACATCTTATCGCAAGAAGATTGACAGGAAGAGGGCATTTGTGGGTGTCAACTGACCATTTTCAGGGAGTGGCTGGATAAATGCAGGCGTGTCCAAGCGTTTGCAGGGCGGGTGCCTGACGTAATTTCCGCGCCTGGACAGGCTGAAGTGATCGCAGCGGCTGAGTAAGATCAGACCTACTCAGAAACTGCACTGACTGTTTTTGTACCGCTCGGCTGCACAGGCGTTCACACACTTGCAAAGTGAAAATATACACTCTCCAGTGGGCGGTGACTATGCATTTGCACGGCTGCAAAAAGTAGCTAGCGAGCGATCAACTCGGAATGACCCCCCATCTCCCCAACATACTCTCTCTCTCTCTCACACACACACAAACGGATGTGGTTCAAAAAAAATTGTGTTGTTTTCTTCGTAAAGTGACCGGGAACCCCAATTAGTGCACCGTGTCCCCTCGCATGGCTCACTTCACTCGCCATGCTTCTGGCAAGGTGCCTTGCTCTGCTACCGCTGTGCTCGGCACAGGTTACTATTCCCAATCGTAGTCCACGTGGATCGTAAAGTATGACAAAGTGGAAAAAAAAGTAACAAAATTGTGAAAAACTCATGCCAACCTTTTCATGTGTCGGCCTTTGCTATGTCGACCTACTGACCATGTCGACCTAAAGACCATGTCTACCTAAAGCATGTCAACCAATAGTGGTCGACCTAATGACTGTCGACCTAAGTGTGGTCAACATAAATGCCAGATACCCACACAAACACACCCCAACAGTACCTCCCGGTGATCTTTTGGTCAGACTTCCAGTAGAAGATCTAGCCTTAAGCTTAATACCACTGGTCAATTGGGACACTGATAATAGATGGTGTGACCATGTGGTGAGGTATGGACATGTCTCATTGTGAATACCAGGGGTCTTTACATGCTATGCCTCCACAAAAAGGCAGCACATCTTTGTAGTATGGCCATCGTGGAGGTGCTGGGTGCTCTTAGAATAGGCTTCTATTGGGCAATGCCATCTCATTGCCCACTGCATCCAAGCCCCAAAATCTATTGCATTCCAGGGATTGGTGTATATGCGGTACCTGGCCAGACAGCCAGAAACTGCGTTTTCGGAGATTTGGCCACATTTTTCAGCCTGCTGCATCTCGCTCCAAGTAAGGACGTGTTTTCAGAGAGCTCCACAGACTCTTCTAATATCTACCGCCCAGATGCTCTCCTACTGTAGTAGAGGCTCTCTCACCTTGTTCTAGGGGCTTGTAGTGGTGTTTCCGAGATTTGTCATCTGGATAGGTCTGAAGCCGCAGCCTGTATATCTGGACTCCCAAATCATAATCTGCCGCTGCCACACCGACATTGCTGCCTGCTAGGCGTGCTTATCTAAGAAGGCATCTCTATCGTTGGGGTCCACCTGTGGAAGTTGGTGTTCCCATGGGTACCCCGAAGGCTGCCTTGTTGTGTGTCTGTCCCATGGGAGCACAGGTGCCGATTCTGTGGGTGCTCCCGGGCCCGAGCACCCACGGACAATCAGGAGCACCCACGGAACCAGCTGAGCCATTGCCCTAGTTACTGTTAGCCGCTGCAGCCCCCTGTAGAGGATTGAGAAGCGCTGGGGGCTGCAGAAACACTTCCGTACAGTGTAGTATAAAAGAACACACCAAAAATGGCTGCCGCCAAGGAGGAGACAGGTGCCAGAGGTCACATTTGACCACATTTGGGCATTTTTAAGGACTTTTTTTTTATACTTCACTGTACGGAAGCGTTTCCGAAGCCCCCAGCGCTTCTCAATCCTCTACGGGGGGCTGCAGCGGCTAGCAAAAGGGTTGTGCATGGTTGTGTGTGTGTCATCATGCTCCCCCTCCCCCCCAGGATGCAGTGTGTGCATGTGCATGTGTGTGATCATGCCTCCCCCTCCCCCCAGGATGCAGTGTGTGTGTGTCATCATGCCCCCCTCCCCCAGGACGCAGTGTGTGCATGCATGCATGCATGCATGTGTGTGTATGTCATCATACCCCCCCTCCCCCAGGACCCACTGTATGAGTGTGTGTCACCAAGCTCCCCCTCCCCCTGGAAGCAGTGTGTGTGGTACCATGGCAAACCCCCCATATGTTTAGCACCCACCCTCCCAACGCGCATGAAACCCGTACGAGCATGGAACCCAGAGCATGAAACCCCTGATAACGTGCATGAAACCCTTTGCAACGAGCATGAGACTTCTGACAACAGGCAGGTAATTTAAAAGTAATTAGAAGTCTTACTGTGTTGCATCATTTGTAAGGGGCATTATTCTGTGTGGGGCATAAAATGGTGTCAGGGCCATAACTGTGTGTGGCATATTGCGTAATGGGCATTACAGTGTGTAGCATATTGTGTAATAGACATTACTATGTGTAGCATAATGTGTAATGGGCATTAGTCACTGCCGCGGCTGCCCATCATTCCCGCTCCCGCCGAGCACCCACCAGCAAAAACATAAATCGGCACCTCTGCCTGGGAGTGCATTTGACCAGCATTGCGTACAGCAGGTTCCTTGTTTGGCTCTCTTGGTAACATTTGTGGAGGTGAGGATCACAGGCCCTCATTCCGAGTTGATCGCTAAGTTTTTCGTTCGCACAACTTATTATTAAAGTTGCGTTAATGTAGTAAATGTGCGAACATCCGCCCCCAACTTATTTTTGCTAATTCGCACGTATTATTACACAAAGTGGGCGTACGCCAAATGACATCGCAGCAATGCAAAATCGTCGCAGCAATGCGAACCCATCGCATTAACACATACTTATTCGTAAAAATACTAAGTTGTAGTAGATTTACACATTTTTCTGTTAAAGTGCTCACTTTTGCAGAGAAACGCAGCAGAATTTGTTTTTTTACTATTTCGTGGACTAACACCTTCCAATTAAAAGTCCACAAGCCCTCATCAATCACAAATACAATTATTGAATGAATGGAAATGTTCATGATCAATTAAGTATTTGTTTAAATACCTGAAGAACACTTTGTAGCCATAAAAGAGCCTCCTTTTATTAACATGTTTAATATAAATATAGATGTTTGCAATGTGCTTGTTCTAATGTGTTTTCTGAATTTATTAAAGTTGAGTTTTTGTTTGTGAATGAAGGTGTTTGCATGTTTATTTTGCCAATAACATGTTTTAGTTGTTCTTTTAAAATAAGTTACGTTAGATGTTTGAAATGTTTAAGGTAAGAAATGTTTGTTATGCAATCTGGTGTTCCTTTATTGCATTAATAAATAATAAGGAGCCGCAAAAGTATAAGAATGTTATTTTTAATTTTTTTAACAAAGTTTTTTTATTTTTTTTTGTTTTTTTTTTGTTTTTTTGTTGTTGTCTAAATAAAATTTAACATAACTTTTCCAGGTCCCCAACAAGTTCCAACAAGGCCTGGAGATGCTGCCTCATATGTGTACAAATGTACTGTATTGATGTTGGATCTCCAACGGCAACATCTGAAATTAAGAGATAACATAAACATTAATAACTTACTCACATTGCTTATTATCCAAGCAAGGCACAAAGCACACTTTAATGCATGCAGGTCCAAACTGCATTCCTCCTGCTTGTGTGAAACTACATATACCAGCATGCGTTGACTCAGTTTTGGGGCCAGGGAATGCCAAACCTGTGTAAGGGCATGCTGGGATGTGTAGTTTATCAACAGTTGCAGTTGCGCAGTTTGGACAGGCCTGCTTAATGGCAAAGTTGATACATCATGACTGTTTTATGGTACAATCATTAGCTTAAAAAAAGGCAAGCCTGCTCAGTCTTTTTTGGTTACTTAGTCCAATTTTAAAGACCATGGGCTACATTTGCTACTATGTGAGTTCATTTTAAGAAGTAGCGTTGCCCATAGCAAACAAGCCAAAAAATAATTAATATCTTGTAGAAGTGGTTCCACAATTCTAAAGATTTTTTGTATTGGTTGTTATGGGCGACATCCCATGTTAAAGTTATGTTCTATCTTCGTCACTGTTACACCATGTTGGCATTCATTACCTTTTTTATGTTTTTAGATTATTTTAAAGGGGTTTGGTCCTGCCTCCTCACACTGCATATCAACATCTTCAGAAGGCCAACATATCATAGCATTCCCACACTCCATGAAAGCTGCCCTTACTAAATAAGTGCAAACCGGTTTGACTAGAACAATTAGTAATTTTGAGAATGTCACTTTCACACAACAAATCAGTGTGTCATTAGGCTGCATAACAAAGTGAAGCATGTGATTTGTAAGTGTAAATATTCAGACTACACAGGCCCAAGTGTAAAAGCCCAACAACATACTAAAGTCCACTCAGGTCTAACTGTTTACCATACAAAATAACACATATAAACCCTGTTGTCCTGCCAACCCTGGCTACCTAATGAGTGTCAACCTAGAGTGGACACACAAAACATTGCACACATACACACTGTACATATAATGACACTCACAAATATGTAAAGGCAACATGTACACCATGCTGAAATTTTCAAATATTTGTCCAGGGTCCAAGAATTCAAACACTACAACACTGCATGTTTTGGCATTGTAAGTGTAAGTGGGTAATCATTTTTTTATAAATTAAAATAAACTTACTTTCCACGGCAACATCCAGACTCCCGGAACGGTCTGCAGGGGCTTCCTCTGCCCATTCACTGGGTGGGGATGTTGGCTGGATGGGGGAAGGCGGCTGGATGGGGGAAGGAGGAGGGATTGGGGAAGGAGGAGGGATTGGGGAAGGAGGAGGGATTGGGGCAGGAGGCTGGATGGGGGAAGGAGGCTGGATTTGTTTGCCAATTTCAGAGGGGGGGTCTGATTGAGAGGGCGAGGGGGGCGGAGAAAAAGTTAAAGCAATAGAGGGTGAGGGGGGTTCAGATTGGGATGTTGAATTTGAAGGAGAAGGGGTATGGGAAGGAGGAGAAGGGGTCCCAGAAAGAGATGGAGAGGTGTGGTGAGAAGGGGAATGGAAAGTGGAGTGGGCCAGGGAAGCTGATGGGGCCTGGGAAGATGAGGGGGACTGGGAAGATGAGGTGGACTGGGAAGCTGAGGTGGACTGGGAAGCTGAGGGGGACTGGGAAGCTGAGGGGGACTGGGAAGCTGAGGGGGACTGTGAAGGGGAGGGGGAGTGAGAAGGGGAGGGGGAGTGAGAAGGGGAGGGGGAGTGAGAAGGGGAAGGGGGAGGGGAGTTTTGCCGTTGTTGTTGTCCTAGAATGATAATATTGTACAAATTGTTTAAACATGAGAAATTACATAGTAATCAATTTGTTTTCTCAATGTTCTGTTCATTGTTAAATTCTTTGTTTTGTTTCAAAGAAAAGCAAACATGTTAAGATCCTCTTCATGTTGGCCACAGCAAAAAAAATGAGTCCAAACTTTTACTTTGAAGCTCATTCCTTAATCTAGGCAATTGAGTCATAGTGATTGGTCTAGGCAACATCACCAGATTACTATTCAAGGCACCTTATTAGATAGCCAGCACTGATCAAGTATTTTGGAATATTTTCCTGCCTGCTTCTTATTTTTTGTAAACATGCACTTGTTTGGTGTTACTTTGCTACAGTCAGTACTGTTTTACCTAACCACACACAGTGTCCTAATTTCCATAAAAGGGCACTGCAGGTTGCAATTAGCCTACCACTTACTGTAAAATGTCTGCAAATCCAAGGGGATTACAGCAGGAATTTAGTTTGCAATTGGCCAAAAGCATGTGCAGTGCAGGGGTGGCAGATATAACATGTGCCGAGAGAGTTAGATTTTGTATGTTTTTTAAATTATGGGCTGGGTAAATACATGCTGCTTTATTTTAGCAATGCAAATTGTTGTACCTGATTTAACACACCCCACCCAAAACTTACTCTCTCTGCACATGTTACATATGCTTCCCCTGCAGTGCTCATTGTATTGAACAATTGTTACATAAATTCCGGAAGCCCAAAACTTGGAAAATCACACATTAGCACAATTTAGGACTTTAAACTTATGTAAGGTAACTTACTTCGTGTATGCAGCGCACGAATTTGCTGGCGGATCTCCGCCAACAAATCGGGAGTCCGCCTACGGAGATCACTCCACCTCCTTTCAAGCTGGATGATTGTCCGCCTGCTGCGGACGCGAGTCCGCAGCAGGCGGCGGACCTCCGCGTAGGCCTCGCGCTTCACCCGATTGGGGATGAAGCGCCCAACGCGGCCTACGCGGCGGTCCATCACCGCAAACAGCACGCGGAGCTCCCGCCTGGTGAACGGTGCTGCACGCATCATGGCAATGGCGTTTTCCTTATTTGGGCATATATTTATAGTGTCTGTTAGCATGTGATTGGTCAAAAATCTATGTTGTCATTTCTAATAACTTTATTGATCTTTGCAATGCTGTGAAGAGCAGAGTGTTATTTGGCACGAGCGGAAATTCGCATTAGCAGAAGCGAAAATGTTTTGAACACAAATTTAAGAAAACAAAACACACACAGAGACACAGACTTTAGATAAAATTACTATACATATCTGTGTACTCACCACAGTTCGTGTGATCATTCAGCTGGACAGTCACAAAGTGTGAAACATTGAGTATCATTTGTTTGTGTGTTTGGTTACATAATCAGGATTTGAGGATATAAAATAAATAAGGACACTATTTATTAACATTACAGTATTTAAATTTCTAAATAAACATTGTAAACTTAACGTGTTTTTGGTTTTTGTTAAAAAAATCAATTACCCATTCCAACACAACAAAAGCCTTACCCAATCACTTTACAAGATCATACAAAATGCAATCATGGTTTAAAAAACATAAGCATACTGTGTTGTATTATTTGTGCAAATATAAAATATAAAAACACTATACCTGAAATATTCTGCAACAATTCTTGCCCTCACTTGGCTCCCCCTCCGTGTCACACTCCCCCCACCGAAGCGTGGACCAACCCCTGGCTCCTCATCAGGCAATTCCTCTGCCTGAGGAAGCTCTACACTACTCCTTACCGCGATATTATGTAGTATTGCGCACAGGACCACTATTTTACTTGCCATCTCCGGCGAATACATGATGTCGCCACCAGTGCGGTGGAGCACACGAAACCGCCCTTTAAGGACACCAATTGTGCGCTCCACCAGCTGCCTAGTGGCAGTAAGCGCGGAGTTAAATGCCATCTGTGGTCCTGGCCTGGGATTACGGTAAGGAGTCATGAGCCAGGGGGTGCAAGGATATCCACGGTCTCCTGTTGGTAGATAATCCAATATTTCAAAATAGTATATTTGTCAAGTTATTTTTGTTTGTTTAAAAAATTAAAGCAAAAACTCACCCAATAACCACATGTCTGCTCGTTGACTTGATCTTAATCTCTGCCAGATCCCTGATTGTCTAATGACATATGCATCATGGGAACTTCCAGTAAACTTTGCATTCAGGGAAAGGATCTGGAGGGATGGCCCACAAACAACCATTACATTCAGAGAATGAAACAGTTTCCTGTTTCTATAAATTTCTTCATTATGTCTTGGTGGCTGAATAGCAACATGTGTGCCATCCACAACCCCAATAACATGTGGGAAGCGACTACCACCTTCCGCAAATTGCCGCTTCAACACATCTAGGGCACCAACATCCAAAGGCATATCAATGAACTGCTTCACCCGCTTTAGGAAAGCCTGGCAGACACGCCGCAGGACCTTACTGAACTGGCCCTGCGACATGCCAACCAGGTCTCCCACAACATGCTGATATGAGGCTGTAGCCAAAAAATGTAACACTGCAAGGAATTGTGTCAATGGTGGTATTGCTGTAAGATACCGAATTTCAGACTCCAGATCACTCTCTATTATGGAGAGAGTGTCTAGGATTAGATGTGGTGGCAGCCGGTATCTACGCACCACCACATCATCTGGCATCCCAAAAAGTAGGACACGGGTTCGGAAAATTGGTGGCCTAGCACGCCTCCGTTGCCTTGGTTGATGAGGAGCCGGCTGTGGTTGTGGGGCTTGCGGTTGGGGTGGGAGTGCTGGCGTGGGTTGGGGAGGTAGGGCTTCTGCTGCAATATATATTGACATCACACACTTTAAAAAAAAAAAAAAAAAACAAAGATGAAGAATACAAAACTAAAGTTTGACAAATATACTACAATAAAATGTTTTTACAAATGTGGTGTCAACTTACTGCAGGAGCGTACATTTTTTCTGTGTTGAATTCATGTCCAAAATGTAAAACAATTTTGCAAATAAAAAATAAAGAACAAATTTAATTAAAAATACATATGTTATTTTTACAATTCCCCAAAAAAATTTTTGGGTACATTTCTCTGCATAAAAAACTTCACAAACACCAATAAAAAACCACAAACAAAAAAAAATAGGCATTTAGTAGCTAGACCAGGAAAGACAAACACTACTTTGCAGATCAATCCTGGTAAAAAAAAATTTGGTTTAGCCAAAAGGAAAAAAAACATAAGCTCAACAATTTTAAAAAACACAAACAGGCACCAACACAGGCCAAGGACACTTACCTGCTCAAAAAGAAATGAAAACTTGGTGTTCCCTAGCACACCAATCCAAAGAAATATCAAAGGGTTATATGACCCAAAAACAAGCACCTACAAGAGAACACAAATGATAGTCACAAATAACATACAGACCATTAAAACAAACAGCCACCAATACAGGCCAAGGACACTTACCTGCTCAAAAAGAAATGAAAACTTGGTGTTCCCTAGCACACCAATCCAAAGAAATATCAAAGGGTTATATGACCCAAAAACAAGCACCTACAAGAGAACACAAATGATAGTCACAAATAACATACAGACCATTAAAACAAACAGCCACCAATACAGGCCAAGGACACTTACCTGCTCAAAAAAAAAGGAAAACTTGGTGTTCCCTAGCACACCAATCCAAAGAAATATCAAAGGGTTATATGACCCAAAAACAAGCACCTACAAGAGAACACAAATGATAGTCACAAATAACATACAGACCATTAAAACAAACAGCCACCAATACAGGCCAAGGACACTTACCTGCTCAAAAAGAAAGGAAAACTTGGTGTTCCCTAGCACACCAATCCAAAGAAATATCAAAGGGTTATATGACCCAAAAACAAGCACCTACAAGAGAACACAAATGATAGTCACAAATAACATACAGACCATTAAAACAAACAGCCACCAATACAGGCCAAGGACACTTACCTGCTCAAAAAGAAAGGAAAACTTGGTGTTCCCTAGCACACCAATCCAAAGAAATATCAAAGGGTTATATGACCCAAAAACAAGCACCTACAAGAGAACACAAATGATAGTCACAAATAATAAGCACAGGTTTATTTTCACAAATGGACTTGCCAAATATATATGGGATTAAATAATTAAACAAAAAAACATTAATAAAACACTTTGACTTCCAAAAATTAACAATAACATTTCCACAATACTCACAAACGAAAAATTGCATAAAAAATGCAACACTGTCTATATTCCAAACGCAAACGAAAGGACAAAGGTATGCTTGACAATTACTCACTCTGCAAATTCCACTAGCACCTTCACGCACAAGCCAACAAACAAATGAAACTCCAAACTACCTACACTCACAGCGTGCAAACTCGGCCCTTAAATAAGCAGTGCAATCATTCACCAGATTAATAGTGTACACCTGTGTGAATTAACGATTCGCACGTAGGTATATAAGCGCACACACCTCGGCGTACACACATCACAAACATGGCTTCTCGTGAGCAAATCGCAGCAGAGCTAGACCGCATTGCAGAGCAGCAGATGGCATTGCAGAAACAACGCTTAGAGTGGCAAAGGCGCTTGTTAGAATCCGCCTCTGCGGATGTTGAGGCAGGACCTAGTACTCTGCAAATTTCTGCTTCTGAACCTCAACAATTGAGTGGGGATACCCTGCCACACACACATAGTGAGCAAACTGAGGGAGAATTGACTTTAGCCACACAAACACAGCAGACAGAAGCTGCTAGTGAGGAGGAAGATGGAGATGACCAACCAGAAGAAACCTCACAGGCTACCTCCAGACGGAAAAAAAGACAGCCTGCATTCACTAAGAGGGAGTTGCGTGTCTTGGTCACGCAGGCCATGGCCAAAATACATAGAGGGCCAAAAAACATGGGTGCTGCTTCAAAAGAACGCATCTGGAGAGACATCACAAAATCTGTGAATGAAGTTGGCTCTGTCGTCAGAACATCACAGGAAGTGAGACGACGGTAAGTGCATCTTGACAATCCATTTTCTGTGCTAAGTTGATCAAAAAATATAGTTACATATCATGTTCTGTCTAGCAAACACAAGCAGAACATGTGTGCTATATATTTTCTACAACCAATAATAATACTCAACTTTGTCCCTCTTTCACAATACATATGTAGGTGGGCCGACTTCAAATCCCGCCTGAAGGCAAAGAGGGCTGCGGAGTGGAATGCCTCAAGGGCTACAGGGGGTGGACCACCTGTCGCTGTGGAGTATACTGACTTGGAGGAGATGGCGATGGACTGTGTCAGTTATGAGGAGGGCCAAGGGGTGTCTCATATGGACACGGACCTGCCTGAGATTCTGACGGGACATGACTTGGAAGGTAAGTTTACACATTTATTTGTCTGTAATTTGAACTGTATTTAGAATCTTTTACTAATTTATACTCCAACTTTTTCCCCACACATTCTTCTATTTGCTTGGCACAAAACACAGCACAGGGTGGTGAACAGTTTGAGTCACAGGCCGGTTATGTGGTTGAGGCTGAGGTGGAGGGACCTAGTGGGTCTGGCAGTGTGGGCCAACAAAACCCACCTATGCAGGTTCCTACTGGCCCCCCCACCCAACCCTCTGCTATCCCGGAGATCCTGCTTGAAATTGCTAGGTATGGTGAGAGCCTAAACACATTTCAAGACGGGGTCATCCGGGAGGTAAGCCAGATAGCTGTCCGGCTCACTGAGATCCGAACCTGTGTTGAGCAAGGTGTTGCTCAACTCTGCCAAGGTCTGGCAGAGATCAGGCAGGCCCAAGAACAACTGGCCTCCTCAAACCAAAGCCTTGCAAATAACATCTTGCAAGGGCTCCAGGCCATCGCTGTCTCCCTTGCCCACAGTGGCAGAGAGCCAACCACATCGGCTCCCTCCCCTGCCCCTGCCCAGGAAGAACAGGCCACTGGGCAGGCCCAACGAAGGTCACTCCGCAGACCAAGCAAAGAAGATCAGCCTCAGGCGGGGAGAAAAAGAAGAAAGTGATGTCTCTCCAGATGGGCAGCACCCATGTTTTTGTAGTTGCCTCTATGTTATTTTGGAGTTGGCTTGTGTGGCCAGAATGGATCACTCCCTCTTAGTGAAATGTCTTTTTACTGTTTGGAGGAATTGTAGCCTGTGAGTTTCTTTGAACAAACAACAGAGCCATCTTCCTCTCACTAGTGTGCTGTGTATTGTTGTGTTTGTGTGGTGGATACTAATTCTTTTTCATTTGGTATCAAATTTGTGTGTGGCAGGGTGTGTAATATGTTTAATTTATGCATTTAAAAGATACTTTTGTCAGAAGCAGAAATTTGCAGAGTACTGAGTTCTGCTATATAATTATTGTCAGTGCCATCTGCTTGGTGCTTGGTCTATCTCTGCCTGTGAGACTCATGTGGAGCCATGTTTAAATGTTGTGTAATATTATTACCGTAATAAAAAAAAATTATTACAAATGTGTGCAATTTCTTGAAGGTAATGCATTAGCAAAATCTTAGTTACCAAAAGATTAGGTCAACATATAGACACTTGATGACCAATCTGCTAATTCTCCTTAAAATTATAAATAATTTTAAAAAAAAGGTATGCTTTGCACCACACTTTAATGTCCATATTAATAAAACAGACACGACAACTTGATTAAATATCTTTGGTCAACATGACATCATTGAAAACATTGACAGATATTATAAACATATATTATTGTGACTTTTAAAACTAAATCATAGTGTATGCTGCATTATGTGGGTGTTGGTTAATTGATAAGAATGTAGCAGAATTCTCTAACTTTATCTAAAAATGTAACTTGTTTGTATTTAGTAGTCTAACACACATTAAAACATTTCTACAAAATGCTTACACACCAAGGTAAACACAAATAACAACCTTATTTGACAGTGTGTGAGATTAATATGTGAGTAGAATAAACATGTAATGTGTGTTCAGTCAATTGGTGGTTGGTAACTTTCATGTGCTCAGTAATTAACAAGTAATTGGACATCAGATGAATGTGCTCTCCAATTAACTGCTAATTACTGCATACACACTTGTACCAGTACTTCGCAAATGTAGAGTAACTGCAGACCTACTCTGCTGCTGCGTGAATGTTGCTACGGTTTCCTATGTTAGTTTTAACAGCGACAATGTTTATTTGCGAAAACCACGCCCAGTGCTAGTTGCATACTCCCACACAGTACGCCCACTTTCACGCCCATGTCGGAGCATTGCGAAGTCTCGCCTCCGCCACGCCCACGCCACTCCTCGTTTTCGTTTGGCAGTTACGGCTTTTTTTTTCCTAAGTAATTTTGCACAGTTGTCGTACGTATGTCGTCGCGCATGCGTAATCACGCATTTGCGCATGCGCAGATACTTACATTTCGTACATTTGCGATGCGATGACTCTTAGCGATCAACTCGGAATGAGGGCCACAGTGTGAACATTAGAGATGTGCACTTGAAATTTTTCGGGTTTTGTGTTTTGGTTTTGGGTTCGGTTCCGCGGCCGTGTTTTGGGTTCGACCGCGTTTTGGCAAAACCTCACCGAATTTTTTTTGTCGGATTCGGGTGTGTTTTGGATTCGGGTGTTTTTTTCAAAAAACACTAAAAAACAGCTTAAATCATAGAATTTGGGGGTCATTTTGATCCCAAGGTATTATTAACCTCAAAAACCATAATTTCCACTCATTTTCAGTCTATTCTGAATACCTCACACCTCACAATATTATTTTTAGTCCTAAAATTTGCACCGAGGTCGCTGGATGACTAAGCTAAGCGACCCTAGTGGCCGACACAAACACCGGGCCCATCTAGGAGTGGCACTGCAGTGTCACGCAGGATGGCCCTTCCAAAAAACACTCCCCAAACAGCACATGACACAAAGAAAAAAAGAGGCGCAATGAGGTAGCTGTGTGAGTAAGATAAGCGACCCTAGTGGCCGACACAAACACCGGGCCCATCTAGGAGTGGCACTGCAGTGTCACGCAGGATGGCCCTTCCAAAAAACACTCCCCAAACAGCACATGACGCAAAGAAAAAAAGAGGCGCAATGAGGTAGCTGTGTGAGTAAGCTAAGCGACCCTAGTGGCCGACACAAACACCTGGCCCATCTAGGAGTGGCACTGCAGTGTCACGCAGGATGGCCCTTCCAAAAAACACTCCCCAAACAGCACATGACGCAAAGAAAAAAAGAGGCGCAATGAGGTAGCTGTGTGAGTAAGATAAGCGACCCTAGTGGCCGACACAAACACCGGGCCCATCTAGGAGTGGCACTGCAGTGTCACGCAGGATGGCCCTTCCAAAAAACACTCCCCAAACAGCACATGACGCAAAGAAAAAAAGAGGCGCAATGAGGTAGCTGTGTGAGTAAGATAAGCGACCCTAGTGGCCGACACAAACACCGGGCCCATCTAGGAGTGGCACTGCAGTGTCACGCAGGATGGTCCTCCCAAAAAACACTCCCCAAACAGCACATGACGCAAAGAAAAAAAGAGGCGCAATGAGGTAGCTGTGTGAGTAAGATAAGCGACCCTAGTGGCCGACACAAACACCGGGCCCATCTAGGAGTGGCACTGCAGTGTCACGCAGGATGGCCCTTCCAAAAAACACTCCCCAAACAGCACATGAAGCAAAGAAGAAAAAAAGAGGCGCAATGAGGTAGCTGTGTGAGTAAGCTAAGCGACCCTAGTGGCCGACACAAACACCGGGCCCATCTAGGAGTGGCACTGCAGTGTCACGCAGGATGGCCCTTCCAAAAAACACTCCCCAAACAGCACATGACGCAAAGAAAAAAAGAGGCGCAATGAGGTAGCTGTGTGAGTAAGATAAGCGACCCTAGTGGCCGACACAAACACCTGGCCCATCTAGGAGTGGCACTGCAGTGTCACGCAGGATGGCCCTTCCAAAAAACACTCCCCAAACAGCACATGACGCAAAGAAAAATTAAAGAAAAAAGAGGTGCAAGATGGAATTGTCCTTGGGCCCTCCCACCCACCCTTATGTTGTATAAACAGGACATGCACACTTTAACCAACCCATCATTTCAGTGACAGGGTCTGCCACACGACTGTGACTGAAATGACGGGTTGGTTTGGACCCCCACCAAAAAAGAAGCAATTAATCTCTCCTTGCACAAACTGGCTCTACAGAGGCAAGATGTCCACCTCATCATCATCCTCCGATATATCACCGTGTACATCCCCCTCCTCACAGATTATCAATTCGTCCCCACTGGAATCCACCATCTCAGCTCCCTGTGTACTTTGTGGAGGCAATTGCTGCTGGTCAATGTCTCCACGGAGGAATTGATTATAATTCATTTTAATGAACATCATCTTCTCCACATTTTCTGGAAGTAACCTCGTACGCCGATTGCTGACAAGGTGAGCGGCGGCACTAAACACTCTTTCGGAGTACACACTTGTGGGAGGGCAACTTAGGTAGAATAAAGCCAGTTTGTGCAAGGGCCTCCAAATTGCCTCTTTTTCCTGCCAGTATAAGTACGGACTGTGTGACGTGCCTACTTGGATGCGGTCACTCATATAATCCTCCACCATTCTTTCAATGGGGAGAGAATCATATGCAGTGACAGTAGACGACATGTCCGTAATCGTTGACAGGTCCTTCAGTCCGGACCAGATGTCAGCATCAGCAGTCGCTCCAGACTGCCCTGAATCACCGCCAGCGGGTGGGCTCGGAATTCTGAGCCTTTTCCTCGCACCCCCAGTTGCGGGAGAATGTGAAGGAGGAGATGTTGACAGGTCGCGTTCCGCTTGACTTGACAATTTTCTCACCAGCAGGTCTTTGAACCCCAGCAGACTTGTGTCTGCCGGAAAGAGAGATCCAAGGTAGGTTTTAAATCTAGGATCGAGCACGGTGGCCAAAATGTAGTGCTCTGATTTCAACAGATTGACCACCCGTGAATCCTTGTTAAGCGAATTAAGGGCTCCATCCACAAGTCCCACATGCCTAGCGTAATCGCTCCGTGTTAGCTCCTCCTTCAATGTCTCCAGCTTCTTCTGCAAAAGCCTGATGAGGGGAATGACCTGACTCAGGCTGGCAGTGTCTGAACTGACTTCACGTGTGGCAAGTTCAAAGGGCAGCAGAACCTTGCACAACGTTGAAATCATTCTCCACTGCGCTTGAGACAGGTGCATTCCACCTCCTATATCGTGCTGAATTGTATAGGCTTGAATGGCCTTTTGCTGCTCCTCCAACCTCTGAAGCATATATAGGGTTGAATTCCACCTCGTTACCACTTCTTGCTTCAGATGATGGCAGGGCAGGTTCAGGCGTTTTTGGTGTTGCTCCAGTCTTCTGTACGTGGTGCCTGTACGCCGAAAGTGTCCCGCAATTCTTCTGGCCACCGACAGCATCTCTTGCACGCCCCTGTCGTTTTTTAAAAAATTCTGCACCACCAAATTCAAGGTATGTGCAAAACATGGGACGTGCTGGAATTTGCCCAGATTTAATGCACACACAATATTGCTGGCGTTGTCCGATGCCACAAATCCACAGGAGAGTCCAATTGGGGTAAGCCATTCCGCGATGATCTTCCTCAGTTGCCGTAAGAGGTTTTCAGCTGTGTGCGTATTCTGGAAACCGGTGATACAAAGCGTAGCCTGCCTAGGAAAGAGTTGGCGTTTGCGAGATGCTGCTACTGGTGCCGCCGCTGCTGTTCTTGCGGCGGGAGTCCATACATCTACCCAGTGGGCTGTCACAGTCATATAGTCCTGACCCTGCCCTGCTCCACTTGTCCACATGTCCGTGGTTAAGTGGACATTGGGTACAGCTGCATTTTTTAGGACACTGGTGACTCTTTTTCTGAGGTCTGTGTACATTTTCGGTATCGCCTGCCTAGAGAAATGGAACCTAGATGGTATTTGGTACCGGGGACACAGTACCTCCAACAAGTCTCTAGTTGGCTCTGCAGTAATGATGGATACCGGAACCACATTTCTCACCACCCAGGATGCCAAGGCCTCAGTTATCCGCTTTGCAGCAGGATGACTGCTGTGATATTTCATCTTCCTCGCAAAGGACTGTTGGACAGTCAATTGCTTGGTGGAAGTAGTAAAAGTGGTCTTACGATTTCCCCTCTGGGATGACCATCGACTCCCAGCAGCAACAACAGCAGCGCCAGCAGCAGTAGGCGTTACACGCAAGGATGCATCGGAGGAATCCCAGGCAGGAGAGGAATCGTCAGAATTGCCAGTGACATGGCCTGCAGGACTATTGGCATTCCTGGGGAAGGAGGAAATTGATACTGAGGGAGTTGGTGGGGTGGATTGCGTGAGCTTGGTTACAAGAGGAAGGGATTTACTGGTCAGTGGACTGCTTCCGCTGTCGCCCAAAGTTTTTGAACTTGTCACTGACTTATTATGAATGCGCTGCAGGTGACGTATAAGGGAGGATGTTCCGAGGTGGTTAACGTCCTTACCCCTACTTATTACAGCTTGACAAAGGCAACACACGGCTTGACAAATGTTATCCGCATTTCTGGTGAAATACTTCCACACCGAAGAGCTGATTTTTTTGGTATTTTCACCAGGCATGTCAACGGCCCTATTCCTCCCACGGACAACAGGTGTCTCCCCGGGTGCCTGACTTAAACAAACCACCTCACCATCAGAATCCTCCTTGTCAATTTCCTCCCCAGCGCCAGCAACACCCATATCCTCCTCATCCTGGTGTACTTCAACACTGACATCTTCAATCTGACTATCAGGAACTGGACTGCGGGTGCTCCTTCCAGCACTTGCAGGGGGCGTGCAAATGGTGGAAGGCGCATGCTCTTCACGTCCAGTGTTGGGAAGGTCAGGCATCGCAACCGACACAATTGGACTCTCCTTGTGGATTTGGGATTTCGAAGAACGCACAGTTCTTTGCGGTGCTTTTGCCAGCTTGAGTCTTTTCATTTTTCTAGTGAGAGGCAGAGTGCTTCCATCCTCATGTGAAGCTGAACCACTAGCCATGAACATAGGATAGGGCCTCAGCCGTTCCTTGCCACTCCGTGTGGTAAATGGCATATTGGCAAGTTTACGCTTCTCCTCCGACAATTTTATTTTAGATTTTGGAGTCCTTTTTTTACTGATATTTGGTGTTTTGGATTTTACATGCTCTGTACTATGACATTGGGCATCGGCCTTGGCAGACGACGTTGCTGGCATTTCATCGTCTCGGCCATGACTAGTGGCAGCAGCTTCAGCACGAGGTGGAAGTGGATCTTGATCTTTCCCTAATTTTGGAACCTCAACATTTTTGTTCTCCATATTTTAATAGGCACAACTAAAAGACACAGAGGTAGCTACAGCCGTGGACTACCGTACTGTGTCTGCTGCTAATATAGACTGGATGATAATGAGATGAAATCAATATATATTATATCACACTAGTACTGCAGCCGGACAGGTAGATATATTTATTATGTAATGACTGATGACGGACCTGCTGGACACTGTCAGCTCAGCAGCACCGCAGACTGCTACAGTAAGCTACTATAGTAGTATGTATAAAGAAGAAAGAAAAAAAAAAAACCACGGGTAGGTGGTATACAATTATGGATGGACGAGCGACTGCCGACACAGAGGTAGCTACAGCCGTGGACTACCGTACTGTGTCTGCTGCTAATATAGACTGGATGATAATGAGATGAAATCAATATATATATATATAATATCACACTAGTACTGCAGCCGGACAGGTAGATATATTTATTATGTAATGACTGATGACGGACCTGCTGGACACTGTCAGCTCAGCAGCACTGCAGACTGCTACAGTAAGCTACTATAGTAGTATGTATAAAGAAGAAAGAAAAAAAAAAACACGGGTAGGTGGTATACAATTATGGATGGACGAGCGACTGCCGACACAGAGGTAGCTACAGCCGTGGACTACCGTACTGTGTCTGCTGCTAATATAGACTGGATGATAATGAGATGAAATCAATATATATATATATATAATATCACACTAGTACTGCAGCCGGACAGGTAGATATATTTATTATGTAATGACTGATGACGGACCTACTGGACACTGTCAGCTCAGCAGCACCGCAGACTGCTACAGTAAGCTACTATAGTAGTATGTATAAAGAAGAAAGAAAAAAAAAACCACGGGTAGGTGGTATACAATTATGGATGGACGAGCGACTGCCGACACAGAGGTAGCTACAGCCGTGGACTACCGTACTGTGTCTGCTGCTAATATAGACTGGATGATAATGAGATGAGATCAATATATATATATATATATATATATATATATATATATATAATATCACTAGTACTGCAGCCGGACAGGTATATATATTTATTATGTAATGACTGATGACGGACCTGCTGGACACTGTCAGCTCAGCAGCACCGCAGACTGCTACAGTAAGCTACTATAGTAGTATGTATAAAGAAGAAAAAAGAAAAAAAAAAACGGGTAGGTGGTATACAATATTATATATATATTATATACAATTATATATATATATATTATATATATTAAACTGGTGGTGATTATTAAACTGGTGGTCAGGTCACTGGTCACACTATCAGCAACTTGCAAGTAGTACTCCTAAGCAGACAATCACAATATATATTATACTGGTGGTCAGTGTGGTCACAATGGCAGTGTGGCACTCTGGCAGCAAAAGTGTGCACTGTACGTTATATGTACTCCTGAGTCCTGCTCTCAGACTCTAACTGCTCCCCACTGTCAGTGTCTCCCCCACAAGTCAGATAATACAGTCACACTATCTATCACTTCAGCAAGTAACTAGTCTAGTACTCCTCCTAATGCTCCCCAAAATTACTACTGTGTCTCTCTCTACTGTCTCACTCTCTTCTCTATAAACGGAGAGGACGCCAGCCACGTCCTCTCCCTATGAATCTCAATGCACGTGTGAAAATGGCGGCGACGCGCGGCTCCTTATATAGAATCCGAGTCTCGCGATAGAATCCGAGCCTCGCGAGAATCCGACAGCGGGATGATGACGTTCGGGCGCGCTCGGGTTAACCGAGCAAGGCGGGAAGATCCGAGTCGCTCGGCCCCGTGTAAAAAAAAATGAAGTTCGGGCGTGTTCGGATTCCGAGGAACCGAACCCGCTCATCTCTAGTGAACATCCTTCCTTTTCTTTAGTGATTTAGATTTGTGACTTCTAATAATACGATACTAAGGCAACGCAGTGAGAGTGCCAAACCCTTACAACGGTATCGGTTCTGCTTACAGGCTAAGCAGTGAGGTGGCGTGACAAGATAATGTTAAAGCTTTTTAATTATATTGGCTTCGCTTGGCCAGTTTACAGAAATCAAATAGGAGGCCCACCTTGAGAGTTTTCCAGCAGCCTCCAAGCCTCTAGTTACACCACTGCTTGGGCCGTAACACCATTTTGCCGTGCCCACACCCCGGTCTCACCGGAAAGATCTGTGATGTTAGGAAATACTGTATGCAGACATAAGGGCCCTCATTCCGAGTTGTTCGCTCGTTAGTGGTTTTCGCAACAGAGCGATTTGTCGCAAACTGCGCATGCACAATGTTCGCAGTGCGTCTGCGCCAAGTAAATTTGCCACAAAGTTAGGTATTTTACTCACGGCTTAATGAAGAAATTTCTTCGTTCTGGCGATCTGAGTGTGATTGACAGGAAGTGGGTGTTTCTGGGCGGAAACTGGCCGTTTTATGGAGGTGTGTGGAAAAACGCTGCCGTTTCTGGGAAAAACGCGGGAGTGGCTGGAGAAACGGGGGAGTGTCTGGGCGAACGCTGGGTGTGTTTGTGACGTCAAACCAGGAACGAAACTGACTGAACTGATCGCAGTGTATGAGTAAGTCCCGAGCTACTCAGAAACTGCAAAGAAATTTCTATTCGCAATTATGCAAATCTTTCGTTCGCAATTCTGCAAAGCTAAGATTCACTGCCAGTAGGCGGCGGCTTAGCGTGTGCAAAGCTGCTAAAAGCAGCTAGCGAGCGAACAATTCGGAATGAGGGCCATTGTCTATGTGTAGATTGTAATATTGTTTAAGACAGAAAATCGCCATCCTTCTCCTTTGTTGTGTAATGTCAGGTTACCAGATAGATTTATTATTATTATCATTATTATTATTATTTATTACTAGTTATTTATATAGCGCACACATATTCCGCAGCGCTTTACAGAGAATATTTGGTCATTCACATCAGTCCCTGCCCCAGTAGGGCTTATACGCTATATTCCCTACCCAGGGGCGGAACTGTGGGAGGCAGTGGAGTCGGCTGCCGCCGGGCTCCTGATCTCAAGGGGGCACTTCTCATCCACTGTCTCCCGCTGACGATCGCTCGCTGCTACTTTTTTTTTTAATGATTCTTACAGACGGAGGAGCTGTGTCCGTGACACGGAAGCTGCCTCCTGTACATACAGAGAGCTGGCACTGGCTGCAGCTAGGGGGAGCTCCAGAGCGCAGCTCCTCCCGGGCCCTTCCAGTTAAGCAAGCCAGCCGAGTGAAGCTCTCTGTTCCTCCATCAGGCTGATAGCCAAAGGTAGGCACTGGCCTCAAGCTGCACTGTGGTGGGGAAGGTGTAGTTGGGGGTGCTGGGGGGGGGGGCTTTGATAAATGTTGGAAGCACTGTGTTTTGTGTGTGCATGTTTTAAGTGAGGTGTGTGTGTGTGTGTGTTTTTAAGGAAAGTTGTGTGTTCAAGTAAAAGAGGCATGTGTGTGTGTAAGTGAGAGGCATGTGTGAGGCATGTGTGTGTGCGTGCGTGCGTGTGTGTGTGTGTGTGTGTGTGTGTGTGTAAGTGAGAGGCATGTGTGAGAGGCATATGTGTGTGTGTTTGTGTGTGTGTGTGTGTGTGAGTGAGAGGCATGTGTGAGAGGCATGTGTGTGAGAGGCATGTGTAAATGAGAGGCATGTGTGTGTGTGTGTGTGTGTGTGTGTGTGTGTAAGTGAGAGGCATGTGTGAGAGATGTGTGTGAGAGGCATGTGTGTGTAAGTGAGAGGCATGTGTGAGAGGCATATGTGTGTGTGTGTGTGTGTGTGTGTGTAAGTGAGAGGCATGTGAGAGGCATATGTGTGATTTGTGTAAGTGAGAGGCATGTGTGAGGCATGTGTAAATGAGAGGCATGTGTGTGTGTGTGTGTGTGTGTAAGTGAGAGGCATGTGTGAGAGGCATGTGTGTGTGTGTAAGTGAGAGGCAAGTGTGTATGTGTGTAAGTGAGAGGCGTGTGTGTGTGTGTAAGTGAGAGGCATGTGTGTGTGTGTGTGTGTGTGTGTGTGTGTCAGTGAGGTGTGTGTGTGTATTAGTGAGAGGCATGTGTATGAGAGGCATGTGTGTGTGTGAGAGGCATGTGTGTGTGTGTGTGTGTGTGTGTGTGTGTGAGGCATGTGTGTGTGTGAGGCATGTGTGTGTAAGTGAGAGGCATGTGTGTGAGGCATGTGTGTGTAAGTGAGAGGCATGTGTGTGTGTAAGTGAGAAGCACGTGTGTGAGAGGCAAGGATTAAAGGAGGCATTTGAGCATTTCTACCGGACTATGGGGGTCATTCCGACCCGTACACACGCAGCGGTTTCTCGCTGTGGTGCGAACGGGTACGGAATGCGCATGCGCGGCGGACGCTGTGCGCGTACGCAATGTTGACCGGCAACAGAGGTCGCTGGGTTACGTTGCGCCTACCGACGGAAGCGGTCGCAGAGGTGACCGTTAAGAAGATTGACAGGAAGGAGGCATGGCAGGGCGGATCCGGACCGTTGGAGACCGTTTTCGGGGAGTGGTGAGTATAACGCAGGTGTGTCCAGGACAACGGAGGGCGGAGGTGTGACATCAAAACCGAGCCCATCATCGCTGGATCCATCGCACAGGGTAAGTATGTCCAGGGCTGGTCTATTTCTGCTTGAAATTTTTTTAGCTTAGCAGGACTGCACAAGCGATCGCAGCCCTGCTAAGCTAAAATACACTCCCCCATAGGCGTGGACTATTGATCGCAGCTACAGCTAAAAGTTACTGGCTGCGATCAAATCGGAATGACCACCTATGTACAGAGCACACACCTGGTCTGGGTACACGCTACCTTACAAATATGTGGAGGGGTGTGTGTGTGTGTGTGTGTGTGTGTGTGTAATGTGCGTGTGTGTGTGTGAGGCATGTGTGTGTGTGTAAGTGAAAGGCATGTGTGTGTTTAAGTGAAAGCGGCTTGTGTGTGTTTTAAGTGAAGGGGGCATGTGTGTGTGTGTGTGTGTGTGAGAGAGTGAAAGAGGCATGTGTGAGAGGCATGTGTGTGTTTCTATTATCTTCTTGAGGATGTTGGGGACACCAAAAGAACCATGGGATGTAGATGGATACGCAGGAGACATGGGCACTTTAAGACTTTCAAAGGGGGCGTGACCTGGCTCCTCCTTCTATATCCCTCCCCAGACTCAGTTTAGAAAATGTGCCCTGCGAGATGGAGGCACTCGGGGGAGCTCTTATAGTTTCTCTGAAAATACTTAATGTTAGGTTTTTTATTTTGGGGAAATCTGCTGGCTACAGACTCCCTGCTTCGTGGGAAAGAGGGGAGAGCAGTCTAGACCCACTTCTAATGAGTTTCAGGGCTCTGCTGCTGCTGACAGGATGCCTTCAGCTCCTGAGGGGAGATGAACGCCGGGCTCTCCTGGATGCTCGCTCCCACAGCTTGCCGTCCCCCCTCTTCAAGCCAGAAGTCAGAAGACAGGTGAGTATGTGAGGAAAAGACATCTTCTCTTCAACAAAGACGGGATATATGGGGGTGGGGTGGGGGGGGGCGCCCTGTGGAGCTAAAAATACCTCATAAATAAGGCTGGAATATCTGTACAGTGCCCTGGCACTGCCCGCAAACCCCCGCCAGGATAAACATGTAAAAATAAGCGGGAAGAAGCGCGCCATGTTGGGGGCGGGGCTTCTTCCTCCAGGCTCACTCTGCGCCATTTCCTCCTCCAAGCAGCGGCGCTGGTCCTTCCTCACAGCAGACAAGTACCAGGGGCTATAAAAATGAGGGGGGGGGGGGCCAGATTATTTCTATACAGATATATAGCGCTGCAGCTCTGTGACACTTGAGGGTGTATTCAGACCTGCACTTTGGCGCTGTGGTGTGAGCTGGCTCCTTTCCTTTTGTTCCCTCACAGGCTTTTCTTTGGGTGCTGTCAGGGAGACAACATGTCTGAGACAGAATTTTCCTCTCAAGGGGATAATTTATTGGGGACACCAAATGTTTTGGGGGTCCTGTCGGCACCGCCGACGGCTGATTGGTTAACTGCTTTAAATGCTTTAAACGCTGTTACACTGTTGAATCAAAAGTTTATTGAATCTGACTCTCAACTGCAGATTTGGAAGAAATCAGTAGATGACGCTTTATTTCAAGGGTTACTGAAACGTAGTGTTGAACAATTAGATGACACAGATACCGACACGGACTCTGATACCGGTGCCGATTATGCTGATTCTAGGTTAGATCCTAAATTGGCTAAGAGTATTCAATATATGTTTTTGGCTGTCAAAGACATATTACGTATTGACGAGGACCCCTTTACACCAGAAACGAGGGTCCTTATTTACAAAGAAAAGAGACGATCGGTTTCTTTTCCTCCTTGTTTTGAACTAAATGACCTTTTTGATGGTATTTGGAATACACCTGATAAGAAATTTCTCATTCCTAATAGGATCTAGGTGGCATACCCCTTTCCCGCAGCTGATAGGGATAAGTGGGAAATACCACCCACAGTAGACAAAGCCCTAGTACGCTTGTCTAAACAGGTAGCGCTCCCTGCGGCTCAGTCAACGACTCTTAAGGAGCCGGCTGATCGTAAGCAGGAGGCTACTTTAAAAGCTATTTTTACTACCACGGGGACACAGCTTAGACCACTTAATGCGTCAGCGTGGGTTAGTAGCGCCATTGAAAAATGAGCTGAAAGTTTATCTGCGGATTTAGATACTCTGGATAGGGATAGCTACCTAGTGACGCTTGGTTATATCAGGGACGTGGCTGCGTACTTGAAAGAGGCTGCAAGAGATGCTGGCCTCCTGGGGGCTAAGGCTAATGCTATGTCAATTGCGGCTAGGCGTGCGCTATGGACTCATCAATGGAATGCTGACGCTGATTCCAAGAAAAATATGGAGTCCTTTCCCTTTAAGGGTGGGGAACTGTTTGGTGATGGCCTTGCTGATTTAGTATCAGCGGCCACAGCAGGTAAATCTACTTATTTACCTAATGCTCCTGCGCAACAGAAGAAACCACACTATCAAATGCAGTCCTTTCGGCCCAATAAATATAGAAAAGGCTGAGGTAACTTCTTCCTCACTACGAGAGGTAGAGGAAGGGGCAAGAGAACTCCCGCCTCCTTGAGTTCACAAGAGCAGAAGTCCTCCCCGGCTTCCGCCAAATCCACCGCATGACGCCGGGTCTCCCTTACAGGAGACCGCACCGGTGGGGGCACGTCTAAGGCTTTTCAGTCAGGTTTGGGTTCGCTCGGATCTAGACCCTTGGGTGTTACAAATTGTGACCCAAGGGTGCAAACTGGAATTCCAAGACGTTCCCCCTCGCTGTTTTTTCAAATCACCCTTACCAGTTTTGCTTCCAGGCAGAATTCTAGTCTGTGGAGCAATACAAAAATTCTGTCAAAATCAGGTTGTGATCCCGGTCCCCCGGCCGCAACAAGTGGAAGGGTTTTATTCAAGCCTATTTGTAGTGCCGAAGCCGGATGGCTCGGTACGACCAATCCTCAACCTAAAATCTCTAAATTTTTTCCTGAAGAAATTCAAATTCAAGATGGAGTCTCTCCGAGCGGTGATCTCCAGCCTGGAGGAGGGGGAATTCATGGTGTCTTTGGACATAAAGGATGCCTATCTTCATGTTCCCATTTATCCCCCTCATCAGAGTTATCTCCGGTTTGCAATCCAGGATACTCATTACCAATTTCAGACGTTGCCGTTTGGCCTGGCCACGGCTCCGAGGATTTTCACAAAAGTCATGGTAGAAATGATGGTTCTCCTCAGAAAAAGAGGAGTTACAATTATCCTGTACTTGGACGATCTCCTGATAAAGGTGAGGTCCAAGGAAAAACTGGTACAGGACATTGCACTGTCGCTGCCGCTTCTACAACAGCACGGCTGGCTCTTGAACCTGCCGAAATCACACTTAATTCCAACAACCCGGTTGGCATTTTTGGGTATGATTCTGGACACGGTCCAGCTGAGAGTGTTCCTCCCTCCGGAGAAAGCACTGGAAATTCAGAGTTTGGTAAAACTCATTCTGAAACCACAAACGGTCTCCATTCATCAATGCATTCGATTGTTGGGGAAGATGGTGGCGGCATACGAGGTCCTCCAATTCGGGAGGTTCCATGCCAGAGTGTTTCAGTGGGACCTGTTGGACAAATGGTCCGGATCCCACCTTCATATGCATCGGAGGATAGTTCTATCCCCAACACCAGAATCTCACTCCTGTGGTGGCTACACAGCTCTCACCTCTTGGAAGGACGCAGATTCGGGATCCAAGACTGGATCCTAGTGACCACGGATGCAAATCTCCGGGGTTGGGGAGCAGTCACACACGGGGGGTGACCTTCCACGGAAGATGGTCAAGTCAGGAAACTCTTCTTCACATAAATGTGCTGGAGTTGAGGGCCATTTACAACGGCCTTCTACAAGCGGAGCATCTTCTTCTAAACCGGCCTGTCCTGATCCAATCGGACAATGTGACAGCAGTAGCGTACATAAACCGCCAAGGCGGCACAAAGAGCAGAACAGCAATGGCAGAAGCCACAAAGATTCTTCGCTGGGCAGAGACTCGGGTAAGCGCTCTGTCTGCAATTTTCCTTCCGGGAGTGGACAACTGGGAAGCAGACTTCCTCAGCAGACACGATCTACATCCAGGAGAGTGGAGCCTCCATCAGGAGGTCTTCTCCCTACTAACGAATCTATGAGGGGTTCCCCACATAGACATGATGGCGTTCCGCCACAACAAAAAACTACTAAAGTATTGTTCCCGATCCGGGGACCCTCAGGCGGCAGTGGATGCACTGACGTCACCTTGGGTGTATCCGTCGGTGTATGTTTTCCCTCCGCTTCTTCTCATTCCAAAGGTTCTGAGAATCCTAAGAAAATCACAGATTCTAGCACTCCTTGTAGTTCCAGACTGGCCAAGGAGAATTTGGTATCCGGATCTTCAGGAGTTGTTAGTCGAAGATCCATGGCCTCTTCCTCTTCGCAAGGATCTGCTGCGGCAGGGTCCGTTCGTCTATCAAGACTTACAACGGCTACGTTTGACGGCATGGCGGTTGAACGCCAGATTTTAGCCCGTAAGGGTATTCCAGATGAAGTCATACCCACTCTTATCCTTGCTAGGAAGGGTGTGACGTCAACACAATATCACCGTATTTGTAGGAAATATATTTCCTGGTGCGAGTCCAAGAAAGCTCCAGTGGAGAAGTTTGACCTTGGACGTTTTCTCCATTTTCTACAAAATGTGGTGGATGCGGGCCTTAAATTAGGCTCCATAAAAGTGCAGATTTCTGCTTTGTCAATTTTCTTTCAGAAACAATTGGCCTCACTTCCTGAGGTGCAGACCTTTGTAAAAGGGGTCCTGCACATCCAACCTCCTTTTGTGCCACCTGTGGCACCTTGGGACCTTAATGTGGTTTTGACATTCCTAAAATCACATTGGTTTGAACCTTTAAGTAAAGTGGAGTTGAAATTCCTCACTTGGAAGGTTGTCATTTTGTTAGCATTGGCATCCGCAAGGTGGGTGTCTGAATTGGCGGCCTTGTCTCACAAGAGCCCTTATTTGATCTTCCAGGAAGACAGGGCAGAATTGAGAACTCAGCAACAATTTCTGCAAAGGTGGTTTCCTCTTTTCATATTAACCAACCTATTGTGGTGCCAGTGGCTACTGGCACTTTGGCTGAGGAAAAGTCTCTGGATGTCGTCAGAGCTTTGAAAATTTACGTTGCCAGAACGGCTCCAGTCAGAAAAACAGAGTCTCTGTTTGTGCTATATGCTCCCAATAAACTTGGGTATCCTACTTCCAAGCAGACCATTGCCCGCTGGATGTGTCACACGATTCAACAGGCTCATTCCACGGCAGGTTTGCCGTTACCTAAATCGGTAAAAGCCCATTCCACTAGGAAGGTGGGCTCGTCCTGGGCGGCTGCCCGGGGTGTCTCGGCATTACAACTTTGCCGAGCTGCTACTTGGTCGGGGTCAAACACGTTTGCTAAGTTTTACAAGTTTGATACCTTGGCCGATGAAGACCTAAAGTTTGGTCAATCGGTGCTGCAGAGTCATCCGCACTCTCCCACCCGGTATAGAGCTTTGGTATAATCCCATGGTTCTTTTGGTGTCCCCAACATCCTCAAGGACGTAATAGAAAACAGGATTTTAATACCTACCGGTAAATCCTTTTCTATAAGTCCGTAGAGGATGTTGGGCGCCCGTCCCAGTGCATACTGTATCTGCAGTTTAGTTCTGGTTACACAGGTTGTGTTATGGTTTCTTCAGCTTGTTGCTGAATTTTGTTCATGTCCATTGGCATGTGTTCAGTTGAATGCCATGTTGTTCGGCATGTTTATGGCGTGAGCTGGTATGATGCTCACCTTGTTGTTAATTCCTTTCCTCAAAATGTCCATCTCTCCGGGCACAGTTCCAAACTGAGTCTGGGGAGGGATATGAAGGGAGGAGCCAGGTCACGCCCCCTTTGAAAGTCTTAAAGTGCCCATGTCTCCTGCGGATCCGTCTATATCCCATGATTCTTTTGGTGTCCCCAACATCCTCTACGGACTTATAGAAAAGGATTTACCGGTAGGTATTAAAATCCTGTTTTTTTAAGCGAAAGAGGTATGTGTGTGTTTAAGTGAAAGCAGCGTGTGTGTATGTTTAAGTGAAAGAGTCGTGTGTGTGCTTTTAAGTGAATGAGGTGTTTGTGTGTTTTTATATATATCGGCACACCGCTGCGCCAAAGCATCTCCATCGAGACCTGCTGGCGGGTGAGGGAGCACTGTAGGTGTACTATAAAGGTATGCTAGTGTCTGTTTTATTGTAATGACTGACTTGTAGAGATGAGCGGGTTCGGTTCCTCGGAATCCGAACCCGCCCGAACTTCATGTTTTTTTACACGGGTCAGAGCGACTCGGATCTTCCCGCCTTGCTCGGTTAACCCGAGCGTGCCCGAACGTCATCATCCCGCTGTCGGATTCTCGCGAGGCTCGGATTCTATCGCGAGACTCGGATTCTATATAAGGAGCCGCGCGTCGCCGCCATTTTCACACGTGCATTGAGATTGATAGGGAGAGGACGTGGCTGGCAGTCTCTCCGTTTATAGAGAAGAGAGTGAGACTAGAGTAGAGAGAGACACAGTATTTACTTTAGTAATTTTGGGGAGCATTAGGAGGAGTACTACTACTTGCTGAAGTGATAGTGTGACTGTATATCTGACTTGTGGGGGAGACAGTGGGGAGCAGTTAGAGTCTGAGAGCAGGAGTACATATTTTAACGTACAGTGCACACTTTTGCTGCCAGAGTGCCACACTGCCATTGTGACCACACTGACCACCAGTATATATATTGTGATTGTCTGCTTAGGAGTACTACTTGCAAGTTGCTGATAGTGTGACCAGTGACCTGACCACCAGTTTAATTAATCACCACCAGTTTAATATATATATATATATATATATATATATAATTGTATATAATATATATATAATTGTATACCACCTACCCGTGTTTTTTTTTTTTTTTTCTTTCTTCTTGATACATACTACTATAGTAGCTTACTGTAGCAGTCTGCGGTGCTGCTGAGCTGACAGTGTCCAGCAGGTCCGTCATCAGTCATTACATAATAAATATATATACCTGTCCGGCTGCAGTACTAGTGATATTATATATATATATATATTAATTTCATCTCATTATCATCCAGTCTATATTAGCAGCAGACACAGTACGGTAGTCCACGGCTGTAGCTACCTCTGTGTCGGCAGTCGCTGGTACATCCATAATTGTATACCACCTACCCGTGTTTTTTTTTTTTTCTTTCTTCTTGATACATACTACTATAGTAGCTTACTGTAGCAGTCTGTGGTGCTGCTGAGCTGACAGTGTCCAGCAGGTCCGTCATCAGTCATTACATAATAAATATATATACCTGTCCGGCTGCAGTACTCGTGATATTATATATATATATATATATATATATATTAATTTCATCTCATCATCATCCAGTCTATATTAGCAGCAGACACAGTACGGTAGTCCACGGCTGTAGCTACCTCTGTGTCGGCAGTCGCTGGTCCATCCATAATTGTATACCACCTACCCGTGTTTTTTTTTTTTTTCTTTCTTCTTGATACATACTACTATAGTAGCTTACTGTAGCAGTCTGCGGTGCTGCTGAGCTGACAGTGTCCAGCAGGTCCGTCATCAGTCATTACATAATAAATATATATACCTGTCCGGCTGCAGTACTAGTGATATTATATATATATATATATATTAATTTCATCTCATTATCATCCAGTCTATATTAGCAGCAGACACAGTACGGTAGTCCACGGCTGTAGCTACCTCTGTGTCGGCAGTCGCTGGTCCATCCATAAATGTATACCACCTACCCGTGGTTTTTTTTCTTTTCTTTCTTCTTGATACATACTACTATAGTAGCTTACTGTAGCAGTCTGCGGTGCTGCTGAGCTGACAGTGTCCAGCAGGTCCGTCATCAGTCATTACATAATAAATATATATACCTGTCCGGCTGCAGTACTAGTGATATTATATATATATATATATATATATATTAATTTCATCTCATTATCATCCAGTCTATATTAGCAGCAGACACAGTACGGTAGTTTACGGCTGTAGCTACCTCTGTGTCGGCAGTCGCTGGTCCATCCATAATTGTATACCACCTACCCGTGGTTTTTTTTCTTTTCTTTCTTCTTGATACATACTACTATAGTAGCTTACTGTAGCAGTCTGCGGTGCTGCTGAGCTGACAGTGTCCAGCAGGTCCGTCATCAGTCATTACATAATAAATATATATACCTGTCCGGCTGCAGTACTAGTGATATTATATATATATATATATATATATATATATTAATTTCATCTCATTATCATCCAGTCTATATTAGCAGCAGACACAGTACGGTAGTCCACGGCTGTAGCTACCTCTGTGTCGGCAGTCGCTGGTCCATCCATAATTGTATACCACCTACCCGTGTTTTTTTTTCTTTCTTCTTGATACATACTACTATAGTAGCTTACTGTAGCAGTCTGCGGTGCTGCTGAGCTGACAGTGTCCAGCAGGTCCGTCATCAGTCATTACATAATAAATATATATACCTGTCCGGCTGCAGTACTAGTGATATTATATATATATATATATATATTAATTTCATCTCATTATCATCCAGTCTATATTAGCAGCAGACACAGTACGGTAGTCCACGGCTGTAGCTACCTCTGTGTCGGCAGTCGCTGGTCCATCCATAATTGTATACCACCTACCCGTGTTTTTTTTTTCTTTCTTCTTGATACATACTACTATAGTAGCTTACTGTAGCAGTCTGCGGTGCTGCTGAGCTGACAGTGTCCAGCAGGTCCGTCATCAGTCATTACATAATAAATATATATACCTGTCCGGCTGCAGTACTAGTGATATTATATATATATATATTAATTTCATCTCATTATCATCCAGTCTATATTAGCAGCAGACACAGTACGGTAGTCCACGGCTGTAGCTACCTCTGTGTCGGCAGTCGCTGGTCCATCCATAATTGTATACCACCTACCCGTGTTTTTTTTTTTTCTTTCTTCTTGATACATACTACTATAGTAGCTTACTGTAGCAGTCTGCGGTGCTGCTGAGCTGACAGTGTCCAGCAGGTCCGTCATCAGTCATTACATAATAAATATATATACCTGTCCGGCTGCAGTACTAGTGATATTATATATATATATATTAATTTCATCTCATTATCATCCAGTCTATATTAGCAGCAGACACAGTACGGTAGTCCACGGCTGTAGCTACCTCTGTGTCGGCAGTCGCTGGTCCATCCATAATTGTATACCACCTACCCGTGTTTTTTTTTTTTTTTCTTTCTTCTTGTTACATACTACTATAGTAGCTTACTGTAGCAGTCTGCGGTGCTGCTGAGCTGACAGTGTCCAGCAGGTCCGTCATCAGTCATTACATAATAAATATATATACCTGTCCGGCTGCAGTACTAGTGATATTATATATATATATATATATTAATTTCATCTCATTATCATCCAGTCTATATTAGCAGCAGACACAGTACGGTAGTCCACGGCTGTAGCTACCTCTGTGTCGGCAGTCGCTGGTCCATCCATAAGTATACTAGTATCCATCCATCTCCATAGTTTACCTGAGGTGCATTTTAGTTGTGCCTATTAAAATATGGAGAACAAAAATGTTGAGGTTCCAAAATTAGGGAAAGATCAAGATCCACTTCCACCTCGTGCTGAAGCTGCTGCCACTAGTCATGGCCGAGACGATGAAATGCCAGCAACGTCGTCTGCCAAATCAGATGCCCAATGTCATAGTACAGAGCATGTAAAATCCAAAACACCAAATATCAGTAAAAAAAGGACTCCAAAATCTAAAATAAAATTGTCGGAGGAGAAGCGTAAACTTGCCAATATGCCATTTACCACACGGAGTGGCAAGGAACGGCTGAGGCCCTGGCCTATGTTCATGGCTAGTGGTTCAGCTTCACATGAGGATGGAAGCACTCAGCCTCTCGCTAGAAAAATGAAAAGACTCAAGCTGGCAAAAGCACCGCAAAGAACTGTGCGTTCTTCGAAATCCCAAATCCACAAGGAGAGTCCAATTGTGTCGGTTGCGATGCCTGACCTTCCCAACACTGGACGTGAAGAGCATGCGCCTTCCACCATTTGCACGCCCCCTGCAAGTGCTGGAAGGAGCACCCGCAGTCCAGTTCCTGATAGTCAGATTGAAGATGTCAGTGTTGAAGTACACCAGGATGAGGAGGATATGGGTGTTGCTGGCGCTGGGGAGGAAATTGACAAGGAGGATTCTGATGGTGAGGTGGTTTGTTTAAGTCAGGCACCCGGGGAGACACCTGTTGTCCGTGGGAGGAATAGGGCCGTTGACATGCCTGGTGAAAATACCAAAAAAATCAGCTCTTCGGTGTGGAAGTATTTCACCAGAAATGCGGACAACATTTGTCAAGCCGTGTGTTGCCTTTGTCAAGCTGTAATAAGTAGGGGTAAGGACGTTAACCACCTCGGAACATCCTCCCTTATACGTCACCTGCAGCGCATTCATAATAAGTCAGTGACAAGTTCAAAAACTTTGGGCGACAGCGGAAGCAGTCCACTGACCAGTAAATCCCTTCCTCTTGTAACCAAGCTCACGCAAACCACCCCACCAACTCCCTCAGTGTCAATTTCCTCCTTCCCCAGGAATGCCAATAGTCCTGCAGGCCATGTCACTGGCAATTCTGACGAGTCCTCTCCTGCCTGGGATTCCTCTGATGCATCCTTGCGTGTAACGCCTACTGCTGCTGGCGCTGCTGTTGTTGCTGCTGGGAGTCGATGGTCATCCCAGAGGGGAAGTCGTAAGCCCACTTTTACTACTTCCACCAAGCAATTGACTGTCCAACAGTCCTTTGCGAGGAAGATGAAATATCACAGCAGTCATCCTGTTGCAAAGCGGATAACTGAGGCCTTGACAACTATGTTGGTGTTAGACGTGCGTCCGGTATCCGCCGTTAGTTCACAGGGAACTAGACAATTTCTTGAGGTAGTGTGCCCCCGTTACCAAATACCATCTAGGTTCCACTTCTCTAGGCAGGCGATACCGAGAATGTACACGGACGTCAGAAAAAGACTCACCAGTGTCCTAAAAAATGCAGTTGTACCCAATGTCCACTTAACCACGGACATGTGGACAAGTGGAGCAGGGCAGGGTCAGGACTATATGACTGTGACAGCCCACTGGGTAGATGTATGGACTCCCGCCGCAAGAACAGCAGCGGCGGCACCAGTAGCAGCATCTCGCAAACGCCAACTCTTTCCTAGACAGGCTACGCTTTGTATCACCGGTTTCCAGAATACGCACACAGCTGAAAACCTCTTACGGCAACTGAGGAAGATCATCGCGGAATGGCTTACCCCAATTGGACTCTCCTGTGGATTTGTGGCATCGGACAACGCCAGCAATATTGTGTGTGCATTAAATATGGGCAAATTCCAGAACGTCCCATGTTTTGCACATACCTTGAATTTGGTGATGCAGAATTTTTTTAAAAACGACAGGGGCGTGCAAGAGATGCTGTCGGTGGCCAGAAGAATTGCGGGACACTTTCGGCGTACAGGCACCACGTACAGAAGACTGGAGCACCACCAAAAACGCCTGAACCTGCCCTGCCATCATCTGAAGCAAGAAGTGGTAACGAGGTGGAATTCAACCCTATATATGCTTCAGAGGTTGGAGGAGCAGCAAAAGGCCATTCAAGCCTATACAATTGAGCACGATATAGGAGGTGGAATGTACCTGTCTCAAGCGCAGTGGAGAATGATTTCAACGTTGTGCAAGGTTCTGCAACCTTTTGAACTTGCCACACGTGAAGTCAGTTCAGACACTGCCAGCCTGAGTCAGGTCATTCCCCTCATCAGGCTTTTGCAGAAGAAGCTGGAGGCATTGAAGGAGGAGCTAAAAGGGAGCGATTCCGCTAGGCATGTGGGACTTGTGGATGGAGCCCTTAATTCGCTTAACAAGGATTCACGGGTGGTCAATCTGTTGAAATCAGAGCACTACATTTTGGCCACCGTGCTCGATCCTAGATTTAAAACCTACCTTGGATCTCTCTTTCCGGCAGACACAAGTCTGCTGGGGTTCAAAGACCTGCTGGTGACAAAATAGTCAAGTCAAGCGGAACGCGACCTGTCAACATCTCCTCCTTCACATTCTCCCGCAACTGCTGGTGCGAGGAAAAGGCTCAGAATTCCGAGCCCACCCGCTGGCGGTGATGCAGGGCAGTCTGGAGCGACTGCTGATGCTGACATCTGGTCCGGACTGAAGGACCTGACAACGATTACGGACATGTCGTCTACTGTCACTGCATATGATTCTCTCCCCATTGAAAGAATGGTGGAGGATTATATGAGTGACCGCATCCAAGTAGGCACGTCACACAGTCCGTACTTATACTGGCAGGAAAAAGAGGCAATTTGGAGGCCCTTGCACAAACTGGCTTTATTCTACCTAAGTTGCCCTCCCACAAGTGTGTACTCCGAAAGAGTGTTTAGTGCCGCCGCTCACCTTGTCAGCAATCGGCGTACGAGGTTACTTCCAGAAAATGTGGAGAAGATGATGTTCATTAAAATGAATTATAATCAATTCCTCCGTGGAGACATTGACCAGCAGCAATTGCCTCCACAAAGTACACAGGGAGCTGAGATGGTGGATTCCAGTGGGGACGAATTGATAATCTGTGAGGAGCGGGATGTACACGGTGATATATCGGAGGATGATGATGAGGTGGACATCTTGCCTCTGTAGAGCCAGTTTGTGCAAGGAGAGATTAATTGCTTCTTTTTCGGTGGGGGTCCAAACCAACCCGTCATTTCAGTCACAGTCGTGTGGCAGACCCTGTCACTGAAATGATGGGTTGGTTAAAGTGTGCATGTCCTGTTTATACAACATAAGGGTGGGTGGGAGGGCCCAAGGACAATTCCATCTTGCACCTCTTTTTTCTTTCATTTTTATTTGCGTCATGTGCTGTTTGGGGAGTGTTTTTTGGAAGGGCCATCCTGCGTGACACTGCAGTGCCACTCCTAGATGGGCCAGGTGTTTGTGTCGGCCACTAGGGTCGCTTATCTTACTCACACAGCTACCTCATTGCGCCTCTTTTTTTCTTTGCGTCATGTGCTGTTTGGGGAGTGTTTTTTGGAAGGGCCATCCTGCGTGACACTGCAGTCCCACTCCTAGATGGGCCAGGTGTTTGTGTCGGCCACTAGGGTCGCTTAGCTTACTCACAAAGCTACCTCATTGCGCCTCTTTTTTTCTTCTTTGCGTCATGTGCTGTTTGGGGAGTGTTTTTTGGAAGGGCCATCCTGCGTGACACTGCAGTGCCACTCCTAGATGGGCCAGGTGTTTGTGTCGGCCACTAGGGTCGCTTATCTTACTCACACAGCTACCTCATTGTGCCTCTTTTTTTCTTTGCGTCATGTGCTGTTTGGGGAGTGTTTTTTGGAAGGGCCATCCTGCGTGACACTGCAGTGACACTCCTAGATGGGCCAGGTGTTTGTGTCGGCCACTAGGGTCGCTTAGCTTACTCACACAGCTACCTCATTGCGCCTCTTTTTTTCTTTGCGTCATGTGCTGTTTGGGGAGTGTTTTTTGGAAGGGCCATCCTGCGTGACACTGCAGTGCCACTCCTAGATGGGCCAGGTGTTTGTGTCGGCCACTAGGGTCGCTTATCTTACTCACACAGCTACCTCATTGCGCCTCTTTTTTTCTTTGCGTCATGTGCTGTTTGGGGAGTGTTTTTTGGAAGGGCCATCCTGCGTGACACTGCAGTGCCACTCCTAGATGGGCCAGATGTTTGTGTCGGCCACTAGGGTCGCTTAGCTTAGTCATCCAGCGACCTCGGTGCAAATTTTAGGACTAAAAATAATATTGTGAGGTGTGAGGTATTCAGAATAGACTGAAAATGAGTGGAAATTATGGTTTTTGAGGTTAATAATACTTTGGGATCAAAATGACCCCCAAATTCTATGATTTAAGCTGTTTTTTAGTGTTTTTTGAAAAAAAACACCCGAATCCAAAACACACCCGAATCCGACAAAAAAAATTCGGTGAGGTTTTGCCAAAACGCGGTCGAACCCAAAACACGGCCGCGGAACCGAACCCAAAACCAAAACACAAAACCCGAAAAATTTCAAGTGCACATCTCTACTGACTTGGAGTGCGTCCACTTTGTATGTGTATCTGTATTACTATTGGGAAAGGTACCTGAGCACGCTACTACTGTTCACCCTGAGTGCCGGATAGTTACATATGGTATGTGTGTGTATATGTAGGGGGGCACCAACATTGATCATGCCTCCGGGCGACTGGGACGAACTTACGCCACTGTCCCTGCCATATGTACACTCACCCAGTTACACACTAGGGTGTTTTTTGTCTGGTGCCAATAAACCTAACAGTATATATTTGGAGTGTGGAAGGAAACCGGAGTACCAGTAGGAAACCCACAGAGAGTATAATCTCCCCAGAATTAGGGCCGGGGTGGGAATTGAACCCTTGACCTCAGTGAGAGAAAGAAAGAAGATATAGAATCTTTCACTAGGTCATACAGTGTGTGTCCTTATAATGGCACCCTACAAAACATGGGGGCAACGATCAATAAAATTATCTGATACCCCTTAGACCCTTGTCTGGGGACCACAAAAGTGTTAAATGAATGCTTTGTTATTTATTACTGTTGCAGTATTATTGTTGATTGGAAGATTTCTTTGTGGGATGATGTAATGTGATTTTTATGACCTGTGATTTTGATTTTGCATATTGAATTAATTTTGCTGATTCCTCAGTCATTTTCATTACCTGCGATTTTAAGGTGATTTGTGGTGCGTTTACATTGTACATCTCACTGGGACAGATTTTTCTTTGTGCCAGTGGTGTCATGTAATTTTTATTACCTGTGTTTGTTTTTATGCAGATACTAATTATTTAGCTGTTACTATATCTTGGTCATTTGCATTACCTGTCTCTCCGTAATGCATCTCACTGGGAAAAATATCTGCTTGCAGCAACTAATTATGTTTTGTAATTATATTACTTGTGCTAGTTCTGCAGGTTATAGATTTGTGATGTAGCACTCTCGTTTGCATTACCTCTCTTTGCATTATGGGGGTAATTCAGAGTTGATCGCAGCAGAAAATTTGTTAGCAGTTGGGCAAAACCATGGAGGTCATTCCGAGTTGTTCGCTCGCAAGCGGATTTTAGCAGATTTGCTCATGCTAAGCCGCCGCCTACTGTGAGTGAATCTTAGCATCTTAAAATTGCGAACGATGTATTCGCAATATTGCGATTACACACCTCGTAGCAGTTTCTGAGTAGCTCCAGACTTACTCGGCATCTGCGATCAGTTCAGTGCTTGTCGTTCCTGGTTTGACGTCACAAACACACCCAGCGTTCGCCCAGACACTCCTCCGTTTCTCCGGCCACTCCTGCGTTTTTCCGGAAACGGTAGCGTTTTTTCCCACACGCCCATAAAACGGCCTGTTTCCGCCCAGTAACACCCATTTCCTGTCAATCACATTACGATCGCCAGAACGATGAAAATGCCGTGAGTAAAATTCCTAAGTGCATAGCAAATTTACTTGGCGCTGTCGCAGTGCGGACATTGCGCATGCGCATTAAGCGGAAAATCGCTGCGATGCGAAGATTTTTACCGAGCGAACAACTCGGAATGACCTCCCATGTGCAGTTCAGGTGGGGCAGATATAAAATTTGCAGAGAGAGAGTCAGAATTGGGTGGGTTATATTGTTTCTGTGCAGGGTAAATACTGGCTGCTTTATTTTTACACTACAATTTAGATTTCAGTTTGAACACACCCCACCCAAATCTAACTCTCTGCACATGTTATGTCTGCCCCTTCTGTAGTGCACATGGGCCCTCATTCCGAGTTGTTCGCTCGGTATTTTTCATCGCATCGCAGTGAAAATCCGCTTAGTACGCATGCGCAATGTTCGCACTGCGACTGCGCCAAGTAACTTTACTATGAAGATAGTATTTTTACTCACGGCTTTTTCTTCGCTCCGGCGATCGTAATGTGATTGACAGGAAATGGGTGTTACTGGGCGGAAACACGGCGTTTCAGGGGCGTGTGGCTGAAAACGCTACCGTTTCCGGAAAAAACGCAGGAGTGGCCGGGGAAACGGTGGGAGTGCCTGGGCGAACGCTGGGTGTGTTTGTGACGTCAACCAGGAACGACAAGCACTGAACTGATCGCACAGGCAGAGTAAGTCTGGAGCTACTCTGAAACTGCTAAGTAGTTAGTAATCGCAATATTGCGAATACATCGGTCGCAATTTTAAGAAGCTAAGATTCACTCCCAGTAGGCGGCGGCTTAGCGTGTGTAACTCTGCTAAATTCGCCTTGCGACCGATCAACTCGGAATGAGGGCCTTGGTTTTGCCCAACTGCTAACAAATTTGCTGCTGCGATCAACTCTGAATTAGGCCCTATGGGGGTCATTCCGAGTTGTTCGCTCGTTAGCTACTTTTAGCAGCCATGCAAACGCATAGTTGCCACCTACGGGGGAGTGTATTTTCGCTTTGCAAATGTGCGAATGCCTTTGCAGCCGAGCGCAGCAAAAATATTTTGTGCAGTTTCAGAGTAGCTCTGGACTTACTCAGCCCTTGCGATCACTTCAGTCTTTTTGGTGCCGGAATTGACGTCAGAAAAGCGCCCTGCAAACGCCAGGACACGCCTGCATTTTCCCAAACACTCCCAGAAAACGGTCAGTTGCCACCCATAAACGCCCTCTTTCTGTCAATCACCTTGCGTTCGGCTGTGTGAATGGAATCTTCGCTAAATCCATCGCCCAGCACGATCCTAATTGTACATGTACGACGTGCCTGCGCATTGCAGTGCATACGCATGCACAGTTTTGCCATCTTTTTACCTGATCGCTGCGCTGTGAAAATCAGCAGCGAGCGATCAACTCGGAATGACCCCCTATGTCTCTTTTTGGGGTATTTAATTAAAAAAGGTGGTTGCTGAAATCAATTTAATGGTTCTTCAATGGTGTGTGAAAGGGAGAGGTTAATCTAGACAAGAGAAAAATAAAAATATTCCCCCAGCACACTGCAAAGGGCCAGCATTGAGATTTGCATACTACATGATAATTGAAATACAGAGATCTCAGTTTGCATATATTTGCAAAAAATATGCTTAAGCCACAAGGTCGCGTCAAGGTATCTTTGTTCTAGTTGTCATTAGCACTATGTAGCAATAGTAACCACTTTGGGTCATAAAATTTCATATCATTATGCTACATGATAATAGCACAAACATTAATATATCATAATTGAGAGCCAACTCAAGGAGGTAGCCCAGTGCATGATCGGTGCTCTATCACATACACCAAGGACACTTGCATCTGCCTATGGCAGGTGAAATGACTCCATCTGAACATGACTGCTGTGGATGACAGCAAAACCCACTTGTAGTGACACAATGCCCATAAAACAGATTAAGGGGGGGATGCAGGGCATACTGTACCCCGGGCCCCCTGTTTCCCCCCCCCCCCCCCCGGCCAGAACACACTGACATCACTGGCTTTCCCTTTTAAGCAGCAGCAGAACCAGCAGCCAGAATGCCAACAGGACAGTATGCAGTGCAGGCAGAGACACAGGAATATCATGTTTTATGAGCTACCGAAAGAGCTTTCTGACCAGAGGAGAGATAGGAGGGTGAAGAGAGCTGTAAGTGACACAGAGATACAAACTTCTCCTCCTCCCCGTCTGGGTGTCTGAGTCCTGTGTAAACTGTAATGCAATTAAACCATTTGGTTCTAGAGATACACACACAGAGAGTTCTCCTGAGTCCTGTCCCAGTGTGTAAGTATTACAGAGGCTGCTGCTATTCTTGCATGTGACAAGATAAATTAATTTATTTGTCTACGTGTATTTTAAGGTTAAGTTGTCTTTGTTCCACTATTATTATTATTATTATTATCCTTTATTTATATGGCGCCACAAGGGTTCCGCAGCGCCCAATTACAGAGTACAAATGCACATAAAAAATAGGAAAACAGTGACTTACAGTTGAAGACAATATAGGACAAGTACAGGGCAACTAAGCATAACTACACCAGTAAACATAGAGATAAGTTCCAGGTGGTCAAAAAACTGTGGGATCTGGGCAGTTGAGGATTATTAAAGTAAGAAAAGTATAAGCACATGAGGGAAGAGGGCCCTGCTCATGAGAGCTTACATTCTAAGGTACAATAAAAGTTTATAAAATAGTTGTCTTTCAGTTAGGTGAAGCTATAAACAGTAACCAGGCATTATTAAACTATTAGTAAAACCTAAAATACACCATTGGTTTAAATGTAATATACACAATCTATACCTCCCACCATGACCCATTCCAGGAGGAACAAAATGCTCTCTAACTGGACTTCCTTCATAATTTATGATTGCAATCACCTGTGTTGAAACACATTTCTTATCAATTAAATAGTTCAACACAGGTGACGTCAATCATATATTAAGTGGGAAGTCCAGGTAGAGAGCATTTTGTCCCTCCTGGAATGGGACATGTTGGGAGGTATGCACATTTTAATATACATTCCCCACCTTCTATCAGGGCCCCCCTGTCTTAAGTGCCCCGGGCACCCCCAAGGTTTAATCCAGCCTGCTCCCGGATAGGGATTTAGTATGAAATACCTATAATCAAAACCCTGATGATCACAATATTGACAACAATTGACCGATGGTCAAAATACAGACAAGGTCAAAATCCCAACTTTCAAATTACCGACAAGGTCAAAATACTGACATTTAAAATGTCGATAGGTCAAAAAGTAGACACAGGTTTTTCATTGTTTTTTTTTTGGTTGGTGTGTCGACATAGGTCAACATGGACACCGTATAAGTGGACTGCGTCCCCTCGCCTGGCTCACTGCGCCCACCACGCTTCGGGCACGGTTCCTCTCTGCGCTTGGCACACTATTATATTCCCCCTCCCGGTCCACTGGGATGGTAAAGTATGAACAAGTCTGTTTCAGTGAAAAAAATCATGAAAAACTCATGTTAACTTTTTGACCTGTCAACATTTTAAATGTCGGTATTTTGACCTTGAGGGAATTTGACTGTTGGTCAATGGTTGTCTGTATTTTGACCGTCTGTATTTTGATTGTTGGTAAATTGACCGCATCTCCCCGGATAGTGCTCATGAACATCCAGCACTTTTTCTATCAGGTTCTGACATCCGCTCTCCGATACGCAGCAGCATCTTTGTGCATACACATGCACCATAAGGGTTTCCATAATATTTTGAGCAAGCGTAGTTGCAAAAAATAACTCAACTGCGTGAACATTTATTTATTACCAGTTAATTATATAGCGCACACATATTCCGCAGCGCTTTACAGAGAATATTTGGCAATTCACATACGTCCCTGCCCCAGTGGAGCTTACAATCTATATTCCTTATCACATGTACACGCACACACATTCATGCTAGGGTTAATTTTGTTGGGATCCAATTAACCTACCAGTATATTTTTGGATTGTGGGAGGAAACCGGAGTATCCAGAGGAAACCCACGCAAGTACGGGGAAAATATACAAACTCCGCACAGCAGTGGCGTGCGGTGAGGTCAGTGGCTGGTGAGGCACTGCAGCCATAATGTCCGCCGAGTCCTGCAATGACAACTACCACCGTGGAACCAATGCCTGCTACTTCCCCTAAGCTGATGCCTGCTACCGCCGCCATCCCTGATGCCCGCTACCCCTGCCACTAATGGCCACCACCCCCGCCAATGCCTTACAAAATTGCACACCATCAACTGCCCAGGCCCCCTGCCACTAATCCGCATCTCAGTCCAATACCGTCGCTGCCAATGCCCGCAGCCTGCCTGCTCATAAGACTTGTGATGAGTAGGCGGTTAATATATTGTACATTTTTATAAAATAAAAGGGTGACAGGAAGAGTGTGATGCCAGGGAGAGGGTGACAGCAGTGGGTGACAGGGAGAGGGTGACAGCAGTGGGTGACAGGGAGATGGTGATGCCAGGGAGAGGGTGACACCATCAAGAAGTATGGAAAAGTCAAGGACGCAATTATGCACGCGCCAAAAGCGCGCGTGCTCCAGAAAAGGGGGCGTGTCCAGTGTAGTAGAACCCCTTATACTATCTAGTACTGGTGCCCCTTTCACCTTATAGCACACGGTACGAGCTGAAATTCACATTATAGCACACGGTACGAGCCGAAGCTCACATTATAGCACACTGAATGAGCCACTTTCACATTGTAGCACACTGAATGAACCGAAATTCACATTATAGCACACTGAATGAGCCGAAATTCACATTATAGCACACTGAATGAGCCGAAATTCACATTATAGCATACTGAATGAGCCGAAATTCACATTATAGCACACTGAATGAGCTGAAATTCACATTATAGCATACTGAATGAGCCGAAATTCACATTATAGCACACCGAATGAGCTGAAATTCACATTATAGCACACTGAATGAGCCGAAATTCACATTATAGCACACTGAATGAGCTGAAATTGTGACAGCAGGGACAGCCAGAGTGACAGCGTGGACAGGGAGAGAGAGAGTGTCGACAGGGAGAGAGAGTAACGACAGGGAGAAAGAGAGTGACGACAGTGACAGCAGGGAGAGAGAGAGTGACAGTAGGGACAGGGACAGTAATGACATGGAGAGAGGGTGACAGCAGGGGAACATTACCTGACTGTGGTTGACGGAGGCACCCATTGGCAGCGGTGGTGAGGTTCCACTGACCGCCATTTGTTGCGGCTGGTGGCGGTGGGCGGCTGGTGGCTGGCGGCAGCTGGCAGCGGGCGGAGCACCATGTGAAGCAGGATGGCCACATCCCTCGCCTCCTGCTGCACTTTAATTTCCGGGTCAGTGGAAGAAGTGGCGGTATACCATACCACTGTATACCGCCCCACTTCGACCACTGATTACAGGAGATAAATATCTTAATTTCTTTTCAGAGCCGAATGATACTTATTGCAGTGAATGCTTATGTTGCTCCACGAAAGAAAGAGAATGGGTACATAGATACAAGAACATACAAAGCACATTGGTCTCTTCCCAATGATAAGGAGCGCTAAAAAATTTTACAATCAAATATTAGTTTATTAAATAATATAGATACAAGAGACAGAATTGTCTGATCACTTACAGGGCTGGAAACCCTCTGGGTAGTTGTCTGCAGTAGACGCACACAGAGTAAGTGTCATTGGCGCTGGTGTCCGGCACCGCACCGCTTCACAGTACAGGGAAGAAACAGTAGATAAACTACAGCTCCCAGTACTGTACTGTGAAGCGGTGCGGTGCCGGACACCAGCGTCAATGACACTTACTCTGTGTGCGTCTCCTGCAGGCAACTACCCAGAGGGTTAAACAAGTTACTGCAGCATGTCAGGACGCCCTCCTCTACGCGGCGCCCTACTCACCCGCGTATGCGTTAAAAAGGCCTTCCGGCGGTGTCACAGGGGGAGTGAGGATAAGTCTGCTCAAGGTGAAGGTACACTCTCTGGCTGTGCCCGCGCACAGAGAACTCTCCCTGCACTGTTCCTGGTCCAGCGGCATTCCCTTCTACCGTGTCTGTCACTGTGCAGTAGAGATGGCTACTGACTCACTGTCTCAACACAGTGACTCGAATCATCAGGAAATATGAATGATTCGAGTCACTCACTGTTTAATGAGTGGAGACAGCTGCAGCAGCAGCCTCTCTCAGCCAGAGGGAGGAAACTCAGTGTGTTCTTCAGTCAGTGTGTTCTGCTGTGTGTCTTTAGCTGTGATTGGCCAGAGGCTATACCAGGTGACACCCAGTGGGAGGGGGGAGGGAGCAGTCACGACTCACCAGTCATACCCCTTTCACATCGCAAAAATAACCCGGTATATTGCCGAGTTTGAGCCGTGTCAACCCGGTTTGAGGTGCAGTGTGAAAGCGCCATTATGAATTTACCGTGTCAAACAACCCGGTATTTCAACCCGTGTAAAAAGAAGAATCCTACACGGTTCAGAACCGGTTCATTTGGCAGTGTGAAAGCCTCAGACCCGCTATATTCAACACGGTTATCTTAAAAAGGAGGTGATAAGTTGTCTCCCTGCATGATGTCACCTGTCTGAACCCGGAAATAAACAGGCAGCACGCTTTAAACAGTGTGTTTTTATTTATACTACATTCACAGTGCTGCATTGCTACAGTGCTTGGAGAATATGGCAAACTGGAGTGAGGATGAGGTTAGGGAGCTGTTACGGATAAGAGGGGAGTCGGAAATCACCCACCAAATGACAGGGACTGTTAAGGATGCAATTACGTACAAAAACATAACGAAGATGCTTGCAGCCTCTGGATTCCACCGTACCTCCCAGCCAGAGCCGGCCTTAGGCATAGGCAAACTAGGCAATTGCCTAGGGCATTTGGTATGCTTAGGGGCACCAGCAGCTTCTGCTGATTAAAATGATATGCGGCATGCCTATATTCTGTGTGTGACTGCGGCAGTATCTGCATACGCAATGCTACGTTGCAGTGTATTCCTGGAAATCACTGTAATGGAGCAATTTGTATGCAGATACAGCCGCAGTCGCACACAGAATATAGGCATGCTGCATATCATTTTAATCAGCAGAAGCTGCTTATGCAACCTAGCCACATAGCAATGGAAATAAGATGCATTTTCATAAACAAAAGGCGCCCGACGTTAGCAGAGCTGCCAGCTGACTCATCCAGGCATCTCCTGCAGAACTAGCGGCGATGCTAGGGGGCACCAGTCAAAATCTTGCCTAGGGCATCATATTGGTTAGGGCCGGCTCTGCTCCCAGCAGGTAATCAATAAACTAAAGGCCCTTAAAAGGAATTTCCATAAGGTCCACGACCACAACAGAAACAGAAGTGGTGCTGCCCGTATGGAGTGGCAATATTATGAGCAGTGTGCCACCATATTTGGCCACACAGCACTTGCAACACCGGTTAGCTTATCCTCCAGCACAGCAGCAGCAGAAACAAGACAGGCCTGTGCTGCTTCCACCTGCAGCGTACAGGACCCAGACACCCGATCACAGGACCCAGACACCCGATCACCACCACCACCATCTCCACTACTCGTACTGGATGATACGCAACCGATGCCAACCACTATGCCTGACCCAGTTGTACAGGAGCCCAGCAGGACTGAAACCACTGATGCGCCAGAAGACACAGAGGCTGGGCCAAGTCAAATGGCCCCAATTGCACAAACGCAGCCTTTGCGTGGAAACAGTAAGTACAACAATCCTAAAAGCATAATAACTAACATTAACAATTAACGTAAACTAAACACAAACTAACAACTCTAAACATTAACGTCATTAAATCTTAACAATAAATGCATACAATTAAAAATGATAAATGTTGCAGAGTATATGCAGTGTGTAGGTGGAAGGAGTCCACAAACACATTTGCGAACACTGCTATTTTATATAAGCTCTTTGCAAATTCCAATAACATATTATTTGATTTGTGTCTGCAGTATATACTGTTCCGCCAAGGAGGCGCCGCCCAAACAAAACGGAGCAAGCTGCAAGAATTATGACCACTGTCCTGGTGGAGAAATTAGAGCAGATGGACGCTGCCATGGCTGATCGAGAAGATGCACGTCTCGAGCGATTTTTGCAGGCAGAGCGAGACATGAACAACACATTTATGACGCAGCTGATCTCTATGCAGGAAACCTATAATAGGGATGCAAGAGAACGTCAGAGAGAAATGCAGGAATTTCAAATGTCCATATTTGACCGAATGTTCCAATGCATTGAAGGGCTGCACACAGTGCCACCAAACTACCCTCAACCGTATACCCAATATTACCCTGTACCCCCCTACTATGATCATACCCTACCTCAACCAACGCCACACCATACCCATCCTCGACATAACCAACCCCAACAAACCCCACCTCCACTAACTCCAACTCACTATACCCATCCTCGACATACACAACCTCAACACACCCCACCTCCACTAACTCCAACTCACTATACCCATCCTCGACATACACAACCTCAACACACCCAATCACCTTCTGAAACGGAGACAACTACAGAGTCTCCTGTTTATCGTAATTTATCTTAAATGGTTATTGTTTTTTAAAAAAGTTGGTTTTAAAATCATAGGAGTGTTTTTCCTACACTATTACTGGTTGGACTTTTATTACTGTAAAGATTTCACTACTTTATTTACCAAAGTTTTATACAAATTAAAATTCTAAGGTCTCTGATCTTTTGTTAATCTTTGGACTTGTCCTATTTTTACTTACAAACAAAATGCATGATACATCCATTTCAAATTGGATATTGATGTTGTACATTTGTTATCGACACAGTAGCAGAACGTCAACTAAACAGGTTTATTTTTTGTAGCAACAACAATTTACTGAATATACAAACTGAAAAAAATTAACGGAGTAATGAGGGAAGGTTGGCCATTATAGCAGACCTCATCTGTTCTGCACTTCCAGAATGGTCGTCCAGATAGGCCTCACAATCAAGTGCAGGGTACGCAGCAGAGGCCTGCACTGTCCACTCTGGGAGGAATTCCTCCCTCTGAAACTCACATAGGTTATGCAGAATACAACATGCTGCAACAATGTTAGGCATGATATTAATGTCTACATCATTGCGCTTCATAAGACAGCGCCAACGTCCTTTTAATCGTCCAAAGGCATTTTCGACCACCATTCTTGCTGAGTTCAGGGTGTGCGTATAAGTAATTTGATTGGAGCTCAGCTGGACATGTTGGGTGAACCCCTTCATGAGCCATCGTCGTAACGGGTAGGCGGCATCACCAATTATGTGTACCGGGATCTCCACTCCATCCACAAATTTTGATTTCTAGTAGGAATATAGATAAAAAAATGTACGTTAGCACCAAGACATTGGAATACAAATATGAGCAGACTCCTCCGTGATGGGCAGGCTGGTGGGCACATAGGAAGCATGTTTGAAGGTAACGCCAACTAATTGGTCCCAATGTAAATTAAATTGCATTCATCTATTACCTGCTTGATTCATGAACATTGCGTCATTTTAACACATCTTTTCCTGGGCAAGTTTTCAAAAGTATTAAAATTTTTAAACAAAATCACCTCTCTTGGAAAAAGGTAGCCCCCTTGCTTGTCCTCTGCTACCCGATACAGATCAGAGTTTGCAAGCACTCGAGCGTCATGTGACCGCCCCGGCCAACCGATGAATACGTCTGTGAAACTAATATAAAAATATATATTAAGTTGTAAATTAATTATAAACAATTAGCATTAAGAAAACACATTGATAAGAACATTACCAATACTTATGATCCACCACAGCTTGCAAAACAATGGAATGCCATCCCTTTCTGTTGTAGTAGTCGGCAGGATTATCATGAGGTGCGATTATAGGGATGTGGGTACCATCAATTGCACCTGCACACTGCGGATATCCAGACTCCACAAATCCCAATATTGTTTTATCCAAACGCTGGCCATGCGGAAGAGAAATAAATCTGTGGTATAGGTTGTCCACCAATGCTCTGGTCACCTCATGTACAATGGTGCAAACGGTAGATAACCCCACACCAAACAGGCAAGCAATTGTGCGATATTCATCTGGAGTGGCATACCACCACAATGCTATAGCTAGCCTCCTGCTTGGCTCTATTGGTGACCTGAAGTTTGTGGTCTGTCTAGAGCACAGGTTCTCAAACTCGGTCCTCAGGACCCCACACAGTGCATGTTTTGCAGGTTACCCAGCAGGTGCACAGGTGTATTAATTACTCACTGACACATTTTAAAAGGTCCACAGGTGGAGCTAATTATTTCATTTGTGATTCTGTGAGGAGACCTGCAAAACATGCACCGTGTGGGGTCCTGAGGACCGAGTTTGAGAACCTGTGGTCTAGAGAGTGCTGGGGACATTAAATCCAAAAGATAGTGGAATGTGTGACGTGACATTCTGAAGTGACACTTCCACTGAACATCCTGAAAGTTCAGCACACTTTGCATAAAAACTTGCCCATGCTGCCGTTCTCTAGACCACAATTTTCGTTGAGTAGTGAGGTTAAGGTTGAGTATGGTGGTCACAGAAGCAGATATAAACGATCTCCTCCTGCGCAGGTATTGCCGGCGACGAATGGCGGTGTCTCTCAAATACTGCAGCCTCCTCCTCCTCATAATATAGCTGCTGAACAAGCTACAGAATGTGAGAAGCTCAAATATCCTCTCACAGGCTGAATCCAAGAGCAGTACAGCTGAGACTATCACAAAGTCTATAGAGACATGTGCTGTGTCGGCCATGATTGCTGCACTACTGAGCACTCCCCAGCCCCTCCTTGTAATACCTTTCAAACCTCATCAATAGGAGACAGAAAAGTCCATTTATAATGACATCACAAATGTTTTCAAAGGGTGAACCGGGTTCAGTGTGAAAGGCACCAACCCGGGAATAACCCGGTAATAACACGGCTCCAAACTGCGATGTGAAAGGGGTATAGCGTGTTCAGACCCGGGTCGGAAGCGTGTTCAAAAGCCGGTTCTTTACCGGGTTAGCGATGTGAAAGCGGTATCAGTGAGTGCTCTGCTGCTGTGCCTGATCCATGTCATGAATCATGATTCATCCTGAGTCTGCCAGTGAGTTGAGACAGTTGTACACTGTGTAGACTCAGTGACTCAGTGGATGGATCTGATTCATGCAGCAGGAGGTGGAGCCCCTGTGGTACAGGGCTCTCGGCTCAGTGCTCACTGATCCTGCTCAGTGTGATTGTGGGTGGCAAACTCCCTGGAGGCTAGATAGTGGATAATATAATAAATACAAGACCACCTAAAATCATCTAATTAGCAAAGTATGCAAAATAAAATTTTTTTTTTTAATTTGGTTTAGTTACAGACTGAATGATGTGTTTCATGGCTGTTAAGCTTTCTCTCCTCAGCCAGAAGTAATGTGCATATTCTGTAACTAGTATGCAATAAGTGGTTATTAATAATATATCAACATAACACTGAATCTATGTTATTATATTATTAATAATCAGTGCATAAGCAGCTGCCTCCCCCAGATACACTGCACAATCACTGCAGCTGAATAACTCCCTCCATGAGTCCAGCACTGATCCTCCAGCACTGGCAACTCACTGATTCATGTGCAGTCTCTGCAACACATTCCAGTACAAATGAGTCATCATGACTCATGTGCCGAGACACTGACTCGAGACACTTCACTGAACTGAGTCATGTGTCTCAACTCAGTTCAGTGAATCACTTTGCCCATGACTACTGTGAAGGGGGACAGGCTGCGGGATGGGCTGGGGGACGGACGGGAGGAGGCTGCCACATATTTACTAGATGACAGGGGGGGGGGGGTTGTTCCTTGGTGCCCCCCTCCCCGAATCGACCAGTGACCAATCAGAACCTGACTAAGTGACAGGGGCGTGCTTTCATATCGGCTGAGAGCACGCCCCTGTCAAAGCGGCACTTGTACTAGGTGCCGCTTACAGGGCTTTTTTCAATGTTTTTTTTCTGCCCAATTCTTGGCCCCGCCCCCCGCTTCCGGCCCTTTAATACTAACAGCGGGAGGCACCGAGAGCGGTGCCTCTGAAACCTTTTTAAAACAGTTTTTTTTTTTAGAAAGATAATGATTAAAATAATATAAAGGCTAAATAAGATACTTATGACACAGAATATGTGTCATAAGTATCTTCTTTGTATTATTTTAATCATTAATGACAGGGGAGGCAGTGCCTCCCCTGCCTCCCCTGACTGCATGTCCCTGCCGCACAGTTAGAACCATGTTGGTAATCGAACCCATGACTTCAGTGCTGTGAGGCAGTAATGCTAACCATTACACCAGTGAACATTGGACTGGTTTGCGTGCACCACAGAATCAGGCCCCTCAAAGTCATGGAGGTTTATTTATAAAGTTACTTTGGTCACATTTATTCCCCATTCTGGTGTTTGTTCTGAACAACAACTGAACCTCTTAAATGAGTTTATATTGTTTTTTTTAGGAATTTAGTTGGTGCCACATAATTCTGGCTGATTACAGTTTTGCATTAATGACCAGATATACAGGGCTATCTAATAAAGTGGCCACTGGCTGTGTGTGCGGCATGAGTGTATTTGTTCAAGAGGTTCAGTTGTTGTTCAGGACAAACACCAGAATGAGGAAATGTGACCAAAGTGACTTTATAAATAAACCTTTATGACGTCGGTTGCCAGAGCAAATGATTCATCTGCCCCGCCCATTAACTGGATCTGAATTACCCCATCACATGATCCATGGGGTTGGGGCTGAATGAAATGCCGGCATTCAGGATGTTGGCGGTCAGAATTCCAACCACGGAATTCTGCTGTTTACAATCCTGACAACCTGACCTTACCCCCCCCCCGCAGCCTAACCCTACCCCCCCTACCCCGCAGCCTAATCCTACCCCCCTTCCTGTAGCCAAACCCTCCCTCCGCAACCTAGTCCCAACTCAACCCCCCACCCTCCCCGCGCGTTGCTTACCTCTCCCGGCTATCCATATGCTTGTTTGATTTGACTATAAAATATTTCATGTTGCTGCTATTAATTTTAAAGCAACAACACATTGTTTCAAAACATGAGTGATTGAATCAGTCTTGCAAGCTCCTTATGAGGGTGTGGTATGGTTTACCGGCGGTCGGGGTCCCGACGACCAGCATACCGGCGCCGGAATGCTGACCGCCGGCATACTGACAGCTGGGTGAGCGCAAATGAGCCCCTTACGGGCTATCGTGGCTATCTATTCTCCCTCCAGGGGGGTCGTGGACCCCCAAGAGGGAGAAAAGATGTTGGGATGCCGGCGTTCAGGATTCCGGCGCCGGTATGGTGGTCGCCGGGAGGCCGGCCGCCGGCAACCTGAAGACCACCCCCTTCTGAATGTGGATGCTGTTAAACAAATAGAATGTACACAAAAAATGTCTAGTAGCTAACATTAGCTAACATGCATTGCTGCTGAAATAATAATAATAATAATAATAATAATAATAATTTTATTTATATAGCGCTCTTTCTCCAACAGGACTCAAGGCTAATAATCCCAGGAAGGCATAATATGTTACTGCCTAACCTATAGATTATATAGAATGGAAATAAATGAATCATTTTGATCTGTAACACTCCATTTCTTCGAACGAAACATGATCCGATTACAAGGTTACTGAGAATCTGTCCCGAAGAAGATAAACGACAACCCGTATTGATGAATGTGAGCTGTGTCCTAGGAACATGGTTAAAGTAAGTGAGTCATTGATCACACTTGGCGTGACTCATTTAGTGGAAGACTAGTCATTCTGGGAATCCGCAACAGTTACATTTTGAACTTTGTGAATTATTTCTCATTTATTTTACAGCACCTGAACAATTGAACACTATCATTTTTCACATTAAATTAATAATTTATTAGAAACTTTAACAAGAATTAAAAATATATGTTTAATAAGTTAAGACAAATAGTTTTCACAATATTAATTAGTAATAATTACTAGTTTTGGGTTCCAACTTTAATCTGAGTTCTTCAAATGGTAATTGCTCATTTCGATTTAATCTCAATAAAGCGATTGCCTGGCGTGGTGGCATCAGATGCGACCACGTCAAGCTGGGCTTACCCTGACACAATCGCATCTGAATGCCCACTAGAGGCTGCTGGAAGGTAATCTTCTAGCATCCGACGGCCTCTGTAGACACTGCTGGTCCTTTTCGTTGCCGAGGTAATCTCAATAATGCGATTGCCTGGCGTGGTTGCATCAGATGCGACCACGTCAAGCTGGGCTTTCCCTGACATGATCGCATCTGAACGCCCACTAAAGGCTGCCAGAAGGTAATCTTCCTGCATCCGCCGGCCTCTGTAGACACTGCTGGTCCTTCTGTTGCCTAGGTAAACTCTCCCAGCCCTCGCCTCCTGCTCCAGCCACAATGAATTCTAACTGGTTACAGGAAGAAAAGCTATAAAAATCTATGTAAACATTGAATATTCTATTCCCAGAAGTCCATCCTCTTTGGTGGAAACCAGAATAAAAATAGGCTATCATAATGTTGACACCACATTGACGACACTAGAATGTCAATATGTTCACAATGTCAGCATCTGAAATGTTGTCATGTGAAATGTCAACATTCTCAGAGTTTCAATGGTTAGGATTGTGCGCTGTCTGGAGGGTTAGGCTGCTGAGGGTTTGGGGTGGGGGGTCACGAGTTCGGCACTAGGAGGAGGGTTAGGGGTAGTGGGAAAATACTAACACTGAGTCTTCTGTCTGTGCTGGTACCGCTGCTCACATGACCGTTGGTACACGGATCAACATTCTAAAGATGTTGCTGTCACGGGAACCATGCAAGTGACCGCTGGGCCACCGGGGATGTTAGGTCAACATTATATCATGTCAACATAACATCCGTGTAGACATGATGAATTTTGACATGGCCACAGTCGACATGCTAAGCAAGTCTACATTGCAACCATGTCCACAAGTTCTATGTCGACACTGTCCCTACTGTATGTCGTCAATCTCAAGTCAACTTGGTGCATGTCGACCTAACACACCCAATAGAGATCTTTATTAACAATCCACATCAAGCCCTGAGTACACTCAATAAAGGGGCCAATTCAGACCTGATCGTTGCTGTGCGTTTTCGCTGATAGCAACCAATCAGATTCCAGGTATTATCTCCTAGAAGGTGCTAGATAAATGAGAAGTAGAATCTGATTGGTTGCTATAGGCAACATCCCATCTTAAATAGAACTCCCATTTTAGTAAATTTACCCCATGGTCTGAATTACCCCCAAAGTGTCTATCATTTGTGTTTTGGGTTCTTATGTCTTATGAGAAATACTTTTGGTCCATCTAGCAAAATCTATCCAGAGGAGAGTATGGTCCTCATTCCGAGTTGATCGCTAGCTGCCGTTGTTCGCTGTGTAGCGCTCATTTAAAAAAACTGCAAAACCGCGCATGCGTATGCACCGCAATGCGCACGTGCGGCGTACGGGTACAAAGAGCATTGTGGTTTTGCACAGGTTCTAGCGACGCTTTCAGTCGCACTGGTGAACGCATGGAGATTGACAGGAAGTGGGAGTTTCTTGGTGGCAACTGACAGTTTTCTGGGAGTGTTTGGAAAAACGCAGGCGTGGCCGGGCGATTGCTGGGTGGGTGTCTGATGTCATTACCGTGTCATTCGCCGCAGCAATCATGGCACAGAATAAATAACTACAGGGCTGGTCTTGTTCTGCACAAAATGTGTTTGCTGCCGCGTGGCTGCACAGGCGTTCGCACTCCTGCAAAGGGAAAATACACTCTCCCGTAGGCGGCGACTATGCGTTTGCACGGCTGCTAAAAGTAGCCAGCGAGCGATCAACTCGGAATGAGGGCCTATATACAGTATATTGATATACCTATTTTTCTTTCATTTAAAATGAGCTTACATCCATAGGGGGGATCCTGGTAATTGAATCGCTCTATTGTGTGTAATTCAACAGACGGCGCACCCCCCCCCCCCCCGCACCCACAGTGTAACGTATATCAGCACGGTTGGAGGTGTGTAGACTAATTTATTGGTGAGTATACCGCACTATACTGTTTTTTAAATGATCCAGGAAAATTGAGGACGTCAGAATAACTCATCGCCACAAATTTTACTTTGATATGAACTTTTATGAGACACCATCTATTTAATTCATTGTGTATTTTTGGGAGCGCCAGAAAAAGGGGTGATGCATTCTTATGCTGGGTACACACTAATAGATATTACTGCAGAGCAGTTGATCTGCAGACAGGGTTGGACTGGCCCACAGGGAAACAGGGGAAACCACCGGTGGGCCCTACTGCCTGGAGCCCCACCTCCTGCTCTAAGGATCAGGTTCCAGACTGTGCTCTTGAATTATACATTGTACATATGTTACATTATACTGCACAGGACTTTGGTATATATTCTACAGTGCTTTGTTGTTATCAATCTGGTACATTATCATGCAGGTACTAGCAGTCTTACCTGTATATATATATTGGCCGTCGGCTGTGCTGCAAGGGCAACGCAATATGTCTGTGAACGACGACGGTCACAAACATATTGGGGGTCATTCAGATCTGATCGCTGCCGTGCGTTTTCGCACAGCGGGCGATCAGGTAGTAACTGCGCATGCGTATGCACCGCAATGCTCACGCGCGTCGGACAGCAACAACGGGTATCGCTGGTCAGCGACGGGATGGTGCGAAAAATCCGTTTGCACCGGCGTTCACAAGGTGATTGACAGAAAGAGGCTGCCTGTGGGTGGTAACTGACTGTTTACTGGGAGTGTCAGGGAAAACACAGGCGTGCCCAAGTGTTTTCAGGGAGGGTGTGTGACATCAGCTGTGGCCCCGATCAGCCTGTACTCATCGCACTGGAGGAGTAAGTCCTGGGCTGCGCAGAGACTGCACACGGTGGATTTTAGCAGCTCGGCGTACACATGGGATCGCACACTTGCACGGTGAATACACACTTTCCCTGGATGCAGCGACCCAGGACAGCAAAATTAGCAGCCCAGCAATCAGATCTGAATCACCCCCATTGTTCGTACACACTGGCTGATGGACCCGCGATATATCGGCCAGTGTGTACGCACCATTACAGTATTTATATATGCGATTGATTTATGTAGGCTGACCATATTATCCCTTTAACCTGGGACACTCATGAATTATACAGATTCTGTGGCTGGCTGACTTCAAGCCTGCATTTCACCTGGTTTTAAGCAGCCACAGAACCTGTGTAATTCATGAGTGTCCCATGTTAAAGGGATAATATGGTCACCCTAAAATTTTATGAGGCTATTTGGTGACTTCCGAGATTATCCATTCTAGGCCGTTTCAGGTACTCTGACTGTGTTGTCAGTATTGTCATATACTGTCATATAGTATATATCAGCATAATGTTATTTATCATACTTGTGTGAAATAATTGTTACCATTAGTTGTGAATGTTTGCTGGTTCCCTCCACAACCAAATTCTATGTGAACATTTGGTACCCCCAGGGGGTAATTCAGACCTGATCGTAGCAGCAAATTTGTTAGCAGTTGGGCAAAACCATGGGGGTAATTCCAAGTTGATCGCAGCAGGAAATTTTTTAGCAGGTGGGCAAAACCATGTGCACTGCAGGGGAGGCAGATATAACATGTGCAGAGAGAGTTAGATTTGGGTGGGTTATTTTATTTCTGTGCAGGGTAAATACTGGCTGCTTTATTTTTACACTGCAAATTAGATTGCAGATTGAACAGACCACACCCAAATCTAACTCTCTCTGCACATGTTAAATCTGCCTCCCCTGCAGTGCACATGGTTTTGCCCAACTGCTAAAAAATTTCCTGCTGCGATCAACTTGGAATTACCCCCCATGTGCAGTGCAGGTGGGGCAGATGTCACATGTGCAGAGAGAGTTAGATTTGGGTGTGGTGTGTTCAATCTACAATCTAAATTGCAGTATAAAAATAAAGCAGTCAGTATTTACCCTGCACAGAAACAAAATAACCCCCACAAATCTAACTCTCTCTGCAAATGTTATATCTGCCACACCTGCTCTGCACATGGGGGTTCATTCCGTCCTGTTCGCATGCTGCTTTTTTTTGCAGCGGTGCGAACGGATCCGGAATGCGCATGCACAGCGGAGATTGCTGCTGAGATCGCAACGAGATTGACAGGAGGAAGGCGTTTGAGGGTGGCAACTGACCGTTTTTAGGGAGTGGTTGGAAAAACGCATGCGTGTCCGGGCGTTTGTAGGGTGGATGTCTGATGTCAATTCCGGGACCTGACAGGCTGAAGTGATCGCAGTGGGTGAGTAAGTCAGGACCTACTCCTAAACTGCACAAAATGTTTTTGCATAGCTCGGCTGCACAAGCGATCGCAGCCCTGCTATGCAAAAATACACTCCCCCATAGGCGGCGTCTAATTGATCACACGGGCTGCAAAAAGTTGCATTGTGCGATCAACTCGGAATGACCCTCATGTTACATCTGCCCTCCCCCCTACCCCCTGCACTGCACATGGGGCCTAATTCAGACCTGATCGTAGATGTGCTAAATTTAGCACATCTACGATCAGTCTTCAGACATGCATGGGAACGCCCAGCACAGGGCTAGTCTGCCCCGCATGTCAGGCCCGACCCTCCCATCCCCCCTCGTACAAGTACAACAGCATTGCACATGCTTTTGTACTGGAAGAGTAGCTCCCTACCAGCGCAGCTCCTACGCACTGGCAGAGAGCTACTCGTCGCTGCCTGTGTGACGTCTCCCAGCCGTTGCGGCCCACCCCCCAACGTCCGGGCACACCTGCGTTGCCCGGACCGCGCCCCCTAAACGGTGGCCGAATGCCACCGGCCCGCCCCCTCCCGCTCAGTGACCCCCTCTGCCTGTCAATCAGGCAGAGGCGATCGCAGGGCTAAGACAGCTGTCGGCTGTCTGGCATGTGCCGGCTCATTGCGGCGCCAGCATATGCGCAGTTCAGACCTGATCGCTGCTGTACGAAATGCACAACAGCGATCAGGTCTGAATTAGCTCCATTGTTTTGTCCAACTGCTAACAAATTTGCTGCTACAATCATGTCTGAATTCCGAGCGTTTCAGTGTCTTTTTGCGCAGCTGCTTCCAGCAACAAGCATGTGATAATCCCATTATATACAAGATCTCAGTGGACTTTTTAGCCTCCTCCACTACCTTTCTGCAGTGTCCGGAACGCCTCTCGCATTTCTGATACTATGGGGTCTATTTACTAAGCCTTGGATGGAGATAAAGTTGCTGGATATAAAGTAGCAGCCAATCAGCTCCTAACTGCCATGTCACAGGCTGTGTTTGAAAAATGACAGTTAGGAGCTGATTGGCTGGTACTTTATCTCCAGCGACTTTATCTCCATCCAAGGCTTAGTAAATAGAACCCTTAGTGTCCACAACTCCACACCTGTACTGCCACTATATGTACTATGGGGTTATTAAGGTTGGATTGCAGACAAAAAATCAGAATCTGCAATCCATTCTTTCGCATGCTGGGGACCGCCCATCACAGGACAATGCCGTCCAGAATGCTGACCAGGCCACCCAGCAGCTGTGATGTCATTTATTTGCGGTTGCAACAACTGTGAACGACCCCCTGCCTCCGCAGCCCGGCTGCAAAGGCAGGCAGCTCATTGCCATTTTTGACAATCGGAGCTGCCACGTGTGATGTCACACAGCATCCCCAAAAGCACAGCCGCCCCGCCCTCATGTTCTAAGCGACACCCCCGCAATGGTCTATCGCCACACCCGCCCGCCCCAAGGAATGCCTGTACCTGTCAATCAGGTAGAGGAGTTCGCAGTAAATGCGATGCTATGGCATTGGTTGGGCTGCGCACACGCAGGATGGGACATGCGCAGTGGCGTCGCAAACAGGGATATTTTTGTGGCATCACTTAACGATGCTACCTTAATAATCCCCTAAATCAGGTCGGATTTGCATAGCGACTCTGATACATGCGCAGACAAAAAACAAAAACATTACTCTACTGCATTTGCCATCGCTGCGACATCCAACTCAGCATCCGGCTATTGGGGGTCATTCCGAGTTGATCGCTCGCTAGCTACTTTTTGCTAGCTTTTAGCTGTGCAAAGGTATTGTCGCTGCCCACCGGGGAGTGTATTTTCGCTTTGCAGAAGGGCGAACTCCTGTGCAGCAGAGCGCCTGCAAAAACATTTTGTGCAAAACAAGACCAGCCCTGTAGTTACTCTTCGTGTGCGTTGATTCTAACGATGGAGAGACGGCTTTTGACATCACACACCCACCCAGTGTTCGCCCAGCCATGCCTGCGTTTTTCCCGACACGCCTGCGTTTTTCTAAGCGTTCCCTGAAAATGATCGGTTGACACCCAGAAACGCCCACTTCATCTCAATCTTCCTGCATTTGGCCGTGCGACTGAAAGCTTCGCTAGAACCTGTGCTAAACCACGATGCTCTTTGTAACCGTATGTTGCGCGTGCGCATTGCGGTACATACGTATGCGCAGATTTGCCATTTTTTTTCACTGATCACTGCACTGCGAACAACGGCAGCTAGCGATCATCTCGGAATGACCCCATTAGACAAGACGGAAGCTCTAACTGGTGAGAATGGCATAAAAAAAAAAAATTATTCATTTATATTATAGGGACATCGTGGTTTGTGTAGTTCAAACCAATACCATTTACAGTTTATTTTTGATGTAGGGGCTTTGATTTTAGAACTAGCTTCTTTCCGTTCCATAGTTCTTGCTGCAACTGTAATTAAATTTCACCTTTTTATAATAATCCGCAGTTTACAAGCCAGTAGGGTTCCAACTTGGCCAATCTTTATGCCTTCAATGTGATTACACTCTACTTCAAAACATAATAGAATTCCTATTATCCCCTCAAGCATGCAAATAAAATACTTTCTTTACTAAAAAAAAAAAGACAGTTCTCATAAAAAAAATAATAAAAGCTATGTCACGCGGAAATGCAACTTGTCTAAAAACATTTCTGGGCTAAAATAAACATGTGCCACATTCATGTCCAGTAACGTTTCTCATGGAAAATGTAACCACGTTTATATTGTAGCGTATTTCTAAATCAATATCAGATTGAATAAAATTCATGGGGAAACAAATCAGGCAATCTAGTTATTAAAAAACATAATCCTGAAATGCAATGTGATCTCCGAGGTTATTTGTGTTTAATAATAGACATATTAGGTATAGCCGTAGCACCCTCCAGAGACGTATAGACTATGCTCTCAGAACCGGATGGATTATAGAGGATTATAAATCAGATTTCATTGGCAAAGGAAATGTGTATTATTTCAGCGGGATGCAGTCAATTTACCTCCAATCAAAATCCAGACGGTCGAAATCCTGACAGCAATTGACCGACGGTCAAAATCCCGACAAGGTCAAAATCCAGACATGGACAATATACCGACATTTAAAATACCGACAAGGTCAAAATACTGACATGTAAAATGCCGACAGGTCAAAATGCCGACATGAGTTTTTCATGATTTTTTCATTAAAACCGACTTGTTCATACTTTTCCATCCCAGTGGACTTGGAGGGTGAATATAATAGTGTGCCGAGCGCAGCGAAGCACCGTGCCCGAAGAAGCGAGGGGACGCGGTACACTTATATGGTGTCCATGTCGACCTATGAAAACCAATGAAAACGGCATGTCAGTATTTTTACTTTGTCTGTATTTTAAATGTCGGTATTTTGTCCATGTCGGGATTTTGACCTTGTCGGGATTTTGACCGTCGGTCAATTGCTGTCGGGATTTCGACCGTCAGGATTTTGATTGGAGGTATTTCATATCGATCCCATTTTAGCAACCATGAAAGGACCAAAAATTTCAAGGATACTGAATACCAGTTTTATATCCATTTGGTGAAGAAAGACCAAAGTGGCAGACAGTGGGGCTAATGTGGAGGTGATAACAAAATGGGTTTAATAAACAAACACACAAAAAAACACGACAAAAATATCATATTTATGCCCATATGCTGAGCCATACATATTGCACCCCATCACATCAGAATATAAGAGGGGAAACATCAACAATTGGTCACTCACCAGCTTCACGCCAAATTTCGATTGCGATCTGCAAAATGTGGGGTGCGCAGTGAGGGGATTCTCAGAGAATTGTGTCATCTTGGACCAGTCCTCTCCACACAGGTGTGTATCATAGGGTCAACCTAGTTACTAGTTAGTAACTAGGTCCACAGTCATTAGGTCGACCACTATTGGTCGACAGTGACTAGGTCGACACCTGAAATAGGTCGACACGGTCATTAGGTCGACATGGAAAAGGTTGAAATGGAGAAAGGTTGACATGAGTTTTTTATATATATTTTTGGTGTTGTTTTCTTCGTAGAGTGACTGGGAACCCCAGTTAGTGCACCGTGTCCCCTCGTATGGCTCGCTTCACTCGCCATGCTTCGGTTAGGTTACTATTCCCAATCGTAGATCACGTGGATCATAAAGTATGAAAAGGTTAAAAAAATGAAGAAAAAAAAGTGAAAATTAATGTCGACATTTTTATGTGTCGCCATTTGCCATGTCGACATAATGATCATGTCGACCCAATGCATGTCGACCAATAGTGGTTGACCTAATGAGTGTCGGCCTAAGTGCTGTCGACCTAAAGACCAGATACCTCTCTTCACATCTTCAGTAGGGAATATATTAATATAACTAGGTGCTTCATCGCGCCCTACTGGTGCTCTTCACACCGTCGCAAGGGGCTACGCCCCTTAACCCTTGCTTGCCTTTCTGGGGTTCACTATTTGTATTATATGGAGTATTACCTGCATTCCTTTGTTAGTGGCTAAATATTGCACAATGAAAGGGCGTGCGATGGTGAAGGAGGCGCAGGCCTTTGCAACAGTGTGAACAGCACCTGCAGGGCAAGATGTACAGAATGTAGCGGGTGTGGAGGGAATGTGGATGGGGGAGGGTGTCTGTAGATGCTGCGGGTGGAGGGTGGGCGGATGCGGGGGGGGTGCGGAATGGGGAAGGGTCGGGAGGAGCTGCGGGTGGGGGAGGGGTGGGTGCGGGGGTGCCATGGGTGGGGGAGGGAGGGGCCGCGGATGGAGGAGGGTGTCTGCAGATGCTGCGGGTGGAGGGGGGGCAGGTGTGGGGGGAGACATATTTGGGGGGTGGATGGTGGAGGGGGTCTGGAGGTGCTGTGGGTGGTGTAGGGGCGGGGGAGTGGGAGCCGCGGGTGGTGTAGGGGGTCTGGAGGCACAGCATGTGGGGGAGGGGTGGGGTGCCGCATGTGGTGGAGGGGAAGGTGCGGAGGTGTGGTGCATTGGGGAGGGGTCTGGAGGCACTGCAGGTACTGTACCTGCCAAAAAGGTAGTTGGAGGGTATGCAGTAACAGGGCCAGGACAGGGGTGATAGGGTCAGAACAGGGGTGAAGGGGCCAGGACAGGGGTGACAGGGTCAGAACAGGGGTGATGGGGCCAGGACAGGGGTGACTGGGCAAGGACAGGGGTGATGGGGCCAGGACAGGGGCGACGGGGCCAGGACAGAAATGACAGGGACAGTATAGGGGTGACAGGGCCAGGGTAGGGGCAGCAGGACCAGGACAGGGGTGACAGGGCCAGGATAGGGGTGACAGGGCAAGCACAGGGGTGACAGAGCAAGCACAGGGGTGACAGGGCCAGGATAGGGGTGACAGGGCCAGGATAAGAGTGACAGGGCCAGGATAAGGGTGACAGGGCAGGCACAGGGTTGACAGGGCAAGCACAGGGGTGACAGGGCCAGGATAGGGGTGACAGGGCCAGGATAGGGGTGACAGGGCCAGGATAAGGGTGACAGGGCCAGGATAAGGGTGAAAGGGACAGGATAAGGGTGACAGGGCAAGGCCAGGGTTGACAGGGACATGACAGAACACAGGGCACGGGAGAGATTGGTATTAGGGACAAAACAGTGGTGACAAACAGATGTGTCTTATGTGTCTTACCGGAGTCACTGCTGCTGGCTGCTGCTGTTCCACTCCAACCTGTTGGGATCTGCTGCTGGTGGAGACTTGGCATGGCTGACTCTCTCAGGCTGGAGTCCTGCTTCCTCTGCCCGACCGCATCCCTCCCCCCACTCCTCAGTCACACACCGCTGATCTCGCGCGGCTGCCGGGCACTGTGATAAGGAGAGACTGGGAGTGACTGGCTAGCCCCCAGGAGACGCTGCGGCTGGAGGGAGGAGGGGGTCATAGCATGCACGCGGCGCGGACCTCGCGGCTGCCGGGGACTGTGGTAATTGGAGACTGGGAGTGTCTGATTAGCCCCCAGGAGACGCTGCGGCTTGAGGGAGGAGGGGGTCGGAGCCTGCAAGCAGCGCGGACTTCTGCAGCGCTGCCCGCCGGCTAAAGTGTGTGAAGGAGCTTGGCGCACCTCACTGCGGGCGGCAGCGCTGCAGCTAGCGGTGGGGTTGCTGGGGCTGGAGATAACAGAGGCAATACGGAACCTGCACAGCGGCAGGTGCCCCACAAAACTGCAGCTAAGAAGCGTGGAGTGTGCCAGAAAGTGACGCTCCTCCGCGCCAGAGAGCCCCTGCTGAGTATGCTGATGTGGGTGGTCAAGCAAACAGTGAGCCGGTGCCCGTCTGCCTGTACGTCATACCCCTTCACACACCCCAATACCTCCAACTGTCCCGATTTTGACATGCCGGCATTTTGACTGTCAGTATTTTGACTTTGTCGGTATTTTAAATGTCGGTATTTTGTCCATGTCGGTATTTTGACCTTGTCGGGATTTTGACCGTCGGTCAATTGCTGTCGGGATTTTGATTGGAGGTATTTCATACCGATCCCATTTTAGCAACCATGAAAGGACCAAAAATTTCAAGGATACTGTATACCAGTTTTATATCCATTTGGTGAAGAAAGACCAAAGTGGCAGACAGTGGGGCTAATGTGGAGGTGATAACAAAATGGGTTTAATAAACAAACACACAAAAAAACATGACAAAAATATCATATTTATGCCCATATGCTGAGCCATACATATTGCACCCCATCACATCAGAATATAAGGGGGGCAACATCAACAATTGGTCACTCACCAGCTTCACGCCAAATTTCGATTGCGATCTGCAAAATGTGGGGTGTGCAGTGAGGGGATTCTCAGAGAATTGTGTCATCTTGGACCAGTCCTCTCCACACAGGTGTGTATCATACGGTCAACCTAGTTACTAGTTAGTAACTAGGTCCACAGTCATTAGGTCGACCACTATTGGTCGACAGTGACTAGGTCGACACCTGAAATAGGTCGACGCAGTCGTTAGGTCGACATGGAAAAGGTCGAAATGGAGAAAGGTTGACATGAGTTTTTTTTATATATTTTTGGTGTTGTTTTCTTCGTAAAGTGACTGGGAACCCCAGTTAGTGCACCGTGTCCCCTCGTATGGCTCGCTTCACTCGCCATGCTTCGGTTAGGTTACTATTCCCAATCGTAGATCACGTGGATCATAAAGTATGAAAAGGTTAAAAAAATGAAGAAAAAAAGGTGAAAATTAATGTCGACATTCTTATGTGTCGCCATTTGCCATGTCGACATAATGACCATGTCGACACAATGCATGTCGACCAATAGTGGTTGACCTAATGAGTGTCGGCCTAAGTGCTGTCGACCTAAAGACCAGATACCTCTCTTCACATCTTCAGTAGGGAATATATTAGTATAACTAGGTGCTTCATCGCGCCCTACGGGCGCTCTTCACACCGTCACAAGGGGCTACATCCCCTTAACACTTGTATGCCTTTCTGGGGTTCACTATTTGTATTATATGGAGTATTACCTGCATTCCTTTGTTAGTGGTTAAATATTGCACAATGAAAGGGCGTGCGATTGTGAAGGAGGCGCAGGCCTTTGCAACAGTGTGAACAGCACCTGCAGGGCAAGATGTACAGAATGTAGCGGGTGTGGGGGGACTGTGGATGGGGGAGGGTGGCTGTAGATGCTGCGGGTGGAGGGTGGGCGGATGCGGGGGGGGGGGGGGCGGATGGGGAAGGGTCGGGAGGAGCTGCGGGTGGGGGAGGGGTGGGTGCGGGGGTGCCGTGGGTGGGGGAGGGAGGGGCCGCGGATGGAGGAGGGTGTCTGCAGATGCTGCGGGTGGAGGGGGGGCAGGTGTGGGAGGAAACATAATTGGGGGGTGGATGGTGGAGGGGGTCTGGAGGTGCTGTGGTTGGTGGAGGGGCGGGGGAGTGGGAGCCGCGGGTGGTGGAGGGGGTCTGAAGGCACAGCATGTGGGGGAGGGGTGGGGTGCCGCATGTGGTGGAGGGGAAGGTGCGGAGGTGTGGTGCATTGGGGAGGGGTCTGGAGGCGCTGCAGGTACTGTACCTGCCAAAAAGGTAGTTGGAGGGTATGCAGTAACAGGGCCAGGACAGGGGTGATAGGGTCAGAACAGGGGTGAAGGGGCCAGGACAGGGGTGACAGGGTCAGAACAGGGGTGATGGGGCCAGGACAGGGGTGACTGGGCAAGGACAGGGGTGACGGGGCCAGGACAGGGGCGACGGGGCCAGGACAGAAATGACAGGGACAGTATAGGGGTTACAGGGCCAGGGTAGGGGCGGCAGGACCAGGACAGGGGTGACAGGGCCAGGATAGGGGTGACAGGGCAAGCACAGGGGTGACAGAGCAAGCACAGGGGTGACAGGGCGAGGATAGGGGTGACAGGGCCAGGATAAGAGTGACAGGGCCACGATAAGGGTGACAGGGCAGGCACAGGGTTGACAGGGCAAGCACAGGGGTGACAGGGCCAGGATAGGGGTGACAGGGCCAGGATAGGGGTGACAGGGCCAGGATAAGGGTGACAGGGCCAGGATAAGGGTGAAAGGGACAGGATAAGGGTGACAGGGCAAGGCCAGGGTTGACAGGGACATGACAGAACACAGGGCACGGGAGAGATTGGTATTAGGGACAAAACAGTGGTGACAAACAGATGTGTCTTACCGGAGTCACTGCTGCTGGCTGCTGCTGTTCCACTCCAACCTGTTGGGATCTGCTGCTGGTGGAGACTTGGCATGGCTGACTCTCTCAGGCTGGAGTCCTGCTTCCTCTGCCCGACCGCATCCCTCCCCCCACTCCTCAGTCACACACCGCTGATCTCGCGCGGCTGCCGGGCACTGTGATAAGGAGAGACTGGGAGTGACTGGCTAGCCCCCAGGAGACGCTGCGGCTGGAGGGAGGAGGGGGTCATAGCATGCACGCGGCGCGGACCTCGCGGCTGCCGGGGACTGTGGTAATTGGAGACTGGGAGTGTCTGATTAGCCCCCAGGAGACGCTGCGGCTTGAGGGAGGAGGGGGTCGGAGCCTGCAAGCAGCGCGGACTTCTGCAGCGCTGCCCGCCGGCTAAAGTGTGTGAAGGAGCTGGGCGCACCTCACTGCGGGCGGCAGCGCTGCAGCTAGCGGTGGGGTTGCTGGGGCTGGAGATAACAGAGGCAATACGGAACCTGCACAGCGGCAGGTGCCCCACAAAACTGCAGCTAAGAAGCGTGGAGTGTGCCAGAAAGTGACGCTCCTCCGCGCCAGAGAGCCCCTGCTGAGTATGCTGATGTGGGTGGTCAAGCAAACAGTGAGCCGGTGCCCGTCTGCCTGTACGTCATACCCCTTCACACACCCCAATACCTCCAACTGTCCCGATTTTGACATGCCGGCATTTTGACTGTCAGTATTTTGACTTTGTCTGTATTTTAAATGTCGGTATTTTGTCCATGTCGGGATTTTGACCTTGTCGGGATTTTGACCGTCGGTCATTTGCTGTCGGGATTTCGACCGTCGGGATTTTGATTGGAGGTATTTCATACCGATCCCATTTTAGCAACCATGAAAGGACCAAAAATTTCAAGGATACTGTATACCAGTTTTATATCCATTTGGTGAAGAAAGACCAAAGTGGCAGACAGTGGGGCTAATGTGGAGGTGATAACAAAATGGGTTTAATAAACAAACACACAAAAAAACATGACAAAAATATCATATTTATGCCCATATGCTGAGCCATACATATTGCACCCCATCACATCAGAATATAAGGGGGGCAACATCAACAATTGGTCACTCACCAGCTTCACGCCAAATTTCGATTGCGATCTGCAAAATGTGGGGTGTGCAGTGAGGGGATTCTCAGAGAATTGTGTCATCTTGGACCAGTCCTCTCCACACAGGTGTGTATCATACGGTCAACCTAGTTACTAGTTAGTAACTAGGTCCACAGTCATTAGGTCGACCACTATTGGTCGACAGTGACTAGGTCGACACCTGAAATAGGTCGACGCAGTCGTTAGGTCGACATGGAAAAGGTCGAAATGGAGAAAGGTTGACATGAGTTTTTTTATATATTTTTGGTGTTGTTTTCTTCGTAAAGTGACTGGGAACCCCAGTTAGTGCACCGTGTCCCCTCGTATGGCTCGCTTCACTCGCCATGCTTCGGTTAGGTTACTATTCCCAATCGTAGATCACGTGGATCATAAAGTATGAAAAGGTTAAAAAAATGAAGAAAAAAAGGTGAAAATTAATGTCGACATTTTTATGTGTCGCCATTTGCCATGTCGACATAATGACCATGTCGACCCAATGCATGTCGACCAATAGTGGTTGACCTAATGAGTGTCGGCCTAAGTGCTGTCGACCTAAAGACCAGATACCTCTCTTCACATCTTCAGTAGGGAATATATTAGTATAACTAGGTGCTTCATCGCGCCCTACGGGCGCTCTTCACACCGTCACAAGGGGCTACATCCCCTTAACACTTGCATGCCTTTCTGGGGTTCACTATTTGTATTATATGGAGTATTACCTGCATTCCTTTGTTAGTGGTTAAATATTGCTCAATGAAAGGGCGTGCGATTGTGAAGGAGGCGCAGGCCTTTGCAACAGTGTGAACAGCACCTGCAGGGCAAGATGTACAGAATGTAGCGGGTGTGGGGGGACTGTGGATGGGGGAGGGTGGCTGTAGATGCTGCGGGTGGAGGGTGGGCGGATGCGGGGGGGGGCGGATGGGGAAGGGTCGGGAGGAGCTGCGGGTGGGGGAGGGGTGGGTGAGGGGGTGCCGTGGGTGGGGGAGGGAGGGGCCGCGGATGGAGGAGGGTGTCTGCAGATGCTGCGGGTGGAGGGGGGGCAGGTGTGGGAGGAAACATAATTGGGGGGTGGATGGTGGAGGGGGTCTGGAGGTGCTGTGGTTGGTGGAGGGGCGGGGGAGTGGGAGCCGCGGGTGGTGGAGGGGGTCTGAAGGCACAGCATGTGGGGGAGGGGTGGGGTGCCGCATGTGGTGGAGGGGAAGGTGCGGAGGTGTGGTGCATTGGGGAGGGGTCTGGAGGCGCTGCAGGTACTGTACCTGCCAAAAAGGTAGTTGGAGGGTATGCAGTAACAGGGCCAGGACAGGGGTGATAGGGTCAGAACAGGGGTGAAGGGGCCAGGACAGGGGTGACAGGGTCAGAACAGGGGTGATGGGGCCAGGACAGGGGTGACTGGGCAAGGACAGGGGTGATGGGGCCAGGACAGGGGCGACGGGGCCAGGACAGAAATGACAGGGACAGTATAGGGGTGACAGGGCCAGGGTAGGGGCAGCAGGACCAGGACAGGGGTGACAGGGCCAGGATAGGGGTGACAGGGCAAGCACAGGGGTGACAGAGCAAGCACAGGAGTGACAGGGCCAGGATAGGGGTGACAGGGCCAGGATAAGAGTGACAGGGCCAGGATAAGGGTGACAGGGCAGGCACAGGGTTGACAGGGCAAGCACAGGGGTGACAGGGCCAGGATAGGGGTGACAGGGCCAGGATAGGGGTGACAGGGCCAGGATAAGGGTGACAGGGCCAGGATAAGGGTGAAAGGGACAGGATAAGGGTGACAGGGCAAGGCCAGGGTTGACAGGGACATGACAGAACACAGGGCACGGGAGAGATTGGTATTAGGGACAAAACAGTGGTGACAAACAGATGTGTCTTACCGGAGTCACTGCTGCTGGCTGCTGCTGTTCCACTCCAACCTGTTGGGATCTGCTGCTGGTGGAGACTTGGCATGGCTGACTCTCTCAGGCTGGAGTCCTGCTTCCTCTGCCCGACCGCATCCCTCCCCCCACTCCTCAGTCACACACCGCTGATCTCGCGCGGCTGCCGGGCACTGTGATAAGGAGAGACTGGGAGTGACTGGCTAGCCCCCAGGAGACGCTGCGGCTGGAGGGAGGAGGGGGTCATAGCATGCACGCGGCGCGGACCTCGCGGCTGCCGGGGACTGTGGTAATTGGAGACTGGGAGTGTCTGATTAGCCCCCAGGAGACGCTGCGGCTTGAGGGAGGAGGGGGTCGGAGCCTGCAAGCAGCGCGGACTTCTGCAGCGCTGCCCGCCGGCTAAAGTGTGTGAAGGAGCTTGGCGCACCTCACTGCGGGCGGCAGCGCTGCAGCTAGCGGTGGGGTTGCTGGGGCTGGAGATAACAGAGGCAATACGGAACCTGCACAGCGGCAGGTGCCCCACAAAACTGCAGCTAAGAAGCGTGGAGTGTGCCAGAAAGTGACGCTCCTCCGCGCCAGAGAGCCCCTGCTGAGTATGCTGATGTGGGTGGTCAAGCAAACAGTGAGCCGGTGCCCGTCTGCCTGTACGTCATACCCCTTCACACACCCCAATACCTCCAACTGTCCCGATTTTGACATGCCGGCATTTTGACTGTCAGTATTTTGACTTTGTCGGTATTTTAAATGTCGGTATTTTGTCCATGTCGGGATTTTGACCTTGTCGGGATTTTGACCGTCGGTCAATTGCTGTCGGGATTTCGACCGTCGGGATTTTGATTGGAGGTATTTCATACCGATCCCATTTTAGCAACCATGAAAGGACCAAAAATTTCAAGGATACTGTATACCAGTTTTATATCCATTTGGTGAAGAAAGACCAAAGTGGCAGACAGTGGGGCTAATGTGGAGGTGATAACAAAATGGGTTTAATAAACAAACACACAAAAAAACATGACAAAAATATCATATTTATGCCCATATGCTGAGCCATACATATTGCACCCCATCACATCAGAATATAAGGGGGGCAACATCAACAATTGGTCACTCACCAGCTTCACGCCAAATTTCGATTGCGATCTGCAAAATGTGGGGTGTGCAGTGAGGGGATTCTCAGAGAATTGTGTCATCTTGGACCAGTCCTCTCCACACAGGTGTGTATCATACGGTCAACCTAGTTACTAGTTAGTAACTAGGTCCACAGTCATTAGGTCGACCACTATTGGTCGACAGTGACTAGGTCGACACCTGAAATAGGTCGACGCAGTCGTTAGGTCGACATGGAAAAGGTCGAAATGGAGAAAGGTTGACATGAGTTTTTTTTATATATTTTTGGTGTTGTTTTCTTCGTAAAGTGACTGGGAACCCCAGTTAGTGCACCGTGTCCCCTTGTATGGCTCGCTTCACTCGCCATGCTTCGGTTAGGTTACTATTCCCAATCGTAGATCACGTGGATCATAAAGTATGAAAAGGTTAAAAAAATGAAGAAAAAAAGGTGAAAATTAATGTCGACATTTTTATGTGTCGCCATTTGCCATGTCGACATAATGACCATGTCGACCCAATGCATGTCGACCAATAGTGGTTGACCTAATGAGTGTCGGCCTAAGTGCTGTCGACCTAAAGACCAGATACCTCTCTTCACATCTTCAGTAGGGAATATATTAGTATAACTAGGTGCTTCATCGCGCCCTACGGGCGCTCTTCACACCGTCACAAGGGGCTACATCCCCTTAACACTTGCATGCCTTTCTGGGGTTCACTATTTGTATTATATGGAGTATTACCTGCATTCCTTTGTTAGTGGTTAAATATTGCACAATGAAAGGGCGTGCGATTGTGAAGGAGGCGCAGGCCTTTGCAACAGTGTGAACAGCACCTGCAGGGCAAGATGTACAGAATGTAGCGGGTGTGGGGGGACTGTGGATGGGGGAGGGTGGCTGTAGATGCTGCGGGTGGAGGGTGGGCGGATGCGGGGGGGAGGGCGGATGGGGAAGGGTCGGGAGGAGCTGCGGGTGGGGGAGGGGTGGGTGCGGGGGTGCCGTGGGTGGGGGAGGGAGGGGCCGCGGATGGAGGAGGGTGTCTGCAGATGCTGCGGGTGGAGGGGGGGCAGGTGTGGGAGGAAACATAATTGGGGGGTGGATGGTGGAGGGGGTCTGGAGGTGCTGTGGTTGGTGGAGGGGCGGGGGAGTGGGAGCCGCGGGTGGTGGAGGGGGTCTGAAGGCACAGCATGTGGGGGAGGGGTGGGGTGCCGCATGTGGTGGAGGGGAAGGTGCGGAGGTGTGGTGCATTGGGGAGGGGTCTGGAGGCGCTGCAGGTACTGTACCTGCCAAAAAGGTAGTTGGAGGGTATGCAGTAACAGGGCCAGGACAGGGGTGATAGGGTCAGAACAGGGGTGAAGGGGCCAGGACAGGGGTGACAGGGTCAGAACAGGGGTGATGGGGCCAGGACAGGGGTGACTGGGCAAGGACAGGGGTGACGGGGCCAGGACAGGGGCGACGGGGCCAGGACAGAAATGACAGGGACAGTATAGGGGTTACAGGGCCAGGGTAGGGGCGGCAGGACCAGGACAGGGGTGACAGGGCCAGGATAGGGGTGACAGGGCAAGCACAGGGGTGACAGAGCAAGCACAGGGGTGACAGGGCCAGGATAGGGGTGACAGGGCCAGGATAAGAGTGACAGGGCCAGGATAAGGGTGACAGGGCAGGCACAGGGTTGACAGGGCAAGCACAGGGGTGACAGGGCCAGGATAGGGGTGACAGGGCCAGGATAGGGGTGACAGGGCCAGGATAAGGGTGACAGGGCCAGGATAAGGGTGAAAGGGACAGGATAAGGGTGACAGGGCAAGGCCAGGGTTGACAGGGACATGACAGAACACAGGGCACGGGAGAGATTGGTATTAGGGACAAAACAGTGGTGACAAACAGATGTGTCTTACCGGAGTCACTGCTGCTGGCTGCTGCTGTTCCACTCCAACCTGTTGGGATCTGCTGCTGGTGGAGACTTGGCATGGCTGACTCTCTCAGGCTGGAGTCCTGCTTCCTCTGCCCGACCGCATCCCTCCCCCCACTCCTCAGTCACACACCGCTGATCTCGCGCGGCTGCCGGGCACTGTGATAAGGAGAGACTGGGAGTGACTGGCTAGCCCCCAGGAGACGCTGCGGCTGGAGGGAGGAGGGGGTCATAGCATGCACGCGGCGCGGACCTCGCGGCTGCCGGGGACTGTGGTAATTGGAGACTGGGAGTGTCTGATTAGCCCCCAGGAGACGCTGCGGCTTGAGGGAGGAGGGGGTCGGAGCCTGCAAGCAGCGCGGACTTCTGCAGCGCTGCCCGCCGGCTAAAGTGTGTGAAGGAGCTGGGCGCACCTCACTGCGGGCGGCAGCGCTGCAGCTAGCGGTGGGGTTGCTGGGGCTGGAGATAACAGAGGCAATACGGAACCTGCACAGCGGCAGGTGCCCCACAAAACTGCAGCTAAGAAGCGTGGAGTGTGCCAGAAAGTGACGCTCCTCCGCGCCAGAGAGCCCCTGCTGAGTATGCTGATGTGGGTGGTCAAGCAAACAGTGAGCCGGTGCCCGTCTGCCTGTACGTCATACCCCTTCACACACCCCAATACCTCCAACTGTCCCGATTTTGACATGCCGGCATTTTGACTGTCAGTATTTTGACTTTGTCTGTATTTTAAATGTCGGTATTTTGTCCATGTCGGGATTTTGACCTTGTCGGGATTTTGACCGTCGGTCAATTGCTGTCGGGATTTCGACCGTCGGGATTTTGATTGGAGGTATTTCATACCGATCCCATTTTAGCAACCATGAAAGGACCAAAAATTTCAAGGATACTGTATACCAGTTTTATATCCATTTGGTGAAGAAAGACCAAAGTGGCAGACAGTGGGGCTAATGTGGAGGTGATAACAAAATGGGTTTAATAAACAAACACACAAAAAAACATGACAAAAATATCATATTTATGCCCATATGCTGAGCCATACATATTGCACCCCATCACATCAGAATATAAGGGGGGCAACATCAACAATTGGTCACTCACCAGCTTCACGCCAAATTTCGATTGCGATCTGCAAAATGTGGGGTGTGCAGTGAGGGGATTCTCAGAGAATTGTGTCATCTTGGACCAGTCCTCTCCACACAGGTGTGTATCATACGGTCAACCTAGTTACTAGTTAGTAACTAGGTCCACAGTCATTAGGTCGACCACTATTGGTCGACAGTGACTAGGTCGACACCTGAAATAGGTCGACGCAGTCGTTAGGTCGACATGGAAAAGGTCGAAATGGAGAAAGGTTGACATTAGTTTTTTTTATATATTTTTGGTGTTGTTTTCTTCGTAAAGTGACTGGGAACCCCAGTTAGTGCACCGTGTCCCCTCGTATGGCTCGCTTCACTCGCCATGCTTCGGTTAGGTTACTATTCCCAATCGTAGATCACGTGGATCATAAAGTATGAAAAGGTTAAAAAAATGAAGAAAAAAAGGTGAAAATTAATGTCGACATTTTTATGTGTCGCCATTTGCCATGTCGACATAATGACCATGTCGACCCAATGCATGTCGACCAATAGTGGTTGACCTAATGAGTGTCGGCCTAAGTGCTGTCGACCTAAAGACCAGATACCTCTCTTCACATCTTCAGTAGGGAATATATTAGTATAACTAGGTGCTTCATCGCGCCCTACGGGCGCTCTTCACACCGTCACAAGGGGCTACATCCCCTTAACACTTGCATGCCTTTCTGGGGTTCACTATTTGTATTATATGGAGTATTACCTGCATTCCTTTGTTAGTGGTTAAATATTGCACAATGAAAGGGCGTGCGATTGTGAAGGAGGCGCAGGCCTTTGCAACAGTGTGAACAGCACCTGCAGGGCAAGATGTACAGAATGTAGCGGGTGTGGGGGGACTGTGGATGGGGGAGGGTGGCTGTAGATGCTGCGGGTGGAGGGTGGGCGGATGCGGGGGGGGGGGGGCGGATGGGGAAGGTTCGGGAGGAGCTGCGGGTGGGGGAGGGGTGGGTGCGGGGGTGCCGTGGGTGGGGGAGGGAGGGGCCGCAGATGGAGGAGGGTGTCTGCAGATGCTGCGGGTGGAGGGGGGGCAGGTGTGGGAGGAAACATAATTGGGGGGTGGATGGTGGAGGGGGTCTGGAGGTGCTGTGGTTGGTGGAGGGGCGGGGGAGTGGGAGCCGCGGGTGGTGGAGGGGGTCTGAAGGCACAGCATGTGGGGGAGGGGTGGGGTGCCGCATGTGGTGGAGGGGAAGGTGCGGAGGTGTGGTGCATTGGGGAGGGGTCTGGAGGCGCTGCAGGTACTGTACCTGCCAAAAAGGTAGTTGGAGGGTATGCAGTAACAGGGCCAGGACAGGGGTGATAGGGTCAGAACAGGGGTGAAGGGGCCAGGACAGGGGTGACAGGGTCAGAACAGGGGTGATGGGGCCAGGACAGGGGTGACTGGGCAAGGACAGGGGTGACGGGGCCAGGACAGGGGCGACGGGGCCAGGACAGAAATGACAGGGACAGTATAGGGGTTACAGGGCCAGGGTAGGGGCGGCAGGACCAGGACAGGGGTGACAGGGCCAGGATAGGGGTGACAGGGCAAGCACAGGGGTGACAGAGCAAGCACAGGGGTGACAGGGCCAGGATAGGGGTGACAGGGCCAGGATAAGAGTGACAGGGCCAGGATAAGGGTGACAGGGCAGGCACAGGGTTGACAGGGCAAGCACAGGGGTGACAGGGCCAGGATAGGGGTGACAGGGCCAGGATAGGGGTGACAGGGCCAGGATAAGGGTGACAGGGCCAGGATAAGGGTGAAAGGGACAGGATAAGGGTGACAGGGCAAGGCCAGGGTTGACAGGGACATGACAGTACACAGGGCACGGGAGAGATTGGTATTAGGGACAAAACAGTGGTGACAAACAGATGTGTCTTACCGGAGTCACTGCTGCTGGCTGCTGCTGTTCCACTCCAACCTGTTGGGATCTGCTGCTGGTGGAGACTTGGCATGGCTGACTCTCTCAGGCTGGAGTCCTGCTTCCTCTGCCCGACCGCATCCCTCCCCCCACTCCTCAGTCACACACCGCTGATCTCGCGCGGCTGCCGGGCACTGTGATAAGGAGAGACTGGGAGTGACTGGCTAGCCCCCAGGAGACGCTGCGGCTGGAGGGAGGAGGGGGTCATAGCATGCACGCGGCGCGGACCTCGCGGCTGCCGGGGACTGTGGTAATTGGAGACTGGGAGTGTCTGATTAGCCCCCAGGAGACGCTGCGGCTTGAGGGAGGAGGGGGTCGGAGCCTGCAAGCAGCGCGGACTTCTGCAGCGCTGCCCGCCGGCTAAAGTGTGTGAAGGAGCTTGGCGCACCTCACTGCGGGCGGCAGCGCTGCAGCTAGCGGTGGGGTTGCTGGGGCTGGAGATAACAGAGGCAATACGGAACCTGCACAGCGGCAGGTGCCCCACAAAACTGCAGCTAAGAAGCGTGGAGTGTGCCAGAAAGTGACGCTCCTCCGCGCCAGAGAGCCCCTGCTGAGTATGCTGATGTGGGTGGTCAAGCAAACAGTGAGCCGGTGCCCGTCTGCCTGTACGTCATACCCCTTCACACACCCCAATACCTCCAACTGTCCCGATTTTGACATGCCGGCATTTTGACTGTCAGTATTTTGACTTTGTCGGTATTTTAAATGTCGGTATTTTGTCCATGTCGGGATTTTGACCTTGTCGGGATTTTGACCGTCGGTCAATTGCTGTCGGGATTTCGACCGTCGGGATTTTGATTGGAGGTATTTCATACCGATCCCATTTTAGCAACCATGAAAGGACCAAAAATTTCAAGGATACTGTATACCAGTTTTATATCCATTTGGTGAAGAAAGACCAAAGTGGCAGACAGTGGGGCTAATGTGGAGGTGATAACAAAATGGGTTTAATAAACAAACACACAAAAAAACATGACAAAAATATCATATTTATGCCCATATGCTGAGCCATACATATTGCACCCCATCACATCAGAATATAAGGGGGGCAACATCAACAATTGGTCACTCACCAGCTTCACGCCAAATTTCGATTGCGATCTGCAAAATGTGGGGTGTGCAGTGAGGGGATTCTCAGAGAATTGTGTCATCTTGGACCAGTCCTCTCCACACAGGTGTGTATCATACGGTCAACCTAGTTACTAGTTAGTAACTAGGTCCACAGTCATTAGGTCGACCACTATTGGTCGACAGTGACTAGGTCGACACCTGAAATAGGTCGACGCAGTCGTTAGGTCGACATGGAAAAGGTCGAAATGGAGAAAGGTTGACATGAGTTTTTTTTATATATTTTTGGTGTTGTTTTCTTCGTAAAGTGACTGGGAACCCCAGATAGTGCACCGTGTCCCCTCGTATGGCTCGCTTCACTCGCCATGCTTCGGTTAGGTTACTATTCCCAATCGTAGATCACGTGGATCATAAAGTATGAAAAGGTTAAAAAAATGAAGAAAAAAAGGTGAAAATTAATGTCGACATTTTTATGTGTCGCCATTTGCCATGTCGACATAATGACCATGTCGACCCAATGCATGTCGACCAATAGTGGTTGACCTAATGAGTGTCGGCCTAAGTGCTGTCGACCTAAAGACCAGATACCTCTCTTCACATCTTCAGTAGGGAATATATTAGTATAACTAGGTGCTTCATCGCGCCCTACGGGCGCTCTTCACACCGTCACAAGGGGCTACATCCCCTTAACACTTGCATGCCTTTCTGGGGTTCACTATTTGTATTATATGGAGTATTACCTGCATTCCTTTGTTAGTGGTTAAATATTGCACAATGAAAGGGCGTGCGATTGTGAAGGAGGCGCAGGCCTTTGCAACAGTGTGAACAGCACCTGCAGGGCAAGATGTACAGAATGTAGCGGGTGTGGGGGGACTGTGGATGGGGGAGGGTGGCTGTAGATGCTGCGGGTGGAGGGTGGGCGGATGCGGGGGGGGCCGGATGGGGAAGGGTCGGGAGGAGCTGCGGGTGGGGGAGGGGTGGGTGCGGGGGTGCCGTGGGTGGGGGAGGGAGGGGCCGCGGATGGAGGAGGGTGTCTGCAGATGCTGCGGGTGGAGGGGGGGCAGGTGTGGGAGGAAACATAATTGGGGGGTGGATGGTGGAGGGGGTATGGAGGTGCTGTGGTTGGTGGAGGGGCGGGGGAGTGGGAGCCGCGGGTGGTGGAGGGGGTCTGAAGGCACAGCATGTGGGGGAGGGGTGGGGTGCCGCATGTGGTGGAGGGGAAGGTGCGGAGGTGTGGTGCATTGGGGAGGGGTCTGGAGGCGCTGCAGGTACTGTACCTGCCAAAAAGGTAGTTGGAGGGTATGCAGTAACAGGGCCAGGACAGGGGTGATAGGGTCAGAACAGGGGTGAAGGGGCCAGGACAGGGGTGACAGGGTCAGAACAGGGGTGATGGGGCCAGGACAGAAATGACAGGGACAGTATAGGGGTTACAGGGCCAGGGTAGGGGCGGCAGGACCAGGACAGGGGTGACAGGGCCAGGATAGGGGTGACAGGGCAAGCACAGGGGTGACAGAGCAAGCACAGGGGTGACAGGGTCAGGATAGGGGTGACAGGGCCAGGATAAGGGTGACTATGCCAGGATAAGGGTGACAGGGCAGGCACAGGGTTGACAGGGCAAGCACAGGGGTGAGAGGGCCAGGATAGGGGTGACAGGGCCAGGATAGGGGTGACAGGGCCAGGATAAGGGTGATAGGGCCAGGATAAGGGTGAAAGGGCCAAGAAAAGGGTGACAGGGCAAGGCCAGGGGTGACACGGCAAGGCCAGGGGTGATAGGGACATGACAGAACACAGGGCACGGGAGAGATTGGTATTAGGGACAAAACAGTGGTGACAGACAGATGTGTCTTACCGGAGTCACTGCTGCTGGCTGCTGCTGTTCCACTACAACCTGTTGGGATCTGCTGCTGGTGGAGACTTGGCATGACTGACTCTCTCAGGCTGGAGTCCTGCTTCCTCTGCCCGCCCGCATCCCTCCCCCCACTCCTCAGTCACACACCGCGGATCTCGCGCGGCTGCCGGGCACTGTGGTAAGGAGAGACTGGGAGTGACTGGCTAGCCCCCAGGAGACGCTGCGGCTGGAGGGAGTCATAGCATGCACGCGGCGCGGACCTCGCGGCTTCCGGGCACTGTGGTAATTGGAGACTGGGAGTGACTGGTTAGCCCCCAGGAGACGGTGCAGCTGGAGGGAGGAGGGGGTCGGAGCCTGCAAGCAGCGCGGACTTCTGCAACGCTGCCCGCTGGCTAAAGTGTGTGAAGGAGCTGGGCGCACCTCACTGCGGGCAGCAGCGCTGCAGCTAGCGGTGGGGTTGCCGGGCTGGAGATAAAAGAGGCAATACGGAACCTGCACAGCGGCAGGTGCCCCACAAAACTGCAGCTAAGAAGCATGGAGTGTGCCAGAAAGTGACACTCCTCCGCGCCAGAGAGCCCCTGCTGAGTATGCTGATGTGGGTGGTCAAGCACGCAGTGAGCCGGTGCCCGTCTGCCTGTACGTCATACCCCCTCACACACCCCCATACCTCCAACTGTCGCAATTTTGATATGCCGGCATTTTGACTGTCAGTATTTTGACTTTGTCGGTATTTTAAATGTCGGTATTTTGTCCATGTCGGGATTTTGACCTTGTCGGGATTTTGACCGTCGGTCAATTGCTGTCGGGATTTCGACCGTCGGGATTTTGATTGGAGGTATTTCATACCGATCCCATTTTAGCAACCATGAAAGGACCAAAAATGTCAAAGATACTGTATACCATGTCCATTTGGTGAAGAAAGACCAAAGTGGCAGACAGTGGGGCTAATGTGGAGGTGATAACAAAATGGGTTTAATAAACAAACACACAAAAAAACATGACAAAAAATAAGATTTTACTCACCGGTAAATCTATTTCTCATAGTCCGTAGTGGATGCTGGGGACTCCGTAAGGACCATGGGGAATAACGGGCTCCGCAGGAGACTGGGCACTCTAAAGAAAGATTTAGTACTATCTGGTGTGGACTGGCTCCTCCCTCTATGCCCCTCCTCCAGACCTCAGTTAAGGAAACTGTGCCCGGAAGAGCTGACATTATAAGGAAAGGATTTTGGAATCCCGGGTAAGACTCATACCAGCCACACCAATCACACCGTATAACTTGTGATACACTTATCCAGTCAACAGTATGAACAACAACAGGGCATCAACAATGGATGCCAACATAACATAACCCATTATTAAGCAATAACTATGTACACGTATTGCAGAAAGTCCGCACTAGGGACGGGCGCCCAGCATCCGCTACGGACTATGAGAAATAGATTTACCGGTGAGTAAAATCTTATTTTCTCTAACGTCCTAGTGGATGCTGGGGACTCCGTAAGGACCATGGGGATTATACCAAAGCTCCCAAACGGGCAGGAGAGTGCGGATGACTCTGCAGCACCGAATGGGCAAACTCAAGGTCCTCCTCAGCCAGGGTATCAAACTTGTAGAAGTTTGCAAATGTGTTTGAACCCGACCAAGTAGCAGCCGAGACCCCTCGGGCAGCCGCCCAAGAAGAGCCCACCTTCCTTGTGGAATGGGCTTTAACTGATTTTGGATGCGGCAATCCAGCCGCAGAATGAGCCTGCTGAATCGTGTTACAGATCCAGCGGGCAACGGTTTGCTTTGAAGCAGGAGCCCCCAACTTGTTGGGGGCATATAGTATAAACAGCGAGTCAGATTTCCTGACTCCAGCCATTCTGGCTACATACATCTTCAAAGCCCTGACTACATCTAGTTACCTGGAATCCTCCAAGTCACGAGTAGCCACAGGCACTACAATAGGTTGGTTCAAATGAAATGATGACACCACCTTTGGCAGAAATTGGGGACGAGTCCGCAATTCTGCCCTGTCCATATGAAAAACCAGATAAGGGCTTTTGCATGACAAAGCCGCCAATTCTGACACACGCCTAGCCGAAGCCAAGGCCAATAGCATGACCACCTTCCACGTGAGATACTTTAGCTCCACGATCTTAAGTGGTTCAAACCAGTGGGATTTTAGGAAACCCAACACCACGTTGAGATCCCAAGGTGCCACTGGTGGCACAAAAGGGGGCTGAATATGCAGCACTCCCTTAACAAACGTCTGAACTTTAGGAAGAGACGCCAGTTCCTTTTGAAAGAAAATGGATAGGGCCGAAATCTGGACCTTTATGGATCCCAACTTCAAGCCCATAGTCACTCCAGACTGTAGAAAGTGCAGAAATCTGCCCAGTTGGAATTCCTCTGTAGGGGCCTTCCTGGCCTCACACCAAGCAACATATTTTCGCCATATGCGGTGATAATGCTTTGCTGTCACGTCCTTCCTAGCCTTTATCAGCGTAGGAATAACTTCCTCCGGAATGCCTTTATCCGCTAGGATCCGGCGTTCAACCGCCATGCCGTCAAACGCAGCAGCGGTAAGTCTTGGAACAGGCAGGGCCCCTGTTGCAACAGGTCCAGTCTGAGAGGCAGAGGCCATGGGTCCTCTGTGAGCATTTCTTGTAGTTCCGGGTACCAAGGCCTTCGTGGCCAATCTGGAACAATGAGTATTGTTCTCACTCCTTTTCTTCTTACGATTCTCAGTACCTTGGGTATGAGAGGAAGAGGAGGAAACACATAGACCGATTGGAACACCCACGGTGTTACCAGGGCGTCCACAGCTATCGCCTGAGGGTCTCTTGACCTGGCGCAATACCGTTGTAGCTTTTTGTTGAGACGGGACGCCATCATGTCTACCTGTGGCAGTTCCCATCGATTTGTAATCTGAATGAAGACTTCGTGATGAAGTCCCCACTCTCCCGGGTGAAGGTCGTGCTTGCTGAGGAAGTCTGCTTCCCAGTTGTCCACCCCCGGAATGAACACTGCTGACAGTGCTTGTACGTGATTCTCCGCCCACCGAAGAATACTGGTGGCTTCCGCCATCGCGACTCTGCTTCTTGTGCCGCCCTGGCAATTTACATGAGCCACCGCGGTGATGTTGTCTGTCTGAATCAGCACCGGTTGGTTGCGAAGCAGGGGCTCCGCTTGACTCAGTGCGTTGAATATGGCCCTTAGTTCCAGGATATTTATGTGCAGACAAGCCTCCTGACTTGACCACAACCCTTGGAAGTTTCTTCCTTGAGTGACTGCCCCCCACCCTCGGAGGCTCGCATCCGTGGTCACTAGGACCCAGTCCTGTATGCCGAACCTGCGGCCCTCGAGAAGGTGAGCACTCTGTAGCCACCACAGAAGAGACACCCTGGCCCTGGGGGACAGGGTGATCAGCCGATGCATCTGAAGATGCGATCCGGACCATTTGTCCAACAGATCCCATTGAAAGATCCTCGCATGGAACCTGCCGAAGGGAATGGCCTCGTATGATGCCACCATCTTTCCCAGGACTCGCGTGCAGTGATGCACCGACACCTGTTTCGGTTTTAAGAGGTCTCTGACTAGAGTCACAAGCTCTTGAGCCTTCTCCGTCGGGAGAAACACCTTCTTCTGGTCTGTGTCCAGAAACATGCCCATAGAGGGCAGACGCGTCGTAGGAATCAGCTGCGACTTTGGGATATTCAGAATCCAGCCATGCTGTTGCAACACTTCCTAAGAGTGCGCTACGCTGATCTGCAACTGCTCCCTCGACCTCGCCTTTATGAGGAGATCGTCCAAGTATGGGATAACTGTGACTCCTTGCTTTCTCAGGATCACCATCATTTCTGCCATTACCTTGGTAAATATGCTCGGTGCCGTGGAGAGCCCAAACGGCAACGTCTGGAATTGGTAATGACAGTCCTGTACCACAAATATGAGGTACTCCTGATGAGGTGGATAAATGGGGACATGCAAGTAAGCATCCTTGATGTCCAGAGACACCATAAAATCCCCCTCTTCCAGGCTTGCAATGACCGCTCTGAGCGATTCCATTTTGAACTTGAATCTTTTCAGATAAATGTTCAGGGACTTTAAATTTAATATAGGTCTGACCGAACCGTCCGGTTTCGGTACCACAAACATTGTGGAATAGTATCCCTTTCCCTGTTGAAGAAGGGTAACCTTTACCACCACCTGCTGGAGAAATAGCTTGTGAATTGCCGCTACCACTACTTCCCTTTCTATGGGGGAAGCTGGCAGGGCCGATTTTAGGTAACGTTTAGGGGGCATCACCTCGAATTCCAGCTTGTATCCCTGAGACACAATCTGTATAGCCCAGGGATCCACCCGTGAGCGAACCCACTGGTGGCTGAAATGTCGGAGACGCGCCCCCACCACTCCTGGCTCCACCCGTGGAGCCCCAGCGTCATGCGGTGGATTTAGTGGAAGCCGGGGAGTACTTCTGTTCCTGGGAACTAGCTGTAAGGTGCAGCTTTTTTCCTCTACCCCTGCCTCTAGCAAGAAAGGAAGCACCTCTGACCTTCTTGCTTCTTTGTGCGCGAAAGGACTGCATTTGGTAATACGGTGCTTTCTTAGGTTGTGAGGGAATATATGGCAAAAAGTTTGACTTCCCAGCCGTTGCTGTGGAAACCAGGTCCGAGAGACCGTCCCCAAACAATTCCTCACCCTTGTAAGGTAACACCTCCATGTGTTTTTTGGAGTCTGCATCACCTGTCCACTGCCGAGTCCACAGGACCCTCCTGGCAGAAATTGACATTGCATTAATTCTAGAGCCCAGTAGGCAAATGTCCCTCTGGGCATCCCTCATATATAGGACAGTGTCTTTTATATGCCCCAGGGTCAGCATAATGGTATCCCTGTCCAAGGTATCCATTTCCTCAGACAGATTATCTGTCCACGCTGCTACAGCACTACACATCCACGCCGACGCAATTGCCGGCCTCAGTAGAGTCCCTGAATGTGTCTAAACAGATTTCAGGATAATTTCCTGCTTTCTATCTGCAGGATCCTTTAGGGTGGCCGTATCCGGCGACGGCAGGGCCACCTTCTTAGATAAGCGTGTGAGAGCTTTATCTACCCTAGGGGAGGATTCCCAGCGCACCCTGTCCTCTGGCGGGAAAGGGTACGCCATAAGTAACCTTTTGGAAATCAGGACTTTCTTATCTGGGGAATCCCACGCTCTTTCACATAACTCATTTAACTCATGTGATGGGGGAAAAGTCACCTCTTGCTTTTTTTCCCCATACATATAAACCCTCTTGTCGGGGACAGGGTTTACCTCTGATATGTGTAAAACATCCTTCATCGCTATAATCATGTAACGTATAGCTTTTGTCATTTTTGGTTGCAATTTTGCATCATCGTCGTCGACACTGGAGTCAGAATCCGTGTCGACATCTGTGTCAACCATTTTGGATAGTGGGCGCTTTTGAGACCCTGTGGACCTCTGCGCTGTAGGATCAGGCATGGGTTGAGACCCTGACGGGCCGAGGTATCAGCTTTATCCAACCTTTTATGTAAGGAGTTTACATTATCATTTAACACCTTCCACATATCCATCCAATCAGGTGTCGGCACCGTTGGCGGCGACACATCAGTCAACTGCACTTGCTCTGCCTCCACATAGCCCTCTTCGTCAAACATGTCGACACACGCGTACCGACACACCACACACACAGGGGAAGCTCTAAATGAGGACAGGACCCCCACAAGGCCTTTTGGAGAGACAGAGAGAGAGTATGCCAGCACACACCCCAGCGCTATATAACCCAGGGATTACACAGTAACTTAGTGTTTACCCAGTAGCTGCTGTAATATTATTAATGCACCTAAATTTATGTGCCCCCCCTCTCTTTTTTACCCCTTTACCGTGATTCTGCAGGGGAGAGCTTGGGGAGCTTCCTCTCAGCGGAGCTGTGGAAAGAAAATGGCGCTGGTGAGTGCTGAGGAAGAAGGCCCCGCCCCCTCAGCGGCGGGCTTCTGTCCCGCGATTTTTTGTAAAATAAATGGCGGGGGCTCATACATATAACAGTGTCCCACTGTCTATATGCAGCTTTCGCCAGGAGGTATCAATTGCTGCCCAGGGCGCCCCCCCCTGCGCCCTGCACCCTACAGTGACCGGAGTGTGTGGGTTAGAGTGGGCGCAATGGCGCACAGCTGCAGTGCTGTGCGCTACCTCATGTGAAGACAGGAGTATTCTGCCGCCGATTTCGATGTCTTCTCCGCTTCTGCCGGTTTCTGTCTTCTGGCTCTGCGAGGGGGACGGCAGCGCGGCTCCGGGAATGGACGACAAGGTCAGGTCCTGTGTTCGATCCCTCTGGAGCTAATGGTGTCCAGTAGCCTAAGAAGCGCAACCTAGCCGCAGTTAGTAGGGCTGCTTCTCTCCCCTCTGTCCCACGTAGCAGAGAGTCTGTTGCCAGCAGAAGCTCTCTGAAAATAAGAAAAACCTAACAAAATACTTTCTTATTAGCAAGCTCAGGAGAGCTCACTAAAAGCACCCAGCTCTGTCCGGGCACAGATTCTAACTGAGGTCTGGAGGAGGGGCATAGAGGGAGGAGCCAGTGCACACCAGTAGTACTAAATCTTTCTTTAGAGTGCCCAGTCTCCTGTGGAGCCCGCTATTCCCCATGGTCCTTACGGAGTCCCCAGCATCCACTAGGACGTTAGAGAAATATCATATTTATGCCCATATGCTGAGCCATACATATTGCACCCCATCACATCAGAATATAAGGGGGGCAACATCAACAATTGGTCACTCACCAGTTTCACGCCAAATTTCGATTGCGATCTGCAAAATGTGGGGTGTGCAGTGAGGGGATTCTCAGAGAATTGTGTCATCTTGGACCAGTCCTCTCCACACAGGTGTGTATCATAGGGTCAACCTAGTTACTAGTTAGTAACTAGGTCCACAGTCATTAGGTCGACCACTATTGGTCGACAGTGACTAGGTCGACACTGAAATAGGTCGACGCAGTCATTAGGTCGACATGAAAAAGGTCGAAATGGAGAAAGGTTGACATGAGTTTTTTTTATATATTTTTGGTGTTGTTTTCTTCGTAAAGTGACTGGGAACCCCAGTTAGTGCACCGTGTCCCCTCGTATGGCTCGCTTCACTCGCCATGCTTCGGTTAGGTTACTATTCCCAATCGTAGATCACGTGGATCATAAAGTATGAAAAGGTTAAAAAAATGAAGAAGAAAAAGTGAAAATTAATGTCGACATTTTTATGTGTCGCCTTTTGCCATGTCGACATAATGACCATGTCGACCCAATGCATGTCGACCAATAGTGGTTGACCTAATGAGTGTCGGCCTAAGTGCTGTCGACCTAAAGACCAGATACCTCTCTTCACATATTCAGTAGGGAATATATTAGTATAACTAGGTGCTTCATCGCGCCCTACGGGCGCTCTTCACACCGTCACAAGGGGCTACATCCCCTTAACACTTGCATGCCTTTCTGGGGTTCAATATTTGTATTATATGGAGTATTACCTGCATTCCTTTGTTAGTGGTTAAATATTGCACAATGAAAGGGCGTGCGATGGTGAAGGAGGCGCAGGCCTTTGCAACAGTGTGAACAGCACCTGCAGGGCAAGATGTACAGAATGTAGCGGGTGTGGGGGGACTGTGGATGGGGGAGGGTGTCTGTAGATGCTGCGGGTGGAGGGTGGGTGGATGCGCGGGGGGGGGGGGGTCCGGATGGGGAAGGGTCGGGAGGAGCTGCGGGTGGGGGAGGTGTGGGTGCGGGGTTGCCATGGGTGGGGGAGGGAGGGGCCGCGGATGGAGGAGGGTGTCTGCAGATGCTGCGGGTGGAGGGGGGGCAGGTGTGGGGGGAGACATATTTGGGGGGTGGATGGTGGAGGGGATCTGGAGGTGCTGTGGGTGGTGGAGGGGCGGGGGAGTGGGAGCCGTGGGTGGTGGAGGGGGTCTGGAGGCACTGCGTGTGGGGGAGGGGTAGGGTGCCGCATGTGGTGGAGGGGAAGGTGCGGAGGTGTGGTGCATTGGGGAGGGGTCTGGAGGCGCTGCAGGTACTGTACCTGCCAAAAAGGTAGTTGGAGGGTATGCAGTAACAGGGCCAGAACAGGGGTGAAGGGGCCAGGACAGGGGTGACAGGGTCAGAACAGGGGTGAAGGGGCCAGGACAGGGGTGACAGGGTCAGAACAGGGGTGATGGGGCCAGGACAGGGGTGACTGGGCAAGGACAGGGGTGACGGGGCCAGGACAGGGGCGACGGGGCCAGGACAGAAATGACAGGGACAGTATAGGGGTGACAGGGCCAGGGTAGGGGCGGCAGGACCAGGACAGGGGTGACAGGGCCAGGATAGGGGTGACAGGGCAAGCACAGGGGTGACAGAGCAAGCACAGGGTTGACAGGGCAAGCACAGGGGTGACAGGGCCAGGATAGGGGTGACAGGGCCAGGATAAGGGTGACAGGTCCAGGATAAGGGTGAAAGGGCCAGGATAAGGGTGACAGGGCAAGGCCAGGGGTGACACGGCAAGGCCAGGGGTGACAGGGACATGACAGAACACAGGGCACGGGAGAGATTGGTATTAGGGATAAAACAGTGGTGACAGACAGATGTGTCTTACCGGAGTCACTGCTGCTGGCTGCTGCTGTTCCACTCCAACCTGTTGGGATCTGCTGCTGGTGGAGACTTGGCATGGCTGACTCTCTCAGGCTGGAGTCCTGCTTCCTCTGCCCGCCCGCATCCCTCCCCCCACTCCTCAGTCACACACCGCGGATCTCGCGCGGCTGCCGGGCACTGTGGTAAGGGGAGACTGGGAGTGACTGGTTAGCCCCCAGGAGACGCTGCGGCTGGAGGGAGGAGGGGGTCATAGCATGCACGCAGTGCGGACCTCGCGGCTGCCGGGCTCTGTGGTAATTGGAGACTGGGAGTGACTGGTTAGCCCCCAGGAGACGCTGCGACTGGAGGGAGGAGGGGGTCGGAGCCTGCAAGCAGCGCAGACTTCTGCAGCGCTGCCCGTCGGCTAAAGTGTGTGAAGGAGCTTGGCGCACCTCACTGCGGGCAGCAGCGCTGCAGCTAGCGGTGGGGTTGCCGGGGCTGGAGATAACAGAGGCAATACGGAACCTGCACAGCGGCAGGTGCCCCAGAAAACTGCAGCTAAGAAGCATGTAGTGTGCCAGAAAGTGACGCTCCTCCTCGCCAGAGAGGCCCTGCTGAGTATGCTGATGTGGGTGGTCAAGCACACAGTGAGCCGGTGCCCGTCTGCCTGTACGTCATACCCCCTCACACACCCCCATACCTCCAACTGTCCCGATTTTTGCGGGACAGTCCCATTTTTTGGGGTCTGTCCCACTGTCCCACCCGCGGGCCGCAGTGTCGCGTGGGGGGGGGGGGGGGCAGTTGGGAAGCTCCTGTACTCGCTGCTCTGCTTAGCAGGGCAGCAGTGAATAGACGCTGTGCGCATGCACACAGTGTCTATTTAGTGGAGACAGTGGGAGAGGGGGCATCAGGGGGTACGGATTAAGGGGGGTCCGGCAGCAGAGCCGGATGAAGGGGGGGCCCAGGGGGCGCGTACCATGGGCCCCACAGTTTTAGGGGGCCCCCCGGCTGGAGTAGCTCTGTCCCAGCTCTGAAGCTCCCCCGTCCTGCCAGCAACAGCAGCAGAATTGTGCTACAGTCAGCACACGCTGCTGCGTGTTGACAGGTCTGTGGCATACTTACCTACTCTCCCGGAAGCTGCGGGAGGCTCCCGTTTTTTGGGGTAGCCCCGCGCATCCCCGGAAGAGTGGGCAGGTCTCCCGCATCCTGCTCGCACCCTAGTGATGCGAGCAGGATGGAGAGATAACCTCCCGGGTCCGTCGGGTGGAGAAGGGGTTAAAATGACGCAAATCGCATCATTTTAGCCCCGCCCCTGCTTTCTTCTGCCTGTGCGTGTGTGTAGGGCGGAGCGACCACCCCCTCTGGATTTACCTCTAGTTGAGGGGCCAAAATCCCAATAAAAAAACAACAATTCCCAGAATTTGCATAAGGGGGCGTGGCCACGGGTCCCCGCGATTAGGCCACGCCCCAAACCCGCAGCAGGCACAGCAATAAGATAGGGCTCCCCTGTCTCAAGTGCCCTGGCTCCCCGGACTCATAATCCGCCCCTTGGGGCATGCCAGCAGCTCACAGAGCGCTGGGCATGCCCCTACACTGATGAAAAAGGGGCGCAGCTCATGATCGTGTATCCTCCGCGAAGCCACGCCCCCTTTCCCGTTGGTCACGCCCCCTTTTTGCAGCGCGTGCGTGTGTGTCCCTCCTTCTGCCTGAATAAAGCTGGGAGGTATGCTGCACCCCTGTCTGTCTGAAGAAAGTTGGGAGGTATACACCCCTTCTGCTCCTATGGATTTGCCCAGATCTGTGACTCATTTGACTAACTCCGCCCAGTGTTGTGACTCCGCCCAGCATTAGCAAATGAAGCACAAGGTCACAGATCTGGGCTAATATATAGGAGATATATATACACACATATACACACACACGGCACTCCCTTGATAGCACCAACATTTACTTGTCAGGGTGCACTCCTATATACAGAGTATAGACAGTGTATATATATATATATATATATATATATATATATTAGTGATGAGCGGGTTCGGATCCTCGGAATCCGACCCGCCCGAACTTCACCTTTTTTTTACACGGGTCCGAGCGACTCGGATCCTCCCGCCTTGCTCGGTTAACCCGAGCGCGCCCGAACGTCATCATCCCGCTGTCGGATTCTCGCGAGACTCGGATTCTATATAAGGAGCCGCGCGTCGCCGCCATTTTCACACGTGCATTGAGATTGATAGGGAGAGGACGTGGCTGGTGTCCTCTCCGTAATAGAAAAGACTAAGTCTAAGAGTGACATTGTTATAATTGTGGGGAGGATTGGGGACGGGGAGCAGCTGTTAGGGAGTACAGTGCAGGGTTTTGATTATACCACCAGTGATTTTAATCCTTTGTTTCTCTGCCTGAAAAAAACGATCCACCATATCTGTGGCTGTGCTCACTCAGTGTGCTGCACTGCTGCATGATATATCTGTGCTGAGTGCACTGCTCACACTGCCTAATTGTGGGGACTGGGGAGCAGTTATAGCAGGAGTACAGTGCACAGTTTTGCTGACAGTGACCACCAGTCCAGTATACGTTTGTCTGCCTGAAAAACACTGTGGTGTTTTTTTTTTTCTTTCTTCATGCTAGTTTGTTTAGCAGTCTGCTGACAGTGTCCACCAGGTCCGTTATACAGTATATTATATATATATAAGCAGCAGTACGGTAGGCCACGGCTGTACCTACCTCTGTGTCGTCAGTGCACTCGTCGTCCATAAGTATAAGTAATACTATACTATCCATCCATCTACATTGTATACCTGTGGTGTTTTTTTTTTTCTTTCTTCATACTAGTTTAGCAGTCTGCTTACAGTGTCCACCAGGTCCGTTATACAGTATATTATATATATATAAGCAGTACGGTAGGCCACGGCTGTACCTACCTCTGTGTCGTCAGTGCACTCGTCGTCCATAAGTATAAGTAATACTATACTATCCATCCATCTACATTGTATACCTGTGGTGTTTTTTTTTTCTTTCTTCATACTAGTTTAGCAGTCTGCTGACAGTGTCCACCAGGTCCGTTATACAGTATATTATATATATATATAAGCAGCAGTACGGTAGGCCACAGCTGTACCTACCTCTGTGTCGTCAGTGCACTCGTCGTCCATAAGTATAAGTAATACTATACTATCCATCCATCTACATTGCATACCTGTGGTGTTTTTTTTTTTTTTTCTTCATACTAGTTTAGCAGTCTGCTGACAGTGTCCATATAAGTAATACTATACTATCCATCCATCTACATTGTATACCTGTGGTGTTTTATTTTTCTTTCTTCATACTAGTTTAGCAGTCTGCTGACAGTGTCCACCAGGTCCGTTATACAGTATATTATATATATATAAGCAGCAGTACGGTAGGCCACGGCTGTACCTACCTCTGTGTCGTCAGTGCACTCGTCGTCCATAAGTATAAGTAATACTATACTATCCATCCATCTACATTGTATACCTGTGGTGTTTTATTTTTCTTTCTTCATACTAGTTTAGCAGTCTGCTGACAGTGTCCACCAGGTCCGTTATACAGTATATTATATATATATAAGCAGCAGTACGGTAGGCCACGGCTGTACCTACCTCTGTGTCGTCAGTGCACTCGTCGTCCATAAGTATAAGTAATACTATACTATCCATCCATCTACATTGTATACCTGTGGTGTTTTATTTTTCTTTCTTCATACTAGTTTAGCAGTCTGCTGACAGTGTCCACCAGGTCCGTTATACAGTATATTATATATATATAAGCAGCAGTACGGTAGGCCACGGCTGTACCTACCTCTGTGTCGTCAGTGCACTCGTCGTCCATAAGTATAAGTAATACTATACTATACATCCATCTACATTGTATACCTGTGGTGTTTTTTTTTGCTTTCTTCATACTAGTTTAGCAGTCTGCTGACAGTGTCCACCAGGTCCGTTATACAGTATATTATATATATATATAAGCAGCAGTACGGTAGGCCACAGCTGTACCTACCTCTGTGTCGTCAGTGCACTCGTCGTCCATAAGTATAAGTAATACTATACTATCCATCCATCTACATTGCATACCTGTGGTGTTTTTTTTTTTTTTTCTTCATACTAGTTTAGCAGTCTGCTGACAGTGTCCACCAGGTCCGTTATACAGTATATTATATATATATAAGCAGCAGTACGGTAGGCCACGGCTGTACCTACCTCTGTGTCGTCAGTGCACTCGTCGTCCATAAGTATAAGTAATACTATACTATCCATCCATCTACATTGTATACCTGTGGTGTTTTATTTTTCTTTCTTCATACTAGTTTAGCAGTCTGCTGACAGTGTCCACCAGGTCCGTTATACAGTATATTATATATATATAAGCAGCAGTACGGTAGGCCACGGCTGTACCTACCTCTGTGTCGTCAGTGCACTCGTCGTCCATAAGTATAAGTAATACTATACTATACATCCATCTACATTGTATACCTGTGGTGTTTTTTTTTGCTTTCTTCATACTAGTTTAGCAGTCTGCTGACAGTGTCCACCAGGTCCGTTATACAGTATATTATATATATATATATAAGCAGCAGTACGGTAGGCCACAGCTGTACCTACCTCTGTGTCGTCAGTGCACTCGTCGTCCATAAGTATAAGTAATACTATACTATCCATCCATCTACATTGCATACCTGTGGTGTTTTTTTTTTTTTTTCTTCATACTAGTTTAGCAGTCTGCTGACAGTGTCCACCAGGTCCGTTATACAGTATATTATATATATAAGCAGCAGTACGGTAGGCCACGGCTGTACCTACCTCTGTGTCGTCAGTGCACTCGTCGTCCATAAGTATAAGTAATACTATACTATCCATCCATCTACATTGTATACCTGTGGTGTTTTTTTTTTCTTTCTTCATACTAGTTTAGCAGTCTGCTGACAGTGTCCACCAGGTCCGTTATACAGTATATTATATATATATAAGCAGCAGTACGGTAGGCCACGGCTGTACCTACCTCTGTGTCGTCAGTGCACTCGTCGTCCATAAGTATAAGTAATACTATACTATCCATCCATCTACATTGTATACCTGTGGTGTTTTTTTTTTCTTTCTTCATACTAGTTTAGCAGTCTGCTGACAGTGTCCACCAGGTCCGTTATACAGTATATTATATATATATAAGCAGCAGTACGGTAGGCCACGGCTGTACCTACCTCTGTGTCGTCAGTGCACTCGTCGTCCATAAGTATAAGTAATACTATACTATCCATCCATCTACATTGTATACCTGTGGTGTTTTTTTTTTTCTTTCTTCATACTAGTTTAGCAGTCTGCTTACAGTGTCCACCAGGTCCGTTATACAGTATATTATATATATATAAGCAGTACGGTAGGCCACGGCTGTACCTACCTCTGTGTCGTCAGTGCACTCGTCGTCCATAAGTATAAGTAATACTATACTATCCATCCATCTACATTGTATACCTGTGGTGTTTTTTTTTTCTTTCTTCATACTAGTTTAGCAGTCTGCTGACAGTGTCCACCAGGTCCGTTATACAGTATATTATATATATATAAGCAGCAGTACGGTAGGCCACGGCTGTACCTACCTCTGTGTCGTCAGTGCACTCGTCGTCCATAAGTATAAGTAATACTATACTATCCATCCATCTACATTGTATACCTGTGGTGGCTTTTAGTTGTGCGCAAAATATGGAGAACAAAAATGTGGAGGTTTAAAAAATAGGGAAAGATCAAGATCCACTTCCACCTCGTGCTGAAGCTGCTGCTACTAGTCATGGCCGAGACGATGAAATGCCATCAACGTCGTCTGCCAAGGCCGATGCCCAATGTCATAGTACAGAGCATGTAAAATCCAAAACACAAAAGATCAGTAAAAAAATTACCCAAAAATGAAAATTAAAAGCGTCTGAGGAGAAGCGTAAACTTGCCAATATGCCATTTACGACACGGAGTGGCAAGGAACGGCTGAGGCCCTGGTCTATGTTCATGGCTAGTGGTTCAGCTTCACATGAGGATGGAAGCACTCATCCTCTCGCTAGAAAAAAGAAAATACTTGCGGCAAAAGCACAGTAATGAACTGTGCGTTCTTCGAAATCACAAATCCCAAAGGAGAGTCCAATTGTGTCGGTTGCGATGCCTGACCTTCCCAACACTGGACGGGAAGAGCTTGCGCCTTCCACCATTTGCACGCCCCCTGCAAGTGCGCCTCTTTTTTTCTTTGCGTCATGTGCTGTTTGGGGAGTATTTTTTGGAAGGGCCATCCTGCGTGACACTGCAGTGCCACTCCTAGATGGGCCAGGTGTTTGTGTCGGCCACTAGGGTCGCTTAGCTTACTCACACAGCTACCTCATTGCGCCTCTTTTTTTTCTTCTTTGCGTCATGTGCTGTTTGGGGAGTATTTTTTGGAAGGGCCATCCTGCCTGACACTGCAGTGCCACTCCTAGATGGGCCAGGTGTTTGTGTCGGCCACTAGGGTCGCTTAGCTTACTCACACAGCTACCTCATTGCGCCTCTTTTTTTTCTTCTTTGCGTCATGTGCTGTTTGTGGAGTATTTTTTGGAAGGGCCATCCTGCGTGACACTGCAGTGACACTCCTAGATGGGCCAGGTGTTTGTGTCGGCCACTAGGGTCGCTTAGCTTACTCACACAGCTACCTCATTGCGCCTCTTTTTTTTCTTCTTTGCGTCATGTGCTGTTTGGGGAGTATTTTTTGGAAGGGCCATCCTGCCTGACACTGCAGTGCCACTCCTAGATGGGCCAGGTGTTTGTGTCGGCCACTAGGGTCGCTTAGCTTACTCACACAGCTACCTCATTGCGCCTCTTTTTTTTCTTCTTTGCGTCATGTGCTGTTTGGGGAGTATTTTTTGGAAGGGCCATCCTGCGTGACACTGCAGTGACACTCCTAGATGGGCCAGGTGTTTGTGTCGGCCACTAGGGTCGCTTAGCTTACTCACACAGCTACCTAATTGCGCCTCTTTTTTTTCTTCTTTGCGTCATGTGCTGTTTGGGGAGTATTTTTTGGAAGGGCCATCCTGCGGGACACTGCAGTGCCACTCCTAGATGGGCCAGGTGTTTGTGTCGGCCACTAGGGTCGCTTAGCTTACTCACACAGCTACCTCATTGCGCCTCTTTTTTTTCTTCTTTGCGTCATGTGCTGTTTGGGGAGTATTTTTTGGAAGGGCCATCCTGCCTGACACTGCAGTGCCACTCCTAGATGGGCCAGGTGTTTGTGTCGGCCACTTGTGTCGCTTAGCTTAGCCATCCAGCGACCTTGGTGCAAATTTTAGGACTAAAAATAATATTGTGAGGTGTGAGGTGTTCAGAATAGACTGGAAATGAGTGGAAATTATGGTTATTGAGGTTAATAATACTTTGGGATCAAAATGACCCCCAAATTCAATGATTTAAGCTGTTTTTTAGGGTTTTTTGAAAAAAACACCCGAATCCAAAACACACCCGAATCCGACAAAAAAAATTCGGTGAGGTTTTGCCAAAACGCGTTCGAACCCAAAACACGGCCGCGGAACCGAATCCAAACACAAAACACAAAACCCGAAAAATGTCCAGTGCACATCACTAATATATATATACACACACACACACACACACACACACACACACACACACACACACACACACACACACACACACACACACACATGCAGTAAATATACATTTATGTTACATACACAGACACACTGTCACACACTCACCTCTTTCACAAAAAGGTTAAAAAAAACAAAGCCACTATCATGTAGAGAAAATAAACCACCATTATTTATTAAAGTAACCCCCCCCCTCCCCCAGAAAACCCCTGCCCACATCCCCAGGCCTGTGATTCTAAATATATTGTACACTCTTTTGCAGAGTGGAATACAGTGTCTGAGCACTGACCCGGCCAGCATCAGAACCCCTTCCACTCCTCCCCCTCGGGACTCATCAGCACCCACCAACTACCTGGTGGCTTGCTGCAGAGTCCGTGGAGCCTCGGTTGTGTCTATGTTGCCTTCGTGCAAAGGACCTCACCCGGCCAACTCTCTGCATCAAAGCTGGTACAGTAGCTTCCTGAGGCAGACAGGAGCTGTGCACTGCAGCTCCATCTAGTGTCCATTCAGCCAGCGTCTCAGTGTATTGGAGGAGGTAGCTGCCGCAAGACAGAAACAGCCTGCGGAGCTCCTCCGTGTCAAAATAAATAAATAAATATTGGTCAGCGGCGCGATGGTTCGGCGGGCAGGGGGGGTTTCCAGGTACTCGGAAACCCCCCCTGTGTGCGCGTATGAGTCCAGTGTAGTCAGTGTATTGTGCTGTATCAGTCCAGCCATTCACAGTGTTGGTGTTCTCTGCTGCCATATATCCAGTGTAGCTGTATAAAGTGGTGCTGTGTTGTGCAGACCAGTGGTAGTGTCCTGTTCATCAGTCATTCCAGTGACGATATATGCTGCTGCTGTATGTCCACTGCTGCAGTATAAGATAAGCTGAAGGCTGCATAAGCCTGAGGCCATATAAGCGATCAACTTTTTGTGATTGGTTGTTGAAATGACTAAGCAGTTGCTAGGCAGATCAGTTTTCCCAGTTGGTTTTTTCCTATTGGATTAGAGGGTTGTGCATCAAGATGAAGAGGAGGGTGTTAGGTTAGTATATAGGTGGTGGCCATTTTGCCAGACTTCCTCTTGCCATTCAGTTTATGCCCAGGAAGGATAAGTATACTATTGCTTGTTCAACTTGCATAATTTGGTTAAATTGCATTTGCCTTCACTGGGCATTATATATCATACTGTTGCCCCCTCTCTGTGCGGTGCATCTGTGTTGCCTTTTGCCGACGTCTCCCTCCCTCTGCTATGACCCGTCCCAGACGATCAGCTCCCCCCCCCCGGCGCCTCGTGGATGCGGGGAGCGCCTTCCGCTCCCCGAGCATTGCGCCTCAGAGAGGCCTTTCCCCTGCTGCAGACAGGCGGCGGGGGCGGGCAGTTACAGCCCGCTCCCCTGCCGCACGGAGACGGGCGGCCAGCGGCCGCTCGTCACGTGGTGCCGGGACGCGCGGCTCGGCCGGGACGCGCGCCCCGGCGCTCGCAGCGGGACGGGCCTCTCCTCGCCCTCCTGCTCCGGGCGCCTTCAGTCCTCCTCCTCCGGCGGCCAGCGGCCGCTCGGCACATGGCGCAGGTGCGCGCGGCCCGGCTGGGCCGCGCGCCCCGGCGCCTCCCGCGGGCCAACCATCTACTCACCCTCCTTCCAGTAGTGCCTCCGGCCCTCCTCCTCCATCCCCGCGGTCGGCTCTCGGCGGCGTCCTGGGGGCACAAGCGGTGCCGGACGGCCGCGGCAGAGCTGCGGGGGGCGAGGGGGGGGTCAATGTTCAGCGGGGGAATATGAGCCCAGGACAGTGGGTAGCGGCTCCCGCTGTCCCCGGGACAACACAGGGCCCCAGCCTACCCCCCTCCAGCGAGGGGACTAGCACACCTCAGGACATTTTAAATAATGTGGGGCCGTTTGGGCCTAGTGTGGCTGGGGCGGGGGACGTGGCAGCAGCTGCCGCCACACCCGCCCCGGCGGCAGTCACATGGCAGGGTTTCCCCCCGGCCTCTGGGGCCTGCTCGGGCTCCCCCTGGTCGTCAGCCGCCCTGCCGCCATTAACGGCGCCCCCGCTTGCAGGTTTTTAAACCCCTCTCCACGCCCTTCCCGGTCCTTTTCAGTTTGGGTCCACGCAGTCGTCCGTCTCGGCGGCTTATATGACGCCCGGCGGGGCGCTTTCGGTAGCAGCGCAGCAAGGCTTCGCGGGGAGCCAGTCCTTCCCCGGGGGTTTTGCTTGGCCTCCGGCTCCGGCATTCCCCTTAGCCGCCAGCATGCCTTCCATGGGCTTCATGTCGGTGTCCGGCACACAATTTTCCCCGCACGGGTCCGGCGCGGGCGCCGGCGTGCAGTCCACGTGGTCGGTCGGTGGCCCCCGAGTCGCGGTGCCCTTTCCGGCCTTTGCGGGCCTGCAGTCAGGTCAGGCACCGGGCGGTGGGTATCAGGTGGCACAGGGTTGGCCCCCTCTCCCGGCGCCCCCTCAGTTCCTTCCGGCGTCATCCGGATGGGCAGGGGCAAGCGCCTGCCCGCCGCATACTGCGTGGCGGCCGTCTTACCCCGCGAGTTTTGGTGCAGTGAGCGGGTCGGCCTTTACGCAGTCGGTCGGGTACACCTCGGTGGGGGCCCCCTCCATGCAGATGCCGGGCGGCCATCCGCCGCGGAGCGACGGGGCGGGCCCTCCGCCTCCGCAATTTCAACCACTTGTTAATGACGTTTTGGTTCCCCATGTGCCTGTTGTCCCCTCTGTTTCTCCCTCACAGGTCCCGTCCAATTCAGGGGCTACGCCAGTCAGGAGGCGAAGGTCGCGGACGACCGCGACTGTGAACGTGGAGGTGCGGCCATCAGCGGAGGCGGACGCAGCGGACGACGCGGTTCCGGGTCATTCGAACTCCGGTGAGCTAAACATTCCTTTACACGTTTCAACTTGTAGTTCCTCATCTTCTAGCAGCGTATCATCCGGCTCTCCGCGGCGCCCGCGTAAATTAGCTAGGCTCATCGCGCGGCGAATGGCTAAGGAGGCGCATAAGGTGGCCGCTCCTGCGCAGGTGGTCCCCTCTGACCCCCCCCGTTACGGGGAGATGGTACATTGCGCCAACACGGCAGTTACAAGGGGGGTTCGCAAGCGCATGCGGGAAAAGATCCGTAAGGGGGAAGTATGTAGACATATTCACCCTTACGGAGGAAATGCGGCAAGGTTTTGACGCAGCCAAGAAACCGGGCGGTATGGGGGAAAGTGCGTTCCGCAATTTTCACCAGTGGCTACGGGGGTTTTTGGTGTTCACGGCTTGCTACACGGAATCTCGGCCCTCGGAGTATGCCGACTTAGTTTAATATTTGTTTCTGGTACACGATATGTACTTGAAATCCAAGGGTTCCGCCTGGCGTGATTACGACGAGAAGTTTCGTCGCAATCAGGATGGCAACCCCATCCTCCCCACGGGTTTTAAGGATGTGGAGGTGTGGTTGGAGGTCACACAGCAGTTCAAACCCACCCTGGATGTCACGGCCAAGAAGCCCGGGGCGGCCGGGGCGGCGGTTTCACGATTGACGGGAAAAGGCAAATGCTTTGCCTACAACGACGGCAAATGCGCCAAAGGAACGGGTTGCCGTTTTCGCCACTCATGCAGGTTGTGCGGAGCAAGTCACCCGGCCAAGGAATGCACCGCGGCTACAGGCGGTAAGCCTGCCGTTTCCACCGAGGCCGGTGGAATTGGCAAGTAAGGCCTTCTCCCCGATTATAGTTCCCGAGTTGCAGCGCTGGCTTACCTTGTACCCCGATGAGTCGGCGGCATCGTTTCTCTTGGAGGGTTTTCAGCACGGTTTTCGTTTGCCGATTTCGGATTCGGTGTATGTGGTTGCGCGCCAGAATTTGAGATCGGCTCGTGAATTCCCGCAGGAAGTCCGGCGGAAGGTTGACGGGGAGATCGGGCTGGGGCGCATGGCTGGGCCCTATGCCCTTTCCCCGCTGCCCTCCTTGTGCATTTCCCCAGTAGGGGTGGTGCCCAAGAAGGCCATAGGCAAGTTTCGTTTGATACAGCACTTGTCGCACCCGCCGGGGTTGTCGGTCAACGACGCTATCCCGGAGGCCCAGTGCAGGGTACGATATCAGTCTTTTGACGACGCGCTGCGCTTGGTGAGGGATTGTGGTCCGGGGAGTCTGTTGGCAAAATTGGACGTGGAGTCGGCCTTTCGTCTACTCCCGCTACACCCAGATTCCCTGCGGTTCCTGGGTTTCAAAATAGGGGGCGAATTCTATGTCGATCGGTGTCTCCCCATGGGTTGCTCTGTCTCCTGCGCCTACTTTGAGTGCTTTAGCACATTTTTACACTGGTGCGTCCAGACCGCCTCCGGACAACCGGGGGTGGCTCACTACCTGGATGATTTTCTCTTTGTTGGGCCCGGGGACAGTTCGGTCTGTGGGGACATTCTCTCGGTGGCCAGGTCGTTATTCTGCGCTTTAGGGGTGCCGGTTGCGCAAGATAAGTGCGAAGGCCCTTGCACTTGTCTTAGCTATTTAGGTATCGAAATTGACACGGTAGGGGGGTGCTGTCGGTTGCCCGAGGATAAGGTGCGGAAGCTATTGGGTTTGATTACAGACTGTTTAGGAAAACGCAGGGTTCGGCTTAAGCAGGTGCAGTCCTTGCTTGGTTCTCTCAATTTTGCGTGTCGGATTATCCCCATGGGTAGGATTTTCTGTCGCAAACTCGAGCGGGCCACAGCGGGGACGGTACGGCAGAATCACTCCGTGTACCTTTCCCGTGAGATCAGAGATGATTTACGGATTTGGGCCTCTTTCCTGGTGTCCTTCAACAGGGAAGTTTTGTGGCCCGCTCCTTGTTGTTCTAGTAAGCAGCTGCAATTGTTCACGGATGCTTCAGGCAGTCGAGGGTTTGGCGCGTTCTTCGCTGGCGCATGGTGCGCTGCGGCCTGGCCGGCATCTTGGGTAACGCGTGGGTTTACCAAGAACCTGCTGTTGCTGGAATTGTTCCCGATCTTAGTGGCGCTTGAGTTATGGGCCGGACGGTTCGCAAATAGGGACATCTTGTTTCTTTGCGACAACTTGGGGGTAGTGCATGCGATTAATAATCAGCGTTCCTCCTCTCCGCAGGCACTGCGACTGCTAAGGCATTTAGTGTTGGTTTGTTTGCAGCGCAATATTAATTTTAGGGCTCGCCACGTTCCTGGAGTTGACAATGGAATTGCGGATGCATTGTCCCGGTTCCAATTTGACAAGTTCAGGACGTTGGTTCCGGGAGCGGAGACAGAGGGGTTACAGTGCCCACCTTCTGTCTGGCAGATGGTCGAAGCGGTTTAACGGCGTTAGCCAGGTGTGCACTGGCTCCCTCCACGCTACGAGCGTATGATGCTGCATGGCGGGATTGGTCAGCCTTTCAGGGTAGGTACGGGGTAGCAGGTGAGTCCTCGGCCGACGCCCTGTTGACCTTTGTTTGGGAGCATTACCAAAACGGTAGGTCAAAAGCGGCCATGGCTACTGCCCTTGCGGGCATCGCCTTTCACTCGCGACTCCACGGGACGACGGACCCCACGGGGTCGTTTGTCCTTTCCAGAGCGCTGAAAGGTTGGGCTAGGTTGCACCCGGCGCCTGCGGATTCACGTAGGCCTATAACGTTGCAGCTGCTAGCAGAATTGCTGCGTGTGCTACCTCAGATTGCGTCCTCGGAATTTGAGGTGGCATTGTTTAGTAGCGCGTATGCCCTGGCCTTTTTCGGGGCTTTTCGGGTGAGCGAGTTAGTGGCGAGCAGCAAGGCGTCCCGGGAATCGGGTCTGCTCTACGAGAATGTGCGCTTGCAGGAGGGCCTGTTGCTCTGTAGGATTGTGCGATCCAAGACAGATCAAACAGGTCGGGGTCGCTGGTTGTCCTTGGAGGCTCAGGGAGGTATGGGCGTTTGCCCGCTGCGGTTGACGCAAGAGTATGTGCGGTTAAGACCTCCGGGGGGCAACCAGTTGCTGGTGCACGCGCAGTCGGACCCTCTGACAAAGTTTCAGTTCTCATCTGTGTTCAAGAAATGTTTGACGGCACTGGGCTTGCAGGAGGCGGACTTCGGTACTCATTCCTTTCGGATTGGGGCGGCTACCCATGCGGCGGCCGCTGGTTCATCACCGGCGGCTATTCGGGAGTTGGGTCGCTGGAAGTCGGCCTCCTATAAGTCCTATGTCCGTATAGATAAGTTATAAGTGCGCCTGTTGCGCTAACCCAAAAACGTGTTTACTCGTCGGTTTTTGAACGCTTACCGTTCAGGAATCGAGGGTGTGAAGCGAATTTTTAAAATTTTTCCTCCGAGGGGGCCTAATTTCAATTGGCTGTTCTATCAAGGTCCACGGGAGGTTTTTTGAGTTTTCTCCTTCACTTGGGTTTAATTGGTTACGTTGTGTTTAAGTTACAGATTATGTGCATAATCTGACATTAGGATATTTTCTTTTACAGCTGTCATCAATTTTGGAGACCACATATGGATGGTTGGTCATTCCTATGTTTTTTGGGCGGAGAAACATCCCATGGCGTTTAGGGCGACTGAGATTTTTGGGTCCAGGCAATTTAGATGGTTAGGTGTTAGGGGCATGTTATGGGGTGATCTGTTGCGCGTCCTTTTTTCTCGGGAGCGCCGCTGGGGTCGCCCCAGTTGTATTATCATTCATTTGGGTGGTAATGATCTGGGCCGAGTTAAAGGCATAGACTTGATTTTGTCTATAAAGGCGGATGTGGTGGCGATCCGTTGTCACTGGCCTGGGGTATGCATTGTCTGGTCGGAAATGGTGCCCCGTTTCCATTGGCGTGGTGCGGTGCGTTTCTCGGCGCTGGAGAAAGCACGTAAAAAGGTGAATTCTACAGTGTCTCTTTTTGTCAAGGCCATAGGCGGAGTGGCAATTAAGCATCCTCTGCTGGTGCTGCGGAACAGGCAGTTCTATAGAGACGATGGGGTTCACCTTTCTCCGGAAGGAGTGCAGTTTTTTCTGGAGGATATTTTTGGTCTTTTTTTCGGTAGAGCTAGTTAGTTTCTGGTTGGTTAATGTTCTGTTTGCGGATGGCGGTGGCGGTTTGGTAAACCTTGGTGGCGGGAAATCGCTGCCAACCAGCTGTCACACAGGCATAAGTGGTCATTGTGGGGCTCCCTCTTTAGAAGGACGGCAGGTGTGTCCTTTTCTTGCGGTTGGACATTTAGACGTTCCCCTGCGGGAACCGAACGTTTGCCAGAGAAAGAGGGGTAAGGCCAGCACAATGCGGGTTATGCGGGAAGGAGGCGGGGTATGTGTACTCCCCTCCTTGGTTTGGTGGTTTTTCATCTAGGTGACTGGTGCTGGTGTTTGGCAGCGGTTTTCTGTTTTGCCATCCTCCAAACTAAAGTTAAATATATATTCAAATCAATTCTAATTCGGCCTTAATTATTAGTTTAAAGAGTTGGTCAGCGATTAATAAACATCGTCTGACCTTTAACTCCAGCTACTGTGTCCGTGTCTTTATTTCAGTGTGTTGTGTGGTTTTATTTAGTGATAAGCTAGCTTAAAGAAAAGGTTTAGGTAATCACAATAAAGTTATGAGCGGCTTAGATAAGCTGAAGGCTGCATAAGCCTGAGGCCATATAAGCGATCAACTTTTTGTGATTGGTTGTTGAAATGACTAAGCAGTTGCTAGGCAGATCAGTTTTCCCAGTTGGTTTTTTCCTATTGGATTAGAGGGTTGTGCATCAAGATGAAGAGGAGGGTGTTAGGTTAGTATATAGGTGGTGGCCATTTTGCCAGACTTCCTCTTGCCATTCAGTTTATGCCCGCCCGCCCTCCCAGAATGCGGCTACGTTTTTTGTTCTTGCGTGGGCTATTGAAAGCCAGATTGGCGGGAAATCGCTGCCAACCAGCTGTCACACAGGCATAAGTGGTCATTGTGGGGCTCCCTCTTTAGAAGGACGGCAGGTGTGTCCTTTTCTTGCGGTTGGACATTTAGACGTTCCCCTGCGGGAACCGAACGTTTGCCAGAGAAAGAGGGGTAAGGCCAGCACAATGCGGGTTATGCGGGAAGGAGGCGGGGTATGTGTACTCCCCTCCTTGGTTTGGTGGTTTTTCATCTAGGTGACTGGTGCTGGTGTTTGGCAGCGGTTTTCTGTTTTGCCATCCTCCAAACTAAAGTTAAATATATATTCAAATCAATTCTAATTCGGCCTCAATTATTAGTTTAAAGAGTTGGTCAGCGATTAATAAACATCGTCTGACCTTTAACTCCAGCTACTGTGTCCGTGTCTTTATTTCAGTGTGTTGTGTGGTTTTATTTAGTGATAAGCTAGCTTAAAGAAAAGGTTTAGGTAATCACAATAAAGTTATGAGCGGCTTATAATTATAACAACAACCTGTTGGGCTGCATCAGACCAGTGGTAGTGTCATGTGTCATCAGTCATTCCAGTGACGATATACGCTGCTGCTATATGTCCACTGCTGCAGTATAATAATTATAACAACCTGTTTGTCTGCATCAGACCAGTGGTAGTGTCCTGTGTCATCAGTAATTCCAGTGCCAATATACGCTGCTGCTATATGTCCACTGCTGCAGTATAATAATTATAACAACAACCTGTTGTGCTGCATCCGACCAGTGGTAGTGTCATGTGTCATCAGTATTTCCAGTCATTCCTGTGACGCATATTGGGGGTAATTCCAAGTTGATCGCAGCAGGGTTTTTGATAGCAACTGGGCAAAACTATGTGCACTGCAGGGGAGGCAGATATAACATGTGCAGAAAGAGTTAGATTTGGGTGGGTTATTTTATTTCTGTGCAGGGTAAATACTGGCTGCTTTATTTTTACACTGCAAATTAGATTGCAGATTGAACACACCACACCCAAATCTAACTCTCTCTGCACATGTTATATCTGCCTCCCCTGCAGTGCACATGGTTTTGCCCAGTTGCTATCAAAAATCCTGCTGCGATCAACTTGGAATTACCCCCATTGTCTCATATAACTCCCAAAAAATAATGGAGAACAAAAATTTTGAGGAGAAAATAGGGAAAGATCAAGAAGAACCACTTCCTCCTAGTGCTGAAGTTGTTGCCACTAGCCATGACATAGATGATGAAATGCCATCAACGTCGTCTGCCAAGGCCGATGCCCAATGTGATAGTAGAGGGTATGTAAAATCCAAAAAGCCAAAGTTCAGTAAAAAGACCCAAAAAAAAGAAATTTAAATGGTCTGAGGAGAAACGTAAATTTGCCAATATGCCATTTACAACATAGAGTTGCAGGGAACGGCTCAGGCCCTGGCCTATGTTCATGGCTAGTGGTTCAGCTTCACATGACGATGGAAGCCCTCATAACTGAGGCCTTGACACTTATGTTGGTGTTAGACGTGCGCCCGGTATCCGCCATTAGTGCAGTAGTATTTAGACAATTGATGGAGGTATTGTGTCCCCGGTACCAAATCCCATCTAGGTACCACTTCACTAGGCAGGCAATAGCAAGATTTTGCCATTTAATTCCAGTGATTTGGACGTATAATTACAGTGATTTTGCCAATGAATGTTAGTGATTTATAATTATTAATTACAGTGATCTTGCCAATTAATTCCAGTGATTTGGACGTATAATTCCAGTGATTTTGCCAATTAATTCCAGTGATTTATAATTATTAATTACAGTGATCTTGCCAATTAATTCCAGTGATTTGGATGTATAATTCCTGTTGGAATTGTTTGTGTCGCTTGGCTTAGTCATACAGCTGCCTCATTGCACGTCTTCAACATCTTTGCATGAGGTGCTGTTTGGGGCCTAGTTTTTGAAAAGTGCCATCCTGTGTGACACTGCCGTATGAGTCCTGGGGTACTGCCGTATAAGTCCACCAATTGCAGATTTTTTAAAAAGTGACTGGAGCGTGCTGGAGATGCTGTCAGTGAACCGAACAATTGCGTCCCACTCTCGATATTCAGCCACTGCGTGACACTACTAGATGGGCCAGGTGGTTGTGTCGCTTAGCTTAGTCATACAGTAACCTCGGTGCACCTTTTTTTCTTCTTTGCATCATGTGCTGTTTGGGGCCTTTTTTTGATATCTGTCATCCTGTCTGACACTGCAGTGCCACTCCTAGATGGGCCAGGTGTTTGTGTTGTCGACTTGTGTCGCTTAGCTTAGTCATCCAGCAACCTCGGTGCAACCTTTTGGCCTAAATACAATATTGTGAGGTGTTCAGAATAGACTGGAAATGAGTGGAAATGATTGTTATTGAGGTTAATAATACCGTAGGAGCAAAATTACTCCCAAATTCTGTGATTTTAGCTGGTTTTATGTTTTGTTTTTTAAATCATCCAGATCCAAAACTAAAACCAAAACACAAAAGGATGGTTTTGGCAAAACCAAGCCAAAACCAAAACACGAAAGTGGAATTAGAACCAAAACCAAAAAACAAAACACGAAAAGTTCCCGCCTCACATCTCTAGTATTCATTATAGTCAGGTGTAGCAATTCGTAACAAAAAAGACACCAAAATACATACAATATGACCTGGTTGTCTGCTCGAGTGCATTACCATACCATAGCTAATCTCAGATAAAGCTTTGTATTCGTATGACCATGCAGAGTGAGCTCCCTGAAACGCTACTCCTGACCCCCTCTCCCCGGCTGCAGCAGGCACCGTGAGCTGTGTGGGCACCTGCTGCAGCCGGCATCGCTGACTGACGCTAGAGGTCATAATTGACCCCTAGTGTCAGTGCGGCGCTGCTATGAGAGAGACGCCAGAGACAGAAGCAGCAGCAGCGGTCCGGAAGCAGGAGCGGGGCTGGTAAGTATTGTTTTTTTGTTTGTTTTTCTTGTTTGCAAGCAGCGCTACTACAGGGGGCACAACTACTAGGGGCAGAATTACAGGGGGCACATACTGGGGGCACTACTACAGGGGGAACAGCTACTGGGGGCACAACAGGGGGCACAGCTACTGGTGCAAATCTACAGGGGGCACAACTACTAGGGACACAACTACAGGGGGCACTGCTACAAGGGGAACAGCTACTGGGGGCAAATCAACTGGGGGCACTGCTACTGGGGGCACAGCTACAGGGGGCACAGCTACTGGGGGCAAATCTACTGGGAGCACAGCTACTGGGGGCACAGCTACAGGGAGCAAATCTACTGGGTGCAAATCTACTGTGGGCACAGCTACTGGGGGATTATCTACTGGGGGCATATCTACTGGGGGCATATCTACTGGGGGCAAATCTACTGAGGGCACAGCTACAGGGTGCACAGCTACTGGGTGCAAATCTATTGTGGGCACAGCTACTGGGGGCAAATCTACTGGGGGCACCACTACTGGGGGCACAGCTACAGGGTGCACAGCTACTGGGGGCAAATCTACTGGGGGCACAGCTACAGGGAGCAAATCTACTGGGTGCAAATCTAATGTGGGCACAGCTACTGGGGGCAAATCTACTGGGTGCACCACTACTGGGGGCACAGCTACAGGGTGCACAGCTACTGGGGGCAAATCTACTGGGGGCACAGCTACAGGCGAGCACAAGTACAGGGGAATAACTGTGGCCATGCCCCTTCCCTATGAAGAGGCCACGCCCCTACGTTTGACCGTGCACCTTTGGTGCGCACCAACTCTATTTTTAAACGGGGGGAGGGGGGTTCACCACAGGAAACTTTCGCCCTTGGTGCCATAAGGTCTAGAGCCGGCCGTGGCCACCAGGCCACAGACTTTCCAGTTTCTTGATGGCCTCTCCTGCAGGGGGCTCTCCACTCAGTCTGTGGGACACACTGTGGCTGTTCCTTCAAGACTCGGAGGGGGAATATATACAAGCGAGGGAGTGTCGTCTGTAACTAGAAGTCTACTTGTGGCTGTCCAGCTGCAGTTGAAATAAAAGAGCCAGCACACACTCTTAGTTCTATCTGCTGGCACTTGTAGTGCCACAGCAGCTGTGCGTAGCATTTCTTTGTTTTTTTCATCAGCTCTAAGGTGGCGGAGGTGGGATCTCATTCTATACTTATTAATGGGATGTATGGAATAACAGGAAAGATCCTGGAAGGTTAGTGGGCTCTGGAGGGAATTAGGACTATTTTACAAGGTATCTGGAAATCTAGGTACAGGTGGATTTCTGGTGCATAATAGGCTATGCACCCTGTGTCGGCCCTGCAGCTGAACATATGACATCATGATGGTACAATGAGGGGGAGGGGCCGATGGGACAAGGACACCTGGCAGCAGTAGCTCCCGGTGGCTTTGTGGCAGAAACTGAGTGCCAGTGGCTTTCTAGGTTGCACCGCACGGTACCTTTCCAGGCATCCTGCATGCCAAATACAGGTGACACGGGCAGCGGCATCACTGGCCCATCCCTAGTTAACTTACCAGTAACATTTTCAAGGAACGAGAGGTGCATGCCACTTTAAATTAAGCGGCTGGGCAGGCATCAGCTTTTGAATAACAGGGGAGCAGGGCTGGTGTGTAGATGTTTGTAAATGAATGCCAATGCTTGCATGAACCCAACCTCTAGAAATTGCTTTTTATTGTCATATTTTTTACTTCTGTGTAGGAAATAAAAATGTCTCATTGACACGGATAAAATACTGTTTTCACCGAAGGAGCTACACAAAGCATGGCACAGTATTTATTCACTGCTATTATCACTGTAGATATATAATTACCCTGTAGAGTTTATTCGGGATAAATAGCAGATGCTCAAGGGCTGTAAGTCAGGGGAATGTTACCTTGGATAGTTGAAAAGAATACAACAGGGAAATAATAATTAACTAGCCAAACTGCGTGTCATCCACTGTAGCATAAGTGGTGTACTGTAATAATGTGAGTAATGCTGCGTAACAGATTATGGGGGGTAATTCAGACCTGATTGCTAGCAGGCGAGTTTTGCACTGCTGCGATCAGATAGACGCCGCCTATCTGGGGGGGGGGGGGGAGTGTATTTTAGCTGTGCAAGTGTGCGAACGCATGTGTAGCCGCTGCGATCACATCAGCCTGTCCGGGACCCGAATTGACGTCAGGAACCCTCCCTGCAAACGCTTGAACACACCTGCGTTTTTCCAACCATTCCCTGAAAATGGTCAGTTGTCATCCACAAACGCCCTCTTCCTGTCAATCTCCTTGCGAACACGAAGGAAGAAAATTTGAAAGCGCTGACACTCTGTATATATACATATATATGAAATATATTTTTATTATTTAAACTTCAAAGTTTTTTAATACCAAAGAATAAAATAATATTCAAGAAATATAAAATCAGCAATACAATTAAAAACACATTCTTTTATCCATATAATAAACCATGGGGGGTCATTCCGAGTTGTTCGCTCGCAAGCGGATTTTAGCAGATTTGCTCATGCTAAGCCGCCGCCTACTGGGAGTGAATCTTAGCATCTTAAAATTGCGAACGATGTATTCGCAATATTGCGATTACACACCTCGTAGCAGTTTCTGAGTACTGTAGCTCCAGACTTACTCGGCATCTGCGATCATTTCAGTGCTTGTCGTTCCTGGTTTGACGTCACAAACACACCCAGCGTTCGACCAGACACTCCTCCGTTTCTCCGGCCACTCCTGCGTTTTTTCCGGAAACGGTAGCGTTTTTTCCCACACGCCCATAAAACGGCCTGTTTCCGCCCAGTAACACCCATTTCCTGTCAATCACATTACGATCGCCAGAACGATGAAAATGCCGTGAGTAAAATTCCTAAGTGCATAGCAAATTTACTTGGCGCAGTCGCAGTGCGGACATTGCGCATGCGCATTAAGCGGAAAATCGCTGCGATGCGAAGATTTTTACAGAGCGAACAACTCGGAATGAACCCCCATGTACATGACCCTCTTTTCTGGTCCCTAGAGACTGTTGGCAATAATTTGTTACCTTTATTCTAAACACAATTGTATCGATTCAGTCTCTGTGGAACAGAAAAGCTCCCAACTCCCAGCAACACAATGACTCTGCTAACTATGGTGGTCATTCCGAGTTGTTCGCTCTGTAATTTTCTTCGCATCGCAGCGATTTTCCGCTAACTGCGCATGCGCAATGTTCGCACTGCGACTGCGCCTAGTAAATTTGCTATGCAGTTAGGTATTTTACTCACGGCATTACGAGGTTTTTTCTTCGTTCTGGTGATCGTAATGTGATTGACAGGAAGTGGGTGTTTCTGGGCGGAAACAGGCCGTTTTATGGGAGTGTGTGAAAAAACGCTACCGTTTCTGGGAAAAACGCGGGAGTGGCTGGAGAAACGGAGGAGTGTCTGGGTGAACGCTGGGTGTGTTTGTGACGTCAAACCAGGAACGACAAGCACTGAACTGATCGCACTGGAAGAGTAAGTCTCGAGCTACTCAGAAACTGCACAGAGAAGTCTTTTCGCAATATTGCGAATCTTTCGTTCGCCATTTTGCTAAGCTAAGATTCACTCCCAGTAGGCGGCGGCTTAGCGTGTGCAAAGCTGCTAAAAGCAGCTTGCGAGTGAACAACTCGGAATGAGGGCCCATGTAGCTAATTATACTAAACGAAAATACATACAAGGTTTCCAATTATTCTTATTATTATAACGCCATATCACTCCTTCTTATATGCTTTTAAAATAACATTATAATGTCCACAATCTGAGGCTTTTTTTAACGTGATATATGGATTTTGTTTTACCGTTCTGGCACCAGATTTTAATCAGTAGAATAAGCTGAAATACATTGGAGTCTTTGACTCAAAGATTGAAATGTAATAGCATGCACGTTGCTAGGGTGTTTCAATTATCCCTCAGCGTAGAAAAAGTCAGTTGCACATATAGTGTTAACACATGGCCATGTATATAGTTTTTATGCAGTTTTTATGCATCAACTTTACCCTTCTTAATGTCCGTGGAGAATTTACGCTGGTCAATAGGTCCTTGCTAACACACCTGCGAATGGATCCTTCACAAATACCCATCTGCTTTGTACCCGTGCAACGTACCTGCGCATTGCGGTGCATACGCATGCACAGTTTAGGCCTGATCACCGGTTGTATGAAAACGCAGCCTAGTGATCAGGTCTGAATTACCCCCTTTATGCGCTGTTTCACAGAGAATATTTAATAATTCACCACTGACCCTGGCCGTTTTGGAACTTAAGGTCCCTATACACTTATGCGACTTCTCCAAGGGGAGAAGTTACATAGGATTCCCTTGAGCTTCCCGGGCGGCAGGACCACATATGATACATCTATAGTGCAAGTCGATACATCTATATTGCCAAGGCTCCAGGATCCAACACATCTATACTGCAGCCCTTGTGAACTCCGACTCCGATCCAATAGCGCGGGACCGTGCATCGGATCGGAATCGGAGGTATAACACCTGAAATTTGCCACTTTTCATCCAATTTCTCGGCCCATTCCATCAAAATCGGATTAAATCAGCCCAAATCGCACAAGTGTATGGGCACCTTTAGAGATGACACTGATGTCCTGTTTTGTCATCAGCCAACTAACCTACCAGTATGCTTTTGGACTGCGGAAGGAGACACATGCAAACTCCATTCTTCCTGTCCCCCAAGGAGGCTTCATACCCTATCCCAAGATGGCCATCGGGATCTATACTGATCATGTGTGAAGACATCTTGGACCTGTTTGGTAGACCGAGTTACAGCATCACAACAGAAGACATGTCTTCCACTTAGCTCCAAAGACACACACGATTACCTACAATCCACAGTGTTTTCCAGCGTCCCTGCACCACTACCCATTTGCAGCATGCACTGGCTGGTGAGCTGTATCAAACCCTGTTGTGTTCAAACTCGGCTCCTCCTGGGAGAGGCGCAGCTAGCCGCTCTGCAGAGCGGCATCTGAATCCTTTCCCCGCCGCTAGACAGGTCCACCTCTCTGACCGACCTGCACCCGGGGGGGCGTCTGAACAAGGACGCACCACGGGCAGCAGGGGCAGAGAGAGGAAACCAGTCCGGAGACCCCCTTTTTTACCCCACTTATGCCACCACCGTAAGCTCATCGTGAAAGTTTTAAAGATTTTTTACCAACACCAGCATTTGTTATTATTATTATTTTTTACTAAAGACTTTTCAACAGCAGATGTGTGGGGTGCCGCAGTCTGTATTAAAACCTGCATGAACTTTATAAGAGACAATATCGCCCACCTGCATGAACTTTATAAGAGACAATATCGCCCACCCTGGGCATTAACCGCACACCTTTAGATTGGCCAGTATACAATAAATACAGTGGCTCACAACAATTAATTTGCATCATATTGTTATTTTTGTGATTTCTATATACAAGTGCAAACTCAAATTTGGTCTGTTCATACATTATCCTTTATTACATCTGATGTGCATTCCTTAGCTAAACACACACACCTTAGGGGTTGAGCGCAGTTCTATTGTGGTATATCCACTAAGCTTCTCCATTGGATGGAGATAAAATGGACGGAGATAAGGTACCAGCCAATCAGCTCCTAACTGCCATGCAACAGGCTGTGTTTGAAAAATGTCAATTAGGAGCTGATTGGCTGGTACCTTATCTCCGTCCACTTTATCTCCATCCAAGGTGTGAGGAAATGAGGTCTGTGCCTCAGTTCCCATGTCAAATATGTCCCATGTCAAATATGTACCCCACATGTCCCATGTCAAATATGTACCCCATATCCGTATACATTCGATTTGTCTGTTTGTTCATTCTCCATGTCCATTACTGCTCACACAATATTGTATTAAAATCAATTTTAATATTGTTAATATATGCAATTGTGTTATGTTATCTGTTACCCTTTAGATCATTTATTCATGTTAGACCTAGTTTCCTATTGTTTACTAACACCATAGTGGACACTCAAAGGGTGAGTCATATAAGGTACCATTGTCCCTTTTTGTTTACTCCCTATTGTCCAACAGTGAGCTGACCAGACATGGTGGCTCTCTGGCTGATGTAATCACCTTGATTAGAATATGTATTGTATTCCAATGCTGTAAGAGCCTAAGACAAAGAAGTCACACACACCCATGCAATATGATGCTTCTGGGGTTATAAGTAGAGCTAACCAGAGAGCTGAAGGAGAGATTCTTTGACCCCAGGCTAAGAAGTAATGTTCTGCCAGGGTTCTGCGGTGGTACCGATTATATTGGATTTTTCTGGGACTCTGTGTTGCTGGAAGAGATTCTCTTCTCCCAGACTAAGAAGTGATGTTCTGTCAGGAGTTTGTCATGTGGAATTGGATTACAGAAGTGTGCTGAGCTGTTTATAACCCATTCTGTTCAATAAACCACTGCTGGTTTTTCATATATCACCATGCCTGAGTGATTTGGAACCCGGTAACTTCACATTTGGTGGCAGCAGTAGGATCACTCAGGTTACAAGCACAGATGCAAGATATTACAGCAGAATGGAGGTAGCAGCACAATGCTACAGACACAGCAAGAAGGGAGTCCTGCAAGAACTGTGTAATGCAAGAAAAATTGTAATCAATGCAGTGGATACCAAGGGGTCTCCAATTGGAAAATTGGCTCAATGGTACTTGGAGCACCCTTGTGATGAGGAGGAAGAAGAGGATATGGTCCAGGACCCAGCAGAGGGAACCAGTAATGGAACCAGGGCAGTGGAGCTTGTGGATGGAAGTTCATCAACATATCAGCAGGCTGGGAAGCCGGATATGTTATTTATATTTACCAAGATGCAGTACATTTGGGAGTACTGGAATGAAGCTCAGCAGGTAATCAGCAGGTAGAGAGTATCCAGTATACAGGACAAATTGTGTCATCTGGGGAATGCGTTCATGCACTGCAGAAGAGAAGCAGCCACATGGAATCTGCTGGAGAAGCCAGAGTTTGTGGAATTCAGGGAAGAAGTGATTGCCACAGTGGCCCAAATGACACAAAGAATACAATATACAGAGACGGAAGGGCAAGTTCAGAGTAAATTGTCTTCCTGGACAGAGCCAGAGGAAGTGGCATTGAATCGGGGGGCCCTGGAGACCCCAGCATGGTGAGACCAGTGTTACAGGGTGGATGCTGAAAGGTACCATCTGCAACAGCTTCTCCCATACCCAAGGGAAGAAGCTACCCAGTGTTCTATATGGAAAGTAGCTAGCGCTGAACTGAAAAAAGAAGTGGCCACAATCCAGGCACCCCAGGAGGAACTGCACTACAACTTCCCTTTTGCTGAGATTGAAGATGAGGGCTTAGTGAGAGAGTACCAAGAACTGTCTGCCCAGTATGTTACACTGGGGAAGGCCGCCCTTGACCATGTGGATGCAATGAAGCACTGCTTGCAACCCCTTCTCTACTCTCTGGGTGAATGTCACAGTGAAACACTCTGTGACCAGTGTGAGCTGTGTTATAACTGGCCATTTGCAGGCTTGGAGGATATAGAAACCATCGCAGAGTACCAGCGAGACATTGAGGAAGAAGTCACCATGGTCACCCAACCACCACTCGAGCAACAGAACCTCCAAGTGAATTCCTCAGGTGAGCTCTTACCAGTCCTGGCTACTGAGCCATTCCCAGTGTTGTGTTTGGGGGAGGAGGAATTGGCTTTTGAGGGAGAAGACCTGAACAGGGATCAGTCAGTTCTATCAGTTTCTCAGCAGCCACATGGGGAATTACCTGAGGGAACAGTGGAAGTGGCTTTTGAGGGGGAAGAGTTAAGAGACAAATTGTCGGATTTTGCTAATTCCCTGCAGCCTAAGTTCAATTTGCCTTTGGCAATAGGGCAGAAGACCCAACATGTTACTGATATTGGGCAGATTTTGGGCAGGCAATTTGGGGAGGGGGGAGGAGAGCCCCACACTGTATCAGGAGCCATGGGCGAATGCCAGCATGTGCCCGTCCTTATGCAACTGACAAATTTCTGTTTGGGACACATGGACCACCAGGAGAGAAACTGCTCTCAGCCAGCATCCCACTATTTGCTTGTTCTCAGGTGGGAGACCATGGAACGAGTGGGAGAGGGACAGCCATTTACAAGTATGTTTTGGCCCCAGAGTTATTTGCTACCAGCGACATATAATTGGGAATCTGGTGAAGGACTGAACAATTGGGTATTGCACCAGACCCAAAAGGCCAGTCATTAGACTCTTCGGGAGATATGGTCCTCAGTTCTTTCGACTCAGGTGGGGTTATAGGGCCAGCTAGTTTGTACTGCCCAGGCACAGGGCTTAAAAGTCGTGGAGGAACTTCTGAACTGCTAATCACCCTCTCACCAAACCCAAGAAAATACTTACTGGATTGTTCCAAAAGCCTCGCTTGGACATTGAGGACTGTACCCACATCTTGGCGGGACATTGGGTCTACAAAGTGGGAGAGGAATGTGAGGTCTGTGGCAATTAATATAGCTATGCCTCATTTCCCATGTCGAATAGACCCCTATAGTGGTCTATTCATGAAGCAGTGAAAAGAGTGGAGAAGTGAGATTGTGGAGAAGTTGCCAATAGCTACTAATCAGCTGCTCCGTACAATTGTATAGTATGCAATTTATAAATGTTACTTCAATACTGATTGGTTGCCATGGGCAATTCTCCACTGGCTCACTTCTCCACACTTTTCACTGCTTCATGAATAGACCCCATAGTATAGACTAACCAAGGTTTGGTGCATTTTGTAGGAAGACAGAACAACAGACTAGATTCTAGAATAAAATGAAGGCAGTAACCTAGGCAGTGTCTCTGCTAAAACTGTAATAGGGCCAGAAAATGTGCACATGCGCATTACACAAAGGGGGTCATTCCGAGTTGATCGCTAGCTGCCGTTGTTCGCAGCGCTGCAATCAGGCTAAAAAAATTGGCATTTCTGCGCATGCGTATGCACCGCAATCCGCACGCGTGACGTACGGGTACAAAGTTCTTTGTGGTTTTGCACAGGTTCTAGCGAAGCTTTCAGTCGCACGGCACAACGCAGAATGATTGACATGAAGTGGGCGTTTCTGGCAGGGACGTGCAGTCAGGGGAGGCAGTGCCTCCCCTGTGATTAATTAGTAAAATAATACATAGAAAATACTTATGACACATATTAATGTCATAAGTATCTTCTTGATGCAATGCCATATTTTTTATTGTGTAAAATGACTTTGGGAGGCACTGATAGCAGTGCCTCCCATACATAACAGGAATGGGGAGAGAGCGGGGGGCGGAGCCTAGCACTGGGCTTTAAAAGCCCATTGAAAAACAGTGGGAAAGTGGCACTGAAAAAAGTGCCTCGCTGATAGGGACACCACCCCCGTGTCAGCGAGGCAGCTGTGATTGGACTGCGGATCCACTGCTGGATCCGCTTGTCCAATCACCCAGACGCAGCGGGAGGCGGAAGTTGGGACGGGAGCAGCGGCGGGTCTGCAATGACTGCTGCTCTCCCCTGTCATGCTCCGCCGGCTCCGTCCCCCCCCCTCCCGCTCACAGGCACCAGACATTTCTCTCCTCTGGGCGGCTCTCACCACCTGGAAGTGTCCGCCGGCTCCGTCCCCTCCCCTCCCGCTCACAGGCACCAGACGTCTCTCTCCTCTGGGCGGCTCTCAGCTGGAAGTGTCTGGCGGCTCCGTCCTCCCCTCCCGCTGACTTGTGCGGCTCTCCCCTGTCCTTCTCCGGCGGCTCTGTCCGCACACAGCAGCAGGCAGGTTTTTTATTTCCCCTCTCTCTCTCTCTCTCTCTCTCTTAATGTGTAAAAAGGGGACGCTGTCTTCCGTAATGTGTAAAAAGGGGGACTGTCTGCCATAATGTGTAAAAAGGGGGACTGTCTGCTGTAATGTGTAAAAAGGGGAACTGGCTGCCATAATGTGTAAAAAGCGGATGCTGTTTGCCGTAATGTGTAAAAAGGGGGGTGCTGTCTGCCGTGATGTGTAAAAAAGGGCGCGCTGTCTGCCGTAATGTGTAAAAAGGGGACGCTGTCTACCGTAATGTGTAAAAAGGGGGGTGCTGTCTGCCGTAATGTGTAAAAAAGGGCGCGCTGTCTGCCGTAATGTGTAAAAAGGGGGGCGCTGTCTGCCGTAATGTGTAAAAAAGGGCGCGCTCTCTGCCGTAATGTGTAAAAAGGGCACGCTGTCTGCCGTTATGTGTAAAAAGGGGACGCTGTCTGCCGATATGTGTATAAAAGGGCGCGCTGTCTGCCGTAATGTGTAAAAAGGGCACGCTGTCTGCCGTTATGTGTAAAAAGGGGACGCTGTCTGCCGTAATGTGTAAAAAGGGGAAGCTGTCTGCCATAATTTGTTCTCTCTCTCTCTCTTTCTCTCTCTCTCTCTCTCCTTTTCCCCCCTCCTGTGGGTTGAAATTTTTATGTGTAACTTACTTATTTTCCAGGTAATGGATTCTACATGAACAAGTGGACGTGACCAGCATGGGATGTAGGTAAGTATGTGTGAGTGTGTATGTATGTTATAATAAAATTTTACTGTCACAATGTATGTGTTGTGTTTTTATTTGGGTATTTTTTTTGTTGTAGAACTAAAGGTACCAGTGGACCCTTTATTTCCCCGCATGCTGGTACTTGAGGTTCTCCAAGTACCAGTAAGCGGGGGAGGCTTGCTGGCCCTTGTAGTTCCACAGCAAAAAACAATATTCTTTTTTTACACACATGGCTATCAGCCCGGCACCCACCGCCCAGGGGTGCTGGGGACAGCCTTGGGCTTCATCCCTGGCCCTTGGGTGCCTGGAGGTGAGGACCCCCTTGATTTAAGGGGTCCCCACTCCTCCAGGGAACCCCGGCCAGTGGTGACTAGTTGGGGGGATAATGCCATGGTCGCAGGGACCTACATAAATGTGTCCCCCGGCTGTGGCATTATGTCCCTGGCTAGTGGAGCCCGGTGCTGGTTTTAAAAATACGGGGGACCCCTACATCTTTTGTCCCCTGTATTTTTTGAACCAGGACCGGACTAAGAGCCTGGTGCTGGTTGTCTAAATACGGGGAACCCCTGTCCAATTTTTCCCCCAGTATTTAAACAACCAGGACCGGCTCAAAGAGCCCGAGGCTGGTTATACTTAGGAGGGGGGACCTCACGCATTTTTTTTTACATCAAGTTACTGGAAGCCCTGGACAACAAAACTGCATTCATGTCCTACTCCCACTCCCTTCCCAGTCCCAAACACTAATTTTAATTTTTTTATGATGAGCAGGCAGACAGCGAGCATTGGCGGCATCGGACTGAGATGCAAATTAGTGGCGGAGGGCTGGGTCAGGTGATGGTGGCTGAGTTTGTAAGCCATTGGCGGTGGCAGCAGGCATCGGCTCAAAGGCAGTAGCGGGCATTGGCTCGGCGGCGGTATGGGTCATCGCCAGGATTCGGCGGACATTATGGTAGCCACTGACCTCACCAGCCACTGACCTCACCGCACGCCACTGGTTTCTGGGTGGCAACTGACCGTTTTCAGGGAGTGTTTGGAAAAACGCAGGCGTGCCAGGGAAAACACAGGCGTGGCTGGGTGAACGCTGGGTGGGTGTGTGACGTCAAAAGCCGTCCCTCCAACGTTAGAATCAACGCACACGAAGAGTAAGTTCACGGCTGGTCTTGTTTTGCACAAAATGTTTTTGCAGGTGCTATGCTGCACAGGCGTTTGCACTTCTGCAAAGCGAAAAAACACTCCCCAGTGGGCGGCGACAATGCGTTTGCACAGCTGCTAAAAACTGCTAGCGAGCGATCAACTCGGAATGACCACCAAAATGTTACCATGGCTAGCTCATTTTCATCTTCCATCAAAAGGATATAGGCAACACCGCAAATTTTGATGCACTAAAGTATGAACTTCACTGGTCGCAATTGCGCAATAATATGAGTATGTCATCTTAAACCAGGGATTTGGGTGTTACATCTGCCTTTTTCAGTTTCCTAAACTATATTAATTATGTGCTATATTTGCACAGTGGTGATTAATTATGAGATAATATACTGTCTCTATAGAAGGACCGCACATCACGTTGAACAGCAGGCCCAGAGGAACATCTTGTAACCGTGTTTCATCCACCGCGCAATAAAATCACAGTTCATTTCTACAAATGTATTTAACTTCCCTTTGTGTTCTACAAAAGAACAAACTCAGTCGCGCATGTTACCAATGTATAATAGATGAAATATGCATATTATACAAACACATAATTTAAAATCACTGGAGCAGATTTGCATAAAACTAATACGATGACAATTAAAAGATGTCTGTATTTGATTTATTCCATTGTAATGATGAGCTGGATTTCCAATTCATTTACTTATTGCCTACAGGGGAACCACATCACAAAACCGCTAACATGCGACAAAGTCAAAACTATTTGCTTTGTTATTTGTTAGTCTTTGTAGAATTTGGGCAGCTGTGAAAATATCTACTGAAGGAGCAGTAAAAATGCTTCTGATCATTTTGATTATTTTTTTTCCTTCAAGGATAAATATATTATTTGCATCATTTGCAGACATTGTCATAAACATCAAAATGATTTCAAAACCAAAATGTCACTTTGTACCAGGCTTTCCTGCTTTCCTGCATTCAGTTGGAGGCTCACGGTTTTTAATTAAGCCTCCCGCTTGCCCTGAAAATCTTGGTAGTCCGCCGTGAGAATCCGTAATTCCTGGGGGCGGGGACTGCACGAGAGATGTCACGACATTTAAATACTGGCCACTGCTACCCACAACCCTGCGTTGGCTGTCATTTAAATGACGTGACGTCTCCCATGCAGGCCCCGCCCCCAGGAATTTCTGGACTTCCGCATGCACTCCTGGTAGGGGACACAGAAAAAGTCTAGCTGTGTGCACACTTAGGGGTCTATTTACTAAGCCTTAGAGAGAGATAAAGTGGACAAAGTACCAGCCAATCAGCTCCTAACTGCCTAGGCTGCGGGAAGGGAGGGTAAGGGTTAGGGGTGTTAGGGGGGAACGTAAACATACTTACTGAACCCCTGGCGGGATTCTCTGCTTCCGGATGCCAGTGTCCTAGCTGGCAGCATATCGTATGCAGTGGCGTCAGAAGGCGGGTGAGGGGGGTGCGTCCCGCACCCGAGTGTCCCCCTTGGAAGGGGTGACACCGAAGTGCCAGCTCTTCTGTAGTGACAGGAGCCGAGTGCTACAGTGAGATAACTCCTGCAGCACTCGGCTCCTGTCACAGATAAGAGCCGGCACTGCACGCTAAGCAGTCTCCGGGGGCAGCCAGCATCTTCGGGGAAGCTGGACATGCCCCCGGAGCGAAGAAAAAAAAGATTAGATAGGCCACACCCATTTTGGGTTAGACCACGCCCCTTTTCAGACGCCTGCGGCTCCGGCGGGAATGGGGGGGGGGTGATAATACTGAGTGCGCTCCGGGAGTCACTACACCCAATGACGCCTCTGATTGTATGTATTACATTTAAACATTTGCAATACTTTGATTGACCACACAGAGAGGAAATTCACATTTATTGATGAATACACAAAGAAATCTTAAAAGCTAATTGGTGTGACTCTTCTGATGAGCAGGAATGACTGAAGTTTTCAATGAAACACAAGAGAGACATAGAAACAAACATAGGGGTAAATTTACTAAGATGGGAGTTCTATTTCAGATGGGATGTTGCCCATAGCAACCAATCAGATCCTACTTCTCATTTATCTAGCACCTTCTAGAATATAATACCTGGTATCTGATTGGTTGCTATGGGCAACATCCCATCTGAAATAGAACTCTCATCTTAGTAAATTTACCCCATAGAATGTGACGGCAGATAAGAGCCATTCGGCCCATCTAGTCTGCCCCTTTTCAGGAAGAGCGCTGAAGTGTGACTGAGGGGTATCCGGACTCTAGGTCGACACTGATTGGTCGACAGTGGATAGGTCGACACTAGAAATAGGTCGACGCGGCCATTAGGTCAACATCAACAAAGTCAACATGAAAAAAGGTTGACATGAGTTTTTTTTTTTTTTTTTTTGGGGTGGGGGTACTTTTTCATACTTTACGATTAGGGAGGCCAATTCCAGGATCGGGATCGGTGGGATCCCGGGATTTGGGCCTAAAATTGCCGGGATTTTATTCCCGGGATTGGAGCATCCAATCCCGGGATTCACGGGATTACACTGCACATGCGCGGGAGGGTGGGTGTGTAAGTAATACTACTTACAATTAGGCGGGCAGCAGCCATAGACAAACGCTGAACGCGGCGGCACTTCAAATGTGGCGCGGCCGCCAGCCAATCAGAGCTGGCGGACTAGCAGCCAATCAGGGAAGCTGCCGCAGCAGCGGCAGCCAATCAGGAGCGACTGCTGCGGCCGATTCCCTGATTGGCTTCCGGTCCTCCAGCTCTGGTTGGCTGGCGGCCGGCGCTTCATTTGAAATGATGCCGCGTTCAGTGTGCCCATGGCTGCCGTCCACCTAATAGTAAGTGATATTACTTACACCCAGCCTCCCTCCCGCGCCGCTACCAACCCTCCCCGCTACCTACACCCTCCCGCACCGCTACCTACATCCTCCCGCCCAGCTACCTACACCCTCCCGCACCGCTACCTACATCCTCCTGCCCAGCTATCTACACCCTCCCGCACCGCTACCTACATCCTCCTGCCCAGCTATCTACACCCTCCCGCACCGCTACCTACATCCTCCTGCCCAGCTATCTACACCCTCCCGCACCGCTACCTACATTCTCCCGCCCAGCTACCTGCACCCTCCGGCACCACTACCTACACCCTCCCTGCCTTCCGCGCCGTTACCTACACCCTCCCGCACCCCCACCTACCCTCCAATGCTGCTCCCTACACCCTTCTTCACTGATCCCTACAGCAATCCCGGGATCCCGGTTTACGATCCACATGGACTACGATTGGGAATGGTAACCTGTGCCGAGCGCAGCAGTAGTGGAATGAGGCACCTTGACCGCAGCATGGTGAGCGAGGCGAGACATGCAAGGGGACGCAGTGCACTAATTGGAGTTCCCGGTCACTTGACGGAGACAACAAAAAAAATCATAAAAAACTCATGTTGACCTTTTTTCATATCGCCCTTGTTGATGTTGACCCAATGGCAGCGTTGACCTATTTCTAGTGTCGACCTATCCATTGTTGACCAATTGGTGTCGACCTAATGGGTGTCGACATTGGGTCCCATACTCAGCTGAGGAATAGTTGCAACAGTGTCAGTGATTTCCTTAAAAGTAATAACTTGCTATTCTTCTGGATACAAAGTGTTTCCTGAGCAGTTATATATTGTACGCTCGGCGAGGTGTAATAGCAGTCACCAGATACAAGCTAGAAATACCAGAGACTACAAAAATACAGCACATATGGAGAAAAAAAGAACTCTTCCATTGAGGTGCTTATTGTCGCTATACATACCCCTAGAATATTTCATACTGTAAAGTGCCAGCACAAAGAGGACCAAGGTATTGCACTCATCATTTGGAATTACCTGACAGTCATTAACATATTAACAGACAGTAAACACATAATATAACACATTACTAAAATTTTATAAAATACTTTTAGATGTCATAATAAGTTATATTTTGTCGGAATGCAACTCTTCGTAAGTAACACTTGGATTTAACACTGTTGAATAAGAATGAGGCTTTTCTTGATAAAGATTCTTGCTTTTGAATTGAAACGTCGACTGAATAAATCCTTGAATTACTGATATATCTCTCTTGGACTATATATTGGAGGAGAATGCCACCCAGACGACTGGAACTCCATGTATATCTATATCTTTATATCTATATCTATATCTAGTGGGAATCCCTGCACTCTCACATAATACAGACAATTACTGGGGTGCCAATCAGGGTCCAATCTCGTGAAAGATGGGGCCCATAGTACAACATGCAGTATCTCCACTTTGTGGAAAAGACAGCACTCTCCAGATTAAATTTTCAAAAATCAAAAAAGTGGATATTTATTATAAAGTCTATCTCACAGTTTCCAGGAAATATCCAACGTTTCGGTCCACACCGGGACCTTTTTCAAGGTGTACAGCAACAAAACATCCAGTACAGCAGTGTAGCATAAGTCAAATCAAGTAGGGAAACTGGAGCCTCCAGTGAGATAGACTTTATAATAAATATCCACTTTTTTGATTTTTGAAAATTTAATCTGGAGATACTGCATGTTATATCTATATCTATATCTATCTATATATATATATCTATATATATATATATATATCTATATATATATATATATATAGTGGCACCACAACCGGGGTGCGGGGGGTGCGGCCAACACCTAGGTGTCACCCACCGAGGGGTGTCACCAAAGTGTCAGCTCCTGCTCAGTGACAGGAGCCGGGTACTGCATTGTAACATTACGTGCAGTGCCAAGCTTCTGTCACTGTGCAGAAGCCAACACTGCAGTCTCCGAGGTCAGCCAGCACCTCCCGCACTCTCTTAGTCACGGAAACGGGGGTCGGGAGTGTAGCCGCACCCATGTGCAGCGCAACCACGCCCCATCTCGTAAAGCCAAGCCCCTCCTGACTGCACCCGCGAATCCAAGCCCCTTTTTGAACAGGAGCCGCACCGGGTGTCAAACATGTAAGTGACGCCTCTGTATATATATATATATATATATATATATATATATATATATATAATATTATAAATATATACATATCTGGAAGGCCCTGCAAATCCTGTGTTGGTTCCTGCCTACAGCCACTCACATACTGAGCAGAGTTTTGTTGTAATACATTGGTCTCCGTGTGACACCTTTCCGTATATTTAAATTTAGCACAGCTACGATCATTCACACTGACATGCGGGTGGACGCCCAGCACAGGGCTATCCCGCAACGCATGTCAGTGCCGCCCCCCCCCCCCCCCCCACAGAAGTGCAAAGGCATCGCACAGCAGCGATGCCTTTGCACTTCAAGAGTAGCTCCCGACCAGCGCAGCTTTAGCGTGCTGGCCAGGAGCTACTCGTCGCTTCCCGGCCCGCAGCCGCTGCGGCCCGCCCCCCATTCGGTCCAGCCATGCCTGCTTTGGCTGGACTGCACCTACGAAATGGCGGCCAAAACCCGCCTTTCCGCCTCCCCCCCGCCCAGCGACCGCCTCTGCCTGTCAATCAGGCAGAGGTGATTGTAGCGGTCTGACGGCCTTCGGCCGCCTGGCATATGGCACACTATGGCGGCGCATGCGCAGTTCTGACCCGATCACACTGCTGCGATAAACTGCAGTGTGCGATCGGGTCTGAATGACCCCCCTTGCTAATTGCATTGTCAGCTCTCGGTTTAGTGCCTACTATTTGGCTTTGAGTGTTCTTAAAAACCAGACACTTCTAAATGATGCAGTCTCTAATTAGAGTAATGAATGAATCGCTGCAAGTGCACAAATGAGAAAGAATCAAGTAACGGCTAAATAGAGGAAACAAATGAAGCTTCATTTATCCAAAGTAAGATTAGTTGACCTTGAGCCATTCGATCGAAACACTTTCACAATCAGCTTAAAAATGTTTCCAGAGAAAAGTGTGTGTGATAGCTTCAGTACTGTTACGATTCCTGTACTCCAGACTGGAGAAGATCTTATGGCAGAGGTCAGAGTACTGGGAAGATATGCTGGTTGTGGGAGCAGGAAAGCCTAGTAACCCCTGGCGCCCTAACTCCGTTGTCTCGCCCGTGTTATCAGAAATCCCCTGCGAGACTATGGTTGCTTGAGCCCATGGCAGCCGCGTTCGAAGGGCGGATTATGTCTGCCCAACCCCGATGCCCCCTCAGGTCTTAATGGGAGACAAAGGGAAATCCGAGACAGGGTGATAACAAGGGGCCCTCTGACTAAGCAACCAGGCCAGGGGTTACAAGCTAACTTAACTAAATCAAAAGGTATGTGCGGACTAGCCGCCAGGGAAAAGGACAACCAAAGATCCACTGATCCGTTACTCCTATCCAGCACCGCTGGATACCAGAGTGGATCAGGGAGAGCGGAATCCTCCGCAAAAGCTCCAGGACACAAAAATACTAAATAATAAACAGTAAGCGGACAAGCCGCAACACACGGCTGCGCCGTGACTCACGAACACCACAGGATGTTAAAGGTGCTCAGTCAGACTCCAGGAAAAGATGACAAATCTCTGAGTACAGGACCACTGAGGACAGGAACAACCGGCTTGAGCAGGACTGGATACTTTCTGCAACTGACATAGGCAAACAGGAAGCTGCCGACACCGACTTTCAGAACTGGAGGACAGGCAGAATCCACTGGAACTCAGGGTAGGACACGGGATCAGACACAGGGACTGACACAGGAATCAACACAGGGACTGACACAGGAATCCACACAGGGACTGACAGGAACCAGCTCAAACTTAAAGCAGACTGCAAACCAAGGAATATCATCAGCATCTGCTAACTGCAGTGAGCCAGCATATATCAGAGAGGCCTAATTAATTATCTCTTGCAGCTGGCCTGCTGCACGACTAAGCTGACAAGATGCAATCAGCAGCCAGATGAGGCTGAACACATGGGAACAAGCTGCAATTGCACAGACTCACCAGCGGCAGCAGACAAGAGTAATCCAAAACAGAGCAATGGGAAATCCTGGCATGCAAGACAACTAAATAAACATAAAATAGGAATGAACCACTACCTGTGGTTCATAACAAGTACACTGGGGCACATTGCACATGGATTGCGTTTCACATTATTCAAAGCTCTTGTTAGCTGTGTCCCGTTTCATTTCCACTATTGTGACAGATGATAACCCTACCCAGAGGAGAAAGCTATTAGCCAGCCACACGCCTTCCTTGATGCTGTAGAAACATACAGAGGAAGAAATGATTCACTGAGAAAAGTGTTTTCTAATAGTGTGACTGGTTACCCACTGGGGCTGCATCGCAAGGCTAGCACAGACCGCATAGACACCAGTGGCGTGCGGTGAGGTCAGTGGCTGGTGAGGCACTACACCCATAATGTCCGCCGAATCCTGCCGATGACCCCTACCGCCGCCGAGCCAATGCCCGCTACTGCCCCTGCGCCGATGGCTTAAAAACTCCCCCACCATCAACTGACCCAGCCATCTGTCACTAATTTGCATCTCAGTCCGATGCCGCCAATGCCCGCTGCCTACCTGCTCATCAGACTTATGAAATATTGTACATTTTTATAGAAAAAAGAAAAAAAATTAGTGTTTGGAACTGGTAAAGGAGTGGGAGGAGGACATGAATGCAATTTTGTTGTCCAGGGCTTCCATTAGTCAAATTACGCCGCATAGTAGCGCCACTTACACAAATTACGCCAGGCAGAGCTCCCTTTTACACATTACGGTAGGTACAGCCTCCTATTATACATTACAGCAGGTAGAGCCAGTGGCAGAACTAGCGAGCGGTGGGCCCAGGTGCGACAAAATGCTTTGGACCCCCCCATCTCATCCAAGTCTACCCCCTCACCCCTGGAGAGGATCTGGTGAGGGGGACCTGCTCAGGGCCAGAAAAATGGATACCTAGCAACAGTGCCATAACTAGACATTTTAGCGCTGTGTGCAAGAAACGGCATCAGAGTCCCACCCCTCTATGCAAAACAGGGGCAGTGCGCGCCGCAGGCGCGTGCAAAATATATATGGGCGTGGCTTCATGGGGAAGGGGTGTGGCCATAAAATAATACCATTTCATATAATGGTGCACAGTAGTCTCTATTATTCAAATTACGCCGCACAGTAGCCCCACTACACCAGGTAGAGCCCCTTTTACACATTACGGCAGACAGTGTCCCCTTTTTACACATTACGGCAGACAGTGTCCCCTTTTTACACATTATGGTAGATAACGTCCACCTTTTTACACATTACGGCAGATAATGTCCACTTTTTACACATTACGGCAGACAGCGTCCCCTTTTTACACATTACAGCAGATAACGTCCACCTTTTTACGCATTACGGTGGACAGATTCCCCTTTTTTACACATTACGGCAGATAACGTCCACCTTTTTACACATTATGGCAGACAACGTCCACCTTTTTACACATTACGGCGGACAGCGTCCCCTTTTTACACATTACGGCAGATAATGTCCACCTTTTTACACATTACGGCAGACAACGTCCACCTTTTTACACATTACGGCGGACAGATTCCCCTTTTTTACACATTACGGCAGACAACGTCCCCCTTTTTACACATTACGGCAGACAGCGTCCCCTTTTTACACATTACGGCAGACAGCGTGCCCTTTTTTTTACACATTACGGCGGACAATGTCTCCCTTTTTACACATTATGGCGGACAGCGTCCCTTTTTACACATCACGGCAGACAGATTCCCCTTTTTTACACATTACGGCAGACAGCGTCCCCTTTTTACACATTACGGCAGACAGCGTGCCCTTTTTTTTACACATTACGGCGGACAACGTTCCCCTTTTTACACATTATGGCGGACAGCGTCCCTTTTTACACATCACGGCAGACAGATTCCCCTTTTTTACACATTACGGCAGACAGCGTCCCCTTTTTACACACTACGGCAGACAACGTCCCCCTTATTACACATTACGGCAGACAACATCCCCCTTTTTACACATTACGGCAGACAGCATCCCCCTTTTTACACATTACGGCAGACAGCATCCCCTTTTTTACACATTACGGCAGACAGCGTCCCCTTTTTACACATTACGGCAGACAGCGTCCCCTTTTTATACATTACGACGGACAGATTCCCCTTTTTACACAGCAGACAGCGTCCCCTTTTTTATACATTACGGCAGACAGCGTCCCCGTTTTAGACATTACGCCAGACAGCGTCCCCTTTGTACACATTACGACAGACAGCGTAGTGTAGTGTAGTGTCGTGCAGTGCAGTGTAGTGTAGTGTAGTGTGGGTGTAGTGTAGGTGTAGTGTCAGCCACTTACATGATTTCTTTTTCCGGCTGCAGGCTCCTGACCCGGCACTCCCTCAGTCTGTATATTGCACTGCAGGCCAAGGGGCGGGGGGGGGCGCAGGAGCGCAGCAGTCAGCACGGGGGTTCAGGAGAGGAGGCAGGCCATTGAGCACAGGGGGGACAGAGCGGGGGCCGAGGCTGAGAATACGGGGGCTATACAGCTGAGTTTGTGGGGGTTAAGGGAGGAGGGGGGCCGAGACAGCGCAGCACACAGCGGCTCCCACTGGTCCTGCAAGAGCGGATCGGGGACGTGAGGAGCGGCTGAAAGTAGTGTGGATATGCGGCCACTCGGAATGGGGGCACCTGACTCTGCCCATCCGTTCCAGCCCACCCGCTGCCGCTGTCCAATGATTGACAGGGGTGTGCCTTGATGTGAGCTCAAGGCACAGCCCCCTGTCAATGAGGCAGATCTGCTGTTGCCGCAGTTCATTTAATTTTCAATGGGCTTTTCCAGCCCGTGATTTGGCTCCGCCTTCTGCCCGCCCCCCTCTTCAGACACTTCACTGTTGTCACTGGGAGGCAGCAGTATCGCTGCCTCCTATAGAGATTTAGCTGCATTCTCAGGTTAAAAATTATAAAATAATACAAAGTATAATGTGTTATTATCTTTGTATTATTTTAATCATAGTGACAGGGGAGGCACTGCCTCCCCTGACTGCATGTCCCTGATAGACACTACATAGAAACGCTATGCGTAGGCACATGCATTTCATGTGAGGTTCACATGAAGTATGCACGTGATTGATATGTGCTCCACATGTTCACATGTGTGTACAAATGTGTCCAGATCTCAAGAGAAACCGATCTTTGCCATTCCATTGCAATAGCCCATTCATTTCAATGGCGTCTGTATGGCGGGCCTGGAAGCTGGATTGTGTGACTACAGGAGGGGGCATCACAGGGTGCATGGATGTAATCCATACTCACCCACGTTCCTCCCAGTGCCTCTGTATATAACCATGCCTCCCAACTATTGGGAGACAGAAAGATGGACTCCAGCGCGGCGTAGACGCTGCCGCCAGGGAAAAAAAGGGGGTGTGGCTTCAGAAAAGGGGCATGGCCTCGTGTAAAGCCGCAATCATGAGCCACGCCCCCATTTCCTTTCACTATGGGGGCATGGCCAAAAAAAACATATGTATAACACTGCGTCTGCTGTATAAAAATGTGTCTAAGACGTGGACACAAAAAACATTATATATGTGCAGCAAAGAAAGCACCTATCAGCTTCAGATGGGAATCTGCAATCAGCCAATGGGAAGCATTTAGGGCTGCCCTCATCATCATTAGTGTGTACTGTATTTGTACGTGCGCTTAGGACGCTGCAGATTATATGGCATGGGTCAGTGTATTTGCATCTCTGTGCCGGTCTTTATCTGTACACCATTGATTGAACACTTGTACTGTACTCTATGTTAGTCTGACCATCCTCTCCCCATCCCCAGGGGTGCACTTGGGGGGATAATTACAGTTGCCCTGATGCTCCTCCCACCTTCAGCTCTAATTAAGCCACAATTTCCTACTGCTGGCGGTAACATGGTCCACACGCTACCTATTGCCAGTGAGTTGCAGGTAATTCTCTCTGATGACAGGGAAGTAGGAGAGGGTAGACAGCCCCAGGAGATTTTTCTCCTCTGCTTGCAATTGAGGTAAGTTTATTTTATATGTTCTCCCATGTGTGTCTCACTCAGGCTTACTCAGATGGCCAATGGCTGCCCAACAGGGATCTGATGCTGCATCTTCAGGTGCAGCAGAGTATCATAGAAGCCAGCAGTGCAGGTTTATTTAGATACACACAAGTGACTTAGATATCTTGTGATAGTAGGCAATTGGCCCCTTTATAGAAGACAGTGTAACACAGTATATTAGCAGTACTTATCGGTATGGTATATGTGGTTGCGGTATGACAGCAGGGTATGGCTCCGTTGGTAAGGGATGGAGGACTGCACGTCCGTGCAGTCTGACTCCCGCTGTGAGAAGAATTCATCCGCCCGGCTTTCTCTTAAGCTCCTGCAGCGTGGTACATACAGCACATGTGGAACACTCTCTCCAGTCTCTTCATACACGCTGGACAGGACTGGTAAGATAAAGGAGCTCCGTGTCAGGCTCTGCCTCCCTAACACTGGCACTAGAGGGATGAACACTAGGAGCTGCATACATGAGACCCTATACACAAGGAGATAGGAACAGAGTGTACTATTATCCAACACTCCCCCTCGCTCAAAACTGTCTCCGGTCACATATAAAAGAACATGACATTTTATAAAAAAACACTTTTTCAATAAAGTCATACCTGTAACCCGAAAACATGGTTATGAAGCAAAACAGTAAGAATAAATCAACGTTAAACATATTCCAGTCCACACTCCTTCAAGAATGCATTTAACAGGTGTGATGATAGTCCTTTTGTCAACATGTCGGCAACATTTACTTCACTTGCAACATATTCCACACTGATGGACTTATTTTCCACTTGTTCGCGGATGAAGTGATGTCTTATATCAATATGCTTAGGACCTAATTCAGACCTGATCACTCGCTAGGGTTATTTTGCACTGCTGCAAGCAGATAGTCGCCGCCCAAAGGGGAGTGTATTTTCACTGTGCAAGTGTGCGAATGCATTTGCAGTCTGGCGGTACAAAAAAGTTTTGTGCAGTTTTTCAGTAGCCCACAACTTACTCAGCCTCTGCGATCACTTCAGCCTGTTCGAGGCCAGAATTGACGTCATACACCCGCCCTGCAAATGCTTGGACATGCCTGCATTTTTCCAAACACTCCCAGAAAACGGTCAGTTGACACCTACAAACGCCTTCTTCCTGTCAATCTCCTTGTGATCGACTGTGCAAACGTATTCTTTGTACAATCCATCGCTGGGCTACGATACGCTTTGTACCTGTACGACCGCCTGCGCATTGCGGTGCATACGCATGCGCAGTTCTGACCTGATCACAGCGCAGTGAAAAAACCTAGCGTGCGATCAGGTCTGAATGACCCCCTTAGACCGGTCATGATGCTTTGTGCTACAAGAAAGATCTATTGCTCCCTTGTTATCACACCCTATGTTGATGATCTCACTGTGATAAAGAAGACCTAACTCACATAAAGTCTCTTTTATCCATAGTGCTTCCTTTGACTTTTGTGTGAGCGCCATGATCTCCGCTTCTGTTGTGGAAAGAGCAACTGTGGGTTGTTTCCGACTTGCCCAGCTGACGGCTGCGCCCGCTAATGCAAACAAGTGTACAGTATAGGAACATTGATCGTCCTCATATGACCCCAAGTCGGCATCACAGAATACTTTCAAGCTGGTGTCTTTTGACTTTGTAAATCTCAACTTTAGCGAACTTGTACCTTTGAGGTACCTTTAGATTCTCTTTAATGCAATACAGTGTTGTCTCCCAGGATCGATTGCAAACCGGCATGCCCGCGTCACTGCATGTGCGATGTCAGGACGTGTCCAAATACTTGCGTACATCAAACTACCAACAGCATTTCGATAATGGATTTCTTGCATCTCTTCTATCTCCCCCTGACTGCTTGGTGACATGGCCTTTACACTTTTTGCATCTATCATTCCATATTTGGAAAGTATTGCCCCAATGTATGTTTGTTGGTCAATTGTGACAGTTCCTTCTTGCAGGTTTTGTACAATTTTCATGCCTAATAAGTGATTTGCAGGGCCTAGATCTTTTAACTTGAATCTTTGTCATCAAGCTGGTGCTTCACATCAATGATGTGATTTTCTTGACCTGCCAGAAGTAAATGATCCACATACATAGCTATGATGAACAATTTGTCTTCTATAGTCTTATGGTATAGGCAGTGATCAGTCTCTGACCTAACAAAGTGGGTCATTCCGAGTTGATCGTACGCTAGCTATTTTTTGCAGCGCTGCGATCAGGTCAAAAGTCAGCAAAACTGCGCATGCATATGCCACGCCATGCGCAGGTGCATCTTACAGGTACAAAGAGTATCAGTGCTGGGCGATGGATTTAATGAAGAATCCATTCGCACAGCTGATCGCAAGGTGATTGACAGAAAGAGGGCGTTTATGGGTGTCAACTGATCGTTTTCTGGGAGTGTTTGGAAAAACGCAGGCGTGTCCAGGCGTTTTCAGGGCGGGTGTCTGATGTGAATTCCGGGACCAAAAAGACTGAAGTGATCGCAGCAGCTGAGTAAGTCCAGAGCAACTCAGAAACTGCAAAAAACTTTTTTGTATCACTCGGCTGCAAAAGCGTTCGCACACTTGCAAAGCGAAAATACACTCCCACATAGGCGGCGACTATCTGATCACAGCCCTGCAAAAAATAGCTAGCGAGCGATCAACTCGAAATGACCCCCAAAGTTAATTTCTAGTACAGATGAGCGGGTTCGGTTCGTTGAGATCCAAACCCCCCAGAACTTCACGTGGTTTACACGGGTCCGAGGCAGCCTCGGTTCTTGCCGCCTAACATGCAAAACCCGAACGGGGGAAAACGTCATCATCCCGCTGTCAGATTCTTGCGAGATTTGGATTCCATATAAAGAGCCGCACGCCACCGCCATTTTCACTCGTGCATTGTCGAGATAGCGAGAGTACGTGACTACGTTCTCTGCCTGAATAGCCCAATATCCGCTAAATCTCAGCTCAATATCTGTGCTCAGTATCAGTGCTATATTGTGGTGACCAGTATATATATTGTAGTATAGTACAGTAGTCCATTGCTGTATTTTGCTGCTCTGTGTCAGTTCTATTATCCAGAACAGTGCTCAGTATCTGTGCTCATTATTATCACTGCTGCATTGTGGTGACCACTGACCAGTATATAGTAGTATAGTACAGTAGTCCATTGCTGTATTTTGCTGCTCCGTGTCAGTTCTATTATCCAGAACAGTGCTCAGTATCTGTGCTCATTATTATCATTGCTGCATTGTGGTGACCACTGACCAGTATATAGTAGTACAGTACAGTAGTCCATTGCTGTATTTTGCTGCCCCGTGTCAGTTCTATTATCCAGAACAGTGCTCAGTATCTGTGCTCATTATTATCATTGCTGCATTGTGGTGACCACTGACCAGTATATAGTAGTACAGTACAGTAGTCCATTGCTGTATTTTGCTGCTCCGTGTCAGTTCTATTATCCAGAACAGTGCTCCGTATCTGTGCTCATTATTATCATTGCTGCATTGTGGTGACCACTGAGCAGTAAATAGTAGTACAGTACAGTAGTCCATTGCTGTATTTTGCTGCTCCGTGTCAGTTCTATTATCCTGAACAGTGCTCAGTATCTGTGCTCATTATCATCATTGCTGCATTGTGGTGACCACTGACCAGTATATAGTAGTACAGTACAGTAGTACAGTGCTGTATTTTGCTGCCTAGTGTCAGTTCTATTATCCTGAACAGTGCTTAGTATCTGTGCTCATTATTATCATTGCTGCATTGTGGTGACCACCGACCATTATATAGTAGTACAGTACAGTAGTCCATTGCTGTATTTTGCTGCTCCGTGTCAGTTCTATTATCCAGAACAGTGCTCAGTATCTGTGCTCATAATTATTATTGCTGCATTGTGGTGACCACTGAGCAGTAAACAGTAGTACAGTACAGTAGTCCATTGCTGTATTTTGCTGCCACGTGTCAGTTCTATTATCCTGAACAGTGCTTAGTATCTGTGCTCATTATTATCATTGCTGCATTGTGGTGACCACTGACCAGTATATAGTAGTACAGTACAGTAGTCCATTGCTGTATTTTACTGCTCCGTGTCAGTTCTATTATCCAGAACAGTGCTCAGTATCTGTGCTCATTATTATCATTGCTGCATTGTGGTGACCACTGACCAGTATATAGTAGTACAGTACAGTAGTCCATTGCTGTATTTTGCTGCCCCGTGTCAGTTCTATTATCCAGAACAGTGCTCAGTATCTGTGCTCATTATTATCATTGCTGCATTGTGGTGACCACTGACCAGTATATAGTAGTATAGTACAGTAGTCCATTGCTGTATTTTGCTGCCCAGTGTCAGTTCTATTATCCTGAACAGTGCTCAGTATCTGTGCTCATTATCATCATTGCTGCATTGTGATGCCCACTGACCAGTACATAGTAGTACAGTACAGTAGTCCATTGCTGTATTTTACTGCTCCGTGTCAGTTCTATTATCCTGAACAGTGCTCAGTATCTGTGCTCATTATCATCATTGCTGCATTGTGGTGACCACTGACCAGTATATCGTAGTACAGTACAGTAGTCCATTGCTGTATTTTACTGCTCTGTGTCAGTTCTATTATCCTGAACAGTGCTCAGTATTTGTGCTCATTATCATCATTGCTGCATTGTGGTGACCACTGACCAGTATATATATAGTAGTGCAGTACAGTAGTACAGTACTGTATTTTGCTGCCCAGTGTCAGTTCTATTATCCTGAACAGTGCTTAGAATCTGTGCTCATTATTATCACTGCTGCATTGTGGTGACCACTGACCAGTATATAGTAGTACAGTACAGTAGTCCATTGCTGTATTTTTCTGCCCCGTGTCAGTTCTATTATCCTGAACACTGCTCAATATCTGTGCTCAGTGTCAGTGCTGCATTGTGGTGACTAAAAGTCCAGTGTCTTGTGCTGCATCTTGCTGCTGTAGGGTGCTGTGGTAGTGTCCTGTCACTGTGCATAGGTCATCATCATTCCAGTCACAGTGGTATTTGGTATCTATCTAGTGGTATCTATTTCCAGACATTGCTGCGGTCTAATTCCAGATATATTACTGGCATATAATTCCACACATTAAAAAATGGAGAACAAAAATGTGGAGGGTAAAATAGGAAAGATCAAGATCCACTTCCACCTAGTGCTGAAGCTGCTGCCACTAGTCATGGCAGAGATGAAGAAATGCCATCAATGTCGTCAGGGCCGGTTCAGGGGCTTTTTGCGCACCGGGCGGCAATAGGGCATGGCTTCATACAGGGGGTGTGGTCAGTTACGCCCCCTGTACTGTAGTAGTGCCGCTGAAAGGATGTGCGGTGCGCGATGATGTCATTGCGCACCGCACAGCAAAGGTCCTCACCACGAAGGAAAACTAGACGCTAAGCGTCTAGTTCCCTTCGTGGAGAGGACCTTTGCTGTGCGGTGCGCGATGACGTCAACGCGCACCGCACATCATTACAGTAAAGGTCCTCTCCACGAAGGGAAACTAGACTCATAGCTTCTAGTTTCCCTTCACAGCGGGCAGCCGACGAAGGGAAACTAGACGAGTAGCGTCTAGTTTCCCTTCACAGCGGGCAGCGGCAGCGGCAACGGGGGGCACAGCAGCAGCGGATCTTGCCATGGTGTGGCGCCCTCCGGATGGCGCCGGCGTCCTCCGGAAGGCGGTGCCCCAGGCAAAAGTCCTGCTTGCCCGTGGCAAGATCCGCTACTGAATGTCGTCTGCTAAGGCCAATGCCCAATGTCATAGTAGAGAGCATGTAAAATAAAAAAATAAAATCTCAGTAAAATGACCCAAAAATCTAAATTAAAAGCGTCTGAAGAGAAGCGTAAACTTGCCAATATGCCATTTACAACACGAAGTGGCAAGGAACGGCTGAGGCCCTGGCTGTTAGGAATATTTGTGGTTGTTTTGCCTTGCATTACCTCATTCCTGCCTCTAGGGGTCTCAACTGTTGCCTCAGGTCTGAATGGCAGTTGCACACTGCCTCTGCAGGGTAATTACCTGATTGTGTGCACCTGGAGCCCAACACCCTGCTGCTATTTAACTCCAGCTCACAGGCACCTAGTTGCAGATCATTGCGGTTCCGTATGAAGTGAGACTGGGCTCTCTCCAGTAACCCTGTCCAGATTCTGCCTTATTTGCTTCTTGGAGACTTCCCTGCAGTTTGCTAAAACGCATGTGCCTTGCTTCTGGACTTCTTACCCTGCCGGTTCAACATCTACATTTCTGGACTATTATTTGCAGTTTGTTTCCATTCCTGCCTGATCACTTCATTTTTGGGTATGTTATTTTTCCCCTGCTTGATTTAAACCCGGATTTCTTCATGTTTATTTTGCATCTATGTTTAACCTGAAATATTCCATTTATCGTGTTTTGTTCCATGTAATCAAGCATCCAGTTTATATTTATTTTTACCACCACTTTTTTCCACAATAAACTTTACTTAATTTTCACCTGGCTTCAGCTGACATCTTTCCAAGCACGCACACACAGAGAACTCTAGAAATCGTTACAGAATGATCTGCCAAAATAAACGTGTGCAGGAGTTTTGTTTTGATTCAGCTGAATCTCATACAATGGCTTCACTTCAGAAAGGTTCCCTGCCTCTCAAGTTTTTGCCGTTTTTGAGTTCTGCATTGCTGGTGGATTTCAGAGAGAAACTGGAGGGTATTCAAATCCTATCTTCAGAGATACTGTCTGCTCTGCCTGAAGATTCAGTAAGATTACCTGCTCCCTTTAAGGAGACGCAGGAAAAAAGGGGAAAAGATCAGTCTGGTGCTCTCAATTCTGGCTGCTGTTTTTCTAGCGTAAGCAAAGGCAAGTTTTGGAGTTTTCCACGACCCAGTCTCTCTGAGGAAGAAAGGAGACATAGAAGGGATAAGAAGCTCTGTTTTTATTGCGGCAGGTCGGGACATTTTATTCAGTTATGTCCTGCTCGCAAACATAAAAAGAGCTTTCCTCATTCTGCCATAGTGCCAAATTCTGCTCAGTTATGCCACTGTGGTGCTCAAATTTCGAAAGGAGGGGTGTCCGGCCCAGCGACCCCAGGAGGGGTGTCCGGCCCAGCGACCCCAGGAGGGGTGTCCGGCCCAGCGACCCCAGGAGGGGTGTCCGGCCCAGCGACCCCAGGAGGGGTGTCCGGCCCAGCGACCCCAGGAGGGGTGTCCGGCCCAGCGACCCCAGGAGGGGTGTCCGGCCCTGCGACCCCAGGAGGGGTGTCGGTCCCTGCTGCCCTTGCCTTCGGGCATGAGGTCCCTGCTGCCCTTGCCTTCGGGCATGAGGTCCCTGCTGCCCTTGCCTTCGGGCATGAGGTCCCTGCTGCCCTTGCCTTCGGGCATGAGGTCCCTGCTGCCCTTGCCTTCGGGCATGAGGTCCCTGCTGCCCTTGCCTTCGGGCATGAGGTCCCTGCTGCCCTTGCCTCACGGCATGAGGTCCCTGCTGCCCTTGCCTTCGGGCATGAGGTCCCTGCTGCCCTTGCCTTCGGGCATGAGGTCCCTGCTGCCCTTGCCTTCGGGCATGAGGTCCCTGCTGCCCTTGCCTTCGGGCATGAGGTCCCTGCTGCCCTTGCCTTCGGGCATGAGGTCCCTGCTGCCCTTGCCTTCGGGCATGAGGTCCCTGCTGCCCTTGCCTCACGGCATGAGGTCCCTGCTGCCCTTGCCTCACGGCATGAGGTCCCTGCTGCCCTTGCCTCACGGCATGAGGTCCCCGCTGCCCTTGCCTCTCGGCATGAGGTCCCCGCTGCCCTTGCCTCACGGCATGAGGTCCCCGCTGCCCTTGCCTCACGGCATGAGGTCCCCGCTGCCCTTGCCTCACGGCATGAGGTCCCCGTTGCCCTTGCCTCACGGCATGAGGTCCCCGTTGCCCTTGCCTCACGGCATGAGGTCCCCGTTGCCCTTGCCTCACGGCATGAGGTCCCCGTTGCCCTTGCCTCACGGCATGAGGTCCCCGTTGCCCTTGCCTCACGGCATGAGGTCCCCGTTGCCCTTGCCTCACGGCATGAGGTCCGAGAGGTGCCCGCCTTGCCAGAGGTCCGAGAGGTGCCCGCCTTGCCAGAGGTCCACGCCTTGCCAGAGGTCCGAGAGGTGTCCACCTTGCCAGAGGTCCGGCCAAGACCTGTCCAGCCCCAGGAGGGGGTTCTGCCTGTCCAGCCCCAGGAGGGGGTTCTGCCTGTCCAGCCCCAGGAGGGGGTTCTGCCTGTCCAGCCCCAGAAGGGGGTTCTGCCTGCCCAGCCCCAGGAGGGGGATCTGCCTGCCCAGCCCCAGGAGGGGGTTCCGCCTGTCCAGCCCCAGGAGGGGGTTCCGCCTGTCCAACACCAGATAGAGGTGCCTGCCATGCCCGAGATCCAAGATTTGCCCGAGGATCTGCCTTACTTTTATGGAAATATCTCTCACTGTTTAGCTCTCTTCAGATATTATCTGAGTTTTGATGACTTGTCCCCTATTGATATCATTGCTAACGTATGTATGAGATTCAGAGGGAGGGCCTTGAAGTGGGTAAATGGTCTTATAGATAAGGGAGATCCAGTGTTACAAGATTTGCCCGGTTTCCTCAAGGCTGTGACCGAAAGATTCTGTCCATCAACTGTCCTCACTCTCCTAGATGAGTCTATAAAGGTGTGCCCGTCTGAGAACCTGCCTTTGCAGTCTGGGGAGCACCCTCAGTTTTTCAGATGTGGGCAGGTATCTCTAGGTGTTCACGCAGATTGCTCGGCAAGTTTAGCATCTTCAAATTTACCTTCCGTTCTTGATTCCATCAAGGAAAATAAGAAGTCAGTTCTACCGCTGGGTTGTGGCTCCGACTCTGAGAGTGAGCTTCTGTATGATCCTAGACTTGTTATTGATGGACCTGTATTGCCAAGTAGTGTCTTTGTGACACCTTCTAGTAAGTCTAGGCAACCCAAAAAGAAAGGAGGAAAAAAGAAGAGAAGATGAACTTTGAGGCGTCTGGAATCCGCCTGTTTAAAGGGGGGGATAATGTTAGGAATATTTGTTTGTTTTGCCTTGCATTACCTCATTCCTGCCTCTAGGGGTCTCACTTGTTGCCTCAGGTCTGAATGGCAGTTGCACACTGCCTCTGCAGGGTAATTACCTGATTGTGTGCACCTGGAGCCCAACACCCTGCTGCTATTTAACTCCAGCTCACAGGCACCTAGTTGCAGATCATTGCGGTTCCGTATGAAGTGAGACTGGGCTCTCTCCAGTAACCCTGTCCAGATTCTGCCTTATTTGCTTCTTGGAGACTTCCCTGCAGTTTGCTAAAACGCATGTGCCTTGCTTCTGGACTTCTTACCCTGCCGGTTCAACATCTACATTTCTGGACTATTATTTGCAGTTTGTTTCCATTCCTGCCTGATCACTTCATTTTTGGGTATGTTATTTTTCCCCTGCTTGATTTAAACCCGGATTTCTTCATGTTTATTTTGCATCTATGTTTAACCTGAAATATTCCATTTATCGTGTTTTGTTCCATGTAATCAAGCATCCAGTTTATATTTATTTTTACCACCACTTTTTTCCACAATAAACTTTACTTAATTTTCACCTGGCTTCAGCTGACATCTTTCCAAGCACGCACACACAGAGAACTCTAGAAATCGTTACACTGGCCTATGTTCATGGCTAGTGGTTCAGCTTCACATGAGGATGGAAGCACTCATCCTCCCGCTAGAAAAATGAAAAGAGTTAAGCTGGCAAAAGCCCAGCAAAGAACTGTGCATTCTTCTAAATCACAAATCCCCAAGGAGAGTCCAATTGTGTCGGTTGTTATGCCTGACCTTCCCAACACTGGACGGGAAGAGGTGGCTCCTACCACCATTTGCACGCCCCCTGCAAGTGTTGGAAGGAGCACCCACAGTCCAGTCCCTGATAGTCAAAATGAAGATGTCACTGTTGAAGTACTCCAGGAAGAGGATATGGGTGTTGCTGGCGCTGAGGAGGAAATTGACAAGGAGGATTCTGATGGAGGGTTGGTTTGTTTAAGTCAGGCACCCGGGGAGACACCTGTTGTCCGTGGGATAAATAAGGCCATTGACATGCCTGGTCAAAATACAAAAAAAAAATCACCTCTTCGGTGTGGAATTATTTCAACAGAAATGCGGACAGCTGGTGTCAAGCCATGTGTTGCCTTTGTCAAGCTGTAATAAGTAGGGGTAAGGACATTAACCACCTAGGAACATCCTCCCTTATACGTCATCTGGACCGCATTCATCAGAAGTCATTGACAAGTTCAAAAACTTTGGGTGACAGCGGAAGCAGTCCACTGACAACTAAATCCCTTCTTCCTCTTGTACCCAAGCTCCTGCAAACCACCCCACCAACTCCCTCAGTGTCAATTTCCTCCTTAGACAGGAACGCCAATAGTCCTGCAGGCCATGTCACTGGCAAGACTGACGAGTTCTCTCCTGCCTGGGATTCCTCCAATGGATCCTTGAGTGTAATTCCTACTGCTGCTGGCGCTGCTGTTGTTGCTGCTGGGAGTCGATCGTCATCCCAGAGGGGAAGTCGGAAGACCACTTGTACTACTTCCAGTAAGCAATTGACTGTCCAACAGTCCTTTTCGAGGAAGATTAAATATCACAGCAGTCATCCTGTTGCAAAGCGGATAACTCAGGCCTTGACAACTGTGTTGGTGTTAGATGTGTGTCCGGTATCTGCCGTTAGTTCACAGGGACTTAGAGAATTGCTTGAGGTAGTGTGTCCCCGGTTCCAAATCCCATCTAGGTTCCACTTCTCTAGGCAGGCGATACCGAGAATGTACACAGACATCAGAAAAAGGCTCACCAGTGTCCTAAAAAAAGCAGTTGTACCCACTGTCCACTTAACCACAGACATGTGGACAAGTGTAGCAGGGCAGACTGAGGACTATATGACTGTGACAGCCCACTGGGTATCTGTATTGTCTCCCAGTAGCAGCACCAGTAGCAGCATCTCGCAAACGCCAACTCGTTCCTAGGCATGCTACGCTTTGTATCACCGCTTTCTATAAGAGGCACACAGCTGACAACCTCTTACGGAAACTGAGGAACATCATTGCAGATTGGCTTACCCCAATTGGACTCTCCTGGGGATTTGTGACATCGGACAACGTCACCAATATTGTGCGTGCATTACCTGTGGGCAAATTCCAGCACGTCCCATGTTTTGCACATACAATGAATTTAGTGGTGTAGAATTTTTTAAAAAATGACAGGGGCGTGCAAGAGATGCTGTCGGTAGCTTGAAGAATTGCGAGCCACTTTCGGCAATCAGCCACCGCGTGACGAAGACTGGAGCACCAGCAAACACTCCTGAACATGCTCTGCCATCAGCTGAAGCAAGAGGTGGTAACGAGGTGGAATTCAACCATCTATATGCTTCAGAGGATGGAGGAGCAGCAAAAGGCCATTTAAGCCTATACATCTGCCAATGATATAGGCAAAGGAGGGGGGATGCACCTGACTTAAGCGCAGTGGACAATGATTTCAACGTTGTGCAAGGTTCTGCAACCCTTTGAACTTGCCACATGTGAAGTCAGTTCAGACACTGCCAGCTTGAGTCAGGTCATTCCCCTCATCAGGCTTTTGCAGAAGCAGCTGGAGAGATTGAAGGAGGAGCTAAAACGGAGAGATTCCGCTAGGCATGTGGGACTTGTGGATGAAGCCCTTCATTCGCTTAACCAGGATTCTGTTGAAATCAGAGCACTACATTTTGGCCACCGTGCTCGACCCTAGGTTTAAAGCCGTGTATCTCTCTTTCTGGCAGACACAAGTCTGCAGATGTTCAAAGACCTGCTGGTGAGACAATTGTCAAGTCAAGTGGAACGTGACCCGCCAACAGCTCCTCCTTCATTTTCTCCCGCCACTGGAGCTGCCAGGAAAAGGATCAAATTTCCAAATCCACCCGCTGGTGGTGATGTAGGGCAGTCAGGAGCGATAGCTGACATCTGGTCCGGACTGAAGGACCTGACAACGATTACTGACATGTCGTCTACTGTCACTGCATATGATTCTGTCACCATTGAAAGAATGGTGGAGGATTATATGAGTGACAGCATCCAAGTAGGCATGTCAGACAGTCCGTACGTATACTGGCAGGAAAAAGAGACAATTTGGAGGCCCTTACACAAACTGGCTTTATTTTACCTAAGTTGCCCCCCCTCCAGTGTGTACTCTGAAAGAGTGTTTAGTGCAGCCTGTAACCTTGTCAGCGATCGGCGTACGAGGTTACTTCCAGAAAATCTGGAGAAGATGATGTTCATCAAAATGAATTATAATCAATTCCTCCGTGGAGACATTTACCAGCAATTGCCTCCACAAAGTACACAGGGACCTGTGATGGTGGATTCCAGGGGGGACGAATTAATACTCTGTGAGGAGTGGGATGTACACAGTGAAAGGGGTGAGGAATCGGATGATGAGGAGGAGGTAGACATCTGGCATCTGTAGAGCCATTTTGTGAAATGAGAGATTGATTGCTTCTTTTTTGGTGGGGGCCCAAACCAACCAGTCATTTCAGCCACAGTCATGTGGCAGACTCTGTGGCTGAAATGATGGGTTTGTTAAAGTGTGCATGTCCTGTTTATAGAACACAAGGACAATTCCATCTTGCACCTATTTTTTTTTATTTATTTATCTTTGCATCATGTGATGTTTGGGGCCATTTTTTTAAGTGCCTTTCTGTCTGACACTGCAGTGCCACTCCTAGATGGGCCAGGTGTTTGTGCCGCCCACTTGGGTTGCTTAGCTTAGTCATCCAGCGACCTCGGTGCAAATTTTAGAACTAAAAATAATATTGTGGGGTGTGAGGTGTTCAGAATAGACTGGAAATTAGTGGAAATTATGGTTATTAAGGTTAATAATACTATAGGATCAAAATGACCCCCATATTCTATGATTTAAGCTGTTTTTGAGGTTTTTTTTTTAAAAAACCACCCGAATCCAAAACACACCCGAATCCAACAAAAATTCTTAAGGGAGGTTTTGCCAAAACACGTCCGAATCCAAAACATGGCCGCGGAACCAAATCCAAAACCAAAACACAAAACCCGAAAAATGTCCGGTGCACATCTCTAATTTCTAGTAACACTGCATCCAACTTCCCATACCAACAATGACCACTTTGCTTGAGGCCATATAGTGACTTCTTTAAGAGACAAACTTTTCCTGTTTGGAATATATTCACATCATCATGTTCAGGTGGTTCCATATAAATTTCCTCAACTATCTCTCCATTTAGGAATGCAGATTCAAAGTGTAGCTGGTATAACAGTAGATCATGTAGTGTAGCAATAGCAATTACTATCCTTAAGATGCTGTACCTTTGCGACTAGTGAATAAATCTCTCTGTATTCGATCCCAGCCTTCTGGGTTGGGTATATCCCTTGGCAACAAGGCGAGCTTTGTAACGAGCTATTGTCCTGTCTGAATTAAACTTCCTGCAGAAGACCCACTTGTTCTTGATTGTTTTACGGTTACTTGCCCTATCAGCTATAGTTCATGTACTGTTATCATCCAGTGCTGACAGTTCTGTATCAGTTGCTGATTTAGACTCTGTCCAATCACTGCTTGACTTTGGGGGTCATTCCGAGTTGATCGCACGTAGCAACTTTTTGCTGCTCGTGGGGGAGTGTATTTTAGCATAGCAGGGCTGCGATCGCTTGTGCAGCCCTGCTATGCTAAAAAAGTTTCCTGCAAAACAAGACCAGTGTCAGACTTACTTACCCTGTGCGATGGATCCAGCGACGAAGGTCCCGTAATTGACGTCAGACATCCGCCCTCCAAACGCCTGGACAAGCCTGAGTTCACCTCACCACGCCTGGAAAATGGTCATTTGACGCCCCGGAACGCCTCCCGCCTGTCAATCTCCTTGTGATTGCTGCAGCGATCACTTTTTTCACTGGCGGCGTCTCTGCCTGGCGACAGACGTCGCCGAGCAACGCCGTTCATGTGTAATGTGACCACCGCGCATGCGCAGTTCCGAGCTGTTCGCACCGCTGCGACAAACTGCAGCATGTGAACACGAATGACCCCCTTTGCTTCTTGTATGTTACTTTGGGGGTAATTCAGACCTGATCGTAGCAGCAAATTTGTTAGCAGTTGGGCAAAACCATGTGCACTGCAGGGGGGACAGATATAACATGTGCAGAGAGAGTTAGATTTGGGTGAGGTGTGTTCAAACTGAAATCTAAATTGCAGTGTAGAAATAAAGCAGCCAGTATTTACTCTGCACAGAAACAAAATAACCCACCCAAATCTAACTCTCTCTGCACATGTTACATCTGCCCCCCCCCCCCTCCCCCTGAAGCGCACATGGGCCCTCATTCCGAGTTGTTCGCTCGTTAATTTTTTTCGCATCGCAGCGATTTTCCGCTACCTGCGCAATGTTCGCACTGCGGCTGCGCCAAGTAAATTTCCTAAGAAGTTAGGTATTTTACTCACGGCATTACGAGGTTTTTTCTTCGTTCTGGTGATCGGAGTGTGATTGACAGGAAGTGGGTGTTTCTGGGCGGAAACTGGCCGTTTTATGGGTGTGTGTGAAAAAACGCTGCCGTTTCTTGGAAAAACGCGGGAGTGGCTGGAGAAACGGGGGAGTTTCTGGGCGAACGCTGGGTGTGTTTGTGACGTCAAACCAGGAACGACAAGCACTGAACTGATTGCACTGGAAGAGTAAGTCTCGAGCTACTCAGAAACTGCACAGAGAAATCTTTTCGCAATATTGCGAATCTTTCGTTCGCAATTTTGCTAAGCTAAGATTCACTCCCAGAGGGCGGCGGCTTAGCGTGTGCACTGCTGCGAAAAGCGGCTAGCGAGCGAACAACTCGGAATGAGGGCCAAGGTTTTGCCGAACTGCTAACAAATTTGCTGCTATGATCAGGTCTGAATTACCCCCCTGTATTTCTTGGCTGGAACACCTGTGTTGCTCCTCATGGAACTCCTATTCCCTGATTGGTTGTCTACTTTGACATTCTCTGTTTCAGACACGCTTTCTGCTGCCTGTACATCTAGTAATACTATCTCTTCTTGCTCCGCTGCCCCAGTCAGTGGTGCTGTGTCATAGAATATCACATCTCTGGATATAAGAAGACATTTGTTTGTAACATTCCAAAGTCTGTAACGTTTGCTTTCGACGCAGTATTTGAGCATTATATATTCTATGGATTTTAGATGTAACTTTCTCCTTTTCTCCTTTGGTATATGTGCAAAAGCTTTGCTCCCGAAGACATAAAGATGACTGACACTTGGCTTTTTTCTGGACCACGCCTCCAGTGGCATTTTACCTTTAACAGCTACTGTAGGTACACAATTCTTTAGGTATACTGCAGTAGACACTGCTTCTGCCCAAAACTTCTTTTCCAGGCCAGTGTCACTCACTTAACATAGTCCGTGCTTTTTCATCAATTGTGCAGTTTGCCCGCTCACTCACGCCATTCTGTTCCAGTGTGTAGGCAATTGTTAGCTGATGCTTTATGCTATATTTCCTAAGGAATGCGGCTAAGACTTTGTTATCATACTCTCCACCATTGTCTGATCTCAGGACCTTTAGTTTCAGCCCTGTCTGAGTCTCCACCAGGATTTTGTATTCCACAATTTTGCTAATGACTTCACTCTTTTCTTTAAGGAAGTACACATGGGTCATTCTTGTGGCGTCATCAATGAGGGTCATGAAATACCTGTAGCCACTGATTGATTATTCTTCCATTGGACCACATACGTCTGTGTGCACTAGAGCTAGTGGTGTCTCTACTCTACTAACTGACTTTGGCAATGGGCTGCGAGTTTGCTTGCCTTTTATGCAACTATCACACATGGGTCTTTCAGCATTGCTCATGGTGATCCTGGTTACCATTCCACCTAGCAGTTTCTGGACGTTGTCATATCCTAGATTACCCAAACGTTTGTGCCACAGCTCCATTGATTGGTTTGCATCTGTAGCGATCATTGCAGTACACTCCTCAGTGTCCAGGACATATACTGTAGTTGGTTGCACCGAGTTGCTGAAGCAATAACAGTCCCTCTTTTATTTTGCACCATACACTTGCCCTTCTCAAATTGGACGCTGTAACTGTTCTTCTCTAGGATGCTGATAGCAATGAGATTATTTCCCAAATCTGGCATGAACAACACATCTTGGATATCTGTAACAACTGTGTCTCCTCCAATTCTTAAACGCACTGTGATTGTCCCAGCTTGTGATGCAGTAAGGATTTTATTTCCAATCCCTGTTACTGTAGTGGGAACACACAGTGTTAAAGAATTGAACCAATGCTTATTACAACTGAAATGACTAGTGGGCCCCGAGTCCATGTACCAGCAATCCTTCCTGTTACTATCTGCTACATTTAGTGCTGACTCATTTGGATTATCACGCTGCTTCTGCGCACCACTGGAATTTCTCATCCTACATTCTGAAGCTTTATGTCCTATCTTGTGACATACAAAACACTTGAACTTGTGCATTTTAGACTTTGTGCCCTTTGTGATCAAGGCAGAAACCTCAGCTATGGTCTCGACAGGAATATATTCTTGGAACTGTAGTAGCTCTTACAATCTCTGCTGTCAGCTTAGTATCATTTCACTCTAAAGCGACCATTAAAAAATAAAATTTGGGCATCAGGTTTTGTAAGATTGCCATTGCCACTTCCTCCTCATCCACCTGTGCCACCACAGATACCAACTGCTGAGCTATCGACAATATTTTATCAATGTAATTGTTCATGTCTTTGCAGGCAGTTAATTTTGTTCCATATAGCATGCGTCTCAAACTTATCCTTCTCATCAGACCTCTGTCTTCATACGCACTTTCCAGTGCTGTCCACATGTCCTTGGCTGATACTTTCCCATTGATTATTGAATTGACATGCTGCTCCACAGCTAAACCTATCGTCCCAATAGCTTTGTCTACATCATCTGGGTTAGGACCTACTCATGGGTCTATTATGACCTTCCATAACTTTTCTCGCTTTAGCTGCATCTCCATGGCAAACTTCCATGTAGTGTAGTTTTCTGAACCTTTCAGCTTAGAAAAGTTCATACTGTGCCCTGTGTTATACATCTTCTTAGTGCTTCTGTAAAATGTCACTTTAAGTTTATCTGTGTATTCTTTTATTCTGTGCTATCACTCAAACATGTAGGGGTTAAGCTTCAAGCATGCAGGTCTGGGCCCATAACCTGTTGGCACAGTATAGTGGTGCCTGATGTAGTTACGTTAGTCCACACACTTAGGAGGACATATACTAAGCAGTGATAAAAGTGGAGAAGTGAGCCAGTAGAGAAGTTGCCCATGGCAACCAATCAACATTGAGGTAACATTTTGCATACTATAAATGTATACAGAGCAGCTGATTGGTTGCCATGGGACACTTCTCTACTGCTTACTTCTCCACTTTTATCACTGCTTAGTACATGTCCCTATTAAAGAGTTAACAGCATGCAGGTTTAGTGACTTAGATATATTGTGATAGTAGGCAACTGGCTCCTGACTCCCGCTGTGAGAAGAATGCACTGCCCAGCATTCTCTTAAGCTCCGGCAGCGTGGTACATACAGCACACCTGAAACACTCTCTCCAGTCTCTTCATACGTGCTGGACAGGACTAGTAAGATGGAGGAGCTCTGTCAGGCTCCGCCTCCCTAAGACACTGGCACTAGAGGCATGAACACTAGGGGCTGCGTGCATGAGACCCTATACACAAGGAGACAGGTACAGAGCGTATCATTGTCCAACATAACCATCATTGCGCACCTGTGTACAAAGACACAGCAGCTTAATTAATAGTGCCATCTCTGAATCATGCCTTTTGTTGCAAAGGATCACAGTGATAAAAAATTGGGTGTGGATTATTGGGTTGACCATACTTAGGTCGACAGTCAACAGGTCAACCCCATAAGGTTGAGATGTAAGAGGTCGGCAGAGTTTAAAAGGTTAACGGGGTCAACGGGTCGATATGTAAAAGGTATACACCTGAAAAGGTCGACAAGTACAAACGGTCAACAGAGTCAAAAGTTCAACATGGAAATGGTCCACGCAGAAATGGTCAACACAACCTTTGGTTTTTTGGGTACCATTTTAAACCATGTGACCCCAATTACTGTACCGCATCGCCATGATCCGGGCAAGGTGAATTGCTCTGCTGCCGCTGCGCCTAGCACAGGTTACTCTTCCCAATCATAGTCCACGTGAATGGTGAAAGATGAAAGAGTGGAATAAAATTACATTTAAAAAACTTGTGTTGACTAGAGATGAGTGGGTTCGGTTCTCAGAGAACCGAACCGTACCGAACTTCACCATTCGAGTCCGGTTCAGAGCCAGGCTTGGGTTTTCCCGTCTGACTCGGAAACCAGAACGAGGCAAAACGTCATCATCCCGCTGTCAGATTCTCGTGTGGTTTGGAATCCATATAAGGAGCCGTGTGACCCCGCCATTTTCACTCCGGCATTGGAGAGTGTAGAGAGAGGACGTGTCTCCGTCCTCAGTGTCCCCAGTGTCCTCTGTGGTAGTGTCTTGTGCTGTATTTATCCAGTCACAGTGTTTGTGTCCTCTTGCTGCCATATGTCCATTGCTGCTGTGTTGTGCTGCACAAGTTCAGTGTGGTGTTTTGTGCTGCATCAGTCCAGTGGTAGTGTCCTGTGCATCAGCCATCAGTCATTCCAGTGACCAGACAGTCACAGTGTTTGTGTCCTCTTGCTGCCATATGTCCATTGCTGCTGTGTTGGGCTGCATCAGTTCAGTGTTGCTGTGTTGTGCTGCATCAGACCAGTGGTAGTGTCCTGGCCATCAGTCATTCCAGTGACCAGGCAGTCACAGTGGTATACGCTGCTGCTATATGTCCACTGCTGCCTTATTATAATAATAATAATAACAACAACAACAACAAGGGGGAGATGTACTAAGCCTGAAAAGTGATAAATATCACTGTGATAAAGCACCAGCCAATCGGCTCCTAACCGCCATGTTACAGGCTGTGTTTGAAAAATGACAGTTAGGAGCCGATTGGCTGGTGCTTTATCACATTTTCAGGCTTAGTACATCTGGCCCCAAGTCCCTTACAGTGTTGCTGTGTTGTGCTGCATCAGACCAGTGGTAGTGTCCTGGCCATCAGCCATCGTCATTCCTGTGCCGCATATTGTGTTATATAACTCCCAAAAAATAATGGAGAACAAAAATTTGGAGGATAAAATAGGGAAAGATCAAGAACCACTTCCTCCTAGTGCTGAAGCTGCTGCCACTAGTCATGACATAGACAATGAAATGGAATCAACGTCGTCTGCCAAGGCCGATGCCCAATGTGATAGTAGAGGGCATGTAAAATCCAAAAAGCCAAAGTTCAGTAAAAAGAGCCAAAAAAAGAAATTTAAATGGTCTGAGGAGAAACGTAAACTTGCCAATATGCCATTTACCACACAGAGTGGCAAGGAACGGCTGAGGCCCTGGCCTATGTTCATGACTAGTGGTTCAGCTTCACATGAGGATGGAAGCCCTCATAACTGAGGCCTTGACATTTATGTTGGTTTTAGACGTGCGTCCGGTATCCACTATTAGGTGGTCATTTCGAGTTGTTAGCTCGCTAGCAGTTTTTAGCAGCCGTGCAAACGCTATGCCGCCTCCCACTGGGAGTGTATTTTAGCTTAGCAGAAGTGTGAACGAAAGGATCGCAGAGCGGTGACAAAATAATTTTGTGCAGTTTCAGAGTAGCTTCAGACCTACTCAGCGCTTGCGATCACTTCAGACTATTCAGTTCCTGTTTTAACATCACGAACACGCCCTTCGTTCGCCCAACCACGCCTGCGTTTTTCCTGTCACGCCTGCGTTTTTTCAAACACTCCCTGAAAACGGTCAGTTGACACCCAGAAACGCCCACTTCCTGTCAATCACTCTGCGGCCAGCAGTGCGACAGAAAATCTTCTCTAGACCTTGTGTGAAACTACATTGTTCGTTGTAATAGTACGACGCGCGTACACATTGCGCCGCATACGCATGCGCAGAAGTGCCATTTTTTTGCTTGATCTCTGCGCAGCGAATGAAAGCAGATAGCGATCAACTCGGAATGACCCCCTTAGTGCAGTGGGATTTAGACAATTAATGGAGGTGTTGGGGGTAATTCTGAGTTGATCGCAGCAGGAACTTTGCTAGCATTTGGGCAAAACCATGTGCACTGCAGCACTAGCGAACGCAGGGGGGGTTTCTTCTAAGTACCCAGAAACCCCCACTGACAGGCCGATTTTCTTCTTAATAGCTGCCTGCGGTCCCCGATCTAAACCTTCCCCTCGCGGCATAATTCCGCGAGCATTGGTTATGGGTGATGAGGAGCGGCTAATATGACAGGAATCTATGTGAATCATGTCATTCTTTGCCCCGCCCCCACACAGATCCGCGAATAGCGGGATCGTGAGGGGGCGGAGCCTAATACTGCAGCGTGCCTGGTCCCCGTTCACATTACCTCACGATGTGCTGCATCTGCTCTCAAATCCAAAGTAAGTTTGTTTTTAATAATCTACACCCACAGGCTCGTGGGCACTTGTGCATCAACATCATATTCATATTGCTGTATGGAGCTCCACTATATATATATATATATATATATATAGACACACACATATATTTATATATACATATACTGCATATATGCAAATATCCGGCACTGGTACTGAAGTACAAGAAGTCATTTGCCTCCAGGGGATAGCTGTCCCGACATATACATGCAGAATGGCGGCACCCGGAGACTCCATAATGCAAAAGAAGTGTTCTAATATTTTTAAAATAAATTTTGGGGAAAAAAGCACTTCATTTGCATTATTGAGAGTCTCCAAGTGCCGTCATTCTGTATAATTGATTCTGGCACTGTGGCAGCTGGCAGCTGTAATACACTAAAGTAGTGCTGGCTATTTGTATATATATATATATATATATATATATATATATATATATAGGTATAGGCGCCACTTATGGACTATTGATGAACAGGACACAGAGACGTCCTGCTGCAGATTTCCGGTTTCGGTATTTATTAACCTTCATCTCTGTGACGTCTCTGTGTCCGGTCATCAAGAGTCCGTGAGTATCGCCTATACCAACATATTTATCTGAATTCCATTTGGTAAGCTCCCGGTAAGATGTTAACTTTTTATCTCTGAGTGCGAGTTCACTTTGTTCTACATACATATATATATATATTATATACACAGAGTCACACACACACACACACACACACACACACACACATATATATATATATATATATGTCACAGGGAAGGGGGGGCGTGCCGCACGACGTATGGGGGCATGCCGCAGGTCCGGGGTCATGGACTTGCGGCACCCCCCCATTTCCATGGAGACCATGGAACTAGAGAGCCGGAGGCCTTCCCGGCTCTCTGAGTGACCAATTCGGCCCACCTTCCCATCGGCCCTTCTGGCATGCGCCAGAAGTGCCAGATGGCCAGTCCGGCCATGCATACAGATGTAGCCACTCTTCATCTAGGTGCATTCGCCCATCGTTCACCGTGACACACACATATATATATATATATATATATGGAAACCCCCCTCAACAAATCCTGCGTTTGCCCCTGTGCAGGGGAGGCAGATATAACATGTGCAGAGAGAGTTAGATTTGGGTGGGGTGTGTTCAATCTGCAATTTAAATTGCAGTGTAAAATAAACTATTTAATAAACTAATATTTACCCTGCACAGAAACAAAATAACCCACCCAAATCTAACTCTCTCTGCACATGTTATATCTGTCCCCCCTGCAGTGCACATGGTTTTGCCCAACTGCTAACAAAGTTCCTGCTGCGATCAACTCAGAATTACCCCCATTGTGTCCCCGGTACCAAATCCCATCTAGATTCCACTTCACTATGCAGGTGATACCGAGATTTTGCCATTTAATTCCAGTGATTTGGACGTATAATTCCAGTGATTTGGAAGTATAATTCCAGTGATTTTGCAGTATTATTACAGTGGCAACTCCAGAACGCTAACAAAAGTATGTGCGGCTCAGCCGCCAAGACAAGTAACAACAAAAGGAAATGCTGCCCACACGCCTATACGACACCGTCATATACCAGTGAGGACAACCAGAGCAGAGACCTCCGCAGAAAACACCAAAGGAAAATAACAGACAGATACGGCCAAGGTCGTAAAGTGCGGCAAAGCCGCTACTCACAACACCGGAGCTAATACAGGCAGGTGAATGGGAACCCCGAGGCCGCAGACACAGGCTCACAGGAATGGAAAGCTGGAAGGATTCCAGCAACAGGCTTCTGGACACCAGGACTCAGGACTACAGGATCAAAGGTTGACAGAATCACTGGGTTTCAGGACAGGAACGCTCCAGGGCAGAAAGTAGCTCACAAGAAGCTCCAGACTCTGACAGAACCGAGTACACAGGATTCCAGTATCAGACAGGGCCAGGACACAGATGCAATACTGGACAAGACACTAATCAGGAACATCCAGGTATAAGAACAAACGTCTATCACCAGCTCAGAACTGCAGAGCTAGCTAGGTAATAAGGGAACACGCCCCAATCAGGATGGCTGGAAGCCAGGCACAAGATAATGACCAAAACAGCTGCAGGTGAGAGTAACACAGACAAGAGCCAGATTGCAGTACAGAGACTCACCACATAATGTTCAACTATCAGACAGGTGAGGCTAAACACATAGAAATAGGCTGCAATTACACCGACTCACCACCGGCGGCCAACAAGAGCCTTCTAAACAAATACAATGGAACTCCTGGCATGCAAACAGAACTACAATACATGAAATTAATAAAAAGAATGCAAACAGGAATGAACCACTGCTTGTGGTTCATAACAGTAGCTCCTCCTTAAGGGTGGACTCCGGACACCCCATGAAACCCAAGGGGAACAGAAACAGAAGTATAACATAAAATACATAACCAAAATGCAAAACAGGAATGAGCCACTGCCGTGGCTCATAACACATTGCACCTCTTTTTCTTATTTCCATGATGTTCTGTTTGGGGCCTTTTTTATATCTGCCCTCCTGTCTGCCACTGCAGTGCCACTCCTAGATGGGCCAATTATTTGTGTCGCTTGGCTTAGTCATACAACTACCTCATTGCACCTCTTGTACATCTTTGCATCATGTGCTGTTTGGGGCCTAGTTTATTAAGTGCCATCCTGTCTGACACTGCAGTGCCACTCCTAGATGGGCCAGGTGTTTGTGCCACACACTTGTGTCGCTTAGCTTAGTCATACAGCCACCTCGGTGCAACTTTTAGGCCTAAAAACAATATTGTGAGGTGTGAGGTTGTTATGCACACCAGTGCCTGCAGGAATGTACTGGTGTCAGAACTGTTATGCACTCCAGTGCCTGCAGGAATGTACTGGTGTTTGAACTGTTATGCACACCAGTGCCTGCAGGAATGTACTGGTGTCTGAACGGATAGGTATGCAAAGCAAATGAACTCACAGACAGACACAGAAGGTGATAGGGTAACAAAATACACACAAAGTGAACAGAGAAGCCCAGAGGCTAAGGAACTGGGTGTCTCCCTAGTATTAGTAATGCTCAGATGGGAAAAGCAAGATGTTGTGTTTTAATACGTAGAGAACCCGAAATGCTGTTGCTAAGGGCAACAGCAAAACCCTAAAGGGTTACCAACGGGTGTGGCAGTAAACTCCTTGATCAGAGATGGAATGATAGACACAAGGAGAGTCTCCACAATCCTAATTCTCACTTGCAGTGCACAGGTTCAGCTTACTGCCACTAAACTGACACCTGACACCTTGCACAGTGAGACAGGATTTAGGCAGGCAAGTCTTAGAATACAGCCGCAAACTTGCTAAGTTCACAGAGTAGTAAAAGAACCCCAGCAAGCTAAACAACTGACTGCAGTCTTACTGCTAGGTCTGGATTGGCAGAGTGTAGTACCAAATCCCCAGGCCTATTTGCAGTAAGCAACAACAAATACAAAGCTACACAGTACTGGCTAACTTTCAGGAACTGACTAACCAACAAAGATTCAGCAGCATCTGCTTAACCTGAGAAGAGGCCTTATAAAGCAGGTGCTGTCCACGCCCCACTCAGACCTCACAGACTGTGGGCACAAAAACCAGCACCGGATCCCCTGCCGTGCACAGAGCCTGTAACCACTGCACAGCAAAAGACCCGAACCGGAGTATCAGCTGCGCTCAGGTTACTCCGCTAGCACTTGTCTCCCGGTTGCCATGACGACGTGGCAGCACAGGGCAGGAGACCCTAACAGTACCCCCCCTCTGACGAGGGGTCAAAGAACCCCTACCACCGGGTTTATCGGGGAACTGCGAGAAGAAAGAGCGTATCAGTCTGGGGGCATGAAGATCACAACTGCGCACCCACGACCGCTCCTCCGGGCCATACCCCTTCCAGTGCACCAAAAATGACAGCCGACCCCGAACCATCTTGGAGTCAAGAATCCTTTCAACAACAAACTCCCTCTGGCCACGTATCAGAAGAGGGGAAGGTCTTCCACTGGAAGAAGGATTACTAATCGCCCGTTTTAAAAGGGAACAATGAAATGTTTTATTGATACCCAAAGAACGGGGCAGATCTAACTGAAATGCCACCGGATTGATAACCCTGGTGATCTTATAAGGGCCGATGAACCGGGGGCCTAACTTATGAGATGGCTGTCTCAACTTCAAATTCTTGGTAGACAACCAGACGAAGTCTCCTAATTTGAAGCTGCAGGGTCTTTTCCGCTTATCAAAAACCCTTTTGGTCACTAATGACACAGACACAAGGGCTTTCTTCACTTTCCGCCAAATACCTCTAAGGACCGAAACCACAGAGGAACCACCAGGCGTGGAGTCCAGGGGGTCAAAAGAATTGGCCTTAGGATGATGCCCATACACACAAAGGAAGGGAGAGATCCCTGTAGCAGAGTGAGCCGCGTTGTTATAGGCAAACTCCGCCATGGACAGATGAGCAACCCAGTCAGTCTGACACTTGGAGACATAACACCTGAGGAACTGCTCCAAGGACTGGTTCACCCTTTCAGTCTGCCCATTAGACTGCGGATGGTAGCCTGACGACAAGCTGACAGAAATCTGGAGATCGGAACAAAATGCCCTCCAGAATTTGGCCACAAACTGGGATCCGCGGTCAGAGACCACATCAAGTGGCAACCCGTGGAGACGCACAACATGCAGCATAAATAATTCAGACAGGCGTCTGGCCGATGGCAGCCCAACCAGTGGAATGAAGTGCGCCATCTTCGAAAACCTGTCAACGACAACCCAGATGGCTGTCATCCCTGAGGATTTGGGCAAGTCCACCACAAAATCCATTGAAATGTGGGTCCATGGCTTAGATGGGATAGAGAGTGGATGTAATGGGCCAACAGGAACCCCTCTAGGTGTCTTATTTCGGGCACAGATGTCACATGCCCGAACCCACTGATCCACATCCTTAGCCACCGAGGGCCACCACACCGCCCTAGATAGCAACTCCCGAGTTCTGGCAATACCCGGGTGACCTGCCGACTTCTTGGCATGGAATTCCAGGAACACTCGCTGTCTTAACCTAGGAGGCACAAACAAAAGACCTACCGGAAGGTCTGGAGGAGCCTGCTCCTGTGCTCTAAGGACTAATGATAAGAGGTCCTGGGTAATGCCCACTTTAATACATGATGGGGACACAATGGGCAACGGCTCCTCGGTGGTCTCCTGGATTGGAGCAAAACTCCGCGAGAGCGCATCAGCCTTGATGTTTTTTGACCCAGGGCGATATGTTATCAAAAAATTAAAGCGAGCAAAAAACAAAGCCCATCGTGCCTGCCTGGCATTGAGACGCTTCGCTGACTCTAAATATGCCAGATTCTTATGGTCGGTGAGAATTGAGACCACAAACTTAGCCCCCTCAAGCCAGTGTCTCCACTCCTCGAGTGCATCCTTAATAGCCAACAATTCCCGGTTACCCACGTCATAATTCATCTCGGCAGGCGAAAATTTACGGGAAAAGTAAGCACAGGGATGAAGGCGATTATCAGACACTCCCATCTGAGAAAGCACTGCCCCAATACCCATCTCAGAGGCATCCACCTCCACCACAAAAGGACGCTCTGGATCTGGGTGTCGCAGCACCTTGGCCGATACAAATGCCCTTTTGAGACGGGCAAAAGCCGCTTTAGCCTCACAAGACCAGTGAGCAACATCCGCCCCTTTCTTAGTGAGTGCCACCAAAGGCGCCACTATAGACGAAAATCCAGCGATAAATCGTCTATAAAAATTCGCAAAGCCCAGGAAACGCTGAAGCGCCTTCAAACTAGTGGGCTGCACCCAATCCAGGACTGCCTGTACCTTGGAACCCTCCATTTGGAAACCTTCTGGGGAGATAATATATCCTAGAAATGCGATTTGCTGAACTTCAAATTCGCACTTCTCCAGCTTCGCCCCAAGCCGGTGGTCTCTGAGTTTCTGGAGGACTAAGCGTACATGCTTCCGATGTTCCTCCAGGGAATGGGAGAAGATTAGGATGTCATCTAAGTACACAACTAAGAATCTATCCAAATATTCCCTGAGCACATCATTCATGAAATCCTGGAAGACGGCCGGGGCATTATAGAGCCCAAAAGGCATCACCAAATATTCATAATGCCCTGAGTGGGTATTAAAGGCAGTCTTCCATTCATCCCCCTCTCTTATTCGGATTAGATTGTACGCACCGCGTAGGTCAATCTTAGAAAAAATGGTGGCAGTACGAAGCTGCTCAAACAAGACCGAAATGAGAGGCAGTGGGTATGAATTTTTAATCGTGATACGGTTCAATTCCCTGAAGTCGATGCAGGGTCGCAACGAACCATCCTTTTTACCCACGAAGAAGAACCCCGACCCAACTGGAGACTGTGAAGGTCTGATAAATCCCTTAGCCAAGTTCTCCTGAATGTACTCTGCCATAGCCTGAGTCTCAGGACGTGACAGGGAGTACAACCTGCTCTTGGGAAGCTTAGCATTTGGCAACAAATCAATGGCACAGTCATAGGGGCGATGGGGAGGTAGTACCTCTGCAACATTTTTGGAGAACACGTCCGCAAAATCTGCATAACACCCTGGCAATCCTGGCAAACTTAGCTGCAAGAGCCTGACTGGAAGGCTCAAGCAACTCCTGAAACAATCAGTACCCCAACTAAAAATCTCCCCAGAGACCCAGTCAAATTGAGGATTGTGGGCCCTTAACCAGGGTAACCCCAACACCAATGGGGCAAAAGTACAGACAGTCACATAAAAGGACAATTTTTCAGAGTGTGTGGCTCCAATAAACAAAGAAATCTGGCTAGTGCAAGAGGTAATTTTACCTTGGGATAATGGTTCCCCGTTTAACCCACAAATCTCAATTTCCGATGCCAAGGGTACTAAGGGAACAGAGTGTTTCAGGGCGAATTGGCGGTCCATAAAAACCCCGTCAGCCCCACTGTCCACAAAGGCCTCAGTCTTGACAGTTTGACCGAGGATCTTCAAGGTCACCGGAATGATAAAAGTCTTCTTGGGAAATTCTGACTTCTGGCCTGACAGGATATTTCCCATCACCCTCAGGCCCTGAAGTTTTCCGGCTTTTCTGGGCATGATACTACCACATGACCTTTATTCCCACAGTACAAACACAACCCCTGCTGTCTCCTCCGCGTCTTCTCACGCGAGGAGAGGCGGGTAGCCCCAATCTGCATAGGCTCCTCGGAAAATTCCTCAGAGTCTGAGGTTCCCTTGGGAAAGAAGGAAACATCAGTCTCCCTTTCAAGCCTACGCTCTCTCAGCCGTCTATCCACTCGGATGGATAACTGCATGAGCTGATCCAAGCTATCAGGCAAGGGATATTGTACCAGTTGGTCCTTTATCTGGTTAGAAAGACCTCTTCGGTACTGGTGTCTCAGGGCTGGGTCATTCCACTGGATATCATGGGCCAACCTCCGAAACTCCGTACAGTAAACCTCAACTGGCCTTCGCCCTTGCTTAAGGATCGAAATCTGAGCCTCGGCTGAGGCCGTCTTGTCAGGGTCATCATACAACATGCCCAGTGCCGTAAAAAAAGCATCAACACTTTTAAGCGACGGACAGTCAGGCTGCAACCCATATGCCCAGACCTGTGGGTCTCCTTGTAGCAAGGAAATCACTATGCCCACCCGCTGAATCTCCGACCCAGAAGACTGAGGCCTAAGCCGGAAGTATAGCTTGCAGCTCTCCTTGAAACAAAAGAACTGCGAGCGATCTCCAGAAAAACGATCCGGGAGATTTACTTTCGGCTCCTTAACCCCTGAAGGTGCTGCTGCTGCGGGAGCTCCGCCAGCGGCCTGGGAGGTGTGCATTTTAATGGACAAATCATTAAATTGTCGAGTCAGGACCTGCACCTGATCGACCACCTGTTGCAACGTATTTTGAGGGGTATGCTCCATATTCCCACAAAATTTCAACAGGAGTATTAGGCTGCTGAATATGTTATGCACACCAGTGCCTGCAGGAATGTACTGGTGTCAGAACTGTTATGCACTCCAGTGCCTGCAGGAATGTACTGGTGTTTGAACTGTTATGCACACCAGTGCCTGTAGGAATGTACTGGTGTCTGAACGAATAGGTATGCAAAGCAAATGAACTCACAGACAGACACAGAAGGTGATAGGGTAACAAAATACACACAAAGTGAACAGAGAAGCCCAGAGGCTAAGGAACTGGGTGTCTCCCTAGTATTAGTAATGCTCAGATGGGAAAAGCAAGATGTTGTGTTTTAATACGTAGAGAACCCGAAATGCTGTTGCTAAGGGCAACAGCAAAACCCTAAAGGGTTACCAACGGGTGTGGCAGTAAACTCCTTGGTCAGAGATGGAATGATAGACACAAGGAGAGTCTCCACAATCCTAATTCTCACTTGCAGTGCACAGGTTCAGCTTACTGCCACTAAACTGACACCTGAACACCTTGCACAGTGAGACAGGATTTAGGCAGGCAAGTCTTAGAATACAGCCGCAAACTTGCTAATTTCACAGAGTAGTAAAAGAACCCCAGCAAGCTAAACGACTGACTCCAGTCTTACTGCTAGGTCTGGATTGGCAGAGTGTAGTACCAAATCCCCAGGCCTATTTGCAGTAAGCAACAACAAATACAAAGCTACACAGTACTGGCTAACTTTCAGGAACTGACTAACCAACAAAGATTCAGCAGCATCTGCTTAACCTGAGAAGAGGCCTTATAAAGCAGGTGCTGTCCACGCCCCACTCAGACCTCACAGACTGTGGGCACAAAAACCAGCACCGGATCCCCTGCCGTGCACAGAGCCTGTAACCACTGCACAGCAAAAGACCCGAACCGGAGTATCAGCTGCGCTCAGGTTACTCCGCTAGCACTTGTCTCCCGGTTGCCATGACGACGTGGCAGCACAGGGCAGGAGACCCTAACAGAGGTGTTCAGAATAGACTGTAAATGAGTGGAAATTAATGTTATTGAGGTTAATAATACCGTAGGAGCAAAATTACCCCCAAATTCTGTGATTTTAGCCATTTTCATGTTTTTTAAAAAAATCATTCAGATCCAAAACCAAAACCAGAAAACGAAAGGATGGTTTTGGCAAAACCAAGCCGAAACCAAAACACGAAAGTGGAATTAGAACCAAAACCCAAACACAAAAAGTGCCAGCCGCACATTTCTATAGTGTTGACCACTGTCATGTCGACCATTTGAACATTTCGACCTTTTGTACTTGTCAAGCTAATGCATGTCGACCTTATGAGGTCGAGTTATTGACTGTCGACCTGCCATTCGGATACCAAAATATTTATTTATTACCATTTATTTATTCAGTGCCGACACATTCCATTGTACCCAGCAACAAAACAGCAATAAAACAAGACTGGATATTAACAGACATAATTCTCAGTTAGTTATATATATATGCATCATCTTTCAGAACTGTTTATGTGAATTTGATTATTATTATTATTATTATTATTATTATTATTTTTTTTTTTTTTTTTTCATGTGATCACCTTTTTTCTTCCTTATCATCAAGTACTGTCAGCTGGAGGGGTCAATGAGATAGCTACATGATCATTGCGTATCCTTGCGTCAGCAATCTAGAACCCACAAGAGATACTCCTCTGAAAAGATACCCACCTATATTTGTGCCGCACTTGTGTGTACATGCTCCTTACTCAACTTACGCTTGCCCGCCCTGCTCATACTCCGTCCTGCTCATCTCCCGTCTTCCAGACGTTATGCATGAATGACTATGGCAGAGGTTCCCAAACTGTGTGCCGTGGCTCCCTGGGGTGCCTCGGGACACTTGCAGGGGTGCCCTGGGTTGGTGGACCAGGACCAATTCAAATTATTCATGGTCAATAAAATAAGCAAAACCAGTGCTGGTGGCTGCCAGTCATAAAATATGTGGCCAAACAGAAGCAAATCTTGTCCCTCACCACAATACTGACCCTAAGGATGACATATAAACGCGATCAACTTAATGTAATATTTATTTCTAAATTTCTCAATAAGAACTTTTTGGCCTAGGGGTGCCGTGAAGAAAATTCTGATATTCTAGGGCGCCGTGATTCAAAGAAGTTTGGAAACCACTGGACTATGGTAAGCATACTGTACATGGGTCCAGCATGATTTTCCGAAGGACAGGATGCAGGTGGTCAGTCATGAGAATCCCGACAGCCCCCTGTAAACTAACCTAATCCTCCACTGCCCCCTTCCATAACCCTCCCCGGTGGTGCCTAACCCTAATCCTCCCTGTTGGTGCCTAACCCTAACCCTCCATTGTGGGTGCCTAAACCTAACCATCCCTGGTGGTGCCTAACCCTAACCCTCCCGGGTGGTGTCTAACCCTAACCTCCCATTCTATGTGCCTAACCCTCCCTCCCCAGTCCCTAACCCTAACCTTCCCTCCCAGGTCCCTAACCTTCCTGACGCTGCACCCTAACCCCCCTTCTACTGCCTAAACCTAACTCCCCACCACCACGGCTGGATGCCAGTGCGTCCCACTGTCAGGACGAACGGGATGCCGGCTATCGCTATTGAGACGCCAGTATCCCGTGCGACGTCGGTAAATAAATTACGGCGTCCTACGGTGTTCTGCAACCCCGGGAAAAAGTCAGCTGCAGCAGTTTGCACCCCGTCCTCTCCTCGTCTGGTCAGTCTGCCACTAGTCATCTCTATCAGCCTGAACATCTTTACAGCTCTCCATTTGTGCACTTCAGAATTCCAAAATCTGGTAGGATGCCACCCTCATAAATCTTGGACGTCAAATGGATGTATATCATCTTATTATGTGATGGAGAAATTTTAGCAGCGGATTATTTCCTATTAATTAAAGAAATACATTTTTTCCTCTTGTTTGAGTGATATTTACTACACGCCAGCAGTGGTAAAATTTCACTGCCAATCTCTCAGTACTAATGAGATAATTATATGTACATATTGCACTAGATGTTTTTTTTCTTTCTTTACATGTATCATCATTGGAACTATAATCTATATCATCATTGGCAACAAAATTTACTGTGAAGATGTTGGGACACAAATAAAGTTTCTGTTTTTGAGATAAGTAGAAATTTCTTGTATTTACTATTTAGATCAAGTAGGGGAGCGCAGGAGAGAGGATATCCAAAAATTCCTTTATTTAGATTACATTTGCATCCAACTCTGAGAGATCAGAACCTCACACACTGGGAGCATTATCACATCTTGGAGAGAGATAAAGTGGAGAAAGATAAAGTACCAACCAATCACCTTACTGTCATTTGTCTAGTACAATGGGGGTAATTCCGAGTTGTTCGCTCGCAAGCTGCTTTTAGCAGCTTTGCACACGCTAAGCCGCCGCCTACTGGGAGTGAATCTTAGCTTATCAAAATTGCGAACGAAAGATTCGCAATATTGCGATAAGACATCTCTGTGCAGTTTCTGAGTAACTCGAGACTTACTCGGCATCTGCGATCAGTTCAGTGCTTGTCGTTCCTGGTTTGACGTCACAAACACACCCAGCGTTCGCCCAGACACTCCTCCCTTTCTCCAGCCACTCCCGCGTTTTTCCCAGAAACGGTAGCGTTTTTTCGCACACACCCATAAAACGTCCAGTTTCCGCCCAGAAACATCCACTTCCTGTCAATCACATTACGATCACCAGAACGAAGAAAAAACCGTGAGTAAAATTCCTAACTGCATAGCAAATTTACTTGGCGCAATCGCAGTGCGGACATTGCGCATGCGCACTAGGCGGAAAATCGCTGCGATGCGAAGAAATTTACCGAGCGAACAACTCGGAATGACCCCCAATATGCAAAGAAATAGTGACTGAGCACTCCCTACTGGCTCGGCTATGTAAACAGCTGCAGGTCCCTGTGGAGCTGACCCAATATATATCCCTACTCAAAATACTGGGATCTCTGCTATATGCTGATAATGTGTGTTGGTCCCTGTTGGTGTTTATATAACTCTGAATGCGCATCTAAGGTTATAGCAAAATTACTTTATTATTTATAGTCACAATGCAACAATTTAAAAAACTGTGATTCAAGGTAATATATATATTCATTCCATTAAAATCAATCAATTACAATCAATCATATGACACCTTAAATGAGAGTCCTGCCCGTAAATTGCAGTGACTTCGATGCAAGTTCAATCGTGTAATGCTAATCACAAGCAAGTGGGTAAATAGAGTTGTAATGTATGTATTATTTCTGCGTCATGGCTGACATTTACTAAGCAGTGATAAGAGTGGAGAAGTTGCCCCATCAACCAATCAGCTGCTCTCTATAATTTTATAGCATGAAAATTATAGATGTTACTTCAGTGCTGATTGGTTGTCATGGGCAACTTCTCCACCGGCTCACTTCTCCGCTCTTATCACTGCTTAGTAAATGTCCTCCTAAAATACTAACCAGATGCGGCTATAATAAGACACAGACACTGAATTAAGAAATAGGTCCAAAATTTAGGGAATCACTAGCTGTAGCGAGGCATTAAAGTTGCACCATATTGCGCAAAAAGGACAGGAGACTGAGTACACATCTGCAGTTTGCATGGGGCCTCACAAAATGAAACAGAGTGGGCTTCTTACTCAATATGCTAATCAAAGCGAGAGAGAGAGAGAGAGCGGGAGAGAGAGAGAGAGGGAGAAAGAGATAGAGAAAGAAAGAAAGAAAGAAAGAAAGAAAGAAAGAAAGAAAGAAAGAAAGAAAGAAAGAAAGAAAGAAAAAGACAGAGAGAGAGAGAGAAAGAAAGAAAGAGAGAGACAGGGAGAAAGAGGCAGAGAAAGATAGAGAGAGAAAGAAAGAGAGAAAGAAAGAAAAAGAGAGAGAGGGAGAAAGAGAGCAAGAGAGAGAGTGAGAGACAGAGAGAGAGAGAGAAAGAGAGAGAGAGAAAGAGGGAGAGAAAGAGAGAGACAGAAAGAAAGAAAGAAAGAAAGAAAGAAAGAAAGAAAGAAAGAAAGAAAGAAAGAAAGAAAGAAAGAAAGAAAGAGAGCAAGATAAAGAGAGAGTGAGAGACAGAGAGAAAGAGAGGGAGAAAGAGAGAGAGAAATAGAGAGCGAGAGAGAAAGAGAGAGAGAGAGAGAGAGAGAGAGAAATGTTGGTTAATTAGGTTCTGAAGTTACAGATTAGGAACACATTGTAAATCCAGGCTTCAAACGGGTGTCACTCTCCTTTGGAACCCATCTTTACGGGTCAAATCAAGTTCTATATTGCAATTGCCTAATTATCTGCCCTGAATATATGGAGGCAGGTGTTCTATGAAGATACGTGATAAAGCTATTTCAGCATACAGGACTTAAATAGCAAAGACTTAAATGTAATTACAATTTCCTAAGAGGTGAAGAAAATATACATTTACATTACTTGTAATCAAAACTGCACAGAAAGAAATATATATAAAAAAAAAGAGAAATTGACCTTAATGTAATTTAATCAGTTGAATTATGCTGTATTCACCATAATTAAAGGTAGCACAAGGTAATTATACAGAGCCTCAGATACAGTCGGCATTGCACGTGATCACACAGTAATTCACTGTTACTGAGAACGCTCTATTAAAGTGCTGTACGGTTCACATATTCCCTGTGGATTTTGGCATCTTTTTCTTTATTTTTTCACTAAACAATCCCAGCAAATGCACTGACAGATTTATTTTAAAATGAGGTGTCAGAACCATCTGCGGTGAAAACCATCATTTTAAATAGAGCTGTTTCAAAGTCACTGAATTAAGAAATACAATACAATACAGTGCTGCCACCGTACAGATGGGGTACAATTAAGAATAAGACGACTGATTGCAATTTGACTTGTGAATTGTTTCCCTGCATTAAACTGAGTTTTATTTTCTTCACCTAGTACCTCAGGAAATCAGTGACCCTGACATGAATGAGTGATTGCTACATGCAGAGGCCAATCTGATGCTCAGTTTAAAAGAATGATGTGTTCAGCATGCATGACCTCTCAGGTGTAAGTGGAAAAAAGAACAACAGCAATGGAGCAGGGCTCACTGCCACCCATGAACCCGTCACTTCACATGATGGGACGAGGCCATAGCTCTTTAGAAAAAAAGTTTATGTGTGGCACCGAGGGCGTGTTGGTATTAGAACCAGTGTGCGACAATGGGAGAGGCGACGTTAACCCTCAGTGCATGTGCTTTGCTGGGCAGTCAGTCCTATATCTCCTTACCCCAAGTATTGTGCCTCTGTCAGCAATGGGGTGGGGGCTTCAGAACCCTTCTAACAGGCCTGCACCCCCCCCCCCCCCTTGGTGCCACAGCTTGCTACAAAGACCACAAAATAACACGCTGCAACTTCTAAAAAAAATTGGCATAATATTTTATGGCTGTCACACAGGGGTATTTCGGCATGGTAGACCTTAGAGAAGAACTTGGTTTTGAGAGCCCGTTTCAAGTTGTAGAGAGAGGTGGAACATCTGATAGGTGGAGGTAGATAATTTAGAGATGAGTAGCAGCACAGGTGAAATCTTGAAGGTGGTGGCAGGATGACGTAATCATTTCGGAAGAGAGGTGGAAGCTGGCTCAGAGCGAAGTGGGTGGATGAGAGTGTGAAGTGAGATGAGGTTAGTAATGGTGGAGTGAGATGAGGTTAGTGGTAATGGTATAGTGAGATGAGGTTATTAATGGTGGAGTGAGATGAGGTTAGTGATGGTGAAGTCAGATGAGGTTAGTGATGGTGAAGTGAGATGAGGTTAGTGATGGTGGAGTGAGATGAGATTAGTGATGGTGGAGTGAGATGAGTGTAGTGATGGTGGAGTGAGATGAGGTTAGTAATGGTCGAGTGAGATGAGGTTAGTATTGGTGGAGTGAGATGAGGTTATTAATGGTGGAGTGAGATGAAGTTAGTAATGGTGGAGTAAGATGAGGTTAGTAATGGTGGAGTGAGATGAGGTTAGTGATGGAGTGAGATGAGGTTAGTAATGATGGAGTAAGATGAGGTTAGTGATGGTGGAGTGAGATGAGGTTAGTGATGGAGTGAGATGAGGTTAGTAATGATGGAGTGAGATGAGGTTAGTGATGGTGGAGTGAGATGAGGTTAGTAATGGGGGAGTGAGATGAGGTTAGTAATCGTGGAGTGAGATGAGGTTAGTAATGGTGGAGTGAGATGAGGTTAGTGATGGTGGAGTGAGATGAGGTTAGTAATGGTGGAGTGAGATGAGGTTAGTAATGGTGGAGTGAGATGAGGTAAGTCATGGTGGAGTTTGATGAGGTAATGGTAGAGTGAGATGAGGTTAGTAATGGTAGAGTGAGATGAGGTTAGTAATGGTGGAGTGAGATGAGGTTAGTAATGGTGGAGTGAGATGAGGTAAGTCATGGTGGAGTTTGATGAGGTAATGGTAGAGTGAGATGAGGTTAGTAATGGTAGAGTGAGATGAGGTTAGTGATGGTGGAGTAAGATGAGGTTAGTGATGGTGAAGTTTGATGAGGTTAGTAATGGTGGAGTGAGATGAGGTTAGTAATGATGGAGTGAGATGAGGGTAGAAATGTAGGTGGGATAAGCTTAGGGGATGGCTTTAAAGGTGAATGTGAGCAGTTTGAATTGGATTCTGTGTGGTAAGGGGAGCCAGTGTAGGGTCTGGCATAGGGGGGATGAAGATACAATTCAGTTGAGCATCGGTATTGAGTCTGACAGTGCTGACAGGGGGATGTCCAGAGGCTAGTAGCCGGTGGCTGTCGTCTAGAGGTAGCGTAAGGAAACTGTGCGGTGATCGGTGATCCTCCAGTGCTGGTCAGCTGTCTGCAGAAGGAGGCAGTGCTCCAGGAGCTTATCAGTGAGGGCAGGGCCGGTGCTAGGGTGTTCGGCCACCCCCTGCAAACTATAAATTTGCACCCTCCCTCCCATACGTTACAAAGGGATGTTGTGCACCGAAAGCTTGTTTTGCAAAAAAGGGGTGTGGCCACAAAATGGTACCAATATTTTCAAATTACGCCACACAGTAGTACAATCTTATTGACATTACACCACATAGTAGTGGCCCTTGTACATGTTACGCCACACAGCAGTGCCAATTATACTTGCCCACAGGTAGTGCTGATTATACACATAATGCCCACAGGTAGTGCCGCTTATACACATAATGCCCACAGGTAGTAGTGCCAGTTAAACACATTATGCCCAGAGGTAGAAGTGCTCTTTATACACATAATGTCCACAGTTAGTAGTGCCACTTATACACATAATGCCCACAGGTGGTAGTGCCACGTATACACATAATGCCCACAGGTAGTAGTGCCCTTTATACACATAATGCCCACAGGTAGCAGTGCCACTTATACACATAATGCCCACAGGTAGTAGTGCCACTTACACACATAATGCCCACAGGTAGTAGTGCCCTTTATACACATAATGTCCACAGGTAGTAGTGCTACTTATACACATAATGCCCACAGGTAGTAGTGCCACTTATACACATAATGCCCACAGGTAGTAGTGCCCTTTATACACATAATGCCTAGAGGTAGTAGTGCTCTTTATACACATAATGCCCACAGGTAGTAGTGCTCTTTATACACATAATGCCCACAGGTAGTGCCGCTTATACACATAATGCCCACAGGTAGTAGTGCCGTTTAAACACATTATGCCCAGAGGTAGAAGTGCTCTTTATACACATAATGTCCACAGTTAGTAGTGTCACTTATACACATAATGCCCACAGGTCATAGTGCCACTTATACACATAATGCTCACAGGTAGTAGTGCCACTTATACACATAATGCCCACAGGTAGTAGTGCCCTTTATACACATAATGCCCACAAGTAGCAGTGCCACTTATACACATAATGCCCACAGGTAGTAGTGCCACTTATACACATAATGCCCACAGGTAGTAGTGCCCTTTATACACATAATGTCCACAGGTAGTAGTGCCCTTTATACACATAATGTCCACAGGTAGTAGTGCCACTTATACACATAATGCCCACAGGTAGTAGTGCCCTTTATACACATAATGCCTAGAGGTAGTAGTGCTCTTTATACACATAATGTCCACAGTTAGTAGCGCCGCTTATACACATAATGCTCACAGGGACGTTGAGTGGGGGGGGGGCGAGTGTGTAATAAGGGGGTGGGACTGGGCACATGTGCACACAGGACCATGCCAAGACAAAGCCCCACACCACCACTCACCTGCATTCCGTGCCTCCAAGTACGGACTCCCTGGTGGAACCACTGCTGCTCTCCGGCCGGGATTATGTGGGAACTCTGTTGTACAAAGGTGTTCCTGCTCCCAGGGACAGCAACAGAAATCTTTGGGCCTGATACACTGATATCTCTGTTTGCCCCCCTCAACCCTACACCCTTAGCCTCGGCCCACAACATCACCCTGGAACCCTGCACCACCCCTCCCTTGACATACTGTATATTATAATATATATATATATATATATATATATATAAAAATATATCTATACACACATCATTTATATGTATTAGGAGGACAATATAGGGAGCACACATCTGCACACCCCACACTAGCAGTAAGCACATCCTCCACAAAACACAGCAGCCGTCCTACACTCTATCCACCCCCCAAGCACACAGCAGTGGCTGACCTCCCCTCCCCTTAGCAGTGGCTGGCAGCTGACAAGCACAAGACGCCCTCCCATAACCAGTACACGGCAGGCAGTGGCCGGCTTCCCAGTCTGTCCTCCCTCTGGTGCATAACAGTAGCCAGAGAAACAGTATAGCTGTGGCCAAAGAGTCCCCCCCCATACTGATCCAGCATCCACCTCTCCCCTCCCCCACAGCAGCCAGCATCTGACACTCCTCTCCCTAGATCTACTACACATACAGCAGCCACCTTCTGACATCACCCTTACCAACAGCATGCAGCAAGCATCCACCCATGATTCATCCTGGCTGGCAGTTGAAGTCACTCAGCGATCTCTCTAGATACCACTTCCTGCTGTCGTGCTCCTCTCCCTGCTCTGCAGCTCCCTGGACACTGCGGATCAGAGCTGACATCCGATCGCGGCAGCCCAGCCGGCCCAGTCGGAGGGATGAGTGAGGGCCACTGGGAAGACACCATGACCTGCAGCAAGCAAAGGGAAGGCGCCGCACTTCGCACTTGCCGATGCCGCTGCTGCCTGTCAGACAGGCTCAACATGCGCAGCGGCAGCCAGCAGCAGCAGGGACAAAACAGCGGTGATGCAGAGCAGGTAGAGCGCCTCTCTTTCTGGCGCCTGCATTTTGTATTGCTGTTAAATTGTTTGCCAAATATACTTAATTGTTTCTTTACAGATAAGCGGTACCAGCGGAGTCATCTGCTATTTAGTTCCTGTACAATTAACTGGAAAATGCTGACAAACAATTCAGTCCCTATGAAAGCGGTTGGTAGTTCAGATATTTGGGGAAACTCCTTTCATGTGCCCACCACAATACAGTTTACTACTACTGTTAAGAGTGACAAAGTAACATAGTAACATAGTATCTAAGGTTGAAAAAAGACAATTGTCCATCGAGTTCAACCTATTTGTGGTCTCCTATGCACGATTATTTTGTATAAAATTTTGACTGAAGTTGATGACTGCCGTTACGTTTTACCCCTCTTTTTTCTAATAACCATAGTGCGTGACTATGCCCCGTAACCCTGGATATCCTTATCCATTAGGAATTTATCTAACCCATTCTTAAAGGTGTTGACTGAGTCAGCCATTACAACTCCCTCAGGCAGGGAATTCCAAACACGTATCGTCCTTACGCCTTTACGCCGTATTGTGCGGAATCTCCTCTCCTCTAACCTGAGCGAGTGTCCACGAGTTCTCTGTGTTGATCTAACCAAAAACAGGTCCTGCGCAAGATCTGTATATTGTCCCCTTATATATTTGTAAATGTTGATCATGTCCCCTCTTAATCTCCTCTTTTCCAGTGTAAACATGCATAGTCTTGCAAGCCTTTCCTCGTATTCCAGCATCTCCATACCCTTAATTAGTTTGGTCGCCCGCCTTTGAACCTTTTCTAGCTCCAGGATATCCTTTTTGTCGTAAGGTGCCCAGAATTGTACACAGTATTCAAGGTGTGGCCTCACAAGTGATTTATATAATGGGAGTATAATACTCTCGTCCCTAGCATCAATTCCCCGTTTTATGCATGCTAATATCTTATTAGCCTTCTTTGCTGCAGTCCTACTTTGGGTACTACTGCTTAGTTTGCTATCTATGAGGACACCTATTCCCCTAGTTTTACCCCATTTAGTAGGTAGGTGTTATTTTTGTTCTTGTTACCACAGTGCATTACCTTACACTTGTCTGTATTGAAGCACATTCTCCATTTCGCTGCCCAAGCTTCTAATTTAACTAAGTCGTTCTGAAGCGACTCAGCATCCCCCTCCGCATTTATAACTTTACACAATTTGGTATCATCTGCAAAAATTGACACCATGCTCCCTAGACCTTCTGTTAGGTCGTTAATGAAAATATTGAACAATAGCGGTCCTAATACCGAGCCTTGTGGCACACCACTTAGTACTTCAGTCCAAGTTGAAAAAGATCCATTAACCACAACGCGCTGCTTCCTATTATCTAACCAGTTTTTGACCCAAGTGCATATTGTGCTTCCCAGCCCTGATTCTTGTAGCTTATAGATAAGTCTCGTGTGTGGTACAGTGTTGAATGCTTTGGCAAAATCTAAAAAGATTACATCCACCTCTTTACCCTGATCTAGGTTTGCGCTTACTGTTTTATAAAAGCCAAGTAAGTTGGTTTGACAGGATCTGTCCTTCATAAACCCATGTTGATTCCTTTTAATGACCTTATTGACTTCAAGGAACTTCTGAATACTATCTCTTAGAATACCTTCCAATACTTTCCCCACTATAGATGTAAGACTAACTGGTCTATAATTACCTGGTTTAGCTTTACTTCCCTTTTTGAATATAGGCACTACTTCCGCTATACGCCAGTCTTTGGGAACCATACCTGATATTACTGAATCCTTAAAGATCAAAAATAGCGGTTTTGCAAGTTCAGAGTGAAGCTCCATTAGAACCCTTGGGTGAATACCATCGGGACCTGGTGACTTATTAATCTTTAAATGTTTTAATCAGTCACAGACTACTTCCTCGCTTAAATAAGTACCTATCAGTGGGATATTCTCATTATTGAGATTATGTGTTAGTCCCTGAATTGGGTCCCCTCTAGTAAATACTGTTTAAAAAAATTCTTTTAGTGTGTCCGCTATGTCATTATCATTTTTGCTTAAGACTCCCAACTTGTCTTTTAAAGGGCCTATACTCTCCTTCTTTAATCTCTTGCTATTAATGTATTTAAATATTTTTTTGGGATTCGCCTTGCTTTCCTTTGCTACTAGTTTTTCAGTTTCTACTTTAGCCGCTCTTATTTCCTTTTTGCATAATTTGTTACATTCCTTATAGTGCTGAAATGACTCTGCTTCCCCGTCAGATTTGTATTTTTTAAATGCTCGCCTTTTCTTGCCCATAAGTTCCTTTATCTTTTTGTTAAGCCACATCGGTTTATGATTTTTATTCCTTTTTTTGCTGCTCGTAGGAATAAATTTGAGTGTATTTTTAGCTAGCAGGAATTTTAGTACCTCCCATTTCTCCGTAGTATTTTTTCCTAAAAACAAACCTTCCTATTCAATATCCCTGAAAAATACCCTCATCTTTTCAAAATTCGCTTTGCTAAAGTTTAGAGTCCTAGTTGAGCCAGTATAGGGCTGTTTATGAAAACTGATATTGAATGTGACCATATTGTGGTCGCTGTTTCCTATGGGTTCCCCTACTATAATACCTGATACCAAATCCCCATTGTTTGTTAATACCAGGTCTAAGATTGCATTGTACCTAGTTGGTTCTTCAATTAGTTGAACTAAGTAGTTATCATTAAGTGTGTTTGAAAACATATTGCCCCTAGCAGTATCACATGAATCATTTTTCCAGTTTATCTCTGGATTAGTTAAAATCTCCCATCACTACTATGTCTCCTACTCCTGCTGCTCTTTCAATTTGCTTTAGTAACATTTCCTCATTAGATACGTTGATACCAGGCGGCCTATAGCATACACCCAATACTAACTTTTTTATTCCTTTTTTCCCACATGCAATTTCTACCCATAATGTCTCGACAGTGTCTACAGTCCCCTCCTGAATATCTTCCCGTATATCAGGTTTTAAAAACGGCTTTACGTAAAGACACACCCCTCCACCCTTTTTATTTAGTCTGTCTCTCCTAAACAGTGTATAGCCCTCTAGATTGACTGTCCAATCATGAGATTCGTCCCACCAAGTTTCAGTAATGCCTATAATATCATACTGTTTGCTTGCTGCAAGTATTTCTAGTTCGCCCTTTTTACCAGTAATGCTTCTGGCGTTTACATACATACAACTAAGATAAGTATTTTCCCTTGCGTTAGGGACATCTTTCACCTTATGTAGCAATAATGACCTGTAATCGTCATTGGTAAGTGCTTTGGTAAAATTTCTTTTAGTACCCATGTCAGTAACCTTACCGCCTGCTCTTACCCTCCCCCCAACTTCTCCCCCATTTCGTTTACTACCGCCATCCCCACTATTCTCACTGCATGACCCGTAGTTTCAAGCTAAACCCTCCCCCCAGGCTCCTATTTAAAATCTCCTCCAACCTTCTAACCATCCTTCCCCCCCAGCACCGCTGCCCCCTCCTCAGTCAGGTGCAATCCGTCACAACAAAAGAGATGGCGCCTGACTGAGAAGTCCGCCCAGTGTTCCAGGAACACAAACCCCTCTTTCCTGCACCAATCCCTAAACCACACATTTACCTCCCTAATCTCCATCTCCCTGGACTAGCGCGTGGCACGGGTAATAATTCCGAGAATATTACCTTAGATGTCCGTGCCTTAAGTTTCTTTCCTAAATCCCTATAGTCTTTCTTAAGGACATCCCACCTTCCGCTAACTTTGTCATTGGTGCCAACGTGCACCAAGACCGCCGGGTCTTTCCCAGCCCCTCCCAACAATCTATCTACCTGGTCCGCGATGTGCCGCACCCGAGCACCCGGGAGACAACAGACTGTACGGCGATCACGGTCCCGGTAGCAGATTGCCCTATCTGCCTTCCTGATGATAGAATCCCCTACCACCACCATCTGACTAGGTACCTCACTATCTTTTATCCCAACCGCGCCAGAGGCACCGCTCCTCTGGAGCAGTCTCCTCCGGCACCGTCATTTCTTCACTATCCTCCGATTCCTCGTCCAGTCGGGCAAATTTGTTCGGGTTTGATAGTTCGGAGATGTCGAGCCTCCCCCTCTTTTTCTTCCTTCTAACTGTGACCCAGCTGGCTACCTGATCATCATCCTCTTCTACCAGTGACCCCTCCCGCAACTCCTCCACCGTTCTGTCTAAACTTCGCTCGAGATTGTGAATCTCCCTCGGTCGCATAACGGTTTGCTCTAGATCAGTTACCTGGGCTTCCAGGGCAACCGTTCGCACACACCTCGTGCAGATGTAATCACACTGGACCGGTAGCTCCAGGTGTGCATACATCTTGCACGACATGCACTGAGTGAGGTCCCCAATCACAGCCCCTCCCTTATTGTTTGTAAGGTCTAACTCCCTGTTACTCTCAAAGAAAAGCAGCAAAAAGAAAAAGTAGAAGACAAACAATCTCACTTATACAATAATTAAGCTGGCTTATACTTATCTATCTTTGTGCGGTTCTTGGTCCTTCACTTTTATGCAGCCGTAGTACTCTCTCCTGCGGCACCGATACTCCACTTAGCAGTTGCAGTTGTTCCAGCTCACTGCACCTCCTTTTCACTCGGCTTCCAGCTCCTTCTGCTGTTACCAACTCACATACACTTACAAATCCAAGCAGCACTATCATAGCTCAGTGCCAGCAGCAGCAGTACAGTTCTCAGGAGTCTTTTCCAACTTATTAGCAGGTAAAACTGAAGACAGAATACGCTCCCTAGCACGGTGATGGCGTCATGAACTAATCCTTGAAGAGTGATAAAGTGGGTGGAGCTAAAGTACCAACCAACCAGCTTTTGTCATTTTTCAAACCTAGTCTGTGACATGCAGTTAGGAGCTCAGTGGTTGATACTTTATCTCTCTCCAGGCGGGATGTATTAAAATACATCGCCGCCCCTCGCTACCTGCAGCAGCGATGTTGATCGCATATGTACTAACATATGCAATCAACATCGCAATGCGGTGACGGAGACCCCTGCGATACCTGTGAGGTGGTGTGCAGGGGGGGGGGGTCTCCATCACCTCCCAGGGGTCTCCACACTGCCCACACGCCGGGAAGCAGCCCCCGGTGCCTCCTCCTCCCCCTGCACCCGGAAGGACCTCTGGATGCGTTGCTAGGGGGAGGAGGAGATTATCTTCCAGGACCAGGGCTGCCAGGAGGAAGGTATACCGAGGGGGGAGGGGGGTCGGCATCTGCGGCAGCGGGTTGCGGTGGCCGGCGATAAGAAGCCCATAGGCTTCTATAGGGTATCGCCATCCAGGCATGGCGATACCCTGAGCGGCAAAAAAACGGTGGTGGGGTCTTAGTACATTTGAAAATGTAGTAAAACTCCCGAAAACGGGGGTTTTACCGCATTTTTCCCTTAGTACATCCCACCCTCCATTTTATCTCTCGCTAAGGTTTTGTAAACAGACCCCAAAGATACGTAAGTGCACCTTTCACAGTTATTTATAAACCAATCACGTAAAATAGATGCATTTCCTTGTTTTATTGTTAAATGGGACATGGCAGTGTTCTGCAGATTGTTTAGTGTGTATATATTGAAAGAGAAAACTCAACAAAATATATACCCTGAGGTCCTAACTGTTGGAGAGTTTAGTTTCATGTATTTGCTTCAAAAATATTCCTGCACCTCTGCCAGTATATTACTATAGAAGCATAAGAATGGACAAAATCCATATACAGCCACTAGAAAGATCAGTCATTGTTTCGGGATTGAAAGTACAATAGAGAATCAACAGACACAGTCAACCCGGCATCCAAAAACCTGTCATATTTATATTTTCTATGGCTTAAGCTCTACGCCAAGTATTCAATCACGCTGGTACAGTGAAGAATATCTGCAGCGTCTGTTGTGCTAAAGCGTCCGTCCTTGGGAGCTACAGAAACAATAAAAGCTGTAACCGACATCCATCATGTGTAAATGCCTCAATGTGGCGTATGTTCCAGACTTGTAGAGGTCATGGATGTAAACTAATAAAATAGAAGAAGAATTATCGCCGAGGGCAACGGCCGTGGAAAATAAAATTCTGTAAACTGTAAACAGAGATACTAAGAGATTTTTGAAGCTCAGGCTGGCCATTAGAGTTACCAGAGGGTTTGACACAGGCCGGCCATTAAAGGCACCAGTGGGTTTGACACAGGCCGGCCATGAAAGTTACCAGGGGGTTTGCTGTGCGCCAACTCTAAGTGGGCTCATGTACCGTAATACCTGTAATAGAAGGAAAGCTGAGAGAAAAGTGATGTCATTGCCCTCTGATGTCACTAAAGAGGTGACACCAAAGTGCTGATTCTTCTGCGGTGACAGGAGCCGAGTGCTGCAGTGTGAAATTCACCTACAACACTCAACTCCTGTCACAAATGAAGAGCCGGCACCGCACTCAGCTCAGTCTCCGGGGGCAACCAGCATGTCCAGTGATGCTGGACACGCCCCTGGAGTGAAGAAACGGAGACCCCCTGCGAGGTCACCCCCCCATTTTGTTAGGCAGAGTGCGCACCGGATGTCACCATACCTGGTGACGCCTCTGTGCAGCAGGAGGCATCTGATATAAGTAGACATCTCCTGCATGCATTAGTGATCCGTGCTGCATCCTAAAACGCAGCATGGGATCATCTGTGACGCCATCGGCCAGCTGCGCCACTCACATGCTCGCGCAAGTCGGCTGCTGCAGTACTCACAATGAGGCTGGGAAATCTCTGTCTTCCAACGGAGATCCTAGCTCTCCCACAAGATGGTGATGACATGCCTCCTTTTTGGAAAAGCCGACGCTCCCTCCTTGCAACTAAGATGCATATTTTGAGAAAAAGACACTGTCAGGATACTTGGTGCAGCTAAACCACAAAGTCTGTGGTGCACCAATTGGGCTATTTGGCCCAATTTGAGAATAGGTGTCTGTGGACACCTACATATACTGTATATATAAGGAATTAGTGGTACTGGGCGCTACACCTAAAACTAAAAGATTTGTTAGTAGTCTTTACTCAATACAGTTTCTTAGTCAAGCGTCTGTAGGTGAAAGCACACAAATAATCCATTCATACTCCCCTATGATAAAGGGTGGCTGCCATTCTCCAAAATACTGTAGTTCAATCGGTCTATATGATTCTGAAAAAAGAGGTGAGAAATGGTGCCTCCTAGTAGTAGATTAAGGTTAATATTTGTTCCCATCACCATTCCATAACACCCTAGGAATGAACCAAATATGGTGGTTAAGAATCACTTACTGAACGCAGATATAATATCTCTCTTGGGCCACTCCTGGATGGTTCCTTAAAAAGGGTGACCCTCTGTCTTTAAATCTAGAGGTTAGCTTACAACGCAAAACAAGAGAAAAAGCAAGCACAATCGTGTGACACAATTACACTGTTTAGTAAATAAAATTAAAAACACAATCCAATGCTCGTACATAAGTGGCTTATCTAACGGAGAACAGACCCAGTTTTCAATGTCTCCAAAGGAAGGAGCGTGGAAGCTCAGTCAGTTCTCCTCAACATATTTCGTCCGATAAATGAGGGTAATTCAGACCTGATCGCTAGGCAGCGTTTTCATATAGTGGGAGATCAGGTCTAAACTACACATGTATATGAACTGCTATGTGCAGTCGCGTCGCTCCGGTACAAAGCGGATCGCCGCTCAGCAATGGGTTTCTCCAAAGAATCTATTCGCACGGGCGTTCGCAAGGAGATTGACAGGAAGAGGGCATTTGTGGATAACAGAGACTTTATGTGAGTTAGGTCTTCTTTATCATAGTGAGATCATCAACATAGGGTGTGATAACAAGGGAGAAATAGAGCTTTCTTGTAGCACAAAGCATCATGACCGGTCTAAGGGGGTCATTCAGACCTGATCGCTCGCTAGGTTTTTTCACTGCGCTGTGATCAGGTCAGAACTGCGCATGCGTATGCACCGCAATGCGCAGGCGGTTGTACAGGTACAAAGCGTATCGTAGCCCAGCGATGGATTGTACAAAAAATCCGTTCGCACAGTCGATCACAAGGAGATTGACAGGAAGAAGGCGTTTGTAGGTGTCAACTGACCGTTTTCTGGGAGTGTTTGGAAAAATGCAGGCGTGTCCAAGCGTTTGCAGGGCGGGTGTATGACGTCAATTCCAGAACCGGACAGGCTGATGTGATCGCAGCGGCTGAGTAAGTCCTGGGCTGCGCAGAGACTACACAAGATCTGTTTGTACAGCTCTGCTACACATGCGTTCTCATACCCGCACAGCTAAAATACACTCCCCTGTAGGCGGCGACTATCTGATCGCAGCAGTGCAAAAATCGCCTGCTAGCGATCAGGTCTGAATTACCCCCAGTATTCGCTGGACTTCATCAGGAGGGTGTTAGATACATTGACCTGTAGCTAATACAATGGGTTGTCATATCTGGCTTGGACTGTTGCCATCAAGGTTGATCTTAGATCAAATCTCAATGACTTTCAGGGCTGATATACTATTAGATTTACATAGTACTGTATATCAGCCCCGAAAGTCATTGATGTGATTGGGCATTTCGTGCAAATCAGAATTATTTATTTATTTATTTATTATTACCAGTTACTTATATAGCGCACACATATTCCGCAGCGCTTTACAAAGAATATTTCAACATTCACATCAGTCCCTGCCCCATGGGAGCTTACAATCTATATTCCCTATCACATGTACACACAGACACATTCACACTAGGGTTCATTTTGTTGGGAGCCAATTAACCTACCAGTATATTTTTGGATTGTGGGAGGAAACCGGAGTACCCGGAGTAAACCCACGCAAGTACGAGGAGAATATACAAACTCCGCACAGTTAGGGCCATGGTGGGAATAGAACCCATGACCTCAGTGCTGCGAGGCAGTTATGCTAACCATTACATCGATCCTGTTTACCTGCATTCCAGCCAGATACACCAGTGTTTGTGGATGATTCAGCCTTCTGGTCTTGACATCCTTAACCACTCTGAATTATGCTGGCTCTCCCCTCACTTCCTGGACATAGCCAATCCCTTGCAGGCGGTGGGTATATAAAGCAGGAAGTCAGTTTCACCATTGGCTGATTATGGTGCTCTTACCACTCAGCCCCTGTTCCGATGGCTGTTGGACTTTTGACGTGTCTGACTACCTCTCCGACTCCCGGGCTACTTTCTCTGACTATGGCTCTGCTCAATCCTCTGGCTGCCTGCCTTGTAGACCTCTTTGATCACCTGTCTACTGAAGCGCCGGCTTTGGTTTTTGGCTTTATTGACCCCATATCCACCAGCAACTGGGATCCAACTCCTAAGTTTACAGCACTGCACCAATCCAACACCAGTACACGTGACAACTCATCGATGCATTGAAACAGAGCTCTTTGCAGTTATGCAATTGTTTGAGTGGAGTTAATATTACTAACAGCGTATCGACATGGCATTAACAACAAGCCGACGGCCCCTGATAACGTAAAGTGCTAATAGCTGCTAAAAGTCTAGTAAGTTAATAATAACTGGAATCCAATCCCAAGTATCGTGTTTCCAAATTCAGCTTATTTTGAAATCTTCATGGCAACCAGGTGTGGTATAAAATGCCGACATTCAGCATGTCAACATAGCAATTGTAGGGTATTTAAGCCCTAAGGCGACTTTAATGGTTTTGGGCCTGATTCAGAGAATTATGCTAATGCATTCTCAGCAGTGATCCCATACACTGCGGATGTGCAAAAATATGCAAATGACACAGGCGCCTGGATTTCTATTGACACACCCACCGGCAGCTTTGCAGATCCAAGTAACCATGTACAAATATGCAGCAGCGGTCGCAGATGCATCTATAATCGGCTGTCTGTGTAACTCTATGAATGTGCAGAATGGATGCGGGAATTGAGGTTCTGGCACCATGGTTATGAATATGGGATCGCAGCTGTAGGCTGAGACATAACCCAAAAACGGTAATGACACGTCTGCATTTTTGCTGCCACTCCGCGTTACTTACCCCAAATGCTCCCTGCCTGTCAATCACACGGCTAAGAAAGACTCGCAGCGTGCGACTACGGTAATGTACTTTGACACATGAACAATGCAATTTAGATGCATTTTCAGATTGCGGATAATCAATCTACTGCAAAAAAATCAGATAGCGAATAGCTCTGAATATGGCCCTTTACTTTTTTAATATGTATACTCAAAAAATAATAATTATCAGGATTCACAAAGATATAAATTGTCCGATAACTATCAGAACCCTTGCCAAAAATTCATTGAAAATTAATAGATCTCAATATAAGCTTCTCCGGTGACGAAATAGGGCATTGCTTTAATAAAGGCTGCAAGCGTCTGTACTGAGGCCTTTTCTATTAAAACAAAGTCAACATAATCATCCGATCTAGTATACGATTGCTGTTACTTTGAAGAGTTGGGACTACACTCCGTTACTGAGCCAGAGCTGTTAAACTATTTCTTTTTGCCAACAACCGCGCAATGCCAGAAACGCTGACAAATTTCTGTTACACATTTCAATCACGTTGAGGATAGTGATTAAAATTAATGACCTCTAGGCTCGTTTTAAGCTCCTGGAAATCATTATATTAAGCCAACTCTTTATCTTCCTCCAAAAACGTCTCATTTTCCCACCACTATAAATCATATGAAAGAAATGGGCTTGTATATTCCACAGTTTAGACACGTATATATAACATCTGGTGTCTCTAATTGCTGAAATATGTATTAACTACTGTATATTACAATGAAGGCCCCTGATTTATATTAATGGTTGACTTTTGTACATTCTTAGGGGCCTATTTATCAAACTTGTGATAAATGCCCCAAAACCTAATGTCCCTTATCTCTGCTATTCACAGAGATTTGGAAATCTGTTATGGAGCTATTTATCACCACCCTAGTAGTAGGGGCAGCTTCCCCTGTGTGCAGCTCTGTCAGTGAATCCTATAAGACAGGGCTGGCCAAACCAGTCCTCGAGATCTACCAATCGTTAACGTTTTGCAGACCACCTAGCTGGTGCCCTCATTACTAACTCACATTTTCAAATGTGGTGCATTCATTCCTAACCAACACATTCCATGGATGCAGTAGTGGTCTGGAAAACATGACCTGTTGGTAGCACTGGTTTGGCCACTTTTGCTATAACATAGAAACATAAAATATGACACCAGATAAGAACCACTTGGCCCATCTAGTCTGACCCTTTTTTTATCCTTAGGTAATCTCAACCCTTTTTGAACCTTAATTCTTTGTAAGGAGATTAAAATGCCTATCACAAGCATGTTTAAATTGCTCTACAGTCTTAGCCTCTACCACCACTGATGGGAGGCTATTCCACTTATCCACTACCCTTTCTGTGAAGTTAATTTTCCTTAAATTTCCCCTGATCCCCCTCCCCCCCCTCCAGTCTCAGTGTATGTCCTTGAGTTCTAATACTTCTCTTCCTTTGAAGAATGTTTCCCTCCTAATCTTTGTTAAAACCATTGGTATACAGTATTTGAAAGTTTCCATCATGTCCCTCCTTTCCCTTCTCTCCTCCAAACTATACATATTAAGATCTTTTAGCCTTTCCGGGTAAGTTTTGTGATGTAGGCCATGCACCATTTTAGTTGCCTTTCTTTGTACACTCTCTAATGTATTTATATCCTTCTGGAGATATGGTCTCCAGAACTGGACACAGTATTCCAGATGACTTATACAGTGGCATTATTACTTCTTTTTTCCTGCTACTGATTCCTCTCCCTAAGCAGCCAAGCATCTGACTAGCCTTCCTCATTGCTCTGTTACATTGCTTACCTGCCTTCAAGTCACTTGAAATAGTGACTCCTAAATCCCGTTCCTCCTCATTAGTTTCCATTAGTACCCTTGATACTATATTTAGCCTTTCGGTTTTTGAGACCCAAGTGCATGATTTTGCATTTTTTAGTATTAAACTGTAGTTGCCACATTCGAGCCTAGCTAAGTCATCAATCATTTGTTTTACCCCTCCCGGTGTGTCTACCCTTTGTATCATCTGCAAAAAGGCATACTTTACCATTTGCAGTGTCACCAACAAAGATATTAAAGAGAACTGGTCCAAGTACAGATCCCTGGGGTACTCCACTGGTAACATTTCCTTCCATAGATTGCACTCCATGTACTACACCTGTCTGTTTCCTATCCTGCAGCCAGGTTCTTATCCATTTAAATGTTTTATAATCAACCCCCACACTTTCAAGTTTATTTAGCAGTCTGGAATGTGGGACAGTGTCAAATGCCTTACTAAAGTCTAGATATGCTACATCTACAGATCCGCTTGATCTATTATTTTCATCACAGAGTCAAAAAGTCAATAATATTTGTTTGGCATGATCTCCCACCAGTAAATCCATGCTGTTTTGGATCCTGTAAGTTGTTTGATTTAAGATATTCCACAACTCTTTCTTTTAACAGTTTTTCCATTACTTTCCCTACTACTGATGTAAGGCTTACTGGTCTGTAGTTACTTGCTTCTTCCTTGCTTCCACTTTTGTACAGTGGAACTACATTCGCTCTTTTCCAGTCCTCCGGAATGGCACCTGTATTTTGTGACTGGTTAAACTATTCCGTTAATGGTGCCACCAGCACATCTTTTAGCTCTTTTAGTATCCTTGGGTGTATCCTATCTGGCCCCATTGATTTATCCACTTTTAGTTTTGAAAGTTCTGTTAGGACCTTCTCCTCTGTAAATGTACTTTCATCTACCTTATTTTTATGAATGTCCTTGCAACTTAACAGTTGCTCCTTCCCTTCTGTAGTAAATTCTGAGCAAAATAATTATTTAGGTGATCTGCTATTGCCTTGTCTCCCTCCACCAAATTCTCACTCTCTGTCTTAAGTCTTATTATTCCTCCATTTGATTTTCTCCTTTCACTTATATACTTGAAAAAAGTTTTGCTCCCTTTATCTACTGACTGGGCCATTTTCTCCTCAGCTTCTGCCTTTGCACGTCTGATCATTTTCTTAGCATCCTTCCGTCTGTCAAGATACACCTCTTTGTCGTTATTATTTTGAGTCTGTATTTCCTAAAAGCCATCTTTTTTGCTTTCACACTAGTTGATACTTCTTTTGTGAACCACACTGGCTTCCTTCTCCTGGTGCTTTTTCTAACCCTTTTGATACAAAGGTCTGTTGCCCGTAGTATTGCACTTTTCAGTTTTTCCAACACCTTTGTTTTTGTGTGACAGGAGTTGGATCCTGTCTGTATACTAAGTCATACTGCTTGATGATCACTGGATCCCAGGTGCTCACCCACATATATGTCTGATATCCTGTCACCATTTGTGAGAAAAAAATCTAATATTGAGTATTTGCGAGTGGGCTCCCTCACCAGTTGCTTGAGAGATGCTCCCTGCAAGGAATTTAGAAATGTGCCACTTGTAGCTGAACTTGCAAAAGACCACTCCAAATTTATATCAGGTAAATTATAGTCTCCCATGATTAAGACTTCTCCCTTTAAAGCCATTTTAGTGCGTTCTCATTGTGCATGCGTCAAGGTGCCGCTGTGAACCAGCACACAGTGAGGACTCCTTCACAAAGTGATGGACAGGAAGTGACTGTTTGGGGGTGTTAACAGGGTGTTAGCGAATGCCACGGCCAGTCTGCATAGCCACAGACCTACCCTTGAGCCTGATGTTCCTTGTTCTTGTGTATAGGCGGCAGATGTGTACGCAATTATAAATGAGTTGCAGTAGATCCGGTGGGTGCCTCTCTTCAGTTCTGGGTGGCAGCTTCACTTGCTAGGTTTGATTCCCAATAAGGCCCTATCTGTGTAGAGTTTGTATGTCACCCATGTGCTTGTGGGTTTCCTCTGGGGGCTCCAGTTTCCACACTCCAAAAACATACTGGAAAATGAATTGACTTTTTCGGATCCAGAAAATAATGACAGGGGAAGGGGGTGGGGCACCCTGACAAGTGGGCATGGCCTCGCAACAAGACTTCAAAGGGAATGCCATACCCGTATGATAGGAGAGGGTGGTGCCTTGGAGAGGCAGAGTGTGACGGGCAGATAGTGATAATGACAGGGAGAGGCAGAGGGTGACAGTGAGAGGAAATGGGTTACACCAGGAATAGGATGACAGGGGGAGGAAGTGGGTGAAGCCAGGTAATGGGTAACAGTGGGAGGAAGTAGGTGATGCCAGGGGGGAGGCAGTGGGTGATGTCAGGTAATGGGTGACAGTGGGAGGAAGAGGGTGACGACAAGGGGAGGCAGTGGGTGATGTAGATGATAATGGGGAGAGGGAGTGGGTGAGAGGGAGGGGGTGACAAGAGGGAGTGCTGACGGTGAGAGATAATGGTGAGCATGCAGGGGCCAGGGAGGTAGTGCAGAGAGGTATTGGTGAGCATGCAGGAGTCAGGCACATAGTGCTGAGACTGAGAGGTAGTGGTGAGTACGCAGGGTCAGGAAGGTAGTGCAGAGAGATAGTGGCAAGTATGCAGGGTCATGAAGGTAGTGCAGAGAGGTAGTGGTGAGTATGCAGGGGTCAGGGAGAGGTAGTGCAGAGAGGTAGTGGCGCGTATGCAGGGTCAAGGAGGTAGAGCAGAGAGGTAGTGGTGAGTATGCAGGGGTCAGGGAGAGGTAGTGCAGAGAGGTAGTGGCGAGTATGCAGGGGTAAGGGAGGTAGTGCAGAGAGATAGTGGCGAGTATGCAGGGGTCAGTAGAGGTAGTGCAGAAAGATAGTGGCAAGTATGCAGGGTCAGGGAGGTAGTGCAGAGAGATAGTGGCGAGTATGCAGGGGTCAGTAGAGGTAGTGCAGAGAGATAGTGGCGAGTATGCAGGGGTCAGGCAGGTAGTGCAGAGAGATAGTGGCGAATATGCAGGGGTCAGGGAGAGGTAGTGCAGAGAGATAGTGGCGAGTATGCAGGGGTCAGGGGGGCAGTGCAGAGAGGTAGTGGCGAGTATGCAGGGGTCAGGGAGAGGCAGTGGCGAGTATGCAGGGGCAGGGAGTGGTGAGTATGCAGGGGCAGGGAGAGGGAGTGGTGAGTATGCAGGGGTCAGGGAGAGGTAGTGGCGAGTATGCAGGGGCAGGGAGAGTGAGTGGCGAGTGTGCAGGGGTCAGGGAGAGGTAATGGTGAGTATGCAGGGGTCAGGCAGAGTGAGTGGCGAGAGTGCAGGGGTCAGGGAGCGGTAGTGGCGAGTATGCAGGGGCAGGGAGAGGTAGTGGCGAGTATGCAGGGGCAGGGAGAGGGAGTGGCGAGTATGTAGGGGTCAGGGAGAAGTATTGGCGAGTATGCATGGGTCAGGCTATAAGGGCTAAGCATGCAGGGGAATGCAGACTTGGGGGCAGGCTGCTAATGGTGATAGCATCCCTCTTGATGACAGGCTGAGAGGAGAGGGATCTGATTGTGCTGAGGGTTGGGGTCACTGACAGGTATCAGCATGGAGGAGCTGTACAGACATCACAGTGCACAGAGTTGTCTGTATGATACATGCTCTCTTCCCTGGATGCTGGAGGTGAGGATCTCCCTTTCACAATCTCCACTGCCCCATGCAGATTGCTTGCCTTGTCTTATCACAGGCTCTTCTTAAATCAGCTTCTCCTTCTGACCCTGCCTCCTTCCGCCTGCCTGATATCCGTGCCCACGGGCCCAGTGTTATGGCCCCTCTGGGTGCTGTATCTGACTCTCCTCTAGGTTCCGGGCTGAGCTGGGCTGTCACTCACGATCACAGTATGGCGTCTGCGTGGTGGCTGCTGGGTTCCTCTGCACTGCATTGCAAGTCACATGTGTGCCGGGAACCAATACAATACTGTTCCAAATAGTTTATAATATTGCCACAGGGAAAGGTCGTTTAGAAGAAGGGAATCTAGGCGCTACCATACTTGAGTGCTTGGGAAGTTCCTCTGTAGCTCTGAAGTGGCACCAGGGCGGAATATCTCTACAAGTTTTGGCATTAGCAACTTACAAATTATTTCCAAGAGTTTGGAAGGAGGTCGGGATGAGTATAAGAAAGTTAGGAAACTTTATGCAGCGTAAAACAGGATAAAAGAACTCAAATTAAAACACAAATTAAATAGAAATGAATCCTACTTACGGGTGTCCTGAAGTTTTCTGTATATTTTAAAAGACAAGTAAGAGGATAATGATAATTATAATAGCTGGATGTACTGTAATCAGAGTGTATAATAATGGCGTTTATAAAAATATCTTTCCGTGCAAGAATACAAAGGCACATAAGTGATCATAATTCTCTGGCATAAAATAGCTGCTTGTGTATTAAATTTGGCTTTCCATGTGTTATTTCAATGCTATTTATATAGAGAGAATGAATAATTTAGTCGGTTCGTTATATTATTAAGAAATGTATATAATAAACTCAACAAGTGCTTCATAGAGAAAGATTCAATGCCATAGGGGGAGGGGTGGGTGGAGGGGGGGGGGGGGGGAGTGAGGGTGCTAGATCTTGAAAACTTACTTGGAGTAGAAAAAATCTGTTAAAAAAGTTGTTACAGAGTAAAACTTACACAATGTTCTTGACAAATGCTCTGCACATTTATTATTAAATTTAGGCTTTCTTAATATTTTTGAATTACATAACATCCATCACGGATGTCATATTTTGCCGATGTAATGCTAAATGTGTATTATGGGCCTTCTTGAGCTTTGTTAGCAAACCAAAAAAGCACACCAATGGGCAAAGCCATGCTGCACTGCAGGGGGGGGGGGGGGGGAGGGATAGATGTAACATGTGCAGAGAGAGTTAGATTTGGGTGGGGTGTGTTCAAACTGAAATCTAAATTGCAGTGTAAAAATAAAGCAGCCAGTATTTACCCTGCACAGGAACAAAATAACCCACCCAAATCTAACTCTCTCTGCACATGTTACATCTGCCCCACCTGCAGTGCAGCATGGTTGTGCCCATTAGTGCGCTGTTATGGTTTGCTAACAAAGCAAAGATCATGACAGGATCCCATAAAAAACCCAAAAACAAAACATAACCATGGGGCATATCTATAATGGTTCCAGTTCTGTGCACGTGTTGTCAGCCCTCAGTCCTGAGCACTCCAGTCCTGAGTTATCTGGTTCAGACTCCAGTTCTGAGTTTCCTGCCACCAATGCAATCCTGGTTATCAGCACTCTGCCCCAGAGTTACTGTATCTGGAAACCTGGTCAATTTTGCTTCAGCATCGCACTCCAGTGCTACCTGGAAACCTGACAACAGTTTCTATACTCTTATCAGTTGTACTTATTCTGGAACTAGTCTATTGACTCTGTAGTATTCTGGATTTTCAGCCCGTCACATTTCTGCACTGTACCCAGGGGTTAAAGTGAGTCAGAACATGGCGGAACTGCGTTCTGTCTCTTCTGTGGCCGCCGCCACAGAAGAGACAGTTATTCAAGATACTAGAGGAACCCTCTAGTATCTTGAAATACTGTCTCCTCTGAGGTGGCGGCCATTTTGGGAGGTACGTTTTCAATACAGCTGCAGGAGGACGGAGGAGAGCAGCAGAACAGAGGGGATGGAGGCGGGTAGGCAGCGGCACCAGCATCCTGGGCCCTCCCGAAAGCGGCGCATGTATGTATGAAAAAGTTAAAAAATTTAAAAAAAAATGTGAAAAACTCATGTTGACCTTTTTCCATGTCAACCTAATGACCATGTTGACCTAGTGACCATGTCGACCTAATGCCTGTTGACTAATAGTGGTCGACCTAATGACTGTCGACCTAAGTCTGGTCGACCTAATGACCGTATCCCCACTGAGCTTTGGGAAAGAGGGGGTAATGGGGGGACAATGCAGAGGGGCCAGCGGAACACTCTGAGCCTGACGGCTGCAGGAAACCACTGAGACTGACGACTGCAGGAAGATTATCTTCTGGCAGCCAGTGATGGGAGTTTCTGACGGGTCTCATCTGACACAGCCAAGTGATTAATCACAGCAATTCTAGAGAGGAATCAGATGCAATTTAATAGCTGGTATGTTCCGGCTGGTACAGAATCCACTGCACCCATGGTATGAACACAAGAGTCTATTCCAGTGAGTGTGATAGAGATCAGATTGGGCAACATCCATTATTGAAGACATTATTTTTAGTTCTTGTTCATATGAGGCATATTAGCATTTGCAGAGAAATAATGAGACGTAACTGGAAGTATATGCTTGACAGCCTCCCCTACAGCCGGAGTTACTTTGAATTGTAGATAGGTGGAATGTGCCAGGTGGGAGTTTGGAGAAACATGATGTTTGAGGAGTGATTTAAAGTCTGCAGCCAAGTTTTATTTCGGGATATCTGCCAAGTCACTTAAAAATAATTCTGTTCACTGTTGTGCTGGCAGAAAGCGACGATTTAGCGCCGCTGACATCTTCAGGACTGACAGCTTTCTTGATTATTCCAAAAGAGACACAGACGGCATTATACATGTAATGCCAGCCTCCTCTGGGTCTATTTTGGCCGCAGTAAAATTGTAGTCTTTAGGATCCTGAGTTGTTCCTGGCACTCGTTACCCCTTAATTAATTCAGTGACCTGAACTTAATATACATGTTATTAATATTGCGCAGGTTATGTAAAAATTGGTTGTTCTTGTCATTTTGTTTTTCATAGAATGTCTAATGCCCTAATTAAATGATAAATATGCAGTAAAAATAAATTATAAATATCGAAGTTACAAATACGCACTAGGCATTTATAGGGTAGGTCAATATTTTCTATGAGAATAATGCAGTCAAAGAAAAGAGTTTCCTTCTCTTTACAGTCTATAATAAATTTTGGCTCCAAGGTGTGTACGTGTTTTTTTATTTATTGCAAAGGCGATAAAGATATTCTGACTGCCGGGATCCCGAATGCCGCGATCCTGACCGGATCCCACTTTCAACTACAGATGGAGCCACGGTCATCTGAGGCGGCTCCATCGCAGGCGCACTCTCCCGGCGTGACTAGGCGATCCGTCCTAGTCACGCCGGGAGTGCACAGAGACGCACTTCCATTCTATGAATGGGACTGCGTCTCCGTCTGGGGGCGCGCGCGCCCGGATGGAGACGCTCTCCCGTTTTAGTGAATGGGGTACGTCTCAGTCACGGGCGCACGCGCTCGCCCGGACGGAGACGCCTGAGTCCGCCTGAGTTGCTAGCGTGGCTCCATCTGTACATCAGAATTAGTTTTTTTTTTTATTATCCCAAATAGATTAATGCCCCTATGTATCAATGAGTGATAAATTTCACTGTGAGTGATACATTTCACCAGTTAATCCGCTCCTAACTTCCATGTTTCAAACTTTGGAGTCTATTTACTAAGCCTTGATGGAGATAAAGTGGACGGAGATAAAGTACCAGCCAATCAGCTCCTAACTGCCATGTTACAGGCTGGGTTTGAAAAGTGACAGTTGGGAGCTGATTGGCAGGTACTTTATCTCTATCCACTTATTCTCCATCCAGGGCTTAGTAAATAGACCCCACAGTCTGTAACATGGCAGTTAGGAGCTGATTGGCTGGTGTAATTTATCACTTACAGTGAAATTTATCACTCATTGATAAATATGGGCATAAATATAAAACTCCCTTTGTTTCCTCCATGACTTGCCATATAGTTTTGATTACTTCAGCCTGTACCTGCAGACAGATATTTACCAGCGGTACCTGCAGACAGATATTTACCAGCGGTACCTGCAGACAGATATTTACTTGAATTTCACGCTGAAGGGTGAGAAAGTAATATATGTGCAGAGCTGGCAGATGGCTTAAGAAAATTAGATTTTGGGTGAGGACAAAGAATGTTGACAGTCTCCCAGTTTGCATTTTTTTATGTTTTCCTACAACCGATACCCCAAGTAATTTATATATGCTGATAGAATACAATTCAAAAACCCTCCCACTTCCCTGCATTTAGTGGACCCGTGACTGTAATTGACATATCTCTATACTTTCATATGGGCAGAGTTATTACAGGAGACACATCTTGTGATATTTCCCCTATTCCCAAATCTCTATTGTACTGTTAAGAATAAATTGTCAGGTCCCGTAATTACTACAGCAGTTACCATCAGCCATTAAAGAGTTTATGGGAATTAAGGGGGCATGTACTAAGCAGTGATAAAAGTTGATAAGTGAGCAAGTGGAGAAGTTGCCCATGGCAACCAGTCAGCATTGACGTAACATTTATAATTTGCATACTATGAAAGTATACAGAGCAGCTGATTGGTTGCCATGGGCAACTTCTCCACTGGCTCACTTCTCCACTTATTGCTTAGTACATCTCCCACTAAGACTGTAAGCTCGAATGAAATAGGAACAGTGTACGCATTCGGTGCACAGGCCTTTTTTTTAAAGAAAATGCGTCTTATTTGCATTGCTATGTGGCTAGGATGCACAAGCAGCTTCTGCTGATTAAAATGATATGCGGCATGCCTATATTCTGTGTGTGACTGCAGCTCTATCTGCATACAAAATGCTGCGTTACAGTGATTTCCAGGAATACACTGTAGCATAGCATTTCATATGCAGATAGAGCCGCAGTCACACACAGAATATAGGCATGCCGCATATCATTTTAATCAGCAGAAGCTGCTTGTGCCCCTAGGCATACCAAATGCCCTAGGTATTTGCCTAGTTTGCCTATGCCTACGGTCGGCCCTGCATATCTCGTCTATGGATCTCTGTGCAGAGGGTGAATGTACCTAAGTACATGTAAAACAATAGCAATAACTGTTACTATAAAACAGACGGCAGCAGAGCATGGGAGGCAACCAGCCAAAAAGAGCAAAAACATTTAAAGAGAATGGATACACCACTTCAGTGTCGGACTGGGGAATAAAGGACCCACTGGGGGATTGCAGTGGTAAGGGCCCATGTTTTAGGGGTGTGACCAGTCTCCGGAGGGGGTGTGGCCAGCTGCCACAGAGGCTTGGCTAACCATTAGAGGGGATACGGTCGTTAGGTTGACCCAACTTAGGTCGACACTCATTAGGTCGACCACTGAAGGTTGACATGCATTAGGTCGACATGGCCATTAGGTCGACATGTACTAGGTCGATAGGTCTAAAGGTCAACATGAGTTTTTCACATTTTTGTTACATTTTTGAATTTTTTCATACTTAACGATCCACGTGGCCTACGGTTGGAACGGTAACCTTGCCCGAAGCATGGCGAGCGAAGCAAGACATGTGAGGGAACATGGTGCACTAATTTGGGTTCCCCATCACTTTACTGAGAAAACGACACCAAAAACAGTAAAAAAAAACTCATGTCGACCTTTTGCCCTGTCGACCTAGTACATGTCAACCTAACGCCCATGTCGACCTAATGGAAATTTTGACCTTCAGCGGTCGACCTAAGTTGGGTCAACCCAACGACCCATACTCCATTAGAGAGGGCATGGTCCGGGCCCCTTGATAAGTATATATAGTAAATACTGCGGGTGCATGCATGGTAATGTACTAGATTAATAACAGCAATGCACTGTAGAGAATACATCACAGGAATGCGCAGTATAATGTAACATATGTATATAATGTGTATTATTCAAGTGCATAGTCTAGAACCTGATACCTAGAGGAGGAGGTGGGGACCCATGCAGTGGGGCCAACTGTCGGTTTCCCCTGTACCCCTGTGGGCATGTCCAACCCTGAGCCACTCACAATATTTACTCTGACTGGTCATGAGTCTCAGTAGCATTCTTTGGGGATTGCAGTGCTGATGGGCCGCAGGGCATATCTCCAATATCCACTGAGAACCACTTTAATGAGCATGGGGCTTGCGGCAAGCCTTTTTAAACTTCAGGTTGATGGCATTTTGGAGGTCAGCACATTTCACCCTCAGTGTGTTCCTCATGTGTTCACTGCTGGTGCCAAGAAATATTACCATGGGCGTGTGATGGCTACTATGTCCTTTATAGGACTAAACAATGCAAGAAATCTGTATCTTAAGTATCCACAACTTAACTTCAGGCTTCATCCCTAACTCTTCCTTCCCAAAGAAGCTAGCGTGCCATCAACATCATGACCTACCTGGATACATGCAGAATCATTAATCACCTGATACTCACACCAGAATAATCTCGCACGTCAGGATGAAGACTAATCCCAGAGGGCTCTCTGGCTGCGAGAATGTCCTCATTTGCATAGTCAGGTGGAATGACAAGATTCTATTTCAGGGGAAAAGCATCATCAGAGTTATGTAACAACGCTGTAACACGTTATCAAGGAACTCTGAATGTGATCTGCTGTCTTAAAATGTGATAAAGACAAGTCTATTCCGAGATCAAAACTCTTCTGCAACAATTAGCCAACCTGGAAGGCGTGTGGATCATCAAATCGACTGTGTCTAAGTCGACAATGTTTAGGTCGACCACTATAGGTCAACAGTCACTAGGTCGACAGGGTTGGAAGGTCGACAGGGTTTCTAGGTCAACATGTGCTAGGTCGACAGGTCAAAAGGTCGACAGGAGGTTTTTATTTGTGTCGTTTTCTGTGCACAGTGACCGGGAAGCTGAATTAGTGCACCGTGTCCCCTCGCATGGCTCGCTTCGCTTGCAGTGCTTCGGGCAAAGTGCCTTGCTCCACTACCACTTCGCTCGGCACAGATTACCGTTCCAATCATAATCCACGTGGATCGTTAAGTATGAAAAAGTTCAAAAAAAGAAAAAAATGTGAAAAACTCATGTCGACCTTTTGACATGTCGACCTAGCCATGTCGACCTAGAAACCCGGTCGACCTATAGTGGTCGACCTAAACATTGTCGACCTAGACAGTGTCGATCTTCAGACAGGATCCCCCTGGAAGGTCTCTTCTTAATGAAATGCGTGTTTCTTTGATGAATAAATTCAAAGTTCCAAAAGAAAAAGTTGAAGCAAACAGCAGTAATAGAATAAATCTCATCCAGATACAGTGGTAATGTCAGTATGTGGAAAGAGAAAGTACAGTAAATAGCTGTACATTTCCAAGTTAATGTCATACTGACAATTTCTTTCAATGAATCAAAATCATACGGCTTTTGTTCATATTGAACTACGCTTGTCATGCCTACAGGGAACAAATAGCATTTTATAAATCAACTGCTTTTTTTTTCTCTCTACGTGCTAACAGAATAGTTTTTCTCTCCGTAATGTCATTTACTTGAAGAGAACATTTCAAGTCACTAATATGCAAGTGTGCAATGCGATTGGCTGATTCAGGTGGTTAACAGAGGGGTGGCAATTGTTTTCTCTGGTGACTGGCATAGAAATTGCTCACCGCTTTGAATATAACACAAATAAACTATCCAGCCTGCCACAAGTATTTTTTAATACAGCTGGGTATTATAATAGAATTCTCTTTAAAATACAGTTTTCAATTGATCAGTATTCATCTTTCTGGTGCTTGCGAGAACGGTGAGTTGTTCTCTGCCGCCAAATGTTCCCAACTGGCAACTATATGAGTTTAATAATCCTTTGAAAATGCAGAAAATGTTTTGGATTGATTTAACAGTGCTGTTGCCAACAACCAAAAAAAAAAATATGTTTGATTTCTCGCTTTAGAAAGTTGTCACAGGAAACAAAATATTTAAAAAGATTGAAAAGAAAAAGACCCACACTGAGAGCTTCTAAGATGGAAATCTGTAGCAAAGAAACTTTCCACCAATCAGAGAGCATTGGGAAAAAATGGTGAAGCAGTTTCCCGCTGCTTTTCTTGCATGCAATTGGTTAAGAGGACTGAGCTGTGTTCTTCGCCCCTCAGAATCTCTTCAATACTGCAATAAAAATCACTGAGAATAAAAGAGAATCCTGGGCTGATGACTGGTCTTGCCAACTTTTACAAGTAATTTGCAACAATAAAATGTTGCATTTGTGTTACTCGATTGTAGACAGAACCCCACCACTGCACACAGAGCCGCTTTTTGCAAATAATATATCAAATAAGTACAATACGCTTTGGATATAGAGGAAAACTTTAAAATCAGATTAAAAATACAAAGACTTTTCAAAATAAATAAAACATTAAAAACAATAACAGAACATCAAGAACTTAACCTTGGGTATATATTTATATATTTTGTTAATATTTTATAAAGAAAAATATTTCCAAATGTGAAAGATTTAAAACATACTATAAAATTCACTAAACACATAGCTTCAGGCTCTGTGTATGGGCTGTTCAAAAATATATTAAAATGTACTGAAGGAAGAAACATCGAGTTTTAGATAAAAGTATAATGCTCGACCTCTGGGGAGGTTTCTGCACCAACAGTACCAGAGCTCGCACCATGGCTAGAGTGAAGTTAAACTGTTGATTCCCATATGCAGTCAATTTCCCGACAAGGTCAAAATCCCGACATGGTCAAAATTCCGATGTTTACAATACCGACATGGTCAAAATACCATCATTTAAAATGTTGACAGGTCAAAAAGTCAACATGAGTTTTTCATGATTTTTTTCATTGAAACCGACTTGTTCAAACTTTACCATCCAAGTGCACAAAGCATGGCGAGCGCAGCGAGCCATGTTAGAAAATGCGGTACACTTATACGGTGTCCATGTCGACCTATGTCGACACACACATAAAATATTAACCGCTTGTGCCAACTTTTTGACCCGTCGACATTTTAAATGTCTGTATTTTGGCCATGTCGGTATTTTAAATGTCGGTATTTCGACCTTGTCGGGATTTTGACTGTTGGTCAATTGTTGTCGTTATTTTCACCATCGGGATTTTGATTGTAGGTCAGGGCCGGCTCTAGGCATGTTCGAATAGAGCGGCCGCGCAGCGCGCCACCCTTAATGGGCGCCGCCATATTCGAGGCTGGAGCCGGCCCTGTGCATTGTTGGCCCGGCCGCCGTGACCTCTTGTGTGCGCTATGCGCACTGCGCGGCGCCGGTGTCTAACGTCAGACGCCGGAGCCACGCAGCACGCATAGCGCACACAAGCGCCTTGGAGGCCGCCCGCCCGTCCGCCCTCACCTGGACCCGCACTTGCAGGCCGCCCGCCCGCCATCGGACAGCAGTGCTCCTCCCCCTCTCAGCGCCGCAGGTATTTGGGGGGGAGGCACATTTATGGATGGGTGGCACTGTGGGGGCATTTATCTGGCACTGTGGGGGCATATCTGCACTGTGGGGGCATATCTGGCACTGTGGGGGCATTTCTGTATCTGGCACTGTAGGGGCATATCTGGCACTGTAGGGGCATATCTGGCACTGTGGGGGCATTTATGTATCTGGCACTGTGGGGGCATATCTGGCACTGTGGGGGCATTTCTGGCACTGTGGGGGCATTTCTATCTGGCACTGTGGGGGCATTTCTGGCACTGTAGGGGCATATCTAGCACTGTGGGGGCATTTATGTATCTGGCACTGTGGGGGCATATCTGGCACTGTGGGGGCATTTCTGTATCTGGCACTGTGGGGGCATTTCTGGCACTGTGAGGGCATTTATCTGGCACTGTGGGGGCATTTCTGTATCTGGCACTGTGGGGGCATTTCTGGCACTATAGGGGCATATCTGGCACTGTGGGGGCATTTATGTATCTGGCACTGTGGGGGCATATCTGGCACTGTGGGGGCATTTATGTATCTGGCACTGTGGGGGCATTTCTGGCACTGTAGGGTCATATCTGGCACTGTGGGGGCATTTATGTATCTGGCACTGTGGGGGCATATCTGGCACTGTGGGGTATATCTGGCACTGTGGGGGCATTTCTGGCACTGTGGGGGCATTTATGTATCTGGAACTGTGGGGATATATCTGGCACTGTGGGGGCATTTATGTATCTGGCACTGTGTTGGCATTTATGTATCTGGCACTGTGGGGGCATTTATCTGGCACTGTGGGGGCATTTATCTGGCACTGTGGGGGCATTTCTGGCACTGTGGGGGCATTTATGTATCTGGCACTGTGGGGGCATATCTTGCACTGTGGGGGCATTTATGTATCTGGCACTGTGGGGGCATATCTTGCACTGTGGGGGGCATATCTGGCACTGTGGGGGCATATCTGGCACTGTGGGGGCATATCTGGCACTGTGGGAGCATTTCTGTATCTGGCACTGTAGGGGCATTTATGTATCTGGCACTGTGGGGACATATCCGGCACTGTGGGGGCATTTATGTATCTGGCACTGTGGGGGCATTTATCTGGCACTGTGGGGGCATTTATCTGGCACTGTGGGGGCATTTATCTGGAACTGTGAGGACGTATCTGGCACTGTGGGGGCATTTATGTATCTGGCACTGTGGGGGCATTTATGTATCTGGCACTGTGGGGGCATTTATGTATCTGGCACTGTGGGGGCATTTATGTATCTGGCACTGCTGGGGGGCATGTCATGTGTAGCTGGCACGGCTGGGGAGCATATCATGTAGTGTTCCCGCTAGGCGTCTGTGGCTAGGCAATGAGTCTCAGTGCTCTGCCTGGCGCAAAGTGTCTAACGTGCTCTGCCTGGCGCAAAGTGTCTAACGTGCTCTGCCTGGCGCAAAGTGTCTAACGTGCTCTGCCTGGCGCAAAGTGTCTAACGTGCTCTTCCTGGCGCAAAGTGTCTAACGTGCTCAGCCTGGCGCAAAGTGTTTAGGAGGTTCTACCTGGTGCAGTGTGTATTAACTGCACTACTGTGTGGTGTAATGCGAATTGCCACTATTATGTGTCCACGCACCTTTCCCACGAAGCAACGCCCCTAAATTTTAGCTGCGCGCCTTCGGCGCGCACTGTCCATGCTTTACCATGTAGGTAGATGAGCACCATGCATTACAGTATGTACATCATTTTGCCCTCCTAACTTAAAAATGTGCCCTCCCTGTGATCAGCACCCTGCCCTAAAAAGTGAACACTATCATGGGTAGCTGGCACTGCTGGGGGGTATATTGTGTGTAGCTGGCACTGCTGGCGGGCATGTCATGTCTATCTGGCACTGCTGGGGGGTATATTGTGTGTATCTGGCACTGCTGCGGGGCATGTCATGTGTAGCTGGCACTGCACATTATGTGTATCTGGCACTACACTGGAGACATTGTGTGTAAGGAACACTACTGTGGCTGTTATGTGTAAGGCTGCTAATTGTGTGCGTAGAGGGGGTGTGAAAATATATTTATTTATAGTCTAATAATATAAAGTTATGAGGCCACGCCCACTTTTCCTGGAGCGTGCGCACCTTCGGCGCGCGCATGGGGGGGGGGGGGGGTTACATGTTCTCGCTCAGAGTACTAGTAGGCCTGGAGCCGGCCCTGTTGTAGGTATTTCATACTAAACCCGTTGATTCCATCTGTCTCCACTAAGGTCTAAAGATGAGTTTTGCCAATATCTGTAAGGTTTTTAATCCTGTATTTTTTAATTAAAGAGTTTCTAGACTATGCAGTTGGGCTTTATTGTTGGGTGCTTTCTGGTGTATGTCCAATAAGTCAGTACGGATGGGCAGTACGGATGGTGTAATGGTTAGCATTACTACCTCACAGCACTGAGGTCATGGGTTCAATTCCCACCATGGCCCTAACTGTGCGGAGTTTGTATATTCTCCCTGTACTTGCGTGGGTTTCCTCCGGGTACTCCGGTTTCCTTCCACAATCCAAAATATACTGGTAGGTTCATTGGCTCCCAACAAAATTAACCCTAGTGTGAATGTGTCTGTATGTACATGTGGTAGGGAGTATAGGGGGTCATTCTGAGTTGATCGCTAGCTGAAAATGTTCGCTGCGCAGCGATGCTGAAAAAAAACAGCACTTCTGCGCATGTGTATGCGGCGCAATGCGCACGCGCGACGTACTTTCACAACGGCCGATGTAGTTTCACACAAGGTCTAGCGAAGCTTTTCAGTCGCACTGCTGGGCACAGAGTGATTGACTTGAAGTGGGCGTTTCTGGGTGTCAACTGACCGTTTTCAGGGAGTGGTCGGAAAAACGCAGGCGTGCCAGGAAAAACGTAGGCGTGGCTGGAAAAACGCAGGGCGTGTTTGTGACATCAAAACAGGAACTGAGCAGTCTGAAGTGATCGCAAGCGCTAAAACTGCACAAAATTTTTTTGTAGCCGCTGTGCGATCCTTTTGTTCACACTTCTGTTAAGCTAAAATACACTCCCAGTGGGCGGTGGCATAGCGTTTGCACGGCTGCTAAAAACTGCTAGCGAGCGATCAACTCGGAATGACCCCCATAGATTGTAAGCTCCACAGGGGCAGGGAGTGATGTGAATGAGCAAATATTCTCTGTAAAGCGCTGCGGAATATGTGTGCGCTATATAAATAACTGGTAATAAATAAGTCAGAGTCTAATGAAGAGAGACAATACTCGAGGAGGATCTATCACCAAAGATATTTCAGAGAAGTAAACGTACAAGTTTTTGATGTACAGAGAATGCTATTACTCTAATTGAAACTAGAGATGTGCGGCGGGCACTTTTCGTGTTTTGGTTTTGGATCTGGATCCCCACTCGTGTTTTGGATCTGGTTAGGTTTTGCCAAAACCACCCTTTGGGTTTTGGATTTGGTTTTGGATCTGGATGATTTTTTTTTTTTTTAAACATAAAAATAGCTAAATTCTAGTGATGTGCACCGGAAATTTTTCGGGTTTTGTGTTTTGGTTTTGGATTCGGTTCCGCGGCCGTGTTTTGGATTCGGATGCATTTTGCCAAAACCTCCCTGAAATTTTTTTGTCGGATTCGGGTGTGTTTTGGATTCGGGTGTTTTTTTACAAAAAAACCCTCAAAAACAGCTTAAATCATAGAATTTGGGGGTCATTTTGATACCATAGTATTATTAACCTCAATAACCATAATTTACACTCATTTTCAGTCTATTCTGAACACCTCACACCTCACAATATTATTTTTAGTCCTAAAATTTGCACAGAGGTCGCTGGATGGCTAAGCTAAGCGACACAAGTGGCCGACACAAACACCTGGCCCATCTAGGAGTGGCACTGCAGTGTCAGACAGGATGGCACTTCAAAAAAATAGTCCCCAAACAGCACATGATGCAAAGAAAAAAAGAGGCGCACCAAGGTCGCTGTGTGACTAAGCTAAGCGACACAAGTGGCCGACACAAACACCTGGCCCATCTAGGAGTGGCACTGCAGTGTCAGACAGGATGGCACTTCAAAAAAATAGTCCCCAAACAGCACATGATGCAAAGAAAAAAAGAGGCGCACCAAGGTCGCTGTGTGACTAAGCTAAGTGACACAAGTGGCCGACACAAACACCTGGCCCATCTAGGAGTGGCACTGCAGTGTCAGACAGGATGGCACTTCAAAAAAATAGTCCCCAAACAGCACATGATGCAAAGAAAAAAAGAGGCGCACCAAGGTCGCTGTGTGACTAAGCTAAGTGACACAAGTGGCCGACACAAACACCTGGCCCATCTAGGAGTGGCACTGCAGTGTCAGACAGGATGGTACTTAAAAAAAAAGTCCCCAAACAGCACATGATGCAAAGAAAAATGAAAGAAAAAAGAGGTGCAAGATGGAATTGTCCATGTTATGTTGTATAAACAGGACATGCACACTTTAACGAACCCGTCATTTCAGCGACAGGGTCTGCCACACGACTGTGACTGAAATGACTGGTTGGTTTGGGCCCCCACCAAAAAAGAAGCAATCAATCTATCCCTGCACAAACTGGCTCTACAGAGGCAAGATGACCACCTCATCATCATCCTCCGATTCCTCACCCCTTTCACTGTGTACATCCCCCTCCTCACATATTATTAATTCGTCAACACTGAAATCCACCATCTCAGATCCCTGTGTACTTTCTGGAGGCAATTGCTGGTGAATGCCTCCACGGAGGAATTGATTATAATTCATTTTGATGAACATCATCTTCTCCACATTTTCTGGAAGTAACCTCGTACGCCGATTGCTGACAAGGTGAGCGGCTGCACTAAACACTCTTTCGGAGTACACACTGGAGGGAGGGCAACTTAGGTAGAATAAAGCCAGTTTGTGCAAGAGCCTCCAAATTGCCTCTTTTTCCTGCCAGTATACGTACGGACTGTCTGACGTGCCTACTTGCATGCGGTCACTCATATAATCCTCCACCATTCTTTCAATGGTGACAGAATCATATGCAGTGACAGTAGACGACATGTCAGTAATCGTTGGCAGGTCCTTCAGTCCGGACCAGATGTCAGCACTCGCTCCAGACTGCTCTGCATCACCGCCAGCGGGTGGGCTCGGAATTCTGAGCCTTTTCCTCGCACCCCCAGTTGCGGTAGAATGTGAAGGAGGAGCTGTTGACGGGTCACGTTCCGCTTGACTTGACAATTTTCTCACCAGCAGGTCTTTGAACCTCTGCAGACTTGTGTCTGCTGGAAAGAGAGATACAATGTAGGTTTTAAATCTAGAATCGAGCACGGTGGCCAAAATGTAGTTCTCTGATTTCAACAGATTGACCACCCGTGAATCCTGGTTAAGCAAATTAAGGGCTCCATCCACAAGTCCCGCATGCCTAGCGGAATCGCTCTGTTTTAGCTCCTACTTCAATGTCTCCAGCTTCTTCTGCAAAAGCCTGATGAGGGGAATGACCTGACTCAGGCTGGCAGTGTCTGAACTGACTTCACGTGTGGCAAGTTCAAAGGGTTGCAGAACCTTGCACAACGTTGAAATCATTCTCCACTGCGCTTGAGTCAGGTGCATTCCCCCTCCTTTGCCTATATCGTGGGCAGATGTATAGGCTTGAATGGCCTTTTGCTGCTCCTCCATCCTCTGAAGCATATAGAGGGTTGAATTCCACCTCGTTACCACCTCTTGCTTCAGATGATGGCAGGGCAGGTTCAGGACTGTTTGCTGGTGCTCCAGTCTTCGGCACGCGGGGGCTGAATGCCGAAAGTGGCCCGCAATTCTTCGGGCCACCGACAGCATCTCTTGCACGCCCCTGTCGTTTTTTAAATAATTCTGCACCACCAAATTCAATGTATGTGCAAAACATGGGACGTGCTGGAATTTGCCCAGATCTAATGCTTGCACAATATTGGTGGCGTTGTCCGATGTCACAAATCCCCAGGAGAGTCCAGTTGGGGTGAGCCAATCTGCAATGATGTTCCTCAGTTTCCGTAAGAGGTTGTCAGCTGTGTGCCTCTTATGGAAAGCGGTGATACAAAGCGTAGCCTGCCTAGGAACGAGTTGGGGTTTGCGAGATGCCGCTACTGGTGCCGCCGCTGCTGTTCTTGCTGCGGGAGGCAATACATCTACCCAGTGGGCTGTCACAGTCATATAGTCCTGAGTCTGCCCTGCTCCACTTGTCCACATGTCCGTGGTTAAGTGGACATTGGGTACAACTGCATTTTTTAGGACACTGGTGACTCTTTTTCTGACGTCTGTGTACATTTTCGGTATCGCCTGCCTAGAGAAATGGAACCTAGATGGTATTTGGTACCGGGGACACAGTACCTCAATCAAGTCTCTAGTTGCCTGTGAATTAACGGTGGATATCGGATACACGTTTCTCACCACCTAGGCTGACAAGACCTGAGTTATCCGCTTTGCAGCAGGATGACTGCTGTGATATTTCATCTTCCTCGCAAAGGACTGTTGGACAGTCAATTGCTTACTGGAAGTAGTACAAGTGGTCTCCGACTTCCCCTCTGGGATGACGATCGACTCCCAGCAGCAACAACAGCAGCGCCAGCAGCAGTAGGCGTTACACTCAAGGATGCATCGGAGGAATCCCAGGCAGGAGAGGACTCGTCAGACTTGCCAGTGACATGGCCTGCAGGACTATTGGCTTTCCTGTGTAAGGTGGAAATTGACACTGAGGGAGTTGGTGGTGTGGTTTGCAGGAGCTTGGTTACAAGAGGAAGGGATTTAGTGGTCAGTGGACTGCTTCTGCTGTCATCCAAAGTTTTTGAACTTGTCACTGACTTCTGATGAATGCGGTCCAGGTGACGTATAAGGGAGGATGTTCCTAGGTGGTTAACTTCCTTACCCCTACTTATTACAGCTTGACAAAGGCAACACACGGCTTGACACCTGTTGTCCGCATTTGTGTTTAAATAATTCCACACCGAAGAGGTGATTTTTTTTGTATTTTGACCAGGCATGTCAATGGCCATATTCGTCCCACGGAAAACAGGTGTCTCCCCAGGTGCCTGACTTAAACAAACCACCTCACCTTCAGAATCCTCCTTGTCAATTTCCTCCCCAGCGCCAGCAACACCCATATCCTCATCCTGGTGTACTTCAACAGTGACATCTTCAATTTGACTATCAGGAACTGGACTGCGGGTGCTCCTTCCTGCACTTGCAGGGGGCGTGCAATGTTGGGAAGGTCAGGCATCGCAACCGACACAATTGGACTCTCCTTGGGGATTTGTGATTTAGAAGAACGTACAGTTCTTTGCTGTGCTTTTGCCATCTTAATTCTTTTAATTTTTCTAGCGGGAGGATGAGTGCTTCCATCCTCATGTGAAGCTGAACCACTAGCCATGAACAAAGGCTAGGGCTTCAGCCATTCCTTGCCACTCCGTGTCGTAAATGGCATATTGGCAAGTTTACGCTTCTCATCAGACGCTTTCAATTTTGATTTTTGGGTCATTTTAATGAACTTTTGTTTTTTGGATTTTACATGCTCTGTACTATGACATTGGGCATCGGCCTTGGCAGACGACGTTGATGGCATTTCATTGTCTCGGCCATGACTAGTGGCAGCAGCTTCAGCACGAGGTGGAAGTGGATCTTGATCTTTCCCTATTTTAACCTCCACATTTTTGTTCTCCATTTTTTAATGTGTGGAATTATATGCCAGTATCAATAGCAATGGCCTACTACTAAATATACTGCGCACAACTGAAATGCACCACAGGTATGGATGGATAGTATACTTGACGACACAGAGGTAGGTAGAGCAGTGGCCTTCCGTACCGTACTGCTATATATACTGGTGGTCACTGTCAGCAAACTGCAAAACTAAAATGCACCACAGGTATAGAATCTAGATGGATAGTATACTTGACGACACAGAGGTAGGTAGAGCAGTGGCCTTCCGTACCGTACTGCTATATATACTGGTGGTCACTGTCAGCAAACTGCAAAACTAAAATGCACCACAGGTAGAGAATCTAGATAGATAGTATACTTGATGACACAGAGGTAGGTAGAGCAGTGGCCTTCCGTACCGTACTGCTATATATACTGGTGGTCACTGTCAGCAAACTGCAAAACTAAAATGCACCACAGGTATAGAATCTAGATGGATAGTATACTTGACGACACAGAGGTAGGTAGAGCAGTGGCCTTCCGTACCGTACTGCTATATATACTGGTGGTCACTGTCAGCAAACTGCAAAACTAAAATGCACCACAGGTATAGAATCTAGATGGATAGTATACTTGACGACACAGAGGTAGGTAGAGCAGTGGCCTTCCGTACCGTACTGCTATATATACTGGTGGTCACTGTCAGCAAACTGCAAAACTAAAATGCACCACAGGTAGAGAATCTAGATGGATAGTATACTTGACGACACAGAGGTAGGTAGAGCAGTGGCCTTCCGTACCGTACTGCTATATATACTGGTGGTCACTGTCAGCAAACTGCAAAACTAAAATGCACCACAGGTATAGAATCTAGATGGATAGTATACTTGACGACACAGAGGTAGGTAGAGCAGTGGCCTTCCGTACCGTACTGCTATATATACTGGTGGTCACTGTCAGCAAACTGCAAAACTAAAATGCACCACAGGTATAGAATCTAGATGGATAGTATACTTGACGACACAGAGGTAGGTAGAGCAGTGGCCTTCCGTACCGTACTGCTATATATACTGGTGGTCACTGTCAGCAAACTGCAAAACTAAAATGCACCACAGGTAGAGAATCTAGATGGATAGTATACTTGACGACACAGAGGTAGGTAGAGCAGTGGCCTTCCGTACCGTACTGCTATATATACTGGTGGTCACTGTCAGCAAACTGCAAAACTAAAATGCACCACAGGTATAGAATCTAGAAGGATAGTATACTTGACGACACAGAGGTAGGTAGAGCAGTGGCCTTCCATACCGTACTGCTATATATACTGGTGGTCACTGTCAGCAAACTGCAAAACTAAAATGCACCACAGGTATAGAATCTAGATGGATAGTATACTTGACGACACAGAGGTAGGTAGAGCAGTGGCCTTCCGTACCGTACTGCTATATATACTGGTGGTCACTGTCAGCAAAACTCTGTACTGTACTCCTCCTATATAATACTGCCGGTCCCCAGTCCCCACAATAAAGCAGTGTGAGCACAGATATATGCAGCACACTGAGCACAGATATGGAGTGTTTTTCAGGCAGACAACGTATAATACTGGTGGTCACTGGTCAGCAAAACTCTGCACTGTACTCCTCCTATATAATATACTGCTGGTCCCCAGTCCCCACAATAAAGCAGTGTGAGCACAGATATATGCAGCACACTGAGCACAGATATGGAGCGTTTTTCAGGCAGACAACGTATAATACTGGTGGTCACTGTCAGCAAAACTCTGCACTGTACTCCTCCTATATAATATACTGGTGGTCCCCAGTCCCCACAATAAAGCAGTGTGAGCACAGATATATGCAGCACACTGAGCACAGATATGGAGCGTTTTTCAGGCAGACAACGTATAATACTGGTGGTCACTGTCAGCAAAACTCTGCACTGTACTCCTCCTATATAATATACTGGTGGTCCCCAGTCCCCACAATAAAGCAGTGTGAGCACAGATATATGCAGCACACTGAGCACAGATATGGAGCATTTTTCAGGCAGAGAATGGATAAAACTGGTGGTCACTGATCAGCACAACTCTGCACTGTACTCCTCCTATATAATACTGCTCCCCAGTCCCCACAATTAAGCAATAAGCACAAATATTTGAAAATTGCGGCGACGCGCGGCTCCTTATATAGAATCCGAATCTCGCGAGAATCCGACAGCGGGATGATGACGTTCAGGCGCGCTCGGGTTAACCGAGCCATACGGGAAAATCCGAGTATGCTTCGGACCCGTGTAAAATGGGTGAAGTTCGAGGGGGTTCGGTTTCCGAGGAACCGAACCCGCTCATCACTACTAAATTCACAGTATTTGGGGGTAATTTTGATCCTACGGTATTATTAACCTCAATAACATTCATTTCCACTCATTTCCAGTCTATTCTGAACACCTCACACCTCACAATATTGTTTTTAGGCCTAAAAGTTGCACCAAGGTAGCTCTATGACTAAGCTAAGTGACACAAGTGTGCGGCACAAACACCTGGCCTGTCTAGGAGTGGCACTGCAGTGGCAGACAGGATGGCACTTAAAAAAACTAGTCCCCAAACAGGACATCATGCAAAGAAGTAAAAGAGGTGCAATGAGGTGGCTGTATGACTAAGCTAAGCGACACAAGTGTGCGGCACAAACACCTGGCCCATCTAGAAGTGGAACTGCAGTCCCACTGCACTAATGGCGGATACTGGACGCACCTCTAACACCAACATAGCTGTCAAGGCCTCATTTATCTGCTTTGCAACAGGATGACTGCTGTCATATTTCATCTTCCTCGCAAAGGACTGTTGGACAGTCATTTGCTTAGTTGAAGTAGTACAAGTGGTCTTCCAACTTACCCTCTGGGATGACGATCGATTCCTAGCAGCAACAACAGCAGCGGCAGCAACAGCAGTAGGAGGAAGTGGTTCTTGATCTTTCCCTATTTTATCCTCAAAATTTTTGTTCTCCATTATTTTTCTGGAGTTATATAACAAAATGCTGCAAAGGATAGTGTACCTCTACACCACACAGGGCAAACCATGTAAAAATTATTTGGATTAAATACTAATAACCCCTTTGTTTGGAGAAAATAATATACAGCACAGGACAGCACCACTGAATTTATATGGCAGCACCACTGGACTGGACTTATACGGCTGTACCACTGGACTGGATTCATAAGGCAGTATCACTGGACTTATACGTGAGTACCACTGTACATAGACAGCAGTATCAATGGACCTTTACAGCAGTATCACTGGACTTTTACGTCAGTACCACTTGACATATACCGGAATATCACTGGACATATACGGCAGTATCACTGGATTTATACGTCAGTATCACTGGACTTATACGGCAGTGTCACTGGACTGGATTTATATGGCAGCATCACTGGACTCTTACAGCAGTACCACTGGACATATATGGCAGTACCACTGGACTTGATTTATACGGCATTATCGCTGGACTTATACGGCGGTTCTACTGGACATATACGGCAGTATCACTGGACATATACGGCAGTGCCACTGAATTTATATGGCAGTACCACTGGACATATACGGCAGTACCACTGAACATATACGGCAGTACAGCTGGACTGGAATTTACACGGCAGTATCACTGGAGTTATACGGCAGTATCACTGGACTGGATTTATACGGCAGTATCACTGGACATTTATGGCAGTATCACTGGACTTATACAGACGTATCACTGGACTGGATTTATATGGCAGTACCACTGGATTTATACAGCAGTATCACTGGATTTATATGGCAGTAACACTGGTCATATACGGCAGTATCACTGGACTTATACAGCAGTACCACTGGACATATATGGCAGTATCACTGGACATATACGGCAGTACCACTGGACTGGATTTATATGGCAGTACCACTGGACATATACGGCAGTACCCCATGACATATACGACAGTACCACTGGACTTATATGGCAGTACCTCTGGACTGGAATTTATACGGCAGTATCACTGGAATTTACGGCAGTACCACTGGACTGGATTTATACGACAGTATCACTGGACATTTACTGCAGTATCACTGGACTGGATTTATACGGCAGTACCACTGGATTTATATGGCAGTATCACTGGATTTATATGGCAGTATCACTGGACATTTATGGCAGTATCACTGGACTTATACAGACGTATCACTGGACTGGATTTATATGGCAGTACCACTGGATTTATACAGCAGTATCACTGGATTTATATGGCAGTAACACTGGTCATATACGGCAGTATCACTGGACTTATACAGCAGTACCACTGGACATATACGGCAGTATCACTGGACATATACGGCAGTACCACTGGACTGGATTTATACGGCAGTACCACTGGACATATACGGCAGTACCCCATGACATATACGGCAGTACCACTGGACTTATATGGCAGTACCTCTGGACTGGAATTTATACGGCAGTATCACTGGAATTTACGGCAGTACCACTGGACTGGATTTATACGACAGTATCACTGGACATTTACGGCAGTATCACTGGACTGGATTTATACGGCAGTACCACTGGATTTATATGGCAGTATCACTGGATTTATATGGCAGTATCACTGGACCTATACGGCAGTATCACTGGATTTATATGGCAGTAACACTGGGCATATATGGCAGTACCACTGGATTGGACTTATACGACAGTACCAGTGGATTTATACAGTACGGCAGTATCACTGGACTTATACGACAGTATCAATGGATTTATACAGCAGTATAACTGGACTTATACGGCAGTACCTCTGGACATATACGGCAGTATCTCTGTACTTATACAACAGTATTACTGAATTTATACAGCAGTATCACTGTACTTATACGGCAATACCACTGGAATTATATGGCAGTCACTGGACATATACGGCAGTACCACCAGACTGGATTTATACGGCAGTATCACTGGACTTATACGGCAGTACCACTGGACTTGATTTATACGGCAGTATCACTGGACTTATACGGCAGTACCACTGGACATATATGGCATTATCACTGGACATATACGGCAGTACCACTGGACTGCATTTATACGGCAGTACCACTGGATTTATACGGCAGTACCTCTGGACATATATGGCAGTACCACTGGACTTTTACTACTGTGACTGGACTGATGCAGCACAACACAGCACTGGAATGACACACATAATACAGAGCAGGTCGCCACACCACTTTCCCGCACAAACAGACACTGACAGACACTGAGGAGAGAGACACGTCCTCTCACTACACTCTCCAGGACTGGAGTGAAACGGCGGCGACGCGCGGCTCCTTATATGGAATCCAAAACCCGTGAGAATCTGACAGCGGGATGATGATGTTTTGCCTCGTTCTGGTTTCCGAGTCAGATGGGAAAACCCGAGCCGGATTCGGAACCGGGCTCGGGACGTGATGTTCGGTAGGGTTTGGTTCTCAGAAAACCGAACCGGCTCATCTCTAATTTAAACATTCATGAGCTACGAGTAATTAGTACACTGTCAGCACCTTCTTGGTGTGTAGTTTGTTTCATGCACAACATTTCTAATTGTATAAACTTTCCTTCAATCTATGTGTATAAGGCGTATATGTAACATAAATGCATTTTGTGTTTAGATGTGTGTCCCATCCCCAAGATATCTCAGTATGATATGCATATTCCATAATACAGAACAATCTGGTTCTAAGCATTTTAGAATATGCGAGACTCGGCCTGTATATATCATATCAGCACATAGGGGGTAATTTCAAGTTGATCGCAGCAGGTAATTTTTTAGCAGTTGGGCAAAACCATGTGCACTGCAGGGGAGGCAGATTTAACATGTGCAGAGAGAGTTAGATTTGGGTGTGGTGTGTTCAATCTGCAATCTAATTTGCAGTGTGACAATAAAGCAGCCAGTATTTACCCTGCACAGAAACAATATAACCCACCCAAATTTAACTCTTTCTGCAAATGTTATATCTGCCCCCCTGCAGTGCACATGGTTATACCCAACTGATAAAAAATGTCCTGCTGCGATCAACTTGGAATTACCCCCATAGTACCTGCCTGAGTCTCACACAAAACACTTAGTCCATGAATGCTCCACAATGTGGGCAGCAACCCAATGGGCATTCAGAAACACAGTAAGTACACACAGGGCCGGTGCTAGGGTGTTCGGCACCCCCCTGCAAACTATAAATTTGCGCCCTCCCATACTTTACAAAGGGACAGCGCTTGTCAATAAAAAGATGTCGTCTCACAAGGCAGGGACGTGGCCACACAATAGTACCCTCATTTGAAACACCCCCAGTAGTGGTGCTGCTTACAAATAACGCCCCAGTTGTATCACAGCTTACACATAATGCCCCAGTAGTAGCACCGCTTCCACATAATGACCCCAGTAGTAGCGCCGCTTACACATAACGCCCCCAGTAGTAGCGCCGCTTACATGTAACGCCCCCAGTAGTAGAGCAGCTTACATGTAATGCCTCCAGTAGTAGCACAGCTTACATGTAACGCCCCCAGTAGTAGCACAGCTTACACATAATGCCCCAGTAGTAGTGCAACCATACACATAATGCCCCAGTAGTAGCGCCGCTTCCACATAACAACCCCAGTAGTAGCGCTGCTTACACATATCGCCCCCAGTAGTACCGCAGCTTACACGTAATGCCCCAGTAGTAGCACAGCTCAAAAATAACGCCCCCAGTATTAGCGCAGCTTACACGTAACACCAGTGCCGTAACTAGACATTTTAGCGCTGTGTGCAAAAAACGGCATTACCGCCCCCCCCCTTTACGCAAACCGACAGCAGTGCGTACCGTAGGCGCGCGTGAAAAATATAGGGGCGTGGCTTCACGGGAAAGGGGTGTGACCACAAAATAATACCAATTCATATAATGGTGCACAGTAGTCTCCATTATTCAAATTACGCCGCACAGTAGCGCCACTACACCAGGTAGAGCCCCTTTTACACCTTACGGCAAACAGGGTCCCCTTTTTACACATTACGGCAGACAGCGTACTCTTTTTACACATTACGGCAGACAGCGTCCCCTTTTTTACACATTATGACAGACAGAGTCCCCTTTTTTACACATTCCGGCATACAGCGTCCCCTTTTTACACATTACGGCAGACAGCGTCCCCTTTTTTACACATTACATCAGACAGCGTCCCCTTTTTTACACATTACGGCAGACAGCGTCCCCTTTTTATACATTACGGCAGACAGCGCCCCCCTTTTTTACACATTACAACAGAGTCCCCTTTTTACACATTACGGCAGACAGTGTCCCCCTTTTACACGTTACGGCAGACAGCGTCTCCTTTTTTACACATTACGGCAGAGAGCATCCCCCTTTTACATATTACAGCAGACAGCGTCCACCTTTTACACGTTACGGCAGACAGCGTCCCCCTTTTTACACATTACAGCAGATAGAGTCCCCCTTTTACACATTATGGCAGGCAGAGTCCCCCATTAACACAGTACGGCAGGCAGATTCCCCCTTACACCCCGCACACATACATAAATACACACACACACACACACACACACACACACACAAACACTTACTCTCCCTTCACTTAGTCTGGCTCGCAGGATCTGGAGCAGCATGTCCTCTGGGGTACTGCAGTCTTCTGGTCCCATGTAGCCCCGCCCTTTTCCGTCTGTGTAGCCCCGCCCCATTTTCACCAGTGTAGCTCCGCCCCCTTCATCCGTTCAGTTAGGGTGGGATGTACTCAGCTGTCCCGCCGCATTAGCTGCCTTCACTGCGCTCCCTTTGACATTCTCAATGGGAACAGTTCTCCCCCAGCCGGCGCTGCCATATGCTCCCTGTTGTTTTCTCCCTGGGCTTCCCCTCACTGGTATTACACTTGCTCCGCCTCTTCACCGCCACGGCCACTCAGGTCTCAGTATTGTTAGTGCCACGCTCTCCCTTTGCTATTTTCTTGTGCATGCGCACATGCCACAGCTCGGGATCTCTGAGTGGCCGCAGCGGTGAAGAGGCAGGGCAAGTGTAATACCAGCGAGGGGAGGCCCGGGGAGAAAACAACAGGGAGCGAACGGCAGCGCCGGTTGGGGGAGGAGAACAGTTACAATTGAGAATGTCAAAGGGAGAGGAGGCTTTAATCTGCCGGCACCACTCAGTGCCAATCATACAGTGACATGCACAGCAGCCGGCAGCAGGGTGGCCAGGCGCAGCAGCAGGGATGCAGTGTAGGGAAAGCGCCTCTCCTCCCTGGCTCCTACCTGCACTGCATCCCTTTGCTGAGCGGGTAGCGCCGGCAGGGCCGGTTTTTCGTATGGGCTCAATGGGCTCTTGCCCAAGGGCCCCAGGAGTATAAGGGCCCTAGGCTGATAGCTGAGAGTCCCCCTCTTTCCAGGGGTACCAGATTTTTGAAAATCGGCCCTGGGGAACCAGAGATATCGGACTTCAAAGCAGTGGTCCCCATCCAAGCCTGTTAATTGCTCTTCCCAGCCAGATATCTCAGGCTCTGTATGACTTTTCTGAGGGTACATTTCAAAATCTGTGACTCTCCACTTTAGGTGGACACTGCCAGCTTGTCTCTACTATGCCCAGAACCAGAGATATCAGCCTTCCAGCAGCAGGTCCCTGCTCCAGCTCCACACGCCTAATATGCAGTTTTATATATTTGTTGGTGGATTGCTCTGGTTCCTGAACTGTGATATCCAAGTCCCCAGTACCTCCTAACAGGTGGGACTCTCTAGTTTTTTTTTATTCCATTCAAAGCCTAGGAACTTGAGATATCTGCAGTCAAGTAAGCTGCTCTCTCACCAGAAAATGATGAAAATTAAGCCCACTCCACTATCTACCCCCCCCCTTATGTATTAAACACCCCATACCACCCTGGAAGTCATGTACCGAGGCCCCTTCATTCAGCCCAATGCCTCCTTCTACAGTTTAGTGTTCTCCATCCCGCCCCATCTGTTCAGTAAAGGAGTAATTAGCATAAATTACTGCTCTAGGTCCTACATGCTGTGTGGAAGATAGAACACCCCCTACCACCGCTGATAGCACCCCTACCGCTGGAGGATGAGTAGGGGCCCCAGTGTATTGCTGTGCCCAGGGGCCCACACTGCTGTTAAGACGGCCCTGAACATGGTGTTTTTGTCTTAGTAAATCGGTGGAGTGACATCCATAGATAATATATATATTACCGGTTGTTGTGATCCTGGCTGTCAGGAGACCAATGCCGGAATCCCGGCTCCCGGTGAAAAACCGGCAGACAGAATCCTGACCGCCGTCCAAATTTACCACTCGGGTCCACGCCGCCACCCGAGGAGGAATATTACCCTATGATGACTGAATGTTTTCACCAGGCCCGAAGCGCAGCGAGCCTCTGAAGGGACATGCTGTGCTCGCCACCAGTATTACAGCTATCGGGATCCCGGCATCGGCCTTTTAACAGCCAGGATCCCGATAGCTGGGATATCATACTGATCCTATCTATCTATCTATCTATCTATCTATCTATCTATCTATATATATATATATATATATATATATATATATCTAGCGGAGAAAAGGGCGCCTAGTTAGTGATTAAATAATGATGTAGAGTGAACCAAGTGGTAATGTAAGGACATCACTTATCTGATACACACAATGTCTTCGGTCACATGACCAATGTACATATGTGGAAAAAAATAGAACAGAAATAACATAGCGCGTACAGTTTTTAGAACATATTCCACCATAAAATGCAGTTGTATCTAAAAAACCTCCTAAGGATAAGCAAATCCTCAATAAAAATCCACCAACAGGGATTATCTAAATTATCTTGGTGGATTTTTATTGAGTGTTTAAATAATTATATAGAGTGAACAAAGTATACACTCTACATGTATATATATATATATATTAAATCTAGTCACATGGTCCACAGTTACCCTGTCAATATGTATAATGTTGACCCAAAAATGTTGAGACTAGGATGTCAATGTGGTTTAACATGTTGAGAGGCACCATTTCAACATCCTCAGAATGTCAACATCTGCAGTGTCGCCATGTGAACTGTCAACATTCTAGGAATAGCGACGGTTAGGATTAGGCTCTGCCAGGAGGGTTAGGCTGCTGGGTGGAAGGTTAGGGTTAGGCACTGTTGGGAGAGTTGGGATTAGGCAGTGGTGCCAAGAGAGGGTGGGAGCGGGTACAGATTACCTGGACCTGGGCATGCCAGGGGGCCCAGGCCAGAGCACACCAGTAGCCATTTTTTGGGGGGGGGGGTAATTTTTTTTCCTTTAGTATAAATCAGTGGGCGAGCAGGTGAGCGGGCGTGCATGCGAGTGGCGGTTTGGCCCACCGAGATCAGGTATGTACGTGTGTGTCACCTGACTGTTTGTGCCTTGTCGTGGACGTGCCTCACACTTTCAGCCACAGCATATATGTATAGATAGATAGATATAAATACTGTGGCCACATCCACTCCGGGGGCCTGGAAGTTGTTGTACCGGGGCCCAGAATTTCTCTTGGCAGTCCTGGGGTTAGGGGTAGGGGTCATTTTAATATGGGGCGTTAGGTCAACGTTCTATTGTTTGGATATGGACTATTTAATGTGGTGCATAAACTGCATCAAACAGACATACTGTGCCCAGTTGCTGAAAATATAGATAAAGAAAGTGTATAAACTTTCACAAAAGAAGCAAACAAATTGATTGGCTATGCATTTAGATGTCTAGAAATTATATGCTGAATTAATTATGATCATATTAAGGGAACTCTGAAAGCTTCTGAATGAATAAAAAAAAATAAGTTTTATTAACATACAGTACAGTATACTTTTCAAAGCAACAAAAACAAATCAAACAACAAAATACCATATAGATACCAATAAATAAAATGTGCACATTAAAACCAAAAAGATGAAATCAGCTGTAGAGTTATAAAAAAAAAACTTCATTGTACTCATCAAAGATGATGTATACATTTATATACTAACCATCAAAAAGGTCCTTATTAGTTGATTAATAAATAAATAAATAAATAAATAAATAAATAAATACATTATTTACAAATGGAGCCTGTCTCTGCCGTTGTCTATCAGTTTGGGTAGGTGGTGATAACAATAAGAATGAAGCTGCTCTGTCCACCCACCCCGGGTGCAGAATGTAGAGAGGTACAGCTCTGTGATTGTACTCCTATCTTATATGTGCGCACTGTGGGGGTCATTCCGAGTTGTTCGCTCGCTAGCAGATTTTAGCAGCATTGCACACGCTAGGCCGCCGCCCTCTGGGAGTGTATGTTAGCTTAGCAGAATAGCGAATGAAAGATTAGCAGAATTGCGAATAGAAAATTCTTAGCAGTTTCTGAGTAGCTCGAGACTTACTCCTACACTGCGATAAGCTCAGGCCGTTTCGTTCCTGGTTTGACGTCACAAACACGCCCTGCGTTCGGCCAGCCACTCCCCCGTTTCTCCAGCCACTCCCGCGTTTTTCCCTGGCACGCCTGCGTTTTTCCACACACTCACTGAAAACGGACAGTTTCCGCCCAGAAACACCCACTTCCTGTCAATCACACTCCGATCACTTCAACGATGAAAATTCCTCGTTCGGACGTGATTAAATCTAAGTTTTGTGCTAAAATACTTATCGCATGCGCACTGCGTACCATGCGCATGCGCATTTTTGCCTTAATCGCTCCATTGCGAAAATCGGCAACGAGCGAACAACTTGGAATGACCCCCTGTGTGTAATAGGGGAGTACGGGAAATGCAGAACCAAATCCATCTCAGCCTCAGCTACACTCTGACTGTCATGGAGCAATCACACATAGGCATGTGAGGGCATGTTGCCGCATCTATGGACTATTATTATTATCCTTTATTTATGTGGTGCCACAAGGGTTCTGTAGCCAGTGGCGTCACAAGGGGGGTGCGGCCCGCTCCCAAATGCGACAGGAGCCAAGTGCTGCACTGTTATATTATGTGCAGCACTCGGCTTATGTCACTGTGTAGGAGCCAGCACTGCAGTGACAGCACTCCCCGGGAGTCAGCCCTCACCTCCCACACCCCCTAAGTGACAAAAAAATGGGTGTCGGGACGCCAAGCCCTGCCCCTTCCTGCAAAGCCCTGCCCCTATCGGTTCCTCAATGGACTAAAACCAGGTGCCACCTGCGAAGCCACGCCCCTCTAATTAAGCCCCACCCATTCACGTGAAGCCCCATCCCCTTTTTTCCGCCGCCGCACCGGGTGTCAAGGAGGTGAGTGACGCTTCTGTCTGCAGCACCTAACAAAGTACATAATCAAATGAGCAAAACAAGAAAACCACAACTCCCAGTATACGACAATATAGGACAAGTATAGGGTTCATTTCTGCATCAGCGGACAAGACACTGAAATAAACATCAGGGTGGCAGAAACCAAGGGTTAGGTGCCATTATAGGGAGCAGTATAATTGAAAGATGAGCGGGTTCGGTTCTCCGAGAACCGACACCCCCCGAACATCCCGTTCCGATCCAGTTTCCGAGTCCGGCTTGGGAATTCCTGCAAGACTCGGAAACCAGAACGAGGCAAAATGTCATCATTCCGCTGTCGGATTCTCGCGGGTTTTAGATTCCATTGTATGCTGTAATAATTCTGGGGTGCAGTAAAATAAATGTACACTGGCCCTGTCTTGTATGCTTCAAAAATTCTGGGGTGCAGACAAAAAATAAATGTACACTGGCCATGTCTTGTATGCTGTAATAATTCTGGGGTGCAGTAAAATAAATGTACACTGGCCCTGTCTTGTATGCTTCAAAAATTCTGGGGTGCAGACAAAAAATAAATGTACACTGGCCATGTCTTGTATGCTGTAATAATTCTGGGGTGCAGTAAAACAAATGTACACTGCCCCTGTCTTGTATGCTTCAGAAATTCTGGGGGGCAGACAAAAAATAAATATACACTGGCCCTGTCTTGTATGCTGTAATAATTCAGAGGTGTAGTCAAATAAATGTACACTGGCCCTGCCTTGTATGCTTCAGAAATTCTGGGGGGCAATAAAATAAATGTACACTGGCCCTGTCTTGTATGCTGTAATAATTCTGGGGTGCAGTAAAATAAATGTACACTGGCCATGTCTTGTATGCTTCAAAAATTCTGGGGTGCAGTAAAATAGATGTACACTGGCCCTGTCTTGTATGCTGTAATAATTCTGGGGTGCAGTAAAATAAATGTACACTGGCCATGTCTTGTATGCTTCAAAAATTCTGGGGTGCAGACAAAAAATAAATGTACACTGGCCCTGTCTTGTATGCTGTAATAATTCAGAGGTGCAGTAAAATAAATGTACACTGGCCCTGTCTTGTATGCTTCAAAAATTCTGGTGGGCAGTAAAATAAATCTACACTGGCCCTGTCTTGTATGCTGTAATAATTCTGGGGTGCAGTAAAATAAATGTACACTGGCCCTGTCTTGTATGCTTCAAAAATTCTGGGGTGCAGTAACATAAATGTACACTGGCCCTGTCTTGTATGCTATAATAATTCTGGGGTGCAGTAAAATAAATGTACACTGGCCCTGTCTTGTATGCTTCAAAAATTCCGGGGTGCAGACAAAAAATAAATGTACACTTGCTCTGTCTTGTATGCTGTAATAATTCAGAGGTGTAGTAAAATAAATGTACACTGGCCCTGTCTTGTATGCTTCAAAAATTCTGGGGGGCAATAAAATAAATGTACACTGGCCCTGTCTTGTATGCTGTAATAATTCGGGGGTGCAGTAAAATAAATGTACACTGGCCTTGTCTTGTATGCTTCAAAAATTCTGGGGTGCAGTAAAATAGATGTACACTGGCCCTGTCTTGTATGCTGTAATAATTCTGGGGTGCAGTAAAATAAATGTACACTGGCCATGTCTTGTATGCTTCAAAAATTCTGGGGTGCAGACAAAAAATAATTGTACACTGGCCCTGTCTTGTATGCTGTAATAATTCAGAGGTGCAGTAAAATAAATGTACACTGGCCCTGTCTTGTATGCTTCAAAAATTCTGGTGGGCAGTAAAATAAATCTACACTGGCCCTGTCTTGTATGCTGTAATAATTCTGGGGTGCAGTAAAATAAATGTACACTGGCCCTGTCTTATATGCTGTAATAATTCTAGGGTGCAGTAAAATCAATGTACACTGGCCCTGTTTTGTATGCTGTAATAATTCAGATGTGCAGTAAAATAAATATACACTGGCCCTGTCTTGTTTGTTGTAATAATTCAGGGGTGCAGTAAAATAAATGTACACTGGCCCTGTCTTGTATGCTGTAATAATTCAGCGGTGCAGTAAAATAAATATACACTGGCCCTGTCTTGTATGTTGTAATAATTCAGGGGTGCAGTAAAATAAATGTACAGTGGACCTGTATGCTGTAATAATTCTAGGGTGCAGTAAAATCAATGAACACTGGCCCTGTCTTGTATGCTGTAATATTTTAGAAGTGCACTGGCCCTGTCTTGTATGCTGTAATATTTTAGAAGTGCAGTAAAATAAATATACACTAGCCCTGTCTTTTATGCTGTAATAATTCTAGGATGCAGTAAAATCAATGTACACTAGCCCTGTCTTGTATGCTGTAATAATTCAGGGGTGCAGTGACAATCAATGTACACTGGTCCTGTATGCTGATAAAATACAAGGGTGCTGCTGTTAAAATGTTACACTGGCCCTGTATGCTGTAAAAATTCAGGGGAGCAGTTGTTAAAATATAAGCACACTGGCCCTGTATGCTATAAAAAATCAGGGATGCAGTCGTTAAAATAAAAGCACACTGGTCCTGTATGATGTTAAAATACAGGGGTGCTGCTGTTAAAATAATATTACACAGGCCATTTATGCTGTAAACATTCAGGGGTGCAGTTGTTAAAATAATATTACACTGGCCCTGTATGCTGTAAAAATTCAGAGGTGCAGTTGTTAAAAGAAAGTACGCTGGCCCTGTATGCTGTAAAAATTCAGGGGTGCAGTTGTTAAATAGAAGCACACTGGTCCTGTATGCTATTAAAATACATTGGTGCTGCTGTTAAAATATTACACTGGCCCTGTATGCTGTAAAAATTCAGGGGTGAAGTTGTTCAAATAAAAGCACACTGGCCCTGCATGCTGTAAAACTGCAGGGGTGCTGTTGTTAAAATAAAAGTACACTGTCCCTGTATGATGTAAAATACAGGGGTGCAGTGAAAATAAATGTACACTGGCTTTGTCTTGTATGCTGTAAAATTACAGGGGTGTTGTGAAAATACATGGCTGCTGGCACTGTCCGCGGTTGCAATGCCTAGGCCTGACCTTCACAACACTGTATGGGAAGAGGAGGCTCCAACCACCATTTGCACGCCCTCTGCAAGTGCCAGGAGGAGCACCGCCAGCCCAGTTGCTGATATTGTGATTGAAGATGTCACTGTAGAAGTACACCAAGATGAGGAGGATATGGGTGCAGCTGATGCTGTGGAGGAAGTTGACAATGAGGATTCTGATGGTGCTTTGATTTGTTTGAATAAGGCACCAGTGGAGACAGTTGTTGGCCATGGGATGAAAAACCCATTGTCATGCCTGTGCCAAATAGCAAAAAAGCCACTTCTTCGGTGTGGAATTATTTCTCCACAATTCCGGACAACAGGTGTAAAGCCATGTGTTGCCTTTGTCAATCCATAATAAATCGGACGTTAACCACCTAGGAACATCCTCCCTTATACGTTACCTGCAGCGCAATCATCATAAGTAATTGTCAAGTTCAAAGATGATGTATACATTTACATACTAACCATCAAAAAGGTCCTTATTAGTTGATTAATAAATAAATAAATACATTATTTACAAATGGAGCCTGTCTCTGCCGTTGTCTATCAGCTTGGGTAGGTGGTGATAACAATAAGAATGAAGCTGCCCTGTCCACCCACCCCGGGTGCAGAATGTAGAGAGGTACAGCTCTGTGATTGTACTCCTATCTTATATGTGCGCACTGTGGGGGTGATTCCGAGTTGTTCGCTCGCTAGCAGATTTTAGCAGCATTGCACACGCTAGGCCGCCGCCCTCTGGGAGTGTATGTTAGCTTAGCAGAATAGCGAATGAAAGATTAGCAGAATTGCGAATAGAAAATTCTTAGCAGTTTCTGAGTAGCTCGAGACTTACTCCTACACTGCGATCAGCTCAGGCCGTTTCGTTCCTGGTTTAACGTCACAAACAAGCCCGTTTCTCCAGCCACTCCCGCGTTTTTCCCTGACACGCCTGCGTTTTTCCACACACTCACTGAAAACGGCCAGTTTCCGCCCAGAAACACCCACTTCCTGTCAATCACACTCCGATCACTTCAACTATGAAAATTCCTTGTTCGGACGTGATTAAATCTAAGTTTTGTGCTAAAATACTTACCGCATGCGCACTGCGTTCCACTTCTTCGGTGTGGAATTATTTCTCCACAATTCCGGACAACAGGTGTTGCCTTTGTCAATCCATAATAAATCGGACGTTAACCACCTAGGAACATCCTCCCTTATACGTTACCTGCAGCGCAATCATCATAAGTAATTGTCAAGTTCAGAAACTTTGGGTAATAGTGCAAGCAGTCCACTGAAACCTAAATGATGTGGTTTTGTTTGAATATTATGTCTCTGTGAGGATGAGGATGTAAAAACTGAAGGTGGGGGGAAATCTGAGGATGAGGACGACATCTTGCCTCTGTAGTGCCAGTTTGTGCAAGGAGAGATTAATTGCTTTTTGTTTGGTGGGGACCCAAACAAACCAAATATTTCAGCCACAGTCATATGGCAGACCCTGTCTCTGAAATAATTGTTTTGTTAAAGTGTGCATGTCTGTTGATACAACATAACTTCTTGCATGTCTTTTCTTTGTCACATCATTCCAGGGGTGCTGCCCTATATGGGGTTCAGCCCCTCTGTCCTATCAGTCCAGGGGTGCTGCCCCACTGCCGTTTAAGTCCAGGGGTGCTGTTGCCTGTCTGCTGTGCTGTGTAATTCTCCAGGGGTGATGCCTATGCTGAATAAGTCCAGGGCTGCTGCCGTATAATTCCAGGGGTGCTGTTGTACTTGATCCTAGGTTTAAATTAAAGCCTAGAGCAGATATGAAACAAGTTTCAACATCACAAACAGATGTGTGAAAACATGGCCGCAAAGATGGAAATGGAAATGGCTATTTTGACGAACCGTTTTTAAATAAAGTGGGGAGAGTCCACATTTGTGGCCAAAGTCAGTGTGACTCAGAAGAGACTGAATCATAATCCAGTGCAAATGCCAGAGAGTTAAAAGTGATATTTTCTGCCAGATAATTAGAGAGAGGTTCTTCTCAATTATTTAATGTTAGGGACTCACGCAAATGAATGGCTCCAATTAGTCAACCTTAATTTTAATTTCTTATTGATGTTCCACATTTTGGGATTATTTATTTAGAAGATGCGCATTTGTTGTACAGGGATCTTATTTTCCTAAGGGCTGCATAGGGTTATCGCAAGACCTTGTGGTGTTAGAAGAACAGAGTTTCAGTGATCTTGCATTGCATCAACTTTCCATTGCACTGCAGCACAAGATGGGCCAGGAGCACCTGTGAGGCATAAACAGTTACTGAATAAGGCTAAGTATGGAATCTCATGGTGGCTTACAGCCAGGATTATGTCTGGTTTGCTAGGCTGAGGCATGCTGTGGGCACAGAGGTTAGCATTGCTTCCTACTATAGTCCTACTTATAGTATGAAATGAATTTCAACTGTAGAGTGGTAAGCTCCACTAGGGCAGGGGCTGAATAACAAATAAATTCACTGGACAGTTGTGCTTGGTACTTTACCGAACCCACCCGAAGTCAACTTGCCCCATCCGGGGCTGCTGTGGGGGGCTCAAGAGGGGCTTCTAAAACATCTAAGGTGCTGCTTTATTTAAAAATAAAATATGAATAAAATAAACAAGACACATAGGTATGATCACATGCGTGTAACTGGGACACACAGGTATGCTCACATGCGTGTAACTGGGAGCTGTGAAAAACAAAGATAAGGCATCTGCCACAGAATATGTAAATAAAAATGCAATTAAAAAAAAGGAAAAAAAAAAAGAAACCCACAAGATTTTCACAAAATAAGTCTCCAGACTCCGTAGAGGGGAAAATATCCAATCTTGATTCTGTGGTATACACCAGTTTATTTACATCCCATCATTAAATCCGAGATTATCTTAATACCTAAACATGGAGAAGGGGGTACAATTTTGGAGGCTTTGGCCCCTAGTTTTTCAGTTTGTCCAGTAATATGGTAATTAAAAATTATATATTTCCTTGGTTGAAGTCCTTTCCATTCCACACCAATACAGGAGTGGAGGTGAAAGCCTGTGTGTTGTTCCTGATTGCGTGTGCCTCTCTAATTTTGAATCACCTTCTTGACACTTGCCTCGTCTCATAATATGAAAAGTCATCAAAGAAAGAGGTAATGTGTCTGTAGCTAAATATGATTCTGAGAACTTGGCGAGCTTTTTCCAGAGGGACCACCTGTCACTGAAATTATGGGTTTATTAAACTGTGCATGTCCTGTTTAAACAACATATGGGTGGATCGGAGGGCCCAAGACAATTCCATCTTGCACCTCTTTTTTTTTCTTCTTTGCATTATGTGCTCTTTGGGGCCTAATTTTTAAAACTGCAATCCTGTCTGCCACTGCAGTGCCACTCCTAGATGGGCCAGGTGTTTGTGCCGTCCACTTGTGTCGCTTAGCTTAGTCATCCAGCAACCTTGGTGCACCTCTTTTTTTTCTTTGCATTATGTGCTCTTTGAGGGCTAGTTTTTAAAACTGCCATCCTCTCTGACACTGCAGTGCCACTCCAAGATGGGCCAGGTTTTTGTGCCGCCCACTTGTGTCGCTTAGCTTAGTCATCCAGCGACCTCGGTGCAACCTCTTGGCCTAAAAACAATTCTGTGAGGTGTTCACAATAGACTGGAAATGAGTGGAAATGAATGTTATTGAGGTTAATAATATCGTAGGATAATTTTAGCTGTTTTTATGTTTTTTTTCCAAAAATCGTCCAGATCCAAAACCAAAACCTGGAAGGGTGGTTTTGGCAAAACCAGTTCAGATCCATAACACGAGTGGGTATCCAGATCCAAAACCAAAACACAAAACCCTAAAAGTGTCCATCGCACATCTCTAGTATAAATACGCCTGTTTCCTGATGTATGCTTTTTAGCTAGAATAGGGTAGTTAGTGTGCACCGGTCAGGGCAATTAGAATGAAACCAACATACATATTGGGGGTGGATGCACTGCAAGACATGTACAAGTCAGTATACACGCAAATCTCCCCACTGTTCTTTGGGTATGAGTCCATATATCCGTGGCACAACATCTGGGATGGGCAGCTTAGATTAATAAACACTGACATTCATGGCTGTACTGTACATTGGCAGGTACAAAAGCGCTACTGACAACTTGGCCACTACTGTAACCTACCTCTGTGTCCAACAACAGGGTGCATTTATACACAACGAACTACTGCATGGGTAATATTTCCATGAATACTCTGCAAACATAAAGTTATACTTAATCCAAAGGCAAACATGTTACACCGACTGACGTGCGTTTTAAGAGCCAGGAAAGATTCTAAAACGATTTTCAAGATTTTAACATTAACTATTTTTAAACAGATCTTGACGTTACCTTGGCAGGCGTAGCTGCATGGCACCAAACTAAACCCCGCACTCAAAGACATTTGGAGCCAGCAATCTTCTGGCTCCAGCGAATATTAGGTCAAGTAATTAGAAGTGTTTATTATATCCCCATTCTACATCCTTTTTTTTTATTATTATACACACAATCTTTTTAATAAAGTGGTGTTTGGTATATTTATATCATGTGACAGTTTGAATTTGTATCTGGTTTTCAATCCATCTCTAAGTACATAAACCTAGGAGAGTGCAATGCGTACTGAAATCTATCACACAGAATGTTACATTTATTCCCAGGACACAACCTTCATTGTTTCAGCAGGTAATTGGGGATATAGATGAGTCTGAGTCTATAGCAGTCAATGGCACACCAGGGCCCAGAATGTTTTATTTTTTTTAATTCTTTTTTTTTTTTTTGCAATCAACTCAAGATATTCACAGCTTAATGAATCAGAGATCTGTCACACTGTACCATGGGTTTCCCACTTAGTCTTCACCTGCCGCAATAAACTCTGCACCAACTTTACTAAATATTAATCACCTACAGGATTCTTTGTCCCCGGTGTACATGACTGTTACCATAGAGAAGCCTCTATGGTGGATCTTTCTCTGTGAATGACCTTTTCCATAGTAATTTCAACTATTTATGTGTTAAATATTAGTGAGCTTTTTTTACTTCTCTCTAAACTAAGATATACTGTGTGTGTACATTTATAAAACCCTTTTCACAATGAAGCCGGGACCTGAAGCTGGAGCCGGGCTTCAGCTATACTTACCCCTTTCACACCACTGCCTGGACACGGGTCATTTGCACTCACATAGGACACTTGGAGATGAAGTCACCTCCAAGCACTCCCAATCCAGCCAATCGGCAACTTTAAGACGTGACCTGTGTCACGTCTAGCAAAGTTTGAGGATCCGGCAGCTGAGACTTGCCCGAGGAGGTAGATGGCTGTGGGTGAACAAGATGAGGGGGTTGGATATAGTTCCTTCGCATGGGACACGGAGCAAAGAAGAATGTAGGCGGGGTTGAAAGTCAATGAATAGTATTTATTATGTACAGGGCTGAGGTAGAGAACTGTGGCTGGAGCACGATGGTTAAAGAACGTAGTTGCGGATAAAGAACTGCAGGTTGTGGCTTGAAAGACGAGGTTGTGAATAATGAACTGCGGAACTGTGGATGGTGGTTAAAAGACGTGGCTGGAGACAAGGACTGTGGACTGTGGTTTGGAGGATGAGGCTGAAGATAACAATCTGCAGGTTGTGGTCGGTGGTACAAAGACGTGGCTGGTGAAGTAGATCTGTGGAGTGTGGCTTAAAAGACGAGGCAGAAGACCCAGGTCCGACTGTGCCCAAAGAGTTTTACTGGACCAGGTTTTCCAGGAGTGCTTCCACAGGCAGTAGCAGGTTAGGAACGGCAGGACTGCAGCAGCAACAGAGAACCGACCAAGCAGGAGCAGGAGTAACCAGAATACGACAAGGATCCTGGGAGCACAGGCTAAAGCACCTACAACAGGGTTGTAATTTGAAGCACTGGCATCCCTGTCCTAAACCAGCCCCCTTTTATAGGGAGAGCTTCCCCTGGATTGGCTGTAAGAACCTGGAAACAAGAACTATGCTTAAAACTTGGTCTCCAACATGGTGGCGCCCAGTAATGCAGACCTTTCTGCAAAGCCACATTGCTCACTGCCTCTGGTCTCCTAGCAATGGCTCAGCAAGAGCGACCCGCATTAGCGGCGTCCCGCTGCCACGAGCGGACCCCCTCACCGCCGCCACTGCTGCCCACGGACCCGGCGCAGCAGCCCACCTCCGTTGCCTGCACAACGCCAGCGAAGCCAGCCCCTCGGCCCCAGTGTACCGGTAAGACTCCGGACGCTGACAGTACCCCCCCTACCTTTGCGGGTGGACTTCGGACACCTATATGGTTTAGTTGGGAACTTGGCATAAAATGTCCGAAGAAGTCTTGGAGCATGGACATCTTCTGCTTCTACCCAAGATCTCTCCTCTGGTCCATATCCCTTCCAATCAACAAGGTACTGGAGGCGACCATAATGTCTGCGAGAATCGAGGATCTTGTGAATCTCAAATTCGTCTCCTTGTGCTGATTGGATCTTTGGTGATTTAGGCAAAGCAGCTCTGAATCGATTAAGTACCAAAGGTTTTAAGAGAGAAATATGAAATGCATTAGGGATTCTTAACTGCGGAGGTAATTTCACTTTATAAGCCACAGGATTCAAAACTTTTTTGATTGGGTAGGGCCCAATAAATCTGGGAGCAAACTTTTTCGTAGGAACCTTTAATCTTAGGTTACGTGTGGAAACCCAAACCCGATCTCCTACCTTAAGGCTTGGTACAGCTTTTCGCTTCAGATCTGCATAGGTCTTATACCTCTTGGATGTCTTGAGCAAGGCCTTGTGAATTTGTTTCCAGGTTTCGAACACTTCGACTTCCAATTGTCGAAGTGTTGACTCTGCGGCAGGAACCTCGAGCGTAGGCAGAAGTTGGAAGTCAGGAACTCTTGGATGGTAACCATAATTAATAAAGAATGGAGAAGATTTTGTGGCAGAGTGATAGAGATTGTTGGGTCTGGGACTGAGGGTCGACAGCAAAAAGGTCGACACACCTTAGGTCGACGCCAATTGGTCGACACACCTTAGGTCGACAGGGACAAAAGGTCGACATGGACAAAAGGTCGACAGGAACAAGGTCGACATGGAAACAGGTCGACATGAGTTTTTTATGTTTTTTTGGTGTCGTTTTCTTCGTAGAGTGACCGGGAACCCCAATTAGTGCACCGCGTCCCCTCGCATGGCTCGCGCTTCGGGCATGGTGCCTTCGCTCCGCTACCACTTCGCTCGGCACAGATTACCGTTCCAATCGTAGTCCACGTGGATCGTTAAGTATGAAAAGGTTCCAAAAAATAAAAAAATCCTGAAAAACTCATGTCGACCTTTTTCCATGTTGACCTTGTTCCTGTCGACCTTTTGTCCATGTCGACCTAAGGTGTGTTGACCAATTGGCGTCGACCTAAGGTGTGTCGACCTTTTTGCTGTCGACCTGGAGTCCGGATACCCTCCAAACTTGGCCACAAACTGAGGACCTCTATCAGACACGATTTCCTGCGGTAGACCATGAAGTTGAAAGATCTCTGCTATAAATAATTTTGCCAACTGGGATGCTGATGGAAGATTAGCCAGAGGAACGAAGTGTGACATTTTAGAGAATCGGTCAACTATGACCCATACAGTGTTCTGTCCACCAGACGTAGGTAAAGATATGCGTCCATGGTCTTAGTGGCACAGGTAATGGATGGAGTAACCCGGCTGGAGGACCTTTGGTACTCTTATGCTGGGCACATTTTGGACAGGCAGCCACAAATTCCTGAACGTCAGTCCTGAGATGAGGCCACCAGTAGGAGCGCTGAATGAACTTGAGTGTTTTATGACCGCCTGCATGGCCCATGAAGGAGGAGGAGTGAGCCCATGTAAGAAGTTTCTTGCGAAGATGTGGTGCAACGAAGATCTTTCCTGGAGGAGGAAGTGGAGAGGTATTAGTTGCTGAAAAAGAGGTGGATTCCAGGATGAATTGCTCTTTTGAACGGTCAGAGGGTTTTTCGGAACTTAGGGAGCGAGATAATGCATCCGCCTTTTTGTTGAGGGAACCTGGTCGGTAGCTAAGTTTAAAGTTAAAATGGGTAGAGTGCCCATCTTGCTTGGTGTGGGTTCAGATATCAGGCTGACTGTAGATACAGGAGGTTCTTGTGATCCGTGGTTACCGAGATTGGATGCTGAGCTCCCTCCAACAAATACCTCCACTCCTCAAAGGCCAACTTAATCGCCAGTAATTCCTGTTCCCCAATAGCGTAATTCTGTTCAGCGGGGGGAAATCTTCACGAGAAGAACGCACAAAGATGGACCTTCTTGTTCTCGAAGAGCTGGGATAATACTGCTCCTACTCCTACAGTAGAGGCATCAACCTCCACCAAGAACAGACAGCTGAGATCAGGTTGTCGAAGAACTGGAGCGGTCATGAAGGCATCCTTTAAAGACGAAAAGGCTTCCAAAGCCTCTGAAGACCACTTGGCAGGATCGGCTCCTTTCCTAGTTAATGCGGTTATGGGAGCTATGACAGAAGAATACTTTTGAATGAATCTTCGGTAGAAATGAGCAAACCCCAGAAAACATTGAACTCCTTTAAGGGTAGCTGGAAGTGCCCAATCCTGAATCACCTGGACTTTAGCAGGGTCCATCTGTAACCTCTGCCCTGAAAGAATGTAACTGAGGGAATGGAATCATGGGTACTTCGAAGGTGCACTTCTCTAATTTACAGAATAATTGATTCCTTCGTAAATGAGTTAGCACTTTTTTGACTTGTTCCCGATGGGTCTTCAGATCCCTAGAAAAAATTAGGATGTCATTCAGATACACTACCAAGCAGTCATAGAGGAGGTCTCTAAAGATTTCGTTAATTAACTCTTGAAAGACGGCTGGGGCGTTAAATAGGCCAAAAGGCATTACCAGGTATTCGTAATGGCCGTCGCGGGTATTAAATGCCGTCTTCCATTTGTCTCCTGGGCGAATACGTATAAGATTGTAGGCCCCCCGTAAGTCCAGCTTAGTAAATACAGTAGCTCCTTTAACACGGTCGAACAGTTCTGGAATCAGGGGTAACGGATATCTATTCTTAATTGTTATGTCATTGAAACCTCTATAGTCAATACAGGGCCTCAAACTCCCATCCTTCTTTTTGACAAAGAAAAACCCCGCCCTGGCCGGAGATGTGGAAGACCTGATGAACCCTTTATCCAAGTTCTCCCGGATATACTCCGACATGGCCTGTGTCTCGGGAAGTGAGAGAGGGAAGATTCAACCTCGGGGAGGAGCCTTACCAGGTACTAGCTCAATGGGACAATCCCAAGTACGATGCGGGGGCAAGGTGTCCGCCCCATGCTTACTGAAAACATCTTGAAAGGCTTGGCATCCCACAGGAAGGCTGGAAGTACTGGAAGAACAGAGAGGTCTTACTGAAGGTAAACAGTTCTGGAAACAGTCTTGTCCTCAAGAGAGAACATCCATAGTTTGCCAGTCTATGTGGGGATTGTGTCTGATTAACCATGGAAACCCTAGGATCAGTTCATGAGAGGCTTTAGGAATTACAAGGAAAGAGATTTATTCTGAATGAAGAACTCCGACCTTCATCTTGAGAGGAATAGTATGAAAGGATCTAATACCCTCAGGGATATAACTTCCATCCACCGCAGTAACAGAAATGGTACGATCCAAAGGAACCGTTTGTATTCCAGATCGTTTAACCAGAGCTGAAGTAATGAAGCTTTTGGTGGCTCCAGAGTCGAGTAGTGCAGGGATGAGAAGAGAAGAAGAAGGGAGCTCCAATTGAGTTAACAAAACATACTCTTTCTTGGTATGTAATTCTGAGAATTCTACTAGCTTGACCTCTCCAGCACAAGTTAGGAGCGGGTGTTTCCCGGACGTAGATTGCAACTTTTGACAAAGTGATCAGATGCACCACAATACAAGCAGAGGTTCCCTTGTCGCCGTCTCTGACGTTCTTCGTTGGAGAGGCGGGAGCCATTGATCTGCATGGGTTCTTCCGCAGTTGGTGATGATGGTGCTGGTGGAAGAACAACTCTAGGCTTAGGGCAATCTGACCGCGACCTCTCCATACAGCGTTCTCTGTACCTCAGGTCTAATTTATTGCATAAAGAAATTAATTTATCCAACTTATCAGGTACGTCCTGAGTTGCGAGGTCATCTTTGATCTTTTCGGAGAGACCGCTCAAGAAAGCTGCAATGAGAGCCTCCTCATTCCAGTTCAGTTCTGAGGAGAGAGTATGAAACTGGATCACGTACTGACTGACCGTACGCGTGCCCTGACGCAGGCGCAGGATCTCCAATGAGGCGGCAGAAGTCCTGCCCGGTTCGTCGAAAATTCTTCGAAAGGTGGCCACGAATTCTGAATAGTTAGACAGGATGGGATCCATCATCTCCCACAAGGGTGAAGCCCATTACAACGCTTACCCGGTAAGTAAAGAAATTATATAAGCTACTTTGGTTCGTGCTGATGGGAAGTTGGCCGACTGTAGTTTGATCTAGATTTCGCACTGGTTAAGAAACCCGTGGCATTGTTTTGGATTCTCATCGAACTTACTGGGAGATGGCAAATGCAACCATGGAAGTGGTACTGGTACAGGAGGAACCGGGACCAGAAGTGCTAACGTGGGAGCAGCTGTAGATACTTGAGGGGCCGTCATGGCAGCACAGAGAGAGTCGAGACGTTCGGACATAATATTGCATGAACTGCACAATTTGAGATTGTGTGGCCTCCTGCTTACTTAAGCGAGACCACATATCTGCAGTTGAATCCCCTCCTGAGGCCTGATCACCCGTTGAATCCATTGGGCCAGTGCTTACTGTCACGTCCAGCAAAGTTTGAGGATCCGGCAGCTGAGACTTGCCCGAGGAGGTAGATGGCTGTGGATGAACAAGATGAGGGGGTTGGATATAATTCCTTTGCATGGGAAGCGGAGCAATGAAGAACGTAGGCGGGGTTGAAAGTCAATGAATAGTATTTATTATGTACAGGGCTGAGGTAGAGAACTGTGGCTGGAGCACGATGGATAAAGAACGTAGTAGCGGATAAAGAACTGCAGGTTGTGGCTTGAAAGACAAGGTTGTGAATAATGAACTGCGGAACTGTGGATGGTGGTTAAAATACGTGGCTGGAGACAAGGACTGTGGACTGTGGTTTGGAGGATGAGGCTGAAGATAATAATCTGCAGGTTGTGGTCGGTGGTACAAAGACGTGGCTGGTGAAGTAGATCTGTGGAGTGTTGCTTGAAAGACGAGGCTGAAGTCCCGGGGCCGACTGTGCCCAAAGAGTCTTACTGGACCGGGTTTTCCAGGAGAGCTTCCACAGACAGTAGCAGGTTAGGAACTGCAGGACTGCAGCAGCAACAGAGAACCGACCAAGCAGGAGCAGGAGTAACCAGAATATGACAAGGATCCTGGGAGCACAGGCTAAAGCACCTACAACAGGGTTGTAACTTGAAGCACTGGCATCCCTGTCCTAAACCAGCCCCCTTTTATAGGGAGAGCTTCCCCTGGATTGGCTGGAAGAACCAGGAAACAGGAACTATGCTTGAAACTTGGTCTCCAACATGGCGGCACCCAGTAATGCAGACCTTTCTGCAAAGCCACATGGCTCACTGCCTCTGGTCTCCTAACGGCTCAGCAAGAGCGACCCGCTGTAGCGGCGTCCCGCCACCACGAGCGGACCCCCTCACCGCCGCCACTGCTGCCCACGGACCCGGCGCAGCAGCCCACCCTTCCGCACCAAGTCCGATCCCGGGTCACTCTGGCTTGCCCCAGCAATAACCCTTGTTCTCGGCTCTGTGTGAAAGGGGTATAAAAGTCGTGGCAATAGTTTCCACCCACATTTAGATGACCCATACCTTCGCCCTACCATTAAATAATTAAGTCAAGCATTCACCACCATTAAATTATAAGATACCCCCTCCCCTGACAAATATCTTCTCCCATCTTGCACAGAAAATTCTGTCTATTTCCATACATTTTAAAAGTCAATTTTCTTCTTTACATCTGCTGCACATCCTACATGTTACAGAATGTAGGTATTCAGCATTCCCCAGCCGCATGCTCTGGTTTATTTGACGTCCTGCACTGTCTGCTGCTGTGCTGTGTCTCCAATACCAGCACTCCCAGGCCTGGCGGCCATTGTCTCCACTGCCCACACCACACTGGCAGTTCCCTCCAAAATCATTCATGGACAGCGCCATGACAGTTCTGATCAGCTGACTGCACAGAGTCCAATCAGGAACCATTTCACAGTCATGTGATTTTCAGCACCAATCAGAAGCAAGCCAGGGGTATAAATCCTGATTCCCAGCACAGGTAAATCACCAGTGATTTGTAGTCCATTAACCTGCTGTGAGCTCCAGACCCTCCTGCTGAATTCTAGACAAGTGCAGTTTCCATCTCTAGCACTTTCTGGCTTCCTGAGATAACCTATATAGCTGCTCAGCTTCATCATCGCAGGCTCGCAGCATATTCAGATTCACCGGTACAGCCAATCCCAGTGATCCTGAAGGGCTGCTCAGTTCATCATTGCAGCATTTCCCAATTTGCTGGTACAGCCTATCAGTGACGTGCGGTGAGATCACTGGCTGGGGAGGCACTGGCAGCTAACACCCCCCACCCCCATAGAGGGAAAAAAAGTAAAATAAAATGTAGTCCCCCCACACACCACTAAAACCAGCACCAGGCAGAACCAGCCAGGGGGGAGAATGCCATAGCTGGGGAGACACTCAGTGTGGGGTCCCCCTGCCATAACATTAATCACCTCCCAAGCCAGTCAGCCCCGGGCAGGAATTCCTCAGAAAGTGGGGACCCCAAAAAATAAAGATGGGGTGCCACCTCCTGAGCAACAACCAGCACTGGGCTGACAGCCCAGTGCTATGCCCCGCACCTCTGGTGGCGGTGGGTGTGGGGTTCATTGTATGTTAATATTGTTCTTTACAGGTGGTCTACAGGTCCCAGCAAGCCTGCCCCAGCATGCTGGCACTTGTAGAACCACAAGTGCCAGCATGCCCAGACATAATGGGCCCACTGGCACCTGTAGTCCACCTGTAAAGAAAATATTAAAATAAAACACGACACTGTCTCAAAAAAAAGATTTATTAGACAGGGTCATCACCTGGGGGCGGTGGCCTTTAAGCTCTTTTGCATGGCCGCCGCCTTCCCCAGGGCTTCCAGCATCTTCACCTGGTGGGCGGCGGTTGTTAAGCTCTTTTGCATTGCCGCCGTCCATCCAGGACTTTCAGCGTCTTCTTTCTTCAGGAGCTCTTCACTGCTCCTCCTCCATCGTCACTGCCTCGCGCTGACTTATATTTATTGTGTGAAACGGGGAGAGGGGGGAGAGGGGGATGGCGGGGGGGGGGAAACATTAATATAATATTGCTGTCCAGGGCTTCCTTCCATTAACTTAATAGCGCTGCGGGTGCGGCGCTATTAAGTTAATGAAAGACCTGGACAGCAGTATATATATGTACTAGGTGCTTCATCGCGCCCTACGGGCGCTCTTCACATCGTCGCAAGGGGCTACGCCCCCTTAACCCTTGCATGCCTTTCTGGGGTTTAATATTTGTATTATATGGAGTATTACCTGCATTCCTTTGTTAGTGGTTAAATATTGCACAATGAAAGTGCGTGCGATGGTGAAGGAGGCGCAGCCCCTTGCGACAACGTGAACAGCACCTGCAGGGCATGATGTACAGAATGTAGCGGGTGCGGGGGGGACTGGGGATGGGGGAGGGTGTCTGTAGATGCTGCGGGTGGAGGGGGCAGAAGCGGGAGGGGCCCTGATGGGGAAGGGTCGGGAGGTGCTGTGGATGGGGGAGGGGCAGAGGAGTGGGGGCTGTAGATGGGGGAGGGGTCCGGAGGCACTGCAGGTGGGGGAGGGGTAGGGGTGCCATGGGTGGGAGAGGGGCAAGTGCGGGGATGTTGCGGATGGGTGAAGGGTTCCAGAGGTGCTGTGGGATGGGAAGGGGCGGGGTTCCGGGGGTGGGGTAGGGGGTCCGGAGGCACCATGGGTGGGGGAGGGGCAGGTACAGGTGATGCGGCGGATGGGGAAGGGGGTCTCAAGGCGCTGCAGGTGGTGGAGGGGCAGGTGTGAGGGTGCCGTGGGTGGGGGAGGGGGGGACCACGGATTGAGGAGGGTGTCTGCAGATGCTTCGGGTGGAGGGGGGGCAGGTGTGGGGGGAGACATATATGGGGGGTGGATGGTGGAGGGGGCCTGGAGGTGCTGTGGGTGGTGGAGGGGCGGGGGAGTGGGAGCCGCGGGTAATGTAGGGGGTCTGGAGGCACAGTGTGTGGGGGAGGGGTGGAGTGTCGCATGTGGTGGAGGGGAAGGTACGGAGGTGTGGTGCATTGGGGAGGGGTCTGGAGGCACTGCGGGTACTGTACCTGCCAAAAAGGTAGTTGGAGGGTATGCAGTAACAGGGCCAGGACAGGGGTGACAAGGTAAGAACAGGGGTGACAGGGCCAGGACAGGGGTGACAGGGCCAGGTGAGGGGTGACAGGGTCAGAACAGGGGTGATGGGGCCAGGACAGGGGTGACGGGGCAAGGACATGGGTGATGGGGCCAGGACAGAAATGACAGGGACATGATAGGGGTGACATGGCCCAGGTAGGGGCAGCAGGACCAGGACAGGGGTGACAGGGCCAGTATAGGGTTGACAGGGCAAGCACAGGGGTGACAGGGCCAGGATAGGGGTAACAGGGCCAGCATAAGGGTGACAGGGCCAGGATAAGGGTGACAGGGCCAGGATAAGGGTGAAAGGGCCAGGATAAGGGTGACAGGGCAAGGCCAGGGGTGACAGGGACATGACAGAACACAGGGCACGGGAGAGATTGGTATTAGGGACAGAACAGTGGTGACAGACAGATGTGTCTTACCGGAGTCACTGCTGCTGCTGGCTGCTGCTGTTCCACTCCAACCTGTTGGGATCTACTGCTGGTGGAGACTTGGTATGGCTGACTCTCTCAGGCTGGAGTCCTGCTTCCTCTGCCCGTCCGCATCCCCCCCCCCCCCCTCAGTCACACACCGCAGACCTCACGCAGCTGCCGGGCACTGTGGTAAGGGGAGACTGGGAGTGACTGGTTATCCCCCAGGAGATGCCGCGGCTGGAGGGAGGAGGGGGTCATAGCATGCACGCGGCGCGGACCTCGCGGCTGCCGGGCACTGTGGAAAGGGGAGACTGGGAGTGACTGGTTAGCTCCCAGGTGACGCTGCGGCTGGAGGGAGGAGGGGGTCGGGGCCTGCAAGCAGCGCTGACTTCTGCAGCGCTACCCGCCGGCTAAAGTGTGTGAAGGAGCTGGGCGCACCTCACTGCGGGTGGCAGCGCTGCAGCTAGCGGTGGGGTTGCCGGGGCTGGAGATAACAGAGGCAGTACGGAACCTGCACAGCGGCAGGTGCCCCACAAAACTGCAGCTAAGAAGCGTGGAGTGTGCCAGAAAGTGACGCTCCTCCGCGCCAGAGAGCCCCTGCTGAGTATGCTGATGTGGGGGGTCAAGCACATAGTGAGCCGGTGCCCAATCTGTCTGTATGGCATACCCCCTCACACACCCGCATACCTCCCAACTGTCCTGATGTTCGTGGGACAGTCCCATTTTTTTGGGTCTGTCCCGCTGTCCCACCCGTGGGCCGCAGTGTCCCCCGGTGGGGGGGCAGTTGGGAAGCTCCTGAACTCGCTGTTCTGCTTAGCAGAGCTGCGGTGAATAGACGCTGTGCGCATGCGCACAGCGTCTATTTAGTGGAGACAGTGGGAGAGGGGGCATCAGGGGGTACGGATTAAGGGGGGGTTCCGGCAGCAGAGCCGGATTAAGGGGGGGGCAGGGGGTATGTACCGTGGGCCCCACAGTTTTAGGGGCCCCCCCCCCCATCTGGAGTAGCTCTGTCCCAGCTCTGAAGCTCCCCGTCCTGCCAGCAGCAGCATTGTGCTACAGTCAGCACACTCTGCTGCGTGTTGGCAGGTCTGTGGTGGTGCAGGGAGGCAGCAGCCTCCCTGCTTTCTTCTGCCTGTGCGGGTGTGTACGGGGGAGTGACTAGCCCCTCTGGATTTACCCCTAGCTGAGGGGCAAAAATCCCATAAAAAAAAAATCTCCGGAATTTGCACAAGGGGGCGTGGTCACGCGTCCCGCGATTAGGTCACGCCCCCAAACCCCCAGCAGTCACAGCAATGAGATAGGACTCCCCGTCTCAAGTGCCCTGGGCCCCCCGGACTCATAATACGCCCCTGGGGGCATGCCAGCAGCTCACAGAGCGCTGGGCATGCCCTCACTGACGAAAACGGGGCCCCTCCCGTGTAACCACTCCCCTTTTCGTTGGCCACGCCCCCTTTTCGCTGCCTGTGTGTCCCTCCTTCTGCCTGAAGAAAGCTGGGAGGTATGCACCCCTGCCTGTGCCATGCCCATACCATCTGCTTCTGCTCCTAGTCTCCTAAAGATTTGCCCAGATCTGTGACTCATTTGACTAACTCCGCCCAGTGTTGTGACTCCACCCAGCGTTAGCAAATGAATCACAAAGTCACAGATCTGGGCTATTATATAGGAGATAGGCAATTGTAAACTAAACTGTGTGACAGTGTGTGTGAGTGTAGTGTACTGTAGTAACTAAACACTTACATGCACTCACTGACACACACTGCAGCTGACACTGTCTCTCCCTCCCTGTACAGCACTGACAGTGATAGCCGTGTGCAGTCACTGTCAGTGCTGAAGCTGCTGCCCATTGCCCAATCCAGTGACAGGGCGTGCTTTCATATGGCTGAAAGCACGTCCCTGCTGCTCTGACGCGCTTGTACAGGTGCCGCTTCTAGTGCATTTTTTAATGGACTTTTTCAGCCCCCTCCTTGGCCCCGCCCTCTGCCCATCCCCTGCTTCCGGACATTACAATGGGCAGCAAGAGGCACCACTCTCGGTGCCGTAGAAGATGACAGAAAGCAAGTTTAAACAGATATTATGCTCTAAAATGATTGCCTCCCCTGCCTCCCCTGACTGCACGTCCCTGCAGCCTATCCCAGTGTTCCTGAAGGGCTGCTTCTGCAACTCCATTGCAGCATTTCCGAATTCGCTGGTACAGCCTATCCCAGCATTCCTGAAAAGCTGCTCCTGCAAATCCTTTGCAGCATTTCCAGATTCACAGGTTAATCTCATCCAAGTGATCATGAACCTTCAGTGTTAGGAACTTCCCACTTATTCTAATATTTCTAATGCACTGGTAATCCCATACCCCAGTGTTCCAGTTCCCCATATAGCTGGTACCACATCTCCGTCTCTACTCACCTGAAACAGCATCCAGTCAGGTGTTCCTGAATAGCCTACCTACCATGTCTATATATGAGTAGATCCTATATTAAGCCTGCCCAATTCCGGCCTAATATCTCAAGTCAACCACAGCAGCTCAACCTAGTCCGGATTCACAAACAACCTTAGCCGTGACACTACATTATCTAAAGCCCCTTTGCTTCACATTTTGGTGTAACCTGAAGATTCTCCAGCCCCCTTTCCGCAGTCTTCTGTAAATATGATTCTAAACAGAAAATAGAGTAACTTGGTTTCCAAACTTCAGCAAATGCTGCCAAGCACCATATAATAGACATTCACAGAACTGTATGGACCATTGCTAAGCTACTGGTTGTTGTGCCTATACCCTCTGAAGGCTCTCTGTTGGTAGGAAAGATGTATTTCCTATACTAAAGAGGAGCAACATCATAACACAACAGCAACATCATAAATACAGTATTATTTCATTTGTTAGGTCAATTTAAAAAATATTAGAGATGAGTGGGTTTGGTTTAAATCGGTTTTACTCGGTTCCCAAAACGGCATCTTATTGGCTCATAGATGTCACATGTTTTAGATAGCCAATAAGAAAAATCCCGATAAAACCGAACTGGCGTTAATTCTGGTATTACATCCGAACCCGCTCATCTCTAAAAAAAATTCCAAATACCCTTCATTTGTTCTGCAGTAGTGTGCAGGCTCGGTTGCTGATAAAGTCACAAAAAAAAGTACAAATCGTACATCGCACAAGTGCTGCAGGAATATTACAATGTAATAAAGGATTTTACACATGTTATAGTTCATGTTATTCTCCAAGCAGATGGAAATGGGCTGCCTTAATATGTAATGTGCATCATTTAAAGCGATTTCAAATGTTAGAGAGGTGACAGAGACATTAGAGAGGCAGCAGAGACATTATGAAAGCAATTCATCAGCGGTTATGTTTGGAAAACAATATTAGACCCATCCATAAACATCAGAAACATCAGAACTAGTGATGTGCACCGGAAATTTTTCGAGTTTTGTGTTTTGGTTTTGGATTCGGTTCGGCGGCCGTGTTTTGAATTCGGACGCGTTTTGGCAAAACCTCCCTGAAAATTTTTTGTCGGATTCAGGTGTGTTTTGGATTCGGGTGTTTTTTAAAAAAAAAAAACTAAAAAATCAGCTTAAATCATAGAATTTGGGGGTCATTTTTATCCCATAGTATTATTAACCTCAATAACCATAATTTCCACTCATTTCCAGTCTATTCTGAACACCTCACACCTCACAATATTATTTTTAGTCCTAAAATTTGCACCAAGGTCACTGGATGACTAAGCTAAGCGACCCAAGTGGCCGACACAAACACCTGGCCCATCTAGGAGTGGCACTGCAGTGTCAGACAGGATGGCACTTAAAAAAATAGTCCCCAAACAGCACATGATGCAAAGAAAAAAAGAGGTGCACCAAGGTCGCTGGATGGCTAAGCTAAGCTAGGAGTGGTACTGCAGTGTCAGACAGGATGGCACTTAAAAAAAATTGGCCCCAAACATCACATGATGCAAAGATAAATTAAAGAAAAAAGAGGTGCAAGATGGAATTGTCCTTGGGCCCTCCCACCCACCCTTATGTTGTATAAACGGACATGCACACTTTAACAAACCCATCATTTCAGCGACAGGGTCTGCCACACGACTGTGACTGAAATGACTGGTTGGTTTGGGCCCCCACCAAAAACGAAGCAATCAGTCTCTCCTTGCACAAACTGGCTCTACAGAGGCAAGATGTCCACCTCCTCCTCATCATCGTCTGATTGCTCATCCCTTTCACTGTGTACATCCCCCTCCTCACAGATTATTAATTCGTCACCACTGGAATCTACCATCTCAGGTCCCTGTGTACTTTCTTGAATGGCCTTTAGCTGCTCCTCCATCCTCTGAAGCATATAGAGGGTTGAATTCCACCTCGTTACCACCTCTTGCTTCAGATGATGGCGGGGCAGGTTCAGAGTGTTTGCTGGCGCTCCAGTCTTTGGCACGCGGTGGCTGAATGCCGAAAGTGGCCCGCAATTCTTCGGGCCACCGACAGCATCTCTTGCACACCCCTGTCGTTTTTTTTTTTTAATTCTGCACCACAAAATTCAATGTATGTGCAAAACATGGGACGTGCTGGAATTTGCCCACATGTAATGCACACACAATATTGGTGGTGTTGTCCGATATCACAAATCCCCAGGAGAGTCCAATTGGGGTAAGCCATTCTGCGATGATGTTCCTCAGTTTCCGTAAGAGGTTGTCAGCTGTGTGCCTCTTATGGAAAGCGGTGATACAAAGCGTAGCCTGCCTAGGAACGAGTTGGCGTTTGCGATATGCCGCTACTGGTGCCGCCGCTGCTGTTCTTGCTGCGGGAGGCAATACATCTACCCAGTGGGCTGTCACAGTCATATAGTCCTGAGTCTGCCCTGCTCCACTTATCCACATGTCCGTGGTTAAGTGGACATTGGGTACAACTGCATTTTTTAGGACACTGGTGACTCTTTTTCTGAGGTCTGTGTACATTCTCGGTATCGCCTGCCTAGAGAAATGGAACCTAGATGGTATTTGGTTTAGGGGACACAGTACCTCAATCAATTCTCTAATTCCCTGTGAATTAACGGTGGATACCGGACACACGTTTAACACCACCACAGCTGCCAAGACCTGAGTTATCCGCTTTGCAGCAGGATGACTGCTGTGATATTTCATTTTCCTCGCAAAGGACTGTTGGACAGTCAATTGCTTACTGGAAGTAGTACAAGTGGTCTTCCGACTTCCCCTCTAGGATGACGATTGACTCCCAGCAGCAACAACAGCAGCACCAGCAGCAGTAGGCGTTACACTCAAGGATCCATCGGAGGAATCCCAGGCAGGAGAGGACTCGTCAGACTTGCCAGTAACATGGCCTGCAGGACTATTGGCGTTCCTGTCTAAGGAGGAAATTGACACTGAGGGAGTTGGTGGTGTGGTTTGCAGGAGCTTGGTTACAAGAGGAAGGGATTTAGTTGTCAGTGGACTGCTTCCGCTGTCACCCAAAGTTTTTGAACTTGTCAATGACTTCTGATGAATGCGCTCCAGGTGACGTATAAAGGAGGATGTTCCTAGGTGGTTAACGTCCTTACCCCTACTTATTACAGCTTGACAAAGGCAACACACGGCTTGACACCTGTTGTCCGCATTTCTATTAAAATAATTCCACACCGAAGAGGTGATTTTTTTTGTAATTTGACCAGGCATGTCAATGGCCATATTCGTCCCATGGACAAGAGGTGTCTCCCCGGGTGCCTGACTTAAACAAACCAACTCACCATCAGAATCCTCCTTGTCAATTTCCTTCTCAGCGCCAGCAACACCTATATCCTCATCCTGGTGTACTTCAACAGTGACATCTTCAATTTGACTATCAGGAACTGGACTGCGGGTGCTCCTTCCAGCACTTGCAGGGGGCGTGCAAATGGTGGAAGGCGCCACCTCTTCCCGTCCAGTGTTGGGAAGGTCAGGCATCGCAACCGACACAATTGGACTCTCCTTGGGGATTTGTGATTTAGAAGAACGTACAGTTCTTTGCTGTGCTTTTGCCATCTTAAGTCTTCATTTTTCTAGCAGGAGGATGAGTGCTTCCATCCTCATGTGAAGCTGAACCACTAGCCATGAACATAGGCCAGGGCCTCAGCCATTCCTTGCCACTCCGTGTCGTAAATGGCATATTGGCAAGTTTACGCTTCTCATCAGACGCTTTTAATTTAGATTTTTTGGGTCATTTTACTGAACTTTTGCTTTTTGGATTTTACATGCTCTCTACTATGACATTGGGCATCGGTCTTGGCAGACGACGTTGATGGCATTTCATCGTCTCGGCCATGACTAGTGGCAGCAGCTTCAGCACGAGGTGGAAGTGGATCTTGATCTTTCCCTATTTTACCCTCCACATTTTTGTTCTCCATTTTTTAATGTGTGGAATTATATGCCAGTAATATATCAATAGTAATGGCCTACTGTACCGTAATGCTATATATATATACTGGTGGTCAGCAAAATTCTGCACTGTCCTCCTACTATATACTGCGCCAACTACAATGCAGCACAGATATGGATGGATAGTATACTTGATGACACAGAGGTAGAGCAATGGACTACTGTACCGTACTGCTATATATATATACTGGTGGTCAGCAAAATTCTGCACTGTCCTCCTACTATATACTGTGCACAACTACAATGCAGCACAGGTATGGATGGATAGTATACTTGACGACACAGAGGTAGAGCAATGGACAACTGTACCGTACTGCTATATATATACTGGTGGTCAGCAAAATTCTGCACTGTCCTCCTACTATATACTGCGCACAACTACAATGCAGCACAGGTATGGATGGATAGTATACTTGACGACACAGAGGTAGAGCAATGGACTACTGTACCGTACTGCTATATATATACTGGTGGTCAGCAAAATTCTGCACTGTCCTCCTACTATATACTGCTCACAACTACAATGCAGCACAGATATGGATGGATAGTATACTTGACGACACAGAGGTAGAGCAATGGACTACTTTACTGTACTGCTATATATATATATACTGGTGGTCAGCAAAATTCTGCACTGTCCTCCTACTATATACTGCGCACAACTACAATGCAGCACAGATATGGATGGATAGTATTCTTGACGACACAGAGGTAGAGCAATGGACTACTGTACCATACTGCTATATATATATATATATATATATATATATGTATACTGGTGGTCAGCAAAATTCTGCACTGTCCTCCTACTATATACTGCGCACAACTACAATGCAGCACAGGTATGGATGGATATTATACTTGACAACACAGAGGTAGAGCAATGGACTACTGTACCGTACTGCTATATATATATATATATACTGGTGGTCAGCAAAATCTGCACTGTCCTCCTACTATATACTGCGCACAACTACAATACAGCACAGATATGGATGGATAGTATACTTGACGACACAGAGGTAGGGCAATGGACTACTGTACCGTACTGCTATATATATATATATATATATATATATACTGGTGGTCAGAAAAATTCTGCACTGTCCTCCTACTATATACTGCGCACAACTACAATGCAGCACAGATATGGATGCATGGTATACTTGACGACACAGAGGTAGAGCAATGGACTACTGTACCGTACTGCTATATATATATATATATATATATATATATACTGGTGGTCAGCAAAATTCTGCACTGTCCTTCTACTATATACTGCGCACAACTACAATGCAGCACAGATATGGATGGATAGTATACTTGATGACACAGAGGTAGAGCAATGGACTACTGTACTACTATATATATATATATATATATATATATATACAGGTTTTCAGCAAAATTCTGCACTGTCCTCCTACTATATACTGCGCACAACTACAATGCAGCACAGGTATTGATGGATAGTATACTTGACGACACAGAGGTAGAGCAATGGACAACTGTACCGTACTGCTATATATATACTGGTGGTCAGCAAAATTCTGCACTGTCCTCCTACTATATACTGCGCACAACTACAATGCAGCACAGGTATGGATGGATAGTATCCTTGACGACACAGAGGTAGAGCAATGGACTACTGTACCGTACTGCTATATATATACTGGTGGTCAGCAAAATTCTGCACTGTCCTCCTACTATATACTACAATGCAGCACAGATATGGAGCGTTTTTCAGGCAGAGAACATAGATATTTGCAGCACACTGAGCACAGATATTTGCAGCACACTGAGCACAGATATTTGCAGCACACTGAACACAGAAACTGAGAGAACGCAGCCACGTCCTCTCGCTATCATCTCCAATGCACAAGTAAAAATGGCGGCGACGCACGGCTCCTTATATAGAATACGAATCTCACGAGAATCCGACAGCGGGATGATGACGTTCGGGCGCGCTCGGGTTAACCGAGCAAGGTGGGAAGATCCAAGGCTGCCTCGGAACCGTGTAAAATGGGTGAAGTTCGGGGGGGTTCGGATCCCGAGGAACCAAACCCGCTCATCTCTAATCAGAACCCGTGTCATTCATTAATATCCTGGTTTAAAGGGATAGTATGGTAAACCTACTGTTGTGATTACTTCGCTAATATAGCCATTGAAATTGCAATATATATAATACGCCAGAGTTTTTCAAACTCACTTGCAGTCCAGGTTTTAAGAAAATCCATGCTTTAGTACAGGTGACTTAATTAGTTTTTCAGTCAATTTGATTTAACCATCTGAACTTAAGCATGGTTATCCTTAAAACCTAGACTGTAATTTTAGGCATCAAAGTTCTGTAATGACTGACTTGTCCATACCAACGAGAATTTAGGGGGTTATTCAGTACAGATTGCAAATTCCGTTAAGAAGCAGAATTTGCAATCTGTTCTTCCGCATGCTAGGGGCCGCCCATCGCAGGGCAAGGCTGCCCAGCATGCAAAATGGCGGCCACCAGCTGCGACCCCAATTTACATTGAGGTTGCAGCAATTATGGTTAACCCCTTCAGTCGCAGCTAGGCTGCGTATGCAGGCGGTCAGCCGCCATTTTTCCCATCTGATCGGCTCCATGTGATATCATGCAGCCACCTTGAAAATGCTGCTGAGACACCCCTGTTTTCCCAGCCCCGCAACACTCTGTGCCCCCCCCTCCCACGCGGCAGATGCTTTCACACCCAATGCGACCCGAATGCATTTAGTGGTCACGCAAACGTGCGCACTGCAGCCAAGAGTGGGGTTATTACGGTTGCATCGATTAGTGGCGCGACCTGAATAACCCCCTAAAGTAGTTCAAAGTTTAATTACACAAATTTAATAAGAAAAATGACAGTATACAAGTCCACCCTTCTTGTGTGGCAGCAGTAAATGCATTTACAGAGATTTCAGGCCAGAAACGTAAACATCTCTCTGCTCAGTCTGACATTTCTACACTTCTAACAAAATAAGCTATTCATAATTATTCATAGCACGTCGCTTCAAATTCCGAGACTTCAACAGATATCAGTCCTAGAAGAAGACAGCTCCATTTGTGATTGTTTATACGAGCTCATTACATATTCAGCGGTCTCTTCAGAGCGCCAAGTTTTAGCTGCTCCAAACCTTGGATGTTACCATCTCTGAGAAAGTCCTTATCAGACACCTGCACGTTTAATAATAACAATTCTGTATTTGCTTCAGAAAAAAAGATAACATTCTAATTGGTTGGAGACGTCAGTCAGCTTATTAACATTCCACAGTAATTGTATCACCTGTTAAACGGAAAATCATCTATACCGGTTTTCCCAATTCAAATCATATTTGCTATAGACATATTCATACATTTTCTTATATATTGTGAGTTGTGACTATATTTTTGACTCCACACAAATGCTACTCATATATATTTATATCTTAATCATACTGTATATAATGTTCATTTCCGCACTAGTCTTTAATGTTCCAAAAATTGTCAGACTCTGTTTGATATCTATTTCCCCAGGATGGTGTTAAGATAGGTACACACTACACAATTATCTGGCAGATCTAGCTGGTTGGAATGGAAATGGAACAAATTATAGATTGTAATTTGCTCTCATCCATTACCAGACTTTCATTCCATCCAGCTAGATCTGGCTGATTATCTGACAGATAATTGTATAGTTGGTATCTATCTTTACTCTCAACTAATTAAAATATAAGCTAAGGCGCCCTACAATTCGGCGATGTGCCGCCGAGGTGCCCGACGGCCGATACGGGCGACCCGGCGGGGGGGCAGTGATGTAGTGAAGTTTCTTCACTCCCCCCGTCACCCGGCTCCATAGACGTGCAGGCAAATATGGATGATCTCGTCCATATTGGCCTGCATGCACAACCGACATGTCACCAGCGATGAACGAGCGCGGGGCCGCGCATCGTTCATTGCTGGTGACTCCACACTGCACGATATGAACGTTATCTCGTTCATTAATGAACGAGATCGTTCATATTGTGCAGTGATATCGGCATGTGTGTAGGGCCTATAAGACTTCAAGAGCTAACACCTGCTATTAGTATCAGCAATTCAGACCAGATTATTAAGTGAACGCAATGAGAGATATTGTATTGTTAAAATATATTATATGTCTTCCATTAATCTACTCACATTTCATTACTAGTACAAATTAGGGAACAGTTCACGTTCCTTCTAAAAAGACATGTAAAAGAAATCAGCACATAAGTTGGAGTCACATTTTTCTTTTAGAACCTGCATCTAAATAACAAAATACTGTATATTTATCTATAAAGCTTATTTAAAAAAAAAAAACCATTATTTAACCTTGTATAATATGAACATCTTGTTATATCATAATGACACACATCAGACATCAATTGTTTAATTATTAATGGCTATAGGTAATGCAGGAAATTGGTTAAAACATCTTTCATGCACTCAGCAGATATCAAGGTGGGTTCACACTGGAAGATATATCTGTAGATTAATGGATCTGCAGATATATCTACAGCCGGATCGGGCAGTGTGTTGTGCATATACATTGCCCGATCCGACGTGACTGACGTCACAAACTGGGTGGGCATATACAGTACATGCGCCCATCCAGTTGCGCTGTCAACCAATGCCGGCTCGTGCAGCAAGTGTACAGGCGGTTGGCTAACCGCCGTACACACAGACGGAGGCGCAAATATACAGTATCTGTAGATATATTGGTCATTGGCTGTGTTGCAGAGCCGACGCAATATGTGTGAACGACGCCATTCACAGACAAATCGTTGGTACACACTGGCCAACGGACCATTGATATATCGGGCATTCAATTGAACGGCCGATATATCGGGAAGTGTGTACCCAGCATAAGACCTATGGTTAAAAACTATGGAGCACAGTTTACCTGGACGATATTATCAAAGTCGAGAAAATATTGCAAAGCACACATCACGTACAAAATACACATACATGCCCACTGCGCGTGCACTTGTTCCGCCGTGCGTGCACATATCCGCAATTTGCGTATAGTCTCTCCCGCGGTCCTGCACGTGGTATGGGTATTTACGGCGGAGTTTGTGAACGCATGGAGAGCTATCAAAACATTACATATTTAATCCAAATAGTGCATATTGAACACATAGCCCCCCTGCACCACATCAGCAAGTATCAATAGTTTAAATGATTCCAGGAGAAGGGGATTCACCTTTACAGGATAGGAGGGGACAGACTAAGGTTATAAGGTGGTATTTGGTATCCAGCTGTAGGGTATTTTAAGGGAAACATTCCGGTGTTGGTTTGCGGAAGATCGCATGTTCCTGCGGATAGTTAGGTGCAGAAGCAGAATATAGATATAAACTGTATTTACTGTATATTATGTATGCCGCGGGAATCCAGAGGAGACCACCCACAAGAGCAGTTGAGAAAGACATCACCCACCTTTTCAAATCAACCTATGACCTCTCCTGTACTGTAAAGGTGCATTCCAGTGTCCAATGGACAAAGGGATTACAGTATCCATTGTATTGCTTTTGGAAGTATTGTATAAAAAGCCTGTTGCAGCCTGGCCGGGCACAAGACTCTCAACGCTATCAACCTGATAGCGGAGGACCGGACCGGGAAGCGCACGCGAATATTCTCACGTATGTACATTGACTGTAGCCATTTACTCTGTTGTATTGTAGTGCATAATTTGTATTGTTAACCCCCTTTCAGAAATATTACTCTGTGGTGTCGGAACTCAGTGATTAACTACAAATCGGTGTTGTGTCCTCTTTTCCCTGCTAAGGTTTAAAGTGTATTACATTGCCTAACTGTATAAGGTTTAAAAGTGTATTAATTGGGTGTGTACGCGCTGCGTGTACTTTGTACCCCCAGCGCGGCGATTGTACGCAAAGTCCCTACAGTGATACAGTGTATAAAGTATGTAGCGTGTGTACTAAGTTTAGCGGCCGCAGCGGCTCCATGGTAAAAGAGTGTTTATAGGTTTAGCTTTATGTTTTAAGATAAAATCGACATTATCAATTGGGGCATCGTCCGGTTTTTCCACATACCCGCAGCCTAGCAGGTTAAAGCAGACTTTATCTATCAGCAAAGGGCGGACAGGTATCCTACGTAAACCTTTTTCTGGCCGGTGGATACACTGGAAACCCTATTTTATTGCTGATTAGATGGCGTCTGCTCTGCATGGTTTGTAGGGATGCTGGTGGGACCCGTAAAGTAAATACACAAAGCTATTTAAAAAGTCTGTGAATTTCTGTTTGGCGCCAAATGTGCACACAACACAAGCGTACACCTGTACTCTGTATACCTGCTCACATTGTTGTCATAAGTACTGATTATTAGATTCATTTAGACCTGTGTAAAAAAAAAATTGAGAAATTTGTTGCTATTTAGTTAAAATATAGAATAAATATTAAGGAAGTAAATGTAAAACACAAACACAGTCTGGCCTAGTTAAAAAGGTTTATACAGAAAGAAACTGTGTTGTGTTAAGTGAGCGATTATAGGTAATATCGCTTACATTTATAGAAGTGTGGGATTTGTACTATTGCGGACGTACGGTTTTTGTACACGTGTCTCGGACAAAGTACGGGACTGCGTACGCAACGTAAAGACATACACACGGTCGCGTGTTTACGCAACGTGCGTAAGGGTATGACCGCTGAGTACAAATTACACAATAGTATCTTTTAGTTTAGCAGCGGGACAGTAGTCACGCTACATCAGCACAAATTGCTCGGTTTCCAAGATTTAGTTTAAATAAAACCTTTTTTACTGTATTGCCTCTGGGAGTAAAGCTGTTTATCTGAATAAAAGATAATTTTCTGTACAGAAAAACCAAAGTGTATTTGAGTGAACGAACATGAGTGAGAGAACGTAACAGAGAACGTAGTGGACCCCGGGAATTCGGGATCCCGTCGAGTGGTACATCAAGTGAGTGGAGACTTGGTGGCATGAGGCAGCTGACTCATGTTAATATAGATTTAAGAACAAAGGAGCAAGGTAGGCAATTGTTTTAGAGTACCGCGGCCCAGGGGGTTAGCAAGGTTTACCCATTTTTTTTTTTTATACGCTCCGGCTGAGGTTTCGCAGCTTGTGATTCGATTCCAGTGGTCGTACGGCGGATAAGTAACAAGTACCTATACGCTGTGCGATTGGACCGCGCGTTCGTGGGTGCAATATTTAGCTCAATGTGATAACCTTTTTACGAACTTTGCGTAAAATCGCGGTATCATTAGCGCTGTATATAGCATACGCAAGCGTGATTTGTGTATAATAAAGGTTTAGGGAGTTTTCGCTGGCCTCTCTCAGGAAATCTCCAATGGCCTATATTTACTGGAAAGGGTCAATTATTCCCAGAAACTTCCAGTAAATAGAGGTTACATAGGGCCCTAAGTTGGGTACATTGCCTCCGCTATCGACAGTGTATGGTAGTACTGGCCAACGTGGGGGGTGAGTGGGTGAAAGCACTCGGAGAACTTTCACTGTTGCCTTATATTGTGTATTTTGTTTTTTTGTGGGATTAGCCGAAAGGGCAATACCTGCAAATTATGGGGGCCAGTTGCTCAAGTAAGGGACGTTCAACCAGGGTTCAGGTTGACATACCGCGGCCCAGGGGGTCAGCGAGGTTCATAATGTGTGAGAAGCATGGACCACACACAGAAGTTTTATGCAATGAATGGGAACGTATGACTGCGGAAGATAGGGAACCATTCCCTAAGGTAGGCAGCTTTGAACCAGAGGTATTGCAGAATTTAAGGATTAGGATATGTCTGATAAAATCCCGAAAACAAAGGGTCAGACACACAGATTGTTTAAAGTTATGGCAGCAAGAGGGTGATATGCAAAGAGAATTAGCTCATGCAGCAGGTTCCAAACCTAGCAGGAAAATGATGGCAACCGCACCACCACCACCGTATATTGTGGGGGAGAAAGTAGCTACAAACAATGGCATATTGGTATCCGATAAGAGTATAGTTGATAAATGTACTAACGCTAACCCTTGCCAGTTGTATCCCATTTTAAATTTTCCTCAGGACTGCGAGCAAGAAGATAAGCCCAGCACGATATCGGCGCTTTCTCTAGCAGCCACCATACAGAATACTCAGGTGGGCACGGCCCAACCAGCAAGAGCAGTAGTAAGGCCCCCTAGCGGAGGGATAAGTGAGGTCGCGTCCTCAGGTAAGTACGGTACCATACATTATGCACAGACAATAGCACTTCAGATTGTGGAGTCAACTCAGAATGACGTAATTGAATTAAATCCTGTCAGGATGATCGCAGTCCCCAATGGGAGTACTGATGCTCAGGGAGTCACTCCCATCAGGAACATTGCTATGCATTGTCCCTGGTCCCGGGCAGAATTGAGGTCAATTATGTCAGAATTACCCGATCCCAGAAAGGATCTAGTCGCATGCCAGAGGTTCATTAAAGAGTTAGGTAACGCCACCGAACCCACAAACAAAGATTGTCGAACAGTGCTACGAGTATGTTTACCTTCCAATATTGACACCGCGAAATTCATTACTGATTGTAGATTAGACGCAGAAGTACCTCTCACTATTGAGTACACTCAGGAGAATGTACGACAAATCAATCTGCAATTAGGAGTATATTTCCCTACTGTTGTCAAATGGAATAAAATCTTTTCCATAAGACAAAAAGAAGGTGAAATGACAACTGAATATTTCCATTGAGCACTGCAGGAAATGGCTAGATACACTAGGATCGAGGACATTAAGGACAATGTACATCACAGGGAGGTAGCTGTGTCAGTATTAATGGACGGGTTAAAAGAGGCATTAAGAACAAGGTTACAAACCTCTCTACCTAACTGGAGAGGTATCTCGGTGGCTGCATTAAGAGAGTCCGCTATCGAGCATGACCGGAACGTCATTAAGCACAGGGAGTCTCAGGGGGACAAGCTGATGACAGTAAGTATAAATGCTCTTACAACAAAACCGCATCAGCCAAAACCCCAGACCCCTGATGGTATGTCACGTGTAGTAGTATGCTATAACTGTCAGAAGGAAGGACATTTTGCACGGAATTGTAGGTATAAAACACACATAAGGTATACCGACCCCCTAGACCAGGATATGAACCACACTATAATACACATAATTGGGATCAGGGACCGAATAGGAGAAGTTATGAGCCACATGCAGGGGAAACAAGGAGGTACCCACCTAGGACGGAGTGGCAGACCACCGAAAATTCTCAATTACCCCCTCACATATTGTAGCTGCCAGTGCGCTGCGGGAGGGTCACAATATATAATAGGGGTTGGGCCACACCTGTAGTCTGCAGCCAGTGAAGTTGATTGCTAGCCTTGGTAGTGAACCTGAGGTCACAGTTGATGTAGCTGGTAGATCATTACCTTTTCTTGTAGATACAGGGGCTGCCAGGTCAGTGTTAAATTCGACGGTAGGTATGAAAACCACGGGTAAAACAATTTCGGCAATGGGAGTAACAGGAATAGTGCAACACTACCCTTTGAGTAGACCTGCGGAGATTACGATAGGGCCTTTGCAGACCAAGCATTCTTTTTTGCTAGCTGCATCAGCTCCGACTAATCTACTTGGGAGAGATTTATTGTGTAAAATGAGGTGTGTCATATATTGTACTCCTGAGGGTGTCTTCTTGGATATACCCGAGAATCACATTCAGGAAGTGCAGGATATGTTAGACACCCCACAAAGGCTAATGTCACACTCTGCTTTTATAGATAGGTGTCCATCAAAGGTAGAGGAAATGATCTCATGAATACCGGGTTCCCTTTTGACCAAAGATGGACAAGACACTGGATTGATGGCGAATGTAGCTCCAGTAGTAGTGCAAATAAAAGATGGTAGGATAGCTCCAAAAATCCCTCAGTATCCTCTGAAGCCAGAGGTGGAATTAGGAGTGTACCCAGTTATAGAGCGCTTGCTACAACAGGGCATCCTAGTCAGGACGTCCAGCACTGCCAATAGTCCCATCTTCCCTGTGAAAAAGAGTGGTGGGAGGGGTTACAGGCTAGTGCAGGATCTAAGGGGGATAAACAAGATAGTTGAGAGCCAATTCCTCATAGTGCCAAATCCAGCTGTCATCCTCATGCAAATTCCCCCTACTGCAAAATTTTTCACTGTCATTGACCTCTGTTCTGCCTTCTTTTCTGTCCCTCTGCACCCTGACAGCCAATACCTGTTTGCATTTACATACAGGGGAGTACAGTACACCTGGACTCACTACCCCAAGGTTTCATTGACAGCCCAAGTATTTTCTCCCAGGCTTTGCATGACTGTTTACAATCCTTTCAACCTGAGAGCGGATCAGTATTAATACAGTATGTAGATGACTTACTGCTGTGTTCTGATTCACTCGAATCGTCCTTGAAAGACACGAAACAGCTTCTGTTTCACCTTTCTTATACGGGACACAAGGTTTCAAAGGATAAGTTGCAGCTGTGCCAGACCAGGGTAAAATATTTGGGACATTGCTTGACGCAAGGACTTAGACACCTCACCGCTGATAGAATACAGGCGATTCGCGACATGACTCTGCCACAAACCCAGCAACAGATCCGCACCTTTCTTGGAATGTGTGGGTACTGCCGAAACTGGATCCCAGGGTTCTCCATACTGGCTTTACCTTTGCAAGAGATGCTCTCTTCGAACAAACCAGATCGGATCTCGCACACAGATGAGTCCGAACTGGCATTTGAGAGACTCAAACAGTGCCTATCACAGGCACCTGCATTAGGCATGCCAGATTATGGGAAACCCTTTGAATTGTACGGTACGGAAAGTGCTGGGTGTGCGGCAGGTGTCCTAACCCAGAGACATGGTGATGCCAGCAGGCCGGTAGCTTACTACAGTGCACAGTTGGACACCGTAGCACGGTCTCTCCCCACTTGCTTGCGAAGTGTTGCAGCGATAGCTGTGCTAGTAAGTAAAAGCGAAGACGTAGTGTTAGGACACAACCTGACAATCCATATACCTCATGCAGTATCAGCCTTACTGAACTCCGCCCAAACCAGACATGTCTCATCGGCATGGTTTACAAAGTGGGAATTAGCACTAATGGCCCCTGTAAACATCACCATAAAGAGATGCAGTGCACTAAATCCTGCAACTTATCTGCCAAGTGTGCCTGTACAGGCACAAAGGGTGGAGGATGAGAATGATGGTGAAGGAGGATTTAGTGCAGACACTGATACGCATGATTGTATGGAATACCTGAACCAGACTTTCACTGCAAGACCTGACATTAGTGACAACCCACTGGAAGGCGTAGATTTTACTTTTTACACTGACGGTAGTTGCCACAGACAGACGGACTCGGGAGACTTGTGCACTGGGTACGCAGTTGTAGACGACAGAAGTATCATAGAAGCTGAGCCCCTGGGCCCACCGCACTCAGCACAAGTTGCTGAGCTGGTCGCCCTAACCAGAGCGTGTGAATTGGCCATGGGTAAGTCAGCCAATATATACACAGATTCTAGGTATGCCTTTGGAGTAGTGCATGATTTCGGGGCCCTATGGCACCTCAGAAATTTTATGACGGCAGCTGGCACACCTGTAGCGCATGCGTCCCACATAAAAAGGCTTTTAACAGCGATACAAGAACCAGACAGAGTGGCTGTTATCAAGTGCAAAGCACACACTTACAACCAAGATCCAATCTCACTTGGTAACAGCCGGGTAGACGAAGCCGCTAAATCAGCAGCCAGCACCCCCATACAAACAAATATCACATCACTGATGACACTCAACACAATCAACACACAAAAATTAATTGAAATGCAAAATTTGTGTTCTCCACAGGAAAAGGCAGTCTGGAGGTCAAAGGGGTATGGCCAGGAGTCCTGAGGACTCTGGACAGGTGGACAGGGTAATCCAGTGGCCCCTAGAGCATATCTTCCAAGCTTAGCTGAGGCGGCACACGGTCTGACTCATCTGGGTAAAGAGGGTATGTGTAAGCTGGTGAGAGCCTACTGGTGTGCGCCAGGATTCTCTTCTCATGCAGGTGAGAGAGCAATGACATGTCTTACTTGCTTGAGGAAGAATATTGGAAAGTCAATACCAACAGAACCATCCCATATCCCTCCGACAGACGGCCCTTTTCAGGTAATACAAATTGATTTCATACAGTTACCACCCTGTAGGAATTTAAAATATGTGTTAGTCTGTATTGATGTGTTTTCCAATTGGGTAGAAGCGTTCCCTGCTGCCACAAATACTGCTACGTTCACTGCAAAGAAAATTGTGCAGGAATTTGTGTGTAGATATGGTATCCCTAGAATGATTGAAAGCGATAGGGGTACCCATTTTGCAGGTGAAGTCTTTCAGGTTATGTGCAAACTGATGGGAATTAATAGCAAGCTGCATACTCCGTACCGACCACAGGTGAGTGAACAGCACTATTAAGAACAAGCTGAGCAAAGTGATGGCTGAGACTGGATTGTTGTGGCCAGAAGCTTTGCCACTAGTATTGTACAGCATCAGAACCACTCCCAGGTCCCCCCTTAACCTATCACCCTTTGAGATTCTTTTTGGCCGACAACCCCATGTAATGATAGACCCCAGGATGATTTGAAATGCAATAACGAGGTGACTGTAAAATATTTGGTTAAGATGAGCCAGCAGCAGAGGAATCAAAATAGAAATCTAAAGCTGGTGATTCCTGACCTACCGAACAGTAATTGTCATGACATTGAACCTGGGGATTATGTAATAATTCGAAATTTTATACGCTCAGGTTGCCTCATTGACAGGTGGGAAGGACCGTACCAAGTCTTGCTAACCAGCACGACAGCATTAAAGGTTGCCGAAAGAGAGACTTGGGTCCACTCGTCCCACTGTAAGAAGGTCGCTGACCCAGAGAGAACCCGTGACAAAGAGCAGAGTGTAGAGAACATCGTATCACTGGACTGTCTGTTCCGGGAAGGTTGAGAGACAGTACTGTTGAGACGGCACCTGAGCGCGGAGAACAACAAGACCAGAGGCGGTTGTCGCACCAGTTTTTTTTTTTTTTCCATTACCCACTACCCTCCTTCTCTTCTTCTATTTATCCCCCCCTTCTTGTTTCCTTTCTCTTCCCTTAACAAGATGGACCTACCCCAAGAGACTGCGTTCCGGGTTTTCCTGTTAATCCTGTTGTTGACCAGGACAGTCTGTTTCGGTGAGGGTTCCAGAGAGGTCGAGAAAGGATCTGGAATGGGTTCTGATGGCAAGAATGGATTTGTAGAATCTCAAGAGCAACACATCACTCGAGCAAAGGCGAGTATCAGAAAGCTATCTGGTAGTCAGGGAGCTCGGAGGCACTGTGAAGGGTTATTGGCTGAGGAAAATTGCATTTGTAAGAATTGTGAGAACATAGTCGAGGATGGGTGCATCCAGAGATGTCAGTCCAGCCTTAATATCAACATGGACCATCATCCATTGAGTGATTACCACTCACTAGTGGGTAAGGTCTTAAACCAGACAGAATGCTGTGTGTGCTCACAAGTACCTCAAGGTCAGAGCAAGTCAGGATTAGTACCATACCCTTTAGCAATAGATGAGGTACTCGAATTACGGGGTGGGAGACCGGTGGACAAGAAATTCAATATTTCTAGGCCCCCTAGTTTGAAGCTCCACAAGTATCATGTAGATAGATCCTTATTATGTTTCAATATTTCCAATTACCGAAAACCGGGAAATTGGGAAGTGACATGGAATAACCAGACAATGGCCTTTTCGCACAGAGCTGATAGGATACCCATAGACTCTGAACTTGTACACCAAATAGCCAACAGTGGGAGGTATTTTTGGTATAGGTATACTCGAGGAAGCAAGACCATGTGGGTTGGAGAAGTATCACCAGGGTACTGTGCTCATATCATCCAGCCTGATACTTGTACTGAGCAGATGGGAGAACTAGGGATTGGGTTTTTCACTTGGAAAGTTTGTAATATGGTAATGTCATATTCTGTCCTCTATGTTCTCCCCGATGATGCCTATTTCATATGTGGGAGGAAGGCGTATAGGTGGCTTGCCCCGAACTCAGAGGGATTGTGTTATGTTGGAAGAGTGTTGCCTGAGGTCATGACCATAACCATAACCCATGATAAGATGAAAGATGTTCACCGCAGTGCTCAGGCTCCTTATACTCATACTCACTATGAACACATCGTCAAGAGACACCTCATAGATAGGACAGAGCACGTAGCCTCTGATTTGATCCACGAATCCACCGGGATTCAATTCCTTCTCGCATTAGACATCACCCGTACTGCCAGAGGAATTATAAATTATAGGTATATCCATGCGCTAGCGAACTTGATAGATAATATCACTGAGATGTATGACGACACCTTCAGGTATACGGGAAGGGAGTTACAAGCTTACAAGACAGAACTGATTCAGCACAGGATGGTCCTCAATTATATCACAGCCGTGACGGGTGGGTACTGTGTCACTTTGGCAACTCAATATGGTGTGAAGTGCTGCACGTATATTACAAACAGCACTGACGACCCCACAGAGATTACCGATCAAAAGATGGATGATATATTGCAGTTGAAGTGGGAGTTCCGGAGGAGACACAACCTTACCCTGACCGCTGTGGGTAATGAGCTGACCAGCTGGGTCTCATGGTTGAACCCACGAAATTGGTTCTCAGGATTAGGAGAGTGGGCTCAAAATGTTATTATGAGTGTAGGAAAGTTTCTCCTTTGTATCCTGGGAGTCGTCATAATTATTGGCTTGATATTTAGGTGTGTTCGAATTCTGACGCGGCGCAAGCACGGCACAAAATTGATGAGTCTAAGGAGCGGGGGCGCTGTTACAGCAACAGATTTAATTTACGACCCATCCATAGAGACAGTGTTATGATAAGGATTGCAAATGAATTCCATGGCCTCTTTCTTTCACCCGTTTTTCCTTTGTCTCCCCCTCTGCCCAGATACACCCATCCGGAAAAGACATCGACCATACCCAAGAATGTTTATGAAAATGTTATGTGAATATATTTTTGTCTTATCTTCATCTCTACAAACTTCAGTTAATGAAACACATAGTCGACAGGTGATATCCACATATACTAGCACGCACATATGTTCCCCCTCCATGTATCATCAACTAAATGTGCACCCCATTTGTTGGAACAAGAAGCCGAAAAGAGCTCGTTAGTGTTTGTTGGCCCAATTACAGACCCTTAATATGGGATAAGAAGGATTTAATGTATACTTCGCAATACCTCGAAGCTTATTTAGAACATATACGGCACGATGATACATGCCCCTCAGACATGGATTCATACATACATGCTTTTTACTATCCCACTAGGTCATACATTTCCCGCCTACAACTCTCCTCCTACCATCCAATCGTCTGTAGATATTGCATTGATATTTTTCTGTTTAGTGATTAGATAGTGGCAGTTATTGTTGACTGCCAAAGGGTGGACTGTCAAAGTCGAAAAAATATTGCAAAGCACACATCACGTACAAAATACACACACATTCCCACTGCGCGTGCACTTGTTCCGCCGTGCGTGCACATATCCGCAATTTGCGTATCGTCGCTCCCGCGGTCCTGCGCGTGGTATCTGTATTTACGGCGGAGTTTGTGAACGCATGGAGAGCTATCAAAACATTACATATTTAATCCAAATAGTGCACATTGTACACATAGCCCCCCTGCACCACATCAGCAAGTATCAACAGTTTAAATGATTCCAGGACAAGGGGATTCACCTTTACAGGATAGGAGGGGACAGACTAAGGTTATAAGGTGGTATTTGGTATTCAGCTGTAGGGTATTTTAAGGGAAACATTCCGGTGTTGGTTTGCGGAAGATCGCATGTTCCTGCGGATAGTTAGGTGCAGAAGCAGAATATAGATATAAACTGTATATACTGTATGCGGCGGGAATCCAGAGGAGACCACCCACAAGAGCAGTTGAGAAAGACATCGCCCACCTTTTCAAATCAACCTATAACCTTTCCTGTACTGTAAAGGTGCATTCCTGTGTCCAATGGACAAAGGGATTACAGTATCCATTGTATTGCTTTTGGAAGTATTGTATAAAAAGCCTGTTGCAGCCTGGCCGGGCACAAGACTCTCAACGCTATCAACCTGATAGCGGAGGACTGGACCGGGAAGCGCACGCGAATATTCTCACGTATGTACATTGACTGTAGCCATTTACTCTGTTGTATTGTAGTGCATAATTTGTATTGTTAACCCCCTTTCAGAAATATTACTCTGTGGTGTCGGAACCCAGTGATTAACTACAAATCGGTGTTGTGTCCTCTTCCCTGCTAAGGTTTAAAGTGTATTACATTGCCTAACTGTATAAGGTTTAAAAGTGTATTAATTGGGTGTGTACGCGTTGAGTGTACTTTGTACCCCCAGCGCGGCGTTTGTACGCAAAGTCCGTACAGTGATACAGTATATAAAGTACGTAGCGTGTGTACTAAGTTTAGCGGCCGCAGCGGCTCCATTGTAAAAGAGTGTTTATATGTATAGCTTTATGTTTTAAGATAAAATCGACATTATCAATATCTTAGGGAATTAAGCAACACTGATCAGGGAAGGGTTACCGATGTAAGTGATGTCTCGTGTAATGTAAAGGGAAGTCTAGCTTATGGGGGTAATTCCGAGTTGATAGCTAGCTGCCGTTGTTTGCTGCGTAGCGATCAGTGAAAAAAATGGCTAATCTGCGCATGCGTATGCACCGCAATGCGCACGCGCGTCGTACGGGTACAAAGTCCATTGTGGTTTTGCACTGGTTCTAGCGACGATTCCAATTGCACAGCCGGCTGCAAGGAGATTAACATGAAGTGGGCGTTTCTGAGTGTCAACTGACCGTTTTCAGGGAGTGCTTAGCAAAACGCAGGCTGGGCGGGTGTGTGACGTCAAAAGCCGTCCCTCCGTCGTTAGAATCAACGCACACGAAGAGTAACTACAGGGCTGGTCTTGTTTTGCACAAAACTATTTTGGAGGCGCTCTGCTGCACAAGCATTCACACTTCAGCAAAGCTAAAATACACTCCCCACTGGGCGGCAACTATGCGTTTGCACGGCTGCTAAAAACTGCTAGCGAGCGATCAACTCGGAATGACACCCTATGTACAGCATTGTTAAATGTGCCTAGTATATAGTTTTGCTTTAACAGTGGAGTTTGAGAAACTCTCTACAACACAATGAATGCTTTCAATGTGCATACCACTCACCAGTGTGTCTCTTATTACAGCTGTCCCATAACAAATTGACAGAATTCTAATAATCATTTCCAGAGGTGTAGCTAGGCACCATGGTGCCCGGCAAAGGATATGTTTTGGCGCCCCCTCCCCTGTACTGAATTGGGGGCCTGCAAAACATGTGGTGGCATGTTATATTTGAAAATAAAAAAATACTTAAAAATTCTAAATTGGTGACAGGACCTTGTAGAGCTCAGAGCGAAAGTTCCCTTTGAGCACCCCTTTCCCCCCACCAAGTTTAAACCAGGGTCGGGGATTTATGGGGAAGGGATGTGACCACAGAATAGTAGCAATTCACATTACACTGCACAGTAGTTTCCGTTAATCACTTTACATCACACAATAGAGACAGTTACTCACGTTACACCACACAGTAGAGACTCTTATACACGTTACGCCACACAGTAGAACCGCTTATATACATTACACCACAGTAGCGCCCCTTATACACGTTACACCACACAGTAGAGCCACTTATACATGTTACACCAGTGGCGTAAGTTTGTCCCAGTTGCCTGGAGGCAAGAAAAGTATTGGTGCCCCCCCCACCTCCTATATATAGGCACATTTCTACCTGATGGGAGTGCCAACCTATTTCTACAGAATATATATATTAGAGATGAGCGGGTTCGGATTTACTCGCTTCTTTACGCCAGAATTATCGCCGTTTCTTATTTTCTGGATTTTTTTTATTGGCTATCCAAAACACGTGACGTCCGATAGCCAATAAGGAGATTCGGGTAAATCCGAGTAAAGCCGAGTGAAACCGAACCAGCTCATCTCCTATATATATATTATTTTTTTTATTTTATTTTTTTGCTCCTGCATAGCAATCCTGCAGATTCTAACTCTATTAAGCTACTACAAAACCATTGCAACTAGGCAGAACTATGTAGGGGTCCAGCCACACACTACATAGATCTGCTCAGTCACTCACAATACTGATTATTTCTCTGACAATTAGTTTGCAAGTGTCATATCCAGGATAAGAACCCACAACCTATTACACTGGAAGCATGCACCTTACTAATGTAGATAGAATTCTCATACTTCCTATACAAGAGCAGCTAACTATATGAAGTTACGTGTAATTGTTAGAGAAATAACTTCATATAGTTAGAATTCTCATGCTTCCTTGATAGGAGCAAATAGCTCCATCAGTAAGATGTCTGCTTCCAGTGTACCTGTATCTATAATACAGAGGATGTGCTGTGTAAGGTGCAGTGACTAGTGGGGAAGTCGGCTACAAAAAAGATACCGGCTGCTGTCAATTAACTTAATTGATTAAATGTCGCTGAACACACGGAACATGAGGAGAGGTGCCCCCCTTCAAAGCAGGAGCCCGGCGGCAGCTGACTCCGTTGCCTCCCAGAGTTCTGCCTCTGTGTTACACCACAGAATAGCCATTTATATATGTTATGTTGCAGCTTCTAATGCAGAGAGAGGTGCTGCAGCATAAATGTAGCATCCAGGGCAGAAAGAGGTTCTGCAGCCAGGGCAGAAAGAGGTTCTGCAGCAGTGAGGGCTGCAGGACAAAAGTATCCTGGCTGCACAGCTACAAGCAGACAATGAGACATAAAGAGGGTGGGCAGAGCTCCAGCATGTGCTGGATGTCAGTGTTTCTTGCTGTTACCACTGGCCTGACCTGTTCACTACCTAGTCTCTGAGTCTGAGTCAGTGTGCGCCCCATCTGCGCCCTCTAACTTTTTTGGCGCCCGGAGCTCCCTTGCTACACCCCTGATCGTTTCAACTCTGCTACAAATGACAAAAAACTTCCACCTTTAAATTTTTATCACATTATTTGCGTTATATTTAAGTCCCACTCTTTCTACATATGTGTGCGCAGTCTATAGTGACATCCAAGCCCGTCACCGTGCCAACTTGTCCTCTCATATGATCTTTTTATCAGTGGGAGAGCTCTGCCTTACACAATGTACAGTTAAGGAATGGATACATTGACAAATCTACCATGACGATACTTCAGGCCTGACACACGACGGAGCTCCCTTTCTTACCCGGGCTCTCACTTTACACAATTAGCAATTAGCAAAATCCTGGAGATTTCTTTGTGCAATGATGAATGCAGTTTCAGTCTCATTGCCACCTGTCATGTATGTAGGTTTGAATTAAACATATTGACCACTTGGGAATGAGAGGAATAGCAGCTGCTGAGCAGTTACTTGTGAGCGCTGCACATATAACAAAACAAAAAAGTGACAGTTTGAGATGTTTAGAAGAGTTTACAAACCAACCCTGAAGATGAAGAAAATGTGGATGCGTAATGTTGAGCTGGAGGCTTAAATGTTGTAATCACAATATGAACTAATACTGTACCTCATGTTTTCATTTTTCTTGGAATATATGGATTAACAATAGTATTAATAACTCATGACAATTGTGCTTATTGTGTATATGCATCTAGTACATTTATATTGCCATGTGAGTTGGGTACGTAACCCTGGTAGTCACTATTCCAACGGTCCAGATGTCAAAAGTGGTATCCCAAAGATCAATATCCTGGTAGATCCCGATATGTATTTTAACCCTACCCTTAACCCTAATGTGCCACTCCCGTAGCCTAACCTGAACTATACCCTCCCACAGCTTAACCCTAACCATCTTCTCCACACCCTAACCCTCCACACATGCAGCTTAACCCAAACCCCTCTCCTTCCCCCCGCAGCCTAACCCTAACTCTCTCCCTAGTGCCTAACCCTAACCACTGTACTTATCTTCAGGATCCATTGTTATTCTGACTGTTGGGATCCCGACTATCAGGATCCTGACCGCACCCCTACCCTGCAGATAGTAACATATACAATAATCCTCAGCTAAGGTCTGTCCTGTATCCAACATGCCCACTGGGACCTGGAAATGTGCTCCCTTACCCCCACCAGCAGATCACATTGCAATGATGGGACATATCACTGAGCTAGGAGGAACTCCAGTGACTGGGTTTGGCATTACGGGGAGAAGCAGGTTAGGGCAAGAATGGGACATTGCTGGTTGAGGGGAAGAGTGGGGTGGCCGCCCCAGGTGACCCAGGTACCCTTACTAGTATATAATTGGATAATAAACCAGCAAAGCCTTTTTCCTTTTCTGAGTTGAGTAAATAACATATAGGGTGAGAGGAGTATAAAAGAAAGCAGATTTAGAAGACAAAGCTAGGTTCTGAAGGAGTTCAGTTTTTCCGCTCTTATCACTGCTTAGTAAATGTACCCAATAGTTTAGATTCTAAATAGATATTAAGTAACTTTTGTTAAATGTATTAAAATAAATATGTATTATAGTCAATAAAAAAAATAAAAAATAAGGGGTACATTTTTGTGTGTGTGTGTGTGTGTGTGTGTGTGTGTGTGTGTGTGTGTGTGTGTGTGTGTGTGTGTGTGTGTGGGGGGGGGGGGGGGGATGTGCAGTTACAAAAACTGGGCCTTATACAGAGGTGGACACAATGACGGTTTTGTGCACAATGGAGTCATTTTTTTTGCTACTGCGCACGTGCCGCAATGGTTTTGCCAGGACGTTTGCAGTGAGTCTTTATTGGCCAAGTGAGTGACAGTAAGGAACTATTTGTGGGTGGTAACGGGGGAGTGGCAACTCAAACGTAGGTGTGTCACAACCATTTTTGGGGGCATGACACAGCTTGCGGATGTGATCCTCTACACAATTACAATGGCTCCGGCGTCTCTTGGCCAGCGGCCATATTGCACAACTAGGGTTACTCACATGGGTGATGTTTGACCGGCTGAGTCTTTGTATGCAAACGGCGGTATAGAGATGCCACCAGCGGGCAGCTATGTCATTATACATATATTTACATGGTAAACGGATACATTAGCGCAACTTCAGTGGCATTAGCGTATCTCTCTGAATCAGGCCCTGTAGGCCATAACTGTTGCTAGTATACAGTAATATATAATGGCCCTCCTTCAGATGTGGACAGAGTAACGGCTCATACAGCAAAGTTCCAATGTTCTGTACTGTGCGCATATGCCAGATCTACCCTACGCATATGCAGTACCGGTCTGCGATGTCGATCACACTACGGCTTCAGACTGTCAGTGATAGACAGTCTGATGCCATTTAGGGGACGGGGAGGGGACAGCGACGGCCTCCATTTCTCCAGAGGCGTGTCTCCACCTTTACAGGTGAGGGACGAGGCCGGGATCTCCATCAGCGGAAGGAGATTTCCTGGCCTCTAGGGTGGACTTGCGGCAGCCGGCTTGCGTGACCCCATGGGTGTCAGAGATGATCCGATACTGTCTCCTTGGATGCAGTTCAGACCAGTAATGCAGCAGAAGATGTGATGCCCCCTACTGCTGCATTAATGCTATCGCTGCTGCCTCTATGTAAGCAGCAGTGATAGTCCCTCCAAACAAGACTGAATGAGGACCAATAAGTGCTGTTTGGATGAATTGCTGAATATGTACTGGGGGAAAGTAGTAGCAATGTTGCTATATAATATATCAATATCAGTGTGATAATGTCGATTATCTTACAGGAAAGAAAGCTATACCTTAAACACACCTTAAATACACTTTTAAACCTTTAGCCGCTGCGGCCGCTATACTTAATACACACGCTACGTACTTTATACACTGTTTGCGTACGGAGTCCCGTATTACTGTACGGACTTAGCGTACAAACACCGCGCTGGGGGTACAAAGTACACACAGCGCGCACACACCCAGAGATACACTTTAAACCTTATACAGCAATGCGATGCGTTACTAATACACTCTTAAACCTTAGCAGGAAAAGGAAGACACAACACCGATTTGTAGTTTAACCACTGGGTTCCGACACCACAGCGTAATATTTGCTGAAAGGGGGTTTACAATACAAATCATACACTACCATACAAGACAATATAACAGAATAATGGCTACAGTCAATGTACATACGTGATTGGAATCGCTTGCGCAACCCGGCCGATCCCCGGTCATCTGATAGATAACTTTGTGAGTCTTCTGCCAGGCCAGGTTGCAGCAGGCTTTATTTATACAATTCTTCCAAAAGCAATACAATGGATACTGTAATCCCTTTGTCCATTGGACACAGGAATGCACTTTTACAGTACAGGAGAGGTCATAGGTCGATTTGAAAAGGTAGGCGATGTCTTTCCCAACTGCTCTTGTGGGTAGTCTCCTCTGGATTCCCGCCGCATACATAATATACAGTAAATACAGTTTATATCTATATTCTGCTTCTGCACATAACTATCCGCAGGAACATGCGATCTTCCGCAGACCAACACCGGAATGTTACCCTTAAAATACCCTACAGCTGGATACCAAACACCACCTTATAACCTTAGTCTGTTCCCTCTTATCCTGTAAAGGTGAATCCCTTTGTTCTGGAATCATTTAAACTGTTGTTATTTTCTGGTGTGGTGCAGGGGGACTATGTGTACATTGTGCACTATTTGGATTAAATATGTAATGTGTTTTGATAGCTCTCCATGCGTTCACAAACTCTACCGTAAATACCCATACCACGCGCTGATGCGCACAACCGCGGGAGCGACCATACGCAAATTGCGAATATGTGCACGCACAGCAGAACAAGTACACGCGCAGAGGCCATCTGTGTGTTGTTTGTACGTGATGTGTGTACTGCAATATTTTTCGACTTTGACAGTCCACCCTTTGGCAGTCACCAATAACTGCCACTATCTAATCACTAAACAGAAAAATATCTACACAATATCTACAGAAGTTTTGGATGGTCGGGGGAGAGTGGTAGGTAGGAAATGTATGACCTAGTGGGATAGTAAAAAGCATGTATGTATGAATCCATGTCTGAGGGGCATGTATCATCGTGCCGTATATGTTCTAAATAAGCTTCGAGGTATTGCGAAGTATACATTAAATCCTTCTCATCCCGTATTAAGGGTCTGTAAGTGGGCCAACAAACACTACTGAGCTCTTTTTCGGCTTCTTGTTCCAACAAATGGGGTGCACATTTAGTTGATGATACATGGAGGGGGAACATATGTGAGTGCTAGTATATGTGGATATCACCTGTCGACTATGTGATTCATTAACTGAAGTTTGTAGAGATGAAGATAAGACAAAAATACATTCACATAACATTTTCATAAACATTCTTGGGTATGGTCGATGTCTTTTCCGGATGGGTGTATCTGGGCAGAGGGGGAGACAAAGGAAAAACGGGTGAAAGAAACAGGCCATGGAATTCATTTGCAATCCTTATCATAACACTGTCTCTATGGATGGGTCGTAAATTAAATCTGTTGCTGTAACAGCGCCCCCGCTCCTTAGACTCATCAATTTTGTGCCGTGCTTGCGCCGCGTCAGAATTCGAACACACCTAAATATCAAGCCAATAATTATGACGACTCCCAGGATACAAAGGAGAAACTTTCCTACACTCATAATAACATTTTGAGCCAACTCTCCTAATCCTGAGAACCAATTTCGTGGGTTCAACCATGAGACCCAGCTGGTCAGCTCATTACCCACAGCGGTCAGGGTAAGGTTGTGTCTCCTCTGGAACTCCCACTTCAACTCCAATATATCATCCATCTTTTGATAGATAATCTCTGTGGGGTCATCAGTGCTGTTTGTAATATACGTGCAGCACTTCACACCATATTGAGTTGCCAAAGTGACACAGTACCCACCCGTCACGGCTGTGATATAATTGAGGACCATCCTGTGCTGGATCAGTTCTGTCTTGTAAGCTTGTAACTCCCTTCCCGTATACCTGAAGGTGTCGTCATACATCTCAGTGATATTATCTATCAAGTTCGCTAGCGCATGGATATACCTATAATTTATAATTCCTCTGGCAGTACGGGTGATGTCTACTGCGGGAAGGAATTGAATCCCGGTGGATTCGTGGATCAAATCAGAGGCTACGTGCTCTGTCCTATCTATGAGGTGTCTCTTGACGATGTGTTCATAGTGAGTATGAGTGTAAGGAGCCTGAGCACTGCGGTGAACATCTTTCATCTTATCATGGGTTATGGTCATGACCTCTGGCAACACTCTTCCAATATAACACAATCCCTCTGAGCTCGGGGCAAGCCACTTGTACGCCTTCCTCCCACATATGAAATAGGCATCATCGGGGAGAACATAGGGGACAGAATATGACATTACCGTATTACAAACTTTCCAAGTGAAAAACCCAATCCCTAGTTCTCCCATCTGCTCAGTACAAGTATCGGGCTGGATGATATGAGCACAGTACCCTGGTGATACTTTTCCAACCCACATGGTCTTGCTTCCTCGAGTATACCTATACCGGAAATACCTCCCACTGTTGGCTATTTGGCGTACAAGTTCAGAGTCTATGGGTATCCTATCAGCTCTGTGCGAAAAGGTCATTGTCTGGTTATTCCACGTCACTTCCCAATTTCCCGGTTTTCGGTAATTAGAAATATTGAAACATAATAAGGATCTATCTACATGATACTGGTGGAGCTTCAAGCTAGGGGCCTAGAAATATTGAATTTCTTGTCCACCGGTCTCCCACCCCGTAATTCGAGTACCTCATCTATTGCTAAAGGGTACGGTACTAATCCTGACTTGCTCTGACCTTGAGGTACTTGTGAGCACACCCAGCATTCTGTCTGGTTTAAGACCTTACCCACTAGTGAGTGGTAATCACTCAATGGATGACGGTCCATGTCGATATTAAGGTTGGACTGACATCTCTGGATGCACCCATCCTCGGCTATGTTCTCACAATTCCTACAAATGCAATTTTCCTCAGACAATAACCCTTCACAGTGCCTCCGAGCTCCCTGACTACCAGAGCGTTTCTGATACTCGCCTTTGCACGAGTGATGTGCTGCTCTTGAGATTCTACAAATCCATTCTCGCCATCAGAACCCATTCCAGATCCTTTCTCGACCTCTCTGGGACCCTCACCGAAACAGACTGTCCTGGTCAACAACAAGATTAACAGGAAAACCCGGAACGCAGTCTCTTGGGGTAATTCCATCTTGTTAAGAGAAGAGAAGGGAAACAAGAAGGGGGAGAAAGAGAAGGAGAGAAGGAGGGTAGTGGGAGATGGAGAAAATAAAAATAAAATAAAAACTGGTGCGACAACCGCCTCTAGTCTTGTTGTTCTCTGCGCTCAGGTGCCGTCTCAACAGTCATGCCTCTCAGCTTTCCCGGAACAGACACTCCAGTGATACGATGTTCTCTACACTCTGCTCTTTGTCACGAGTTCTCTCCGGGTCAGCGACCTTTCTATAGGGAACATAAATCTTGCATTTCAATGTGTTTAACTGTTGTGTATTGTCAGTTGTGTGAAGTAAACCATCTGTGGAAAGTGAAAAGAGAGGGGAAATAATAAAAAGAAAATTTGTCAGATTTGCGTTCACCATCAGGCTGTCACACCATCATGTATATCGGTATCTATGCACAGTCTCCCTTCACCAGTATTCCCATTCTCCACCCTTTGTGCATGACCAGGCACACTGATACTGGTGTCCCTATGCTGGTAAGATATACTGGGTTTGGGCAGAACTCTGAAAAGACCGAGTAGGCATGTGACGTTTGAACTGTAATCCTGTCGGTGAACTTAAGAGATGAAGAGGAAACTTTGAAGACAAATCTCAGAGTTTAGTAACAGATAAGTTTGTAGAGGCAAAGAAGATTTTACAAAGTTTGACATCTGGATTGGGCACTACGGGGAATGATTCCCTAATCGGTCTGTTCCCCTAAAAAAAATTCTATGTGTGTTATATCTCTACTGGGACTATCCCAGCCATCAATCCAGTGTCTTGTTCATTCTAAGTTCATAGGGAACCCGGTATCTTTGAGATCATTTCCTCTACCTGTGATGGACATGCATCTAAAACAGTGAAATGCAACATTAGTCTTCGTGGGTATCTAACATATTTTGTGCTTCCTGGGTGGAAGCACTCTATATGTATACCATCTCTAACAAAACTCCTGTTAAGTTACTTAGAGGTCACTTCTGCTAGAGAGAGAAGCAGAAGTTTAGAGGCCTCCTCCTAACCCCAGTAAGTTCTGTCAAAAGGGTAAAGTTGCATTTATTCTGTTCTTCCCATTAACCGAATCTGTGTTTTCTATATGGCTCGTGATTCCTTACTATATGTCCCTTGATCCCGTCTATGTGTTTAATAATGTGGCTTGTTTTCTCTGTCTAGGGGTCTATATTGGCTATGTGTTCTACTATACCTACAATCTCTGGCAAAATGCCCTTCCTTCCTACAAGTGTAGCATATCCTAGGTCCTTTCTTACTATCCATGTTTTGGGGTTTAGGTTGATGAGACTTTGGTGTAAGGGCCTGTATACTTTCAATCCTCAGCCTCTCCTCCTGTTGTTTTCTACTCCTAACAATATTCTTGTGATGTTTAATTGTGCACTCTCTAAGACAAGCTACTGTGACCCCTTTCCAATTAGGCAAAGATGTTTGTACCCTGTCCCTTACTGTCTTATTGAGTCCGTCCATTAGCACAGAGACAGCCACTTCCCTATAATTCGCATCGTTCCCTGTATCTGATACCCCAATGTATCTATCCATTATTTGCAGGGCCCGATGGAAATATTCAGATGTCATTTCATTTTCCCTCTGTTTTATGGAAAAAATTCTTCTCCACTTAACGTGAATGGGGAATCACAACTCTAGTTGTCTATTAATTCGTTCTAAGTTCTCCTGATTGTTTTCGTCAGTCATAAGACTATCCGACTCTAACCTACAATCAGTGATACATTTTTGGGTGTCAATATTAGGGGGTAGGCACGCTTTTAAAAATATCCGCCAGTGTTTGTTTGTCGGTTCATACGCATTACCCAGATCTCTGATGAATTTCTGACATCTGGCTAAATGCTTCCGAGGGTCGGGGAATTCTGAAATGATTGATCGCAGCTCATCTCTGGGCCACGGGCAATACATTGCATTATTCCTGGTAAGGACTACTCCCTGACTATCGGTTCCCCCATTGGGAGTTACTATTTCCAAGACAGGGTGTAATCCTACCGTTCCGTTCCTAATCTGTTTACTGTGAGGTGTTGTTGTCTCTGTGCAACGAACTGTCTCACACTTACCGGTAGCTGTGACCTCACCAGTTCTTTCATTGGGGAATACTGTTACTGCACTACCTGGTTGGACAGGCCCCACCTGAGTTTCCTGCAAAGTGACTGTTTGGAGGAGAGCTGGAATTTGGCTGGATCCTTCATCTTCTTGTGACCTATAACCTTGAAAAGACTTCAAAACAGGATACATCTTGCAAAAATTAGGGTTAATACATTGTTTTTGCATACTACTATAATTTACGGATATACCATTGACTGTAGCCATCTCTTCCCCTTCGACCTTTGTCGACAATGGTGTGTTTTTGTTCCCATTCCCACTAGGTTTTGAACCTGTTTTGCGAATTTGTTCTCTTTGCATATCCCCCTCCTGTTGCCATAAATTTAAACAATCTGTATGTCTAATCCTTTGTTTTCTGGATTTTATTAAACATATCCTTATCCTTAAAATCTGCAATACCTCTGGTTCAAAACTGCCCACTTTAGGGAATGGTACCCTATCTTTGTCAGTCATACGTTCCCATTCAGACAAAAAGTCTTCAATACTTTTTCCTTCAAACTTCGCTGACTCCATGGGCCGCGGCTCTTCAACCTGAACCCTGGTTACAAAACGTCCCTTACTTGAGCAACTGGCTCCCATAATTGTGGGCCTTTTCCCACAAACACCAAAATACTCAATATAAGGTAACGGTGAAAGTTCTCCGAGCGCTCTTCACCCGCTCACCGCCCACGTTGGCCAGTACTACCATACACTGTCGATAGCGAAGGCAATGTACCCAACTTAGGGCCCTATGTGACCTATATTTACTGGAAGTTTTTAGGAATAACTTACCCTTTCCAGTAAAGTATCAGCCGTTGGAGATTTTCCTGAGAGAGAAAAGCGAAAACTCCCTATGCACATTATTATACACAAATCACGCTTGCGTATGCTCTATACAGCGCTGATGATACCGCGATTTTACGCAAAAGCTCGTAAAAAGGATATCACGTTGCGCTATACATCGCACCCACAAACGCGCGGTCCAATCGCACAGTGTATAGGTACTTGTTACTTTCGATTTTCAGGCTGCGAAACCTCAGCCGGAGCGTATATATAAAAAAAACTATATGGGTCACACACAATTCACAATTCTGTAAGTCTCCTCACAACTTACGTATTAAATCTTATACTAACGTGAGTCAGCCGCCTCACGCCACCAAGTCTCCACTCACTTGATGTACCACACGACGAGATTCTGAATTCCGGAGTTCAAATTTCCACTCGCTCCTACATTCGCTCACTCAAATACACTTTGGTTTTTCTATACAGAAAATTATCATTTATTCGGATAAGCAGTTTTACTCCCAGAGGCAATACAGTAAATAAGAGTTTTATACTAAACTTTGGAAACTGGGCAATCTTGTGCTATTGTAGCGTGGCTACTGTCCCACCTTTAAACTAAATGAACTATCGTGTGGTTTTATTATGCGCACACAACGCTACGCAAGCTTGTGTAATTACACAACCGTGCATACCTCTATGCTACGTGTGCAGCCTTGCCCCACGTGCACGTTTTGTGTACGCTGTCCTCACATGCCGTACCACGTGTACTTATGTGTGGACGCAATAAAACAACTCACACAATTTCTATAAATGTGAGCAATATTAACTATAATCGCTCACTTAACACGCCACACAGTTTCTTTTCTGTATAAACCCTTATAACTAGGCCAGACTGTGTTTGTGTTTTACACTTACTTCCTTAATATTTATATTATGAATCTAGCAATCAGTCCTATGGCAACAATGTGAGCGGGTGTACAAAGAGTATGGGTGTACGGTTTTGTTGTGTACGCATTTGGCGCCAAAAATAAATTCACAGATTTTAAATAGCTTTTTTTTCTGTTTACCTTACGAGTTTCTACCAGCATCTCTACAAACCATACAGAGCAGACACCATCCAATCAGCAATTAAGTAGGGTTTTCAGTGCCTCCATCGACCAAGAAAAGGATACGTAGGATACCTTCTGTCCACCCTTATACTGATAGATAAAGTCTGCTGTGACCTGTTAGGCAGTAAGAATGTGGCAGACTGGAGAGCCCCCAATTGATAATGTCGATTATCTTACAGGAAAGAAAGCTATACCTTAAACACACCTTAAATACACTTTTAAACCTTTAGCCGCTGCGGCCGCTATACTTAATACACATGCTACGTACTTTATACACTGTTTGCGTACGGAGTCCGGTATCACTGTACGGACTTAGCGTACAAACGCCACGCTGGGGGTACAAAGTACACACAGCGCGCACACACCCAGAGATACACTTTAAACCTTATACAGCAATGCGATGCGTTACTAATACACTCTTAAACCTTAGCAGGAAAAGGAAGACACAACACCGATTTGTAGTTAAACCACTGGGTTCCGACACCACAGCGTAATATTTGCTGAAAGGGGGTTTACAATACAAATCATACACTACAATACAAGACAATATAACAGAATAATGGCTACAGTCAATGTACATACGTGATTGGAATCGCTTGCGCAACCCGGCCGGTCCCCGGTCATCTGATAGATAACTTTGTGAGTCTTCTGTCAGGCCAGGCTGCAGCAGGCTTTATTTATACAATTCTTCCAAAAGCAATACAATGGATACTGTATTCCCTTTGTCCATTGGACACAGGAATGCACTTTTACAGTACAGGAGAGGTCATAGGTCGATTTAAAAAGGTAGGCGATGTCTTTCCTAACTGATCTTGTGGGTGGTCTCCTCTGGATTCTCGCCGCATACATAATATACAGTAAATACAGTTTATATCTATATTCTGCTTCTGCACATAACTATCCGCAGGAACATGCGATCTTCCGCAGACCAACACCGGAATGTTACCCTTAAAATACCCTACAGCTGGATATCAAACACCACCTTCTAACCTTAGTCTGTCCCCTCTTATCCTGTAAAGGTGAATCCCTTTGTTCTGGAATCATTTAAACTGTTGTTATTTTCTGGTGTGGTGCAGGGGGACTATGTGTACATTGTGCACTATTTGGATTAAATATGTAATGTGTTTTGATAGCTCTCCATGCGTTCACAAACTCTACCGTAAATACCCATACCACGCTCTGATGCGCACGACCGCGGGAGCGACCATACGCAAATTGCGAATATGTGCACGCACAGCAGAACAAGTACACGCGCGGAGGCCATCTGTGTGTGGTTTGTACGTGATGTGTGTACTGCAATATTTTTCGACTTTGACAAGTGCTATAGAGCATTGTATATAGTGGGTCATTCTGAGTTGTTCGTTCGCTAGCTGTTTTTAGCAGCCGTGCAAACGCTATGCCGCCTCCCACTGGGAGTGTATATTAGCTTAGCAGAAGTGCGAACGAAAGGATCGCACAGCGGTTACAAAGTTTTTTTGTGCAGTTTTAGAGTAGCTTCAGACCTACTCAGCGCTTGCGATGACTTCAGACTGTTCAGTTCCTGTTTTGACGTCACAAACATGTCCTGCGTTCAGCCAGCCACGCCTGCGTTTTTCCTGGCACGCCTGCGTTTTTACGAACACTCCCTCAAAACGGTCAGTTGACACCCAGAAACGCCCACTTCATGTCAATCACTCTGCGGCCAGCAGTGCGACTGAAAAGCTTCGCTAGACCTTGTGTGAAACTACATCGCCCGTTGTGAAAGTACATCGCGCGTGTGCATTGCGCTGCATACGCATGTGCAGAAGTGCTGTTTATTTGCATCATCGCTGCGCAGCGAACATTTTCAGCTAGCGAACAACTCGGAATGACCCCCATTATCAAGTTTCGATTCATTATTAGATCTGATATATATGAGTTTCTGCTGTTCATGCGCATCATATAGAATCTCTGCTTCTAAGGAAATAGCTGAGTACTCGCTGAGACAACGTGTGTCATAAAACAGTTACTAATTCATCATATATACTGTATGTAGTAATGTTACAGTTGTTGTGATACAATGTAGCACACTTTAGATGTGAGTGAGTGCAGTAGTTAATTGTTATTGCAGTTCGGTTTAATTACTGCGCTTCTGCCTGAGTATCTTGCACAACACAGAGATGTGGTATAAAGTATATTGCAAATCAATGTATTATTCTGTAATATGTCTTCACTTATTTACCTCGAATGTCGCTTCGATATTAGCTAAATAGTCAATTATACTGATAGTCAGTGCCACATGGGATTTCATTAATATAGGGCCTGATTCAGATGCGGTCGCAAGGCGGCTATTGGACGCACATGGGCCCTCATCCCGAGTTGTTCGCTCGCTAGCTGCTTTTAGCAGCATTGCACACACTAGGCCGCCGCCCTCTGGGAGTGTATCTTATCTTGGCAGAATAGCGAACGAAAGATTAGCAAAACTGCTACTAAATAATTATTAGCAGTTTCTGAGTAGCTCCAGACCTACTCACAGATTGCGATCAGCTCAGTCCGTTTAGTTCCTGGTTTGACGTCACAAACGCCCTGCGTTCGGCCAGCCATTCCCCCGTTTCTCCAGACACTCCCGCGTTTTTCCCTGACACGCCTGTGTTTTTTTGCAAACGCCGGGAAAACGCTGAGTTGCCGCCCAGAAACACCCCTTTCCTGTCAATCATTTACCGAACGGCAGTGCGACTGAAAAGCGCTGCAGAAGCCACAGCAAAACTGCTAAGTTTTGTGTTAAATAACTAAGCGCATGCGCCCTGCATGCCTTGCGCATGCGCAATTTGCAGCAAATCGCAGCATAGCGAAAATCGGCAACGAGCGAACAACTCGGAATGACGTTTTCTTACTGCGCATGCGTTTTAGCCGCAGTGCGAACATGCACAGTGAGTGAATTGCTATAGCGGTCGCAGAGCCGGCCCTAACTAATATGATGCCCTAGGCAAGATTTTGGCTGGTGCCCCCTAGCACCACCACTGGTTCCGCCTCTGACCTTGCACCTCTTTCCCAGCACCATCACCCCTCACCCATAACAGTCCTTATTTTGGTGTTTGTACCCGCTATATTTTAAATAGGAACAGTTTGCACATTTGGCGCACAGCCCAAAAAGGGGTGTGTTTTTACTGGCAAGGGGCATGGCCACACAATAGTACCCTCAATTCAAATTACGCCACACAGTACTGCACCTTTATTCACATTTGATCATACGATAGTGTCTATAATTCACATTACATCCCACAGTAGTATCACTTTACCTTATAAATGTTACTCCTCACTGTAGAGCTCCTTATTCACATTACATCACACTGAATTGCTCCTTATTTACATTACACCACACCCCATTGCTCTTTATTCACATTAGACGACGCAGTAGTGCCCTTTCTATACGCAATGCCACATAGTAGAGCACCTTATACACATAATGCCACACATTAGTAATGCATTTATACACATAATTCCACACAGTAATGCCCCTTACACATGAGACACATTATTAATGTCCTTATAAACATGCATTTTTACATGACACACATAATGCTTCTTACACATATTCTGAACACTACTGCACAACCAACCCACTCACATGCACACAGCACTCACACTGCCACTAACACTGTGACCTCTGCCTCTGCTTGGATACAGATGTGTCCTCATAAATTTTGCCTCAATGCTAACGTCGGGCACCTTTTTTTAAAATTAAAATGCATCTTATTTGCATTGCTATGTCGCTAGGATGCACAAGCAGATTCTGCTGATTAAAATGATATGCAGCATGCCTATATACTGTGTGAGACTGGCTGTATCTGCATATAAAATGCTACATACAGAATATAGGCATGCCGCATATCATTTTAATCAGCAGAAGCTGCTGATGCCCCTAGGAATATCAAATGCCCTAGGCAATTGCCTAGTTTGCCTATGCCTATGGCCGGCTCTGAGCGGTCGCAACGAGGAACTAGACATAAAGTGAGTGACAGGAAGACAGCGTTTGGGGGTGGTAACGAGGAGTGGACGAGTAAACGCAGGCGTGTCATGGCCGTTCAGATGGCATTTTCTGGGTGTGCATAAATTAGTAGTAGCGATCTCACTTGCTACTGGAGAGCCCTCTGCATCCCGGGAGAGCAGCTCAGCCTGGGCGTCTACAGAGGCACTCAGACTCTGCGGCATGGCACGATTTGTGACGATGGTACCGATGTATCAGCAATTATACATCGTCAGATGGAAATGATGCAACAGCAGTGGGCGTCCCTATGCTCAGTTTAGCTTCTGCCCATATTAGTATATAGCGGAAATTGCATATGGCAAAGGATAGCAGCACTCTGAGATGTGCGGCGGGCACTTTTCATGTTTTGGTTTTGGATCTGGATCCTCGCTCGTGTTTTGGATCTGGATTGGTTTTGCCAAAACCACCCTTTCGGGTATTGGTTTTGGTTCTGGATGATTTTTGAAAAAAAACATAATACTAAAACAGCTAAAATCACAGAATTTGGGGGTAATTTTGCTCCTACGGTATTATCAACCTCAATAACATTCATTTCCACTCATTTCCAGTCTACTCTGAACACCTCACACCTCACAATATATATGGCTGTATGACTAAGCTAAGCGACACAAGTGTGCGGCACAACCACCTGGCCCATCTAGGAGTGGCACTGCAGTGGCAGACAGGATGGCAGATTTAAAAAAATATGCCCCAAACAGCACATGATGCAAAGAAGAAAAAGAGGTGCAATGAGGTAGCTGGATGTCTAAGCTAAGCGACACAACTGTGCGGCACAAACACCTGGCCCATCTAGGAGTGGCACTGCGGTTACAGACAGGATGGCACTTAAAAAAAAACAGTCCCCAAACAGCACATCATGCAAAGAAGAAAGAGAGGTGCACCGAGGTTGCTGTATGACTAAGCTAAGCGACACAGGTGTGAGGCACACACATCTGGCCCATCTAGGAGTAGCACTGCAGTGTCAGACAGGATGGCACATAAAAAAACTAGTCCCCAAACAGCACAAGATGCAAAGAAGAAATGAGGTGCACCGAGGTTGCTGTATGACTAAGCTAAGCCACACAAGTGTGCGGCACATCACCTGGCCCATCTAGGAGTGGCTGAATGTTGAAAGTGGACCGCAATTTTTCTGGCCACCGTCAGCATCTCCTGCACACCCATGTCATTTCTCAAAAAATTCTGCACCACCAAATTAATTGTATGTGCTTGAATTTGCCCAGATGTAATACACGTACAATATTGGTGGCACAGGAGTAAAAATTTTAAAATAATATGAATAATAATGACCCTATTATTTGGACGGAGTTATATAACAATATGCGGCACAAAAGAGCGTACCCCTAAACCACACAAACACGGCAAAGCCTGTAAAAATAATTTGGATAATAATAACAACCCTTATATTTGGATGGAGTTATATAACAATATGCAGCATAGAAGAGCGTACCCCTAAACCACACACACACACACACACACACACACACACACACACACACACACACACACACGGCAAAGCCTGTAAAAATAATTTGAAAAATAATAACCCTTATATTTGGATGGAGTTATATAACAATATGCGGCACAGAAAAGAGCACCCCTAAACCACACAGGGCAAACCCTGTAAAAACTATTTGGATTAAATATTAATAACCCTTTTATTTGGAGTAAATAATATACAGGACAGCACCACTGGACTTATACGGCAGTACCCCTGAACTTATACGTCTGCACCACTGGACTGGACTTATACGGCATTACCACTGGACTTATATGGCAGAACCCCATGACTTATATGGCTGCACTACTGGACTGGACGTATACGGCAGTACCACTGGAATTACACAGCAGTATGCCTGGACTTATACAACAGTACCCCATAACTTATACGGCAGTACCACTGGACTTATACGGCAGTACCACTGTACTTATATGGCAGTACCCCTGGACTTATACAGCAGTACCCCTGAACTTATACGTCTGCACCACTGGACTGGACTTAAATTGCAGTACACCTGGACTTATACGGCAGGACCACTGGACTTATTTGGCAGTACCACTGGACTGGACTTATACGGCAGTTCCACTGGACTGGACTTTTACGGCAGTACCCCTGGACTTCTACAGCAGTACCCCTGGAATTATATGGCTGTGCCAGTGGACTGGACTAATACGGCAGTACCACAGGATTTATACGGCAGTATCCCTGGACTTATATGGCAGTACCCCTGTACTTATATGGCTGCACCACTAGACTGGACTTATACAGCAGTACCCTTGACTTATACGGGTGCACCGGTGGACTGGATTTATACGGCAGTATCCCTGAACTTATACGGCAGTACCACTGAACTTTTATGGCAGTACAGCTGGACTTATACGGCAGAATCACTGTACTAATATGACAGTACTACTGGACTTATATGGCAGTATCACTTGACCTATACGGCAGTACCACTGGAATTATACGGCAGTACCCCTGAACTTATACGGCTGCACTACTGAACTGGACTTATATGGTAGTACCACTGGACTGCACTTATATAGCAGTACCACTGGACTTATACGGCAGTATCACTGGACTTATACGGCAGTACCATTGGACTTATACGGCAGTATCACTGGACTTATACGACAGTACCACTGGACTTATATGGCAGTATCACTGGACTTATACGGCAGTATCACTGGACTTATACGGCAGCACCCCTGAACTTATACGGCAGTACCACTGAACTTATATGGCTCCACCACTATACTGAACTTATACGGCAGTACCCCAGGACTTATACAGCAGTACCCCTGAACTTATATGGCAGTACCACTGGACTGGAGTTTTCTGGCAGTACCCCTGGACTTATACGGCAGTACCCCTAGACTGGACTTATATGGCAGTACCACTGGACTGGATTTATTCGGCAGCGCCACTAGACTTATACGGCAGTACCACTGGACTTATACGGCAGTACCCCTAGAATTATACGACAGTAACCCTAGAATTATACGGCAGTACCCCTGAACTTATACGGCAGTACCACTGGACTTATATGGCAGTATCACTGGATGTATACGACAGTACCCCATGACTTATACGGTAGAACCACTGAACTTATACGGCAGTACCACTGGACTTATATGGCAGTACCACTGGACTTATACGGGTGCACCACTGGACTGGACTTATATGGCAGTACCACTGGACTTATACAGCAGTATCCCTGGACATATACAGAAGTATTCCTGGACTTAAACGACGGCACCCCTGAACTTTTACAGCTGCACCACTGGACTGGACTTATACAGCATTACCCCTGGACTTATACGGCAGTACCCATGAACTTATACAGCAGTACCACTGGACTGTACTTATACGGCAGTACCACTGGACTTATACGGCAGCATCACTGGACTTACTGTATATGGCAGTACCACTGGACTTATACGGCAGTACCCCTGAACTTATATGGCAGCACCACTGGACTGAACTTATACGGCAGTACCACTGGACTTATACAGCAGTATCCCTAGACTTATACGACGGCACCCCTGAACTTTTAGAGCTGCACCACTGGACTGGACTTATACAGCATTACCCCTGGACTTATACGACAGTACCCCTGAACTTATACGACAGTACCACTGGACTTATACGGCAGTACCACTGGACTGTACTTATACGGCAGTACCACTGGACTTATATGGCAGTACCCCATGACTTATACGGCAGTACCACTGGACTTCTATGGCAGTAACCCTGGACTTATACGGCTGCATCACTGGACTGAACTTATATAGCAGTACCACTGGACTTATACGGCAGTACCCCAGAACTTATATAGTAGTACCACTGGACTGGACTTATACAGAAGTACTCCATGACTTATACGGCAGTACCCCTAGACTGGACTTATACGGCAGTACCACTGGACTTCTACGGCAGTATCAGTGGACTTATATGGCAGTACCACTGGACTGGATTTATTCGGCAGCACCACTAGACTTATACGGCAGTTCCACTGGACTGGACTTATATGGCAGTACCACTGGACTTCTACGGCAGTATCAGTGGACTTATATGGCAGTACCATTGGACTGGATTTATTCGGCAGCACCACTAGACTTATATGGCAGTACGACTGGACTGGACTTATACGACAGTACCACTGGACTTATACGGCAGTATCACTGGACTTATACGACAGTACCCCATGACTTATACGGCAGAACCACTGAACTTATACGGCAGCACCACTGGACTTATATGGCAGTACCACTGGACTTATATGGCTGCACCACTGGACTGGACTTATATGGCAGTACCACTGGACTTATACAGCAGTATCCCTGGACTTATAGGACAGTACCCCTGAACTTATATGGCTGCACCACTGGACTGGACTTATACAGCATTACCCCTGGACTTATACGGCAGTACCCCTGAACTTATACGGCAGTACCACTGGACTTCTACCGCAGTATCAGTGGACTTATATGGCAGTACCACTGGACTGGATTTATTCGGCAGCACCACTAGACTTATACGGCAGTACCACTGGACTGGACTTATACGGCTGTACCACTGGACTTCTACGGCAGTATCAGTGGACTTATATGGCAGTACCATTGGACTGGATTTATTCGGCAGCACCACTAGACTTATATGGCAGTACGACTGGACTGGACTTATACGGCAGTACCACTGGACTTATACGGCAGTATCACTGGACTTATACGACAGTACCCCATGACTTATACGGCAGAACCACTGAACTTATACGGCAGCACCACTGGACTTATATGGCAGTACCACTGGACTTATATGGCTGCACCACTGGACTGGACTTATACGGCAGTACCACTGGACTTATACAGCAGTATCCCTGGACTTATACGACAGTACCCCTGAACTTATACGGCTGCACCACTGGACTGGACTTATACAGCATTACCCCTGGACTTATACGGCAGTACCCCTGAACTTATACGACAGTAACACTGGACTTATACGGCAGTACCACTGGACTTCTATGGCAGTACCCCTGGACTTACACGGCTGCATTACTGGACTGGACTTATATGGCAGTACCACTGGACTTATATGGCAGTACCCCTGAACTTATATGGCTGCACCACTGGACTGGACTTACATGGCAGTACCCCTGAACTTATATGGCTGCACCACTGGACTGGACTTATATAGCATTACCCCTGGACTTATACAGCAGTACCACTGGACTTATATGACAGTACCACTGGACTGTACTTATACGGCAGTACCACTGGACTTATATGGGCAGTACCACTGGACTTATAAGGGCAGTACCACTGGACTTATACGGGCAGTACCACTGGACTTATACGGCTGCACCACTGGACTGGACTTATACGGCAGTACCACTGGACTTATACAGCAGTATCCCGGGACTTATACGACAGTACCCCTGAACTTATACGGCTGCACCACTGGACTGGACTTATACAGCATTACCCCTGGACTTATACGGCAGTACCCATGAACTTATACGGCAGTACCACTGGACTTCTACCGCAGTATCAGTGAACTTATATGGCAGTACCACTGGACTGGATTTATTCGGCAGCACCACTAGACTTATACGGCAGTACCACTGGACTGGACTTATACGGCAGTACCACTGGACTTCTACGGCAGTATCAGTGGACTTATATGGCAGTACCATTGGACTGGATTTATTCGGCAGCACCACTAGACTTATATGGCAGTACGACTGGACTGGACTTATACGGCAGTACCACTGGACTTATACGGCAGTATCACTGGACTTATACGACAGAACCCCATGACTTATACGGCAGAACCACTGAACTTATACGGCAGCACCACTGGACTTATATGGCAGTACCACTGGACTTATATGGCTGCACCACTGGACTGGACTTATACGGCAGTACCACTGGACTTATACAGCAGTATCCCTGGACTTATACGACAGTACCCCTGAACTTATACGGCTGCACCACTGGACTGGACTTATACAGCATTGCCCCTGGACTTATACGGCAGTACCCCTGAACTTATACGACAGTAACACTGGACTTATACGGCAGTACCACTGGACTTCTATGGCAGTACCCCTGGACTTACACGGCTGCATCACTGGACTGCACTTATATGGCAGTACCACTGGACTTATATGGCAGTACCCCTGAACTTATATGGCTGCACCACTGGACTGGACTTATACGGCAGTACCACTGGACTTATACAGCAGTATCCTGGGACTTATACGACAGTACCCCTGAACTTATACGGCTGCACCACTGGACTGGACTTATACAGCATTACCCCTGGACTTATACGGCAGTACCCCTGAACTTATACGACAGTACCACTGGACTGTACTTATACGGCAGTACCACTGGACTTATATGGCAGTACCACTGGACTTATATGGCAGTACCCCTGAACTTATATGGCTGCACCACTGGACTGGACTTATACGGCAGTACCACTGGACTTATACAGCAGTATCCCGGGACTTATACGACAGTACCCCTGAACTTATACGGCTGCACCACTGGACTGGACTTATACAGCATTACCCCTGGACTTATACAGCAGTACCACTGGACTTATATGACAGTACCACTGGACTGTACTTATACGGCAGTACCACTGGACTTATATGGGCAGTACCACTGGACTTCTATGGCAGTACCCCTGGACTTATACGGCTGCACCACTGGACTGGACTTATACGGCAGTACCACTGGACTTATACAGCAGTATCCCGGGACTTATACGACAGTACCCCTGAACTTATACGGCTGCACCACTGGACTGGACTTATACAGCATTACCCCTGGACTTATACGGCAGTACCCCTGAACTTATACGACAGTAACACTGGACTTATACGGCAGTACCACTGGACTTCTATGGCAGTACCCCTGGACTTACACGGCTGCATCACTGGACTGGACTTATATGGCAGTACCACTGGACTTATATGGCAGTACCACTGGACTTATACGGGTGCACCACTGGACTGGACTTATATGGCAGTACCACTGGACTTATATGGCAGTATCACTGGATGTATACGACAGTACCCCATGACTTATACGGTAGAACCACTGAACTTATACGGCAGTACCACTGGACTTATATGGCAGTACCACTGGACTTATACGGGTGCACCACTGGACTGGACTTATATGGCAGTACCACTGGACTTATACAGCAGTATCCCTGGACTTATACAGAAGTATTCCTGGACTTAAACGACGGCACCCCTGAACTTTTACAGCTGCACCACTGGACTGGACTTATACAGCATTACCCCTGGACTTATACGGCAGTACCCATAAACTTATACTGCAGTACCACTGGACTGTACTTATACGGCAGTACCACTGGACTTATACGGCAGCATCACTGGACTTACTGTATATGGCAGTACCACTGGACTTATACGGCAGTACCCCTGAACTTATATGGCAGCACCACTGTACTGAACTTATACGGCAGTACCACTGGACTTATACAGCAGTATCCCTAGTCTTATACGACGGCACCCCTGAACTTTTAGAGCTGCACCACTGGACTGGACTTATACAGCATTACCCCTGGACTTATACGACAGTACCCCTGAACTTATACGACAGTACCACTGGACTTATACGGCAGTACCACTGGACTGTACTTATACGGCAGTACCACTGGACTTATATGGCAGTACCCCATGACTTATACGGCAGTACCACTGGACTTCTATGGCAGTAACCCTGGACTTATACGGCTGCATCACTGGACTGAACTTATATGGCAGTACCACTGGACTTATACGGCAGTACCCCAGAACTTATATAGTAGTACCACTGGACTGGACTCATACAGAAGTACCCCTGGACTTATACGGCAGTACCCCTAGACTGGACTTATACGGCAGTATCACTGGACTTATACGACAGTACCCCATGACTTAAACGGCAGAACCACTGAACTTATACGGCAGCACCACTGGACTTATATGGCAGTACCACTGGACTTATATGGCTGCACCACTGGACTGGACTTATATGGCAGTACCACTGGACTTATACAGCAGTATCCCTGGACTTATAGGACAGTACCCCTGAACTTATATGGCTGCACCACTGGACTGGACTTATACAGCATTACCCCTGGACTTATTTGGCAGTACCCCTGAACTTATACGGCAGTACCACTGGACTTCTACCGCAGTATCAGTGGACTTATATGGCAGTACCACTGGACTGGATTTATTCGGCAGCACCACTAGACTTATATGGCAGTACCACTGGACTGGACTTATACGGCAGTACCACTGGACTTCTACGGCAGTATCAGTGGACTTATATGGCAGTACCATTGGACTGGATTTATTCGGCAGCACCACTAGACTTATATGGCAGTACGACAGGACTGGACTTATACGGCAGTACCACTGGACTTATACGGCAGTATCACTGGACTTATACGACAGTACCCCATGACTTATACGGCAGAACCACTGAACTTATACGGCAGCACCACTGGACTTATATGGCAGTACCACTGGACTTATATGGCTGCACCACTGGACTGGACTTATACGGCAGTACCACTGGACTTATACAGCAGTATCCCTGGACTTATACGACAGTACCCCTGAACTTATACGGCTGCACCACTGGACTGGACTTATACAGCATTACCCCTGGACTTATACGGCAGTACCCCTGAACTTATACGACAGTAACACTGGACTTATACGGCAGTACCACTGGACTTCTATGGCAGTACCCCTGGACTTACACGGCTGCATTACTGGACTGGACTTATATGGCAGTACCACTGGACTTATATGGCAGTACCCCTGAACTTATATGGCTGCACCACTGGACTGGACTTACATGGCAGTACCCCTGAACTTATATGGCTGCACCACTGGACTGGACTTATATAGCATTACCCCTGGACTTATACAGCAGTACCACTGGACTTATATGACAGTACCACTGGACTGTACTTATACGGCAGTACCACTGGACTTATATGGGCAGTACCACTGGACTTATACGGGCAGTACCACTGGACTTATACGGGCAGTACCACTGGACTTATAAGGCTGCACCACTGGACTGGACTTATACGGCAGTACCACTGGACTTATACAGCAGTATCCCGGGACTTATACGACAGTACCCCTGAACTTATACGTCTGCACCACTGGACTGGACTTATACAGCATTACCCCTGGACTTATACGGCAGTACCCCTGAACTTATACGGCAGTACCACTGGACTTCTACCGCAGTATCAGTGGACTTATATGGCAGTACCACTGGACTGGATTTATTCGGCAGCACCACTAGACTTATACGGCAGTACCACTGGACTGGACTTATACGGCAGTACCACTGGACTTCTACGGCAGTATCAGTGGACTTATATGGCAGTACCATTGGACTGGATTTATTCGGCAGCACCACTAGACTTATATGGCAGTACGACTGGATTGGACTTATACGGCAGTACCACTGGACTTATACGGCAGTATCACTGGACTTATACGACAGTACCCCATGACTTATACGGCAGAACCACTGAACTTATACGGCAGCACCACTGGACTTATATGGCAGTACCACTGGACTTATATGGCTGCACCACTGGACTGGACTTATACGGCAGTACCACTGGACTTATACAGCAGTATCCCTGGACTTATACGACAGTACCCCTGAACTTATACGGCTGCACCACTGGACTGGACTTATACAGCATTACCCCTGGACTTATACGGCAGTACCCCTGAACTTATACGACAGTAACACTGGACTTATACGGCAGTACCACTGGACTTCTATGGCAGTACCCCTGGACTTACACGGCTGCATCACTGGACTGCACTTATATGGCAGTACCACTGGACTTATATGGCAGTACCCCTGAACTTATATGGCTGCACCACTGGACTGGACTTATACGGCAGTACCACTGGACTTATACAGCAGTATCCCGGGACTTATACGACAGTACCCCTGAACTTATACGGCTGCACCACTGGACTGGACTTATACAGCATTACCCCTGGACTTATACGGCAGTACCCCTGAACTTATACGACAGTAACACTGGACTTATACAGCAGTACCACTGGACTTATATGACAGTACCACTGGACTGTACTTATACGGCAGTACCACTGGACTTATATGGGCAGTACCACTGGACTTCTATGGCTGTACCCCTGGACTTATACGGCTGCACCACTGGACTGGACTTATACGGCAGTACCACTGGACTTATACAGCAGTATCCCGGGACTTATACGACAGTACCCCTGAACTTATACGGCTGCACCACTGGACTGGACTTATACAGCATTACCCCTGGACTTATACGGCAGTACCCCTGAACTTATGCGACAGTAACACTGGACTTATACGGCAGTACCACTGGACTTCTATGGCAGTACCCCTGGACTTACACGGCTGCATCACTGGACTGGACTTATATGGCAGTACCACTGGACTTATATGGCAGTACCCCTGAACTTATATGGCTGCACCACTGGACTGGACTTACATGGCAGTACCCCTGAACTTATATGGCTGCACCACTGGACTGGACTTATATAGCATTACCCCTGGACTTATACAGCAGTACCACTGGACTTATACGACAGTACCACTGGACTGTACTTATACGGCAGTACCACTGGACTTATATGGGCAGTACCACTGGACTTACACGGGCAGTACCACTGGACTTCTATGGCAGTACCCCTGGACTTATACGGCTGCATCACTGGACTGGACTTATATGGCAGTACTACTGGACTTATACGGCAGTACCCCTGAACTTATAATGCAGTACCACTGGACTTATATGGCAGTACCACTGGACTTATATGGCAGTACCACTGGAGTGGACTTATATGGCGGTACCCCTGGACTTTTACAGCAGCAGCACTGCACTTATGGCAGCACAGGACACCACCACTGTAATGGACTTATAAAGCAGCAGCACTGGACTTATGGCAGCACAGGACACCACCACTGGACTTATGGCAGCACTGGTGACCACCACTGGACTTATGGCAGCACAGGACACACCACTGTGACTGGACTGATGCAGCACAAAACAGCACCGGAATGACACATAAAAGCAGGTTGCCACACCACTTTCCTGCACAGACAGACAATGAGGAGAGAGACACGACCTCTCACTACACTCTCCAGGACTGGAGTGAAAATGGCGGCGACGCGTGGCTCCTTATATGTAATCCAAAACCCACAAGAATCCGACAGCGGGATGATGACGTTTTGCCTCATTCTGGTTTCCGAGTCAGGCGGGAAAACCTGAGCCTGACTCGGGTCCGGGCTCGGGACGTGAAGTTCTGGGGGATTTGGTTCTCAGAGAACCGAACCCGCTCATCTCTACTCTGAAATAAAACATTTGGAAACCCGCCTCCAGAAATCCTGCAATTCCCAAGTAGATGGGGGAGCACAATACAGGACAAATAGGTGGGGCACATACGGATGTAGGGTGTGGATTAAAAGACTGACAGTGTCTATATAGACAGTCAGTAGGTCAACACCAAGATGAAAGTCAGTAGGTCCTCAAGGTCAAAAGGTTGACAGTTAAATGTTCAACATGGATTGGGGTTGATAAGGACAAAAGGTTAACAGGGTCAAAAGGACCTCCCCAAAGACTTAATAGTAGCGGGCCCCAAGATTTCTGTTGCTGGCCCTGACTGCAGCTTTCAGTTTGAACACACCCCACCCATATCTAAATTTCTCTGCATATGTTACATCTGCCCCACCTGCAGTGCAGCATGGTTTTGCCCAGTTGTGTGCTTTTTTGCTTTGATAACACACCTGAATCGGGCCCTTGGTTCAAAGATTTGCAGAAAAATACTGCGGTTGTAATTGGTTACTTTGTTTCGGACTTATGTGGCAAAACGTCTGCCTGCCATTTACAATGCATCACCATTGTGCTCTGGAAAACTTGAGAGTTGGTGAACTCTCCCTGTGCACCTACCAGATGACCTGGAACATGTGACCTGCCGGGTGGTGTGAAAACTGTGACAGTTATTTGCAGCCACCCACTAAACAGGGATTTTTTTTTAAATTCGACTCCTAATGTGGTGTCAACTTTTGCTGGGTTGACAGTTGCCACATCAGCTAGTTATCATTATTTGTATAGAGGCATGTTAAATGTTCTCTCCAGAGGACATTGAGTAATTCAAATGAGTCCTTGCTCTATTGGTGCTTACAGGTGGTCATTCCGAGTTGATCGCAGCCAGCAACTTTTTGCTGCTGCTGCGATCAACTAGTACACACCTATGGGGGAGTGTATTTTAGCTTAGCAGGGCTGCGATCGCTTGTGCAGCCCTGCTAAGCTAAAAAAAATTCAAGCAAAAGAAGACTAGGCCTATACCTACTTACCCTGTGCGGCGATCCCTGCGATGCTTGAGCCGGCTTTGACGTCAGACATCCGCCCTCCGTTCTCCTGGACACGCCTGCGTTTTCCTCAGCACTCCCCAAAAACGTCTCTAAACGGTCCGGATCCACCATGGAATGCCTTCTTCCTGTCAATCTTCTTTGCTGTCGGCTCTGCGTTCGTTTCCTTCGGTAGCCGCGATGTAACCCGGCGAACCCTGTCACCGGGCATCGTCACGCAGGCGCACTGCGGCCGCCACACATGCGCATTCCGTACCTGTTCGCACCGCAGCGATAAACCGCTGCGTGCGAACGGGTCAGAATGTGCCCCCACAGTCTCTCACACCAACCCATATATAAACCCATGCAAACATGCAGAGAATATGCAAAGTCCACACAGAGGGGCTGATACATAGATGAATATATGCTCTTTTGAAGAGTGTATTTGGCGGGATATCACACTGTACATGCTCAGTAAATTGGTGCACACAAGTGCGGGCAATGTAGGCTTATTTCAGTCACATCTACGCTTTAATACTGAAGGGGTGGAACTAAAGGGTAAATGTATCAAGCCTTCTAAAGAGTGGAGAAGGGGACAGGTGGACAAGTTGCCCATCAGTTTCTACCTTTCATTTTAGTGAATGTACATGATAAATACCATCTAAAAGCTGGTGGGTTGCCAAGGCAACTTCTCCACTGGTCACCTTCTCTACTCTTTCGAAGGTTTGAAACTGATAAATTTCCACATAAATTATCACATAGGAAAAGTGCAGAGATGACGTGTTTATGGTCCACGCAAAGGCAGAGCTAAGGGTAGTTGGAAATCTGACTGTAAAATACAGCTGACAGAACATTGGCCCAGTCCTATCCTTGGTGCAAACTTAGATGGATCACTGTGTACATTCACTTCTGAACAGCCCACATATACCCTATATGCCCACTCTATAGGGTGCTGTTCCTGTCACTGTGGTGTCCCTGTGCTGTTAGAGGTGCTGTCCTGGCTGTCACTGGTGTTTCTTGTGCTGTTATGGCTGGGTGCTGCAGCTGTACCTGGGTGTTACTGTCCTGGCTGTCACTGTGTTGTACAGGGGGCAGGGGCACTGTCCTCCTGTATGCAGTGAAAATACAGGGGTACTGGATGTAAATATTAAGGGGTGCAGTGTAAATAAATATACACTGGCCCTTTCTTATATGCTGTAAAAATTCTGTGGTGCAGTGAAAATAAATGTACACTGGCCCTGTCTTGTATGCTGTAAAAAGTCTGGGGTGATGTTGTGAAAATAAATGTACACTGGCCCGGTCTTGTATGGTGTAAAAATAAAGGGGTGCTGCTGTTAAAATAAAAGTACACTGATCCTGTATGCTGTAAAAATACAGGGGTGCTGCTGTTAAAATAAAAGTACACTGATACTGTATGCTGTAAAAATACAGGGGTGCTGCTGTTAAAATAAAAGTACACTGATCCTGTATGCTGTAAAAATACAGGGGTGCTGCTGTTAAAATAAAAGTACACTGGTCCTGTTTTGTGTAAAAATACAGGGGTGCTGTTGTTAAAATAAAAGTACACTGGTTCTGTATGCAGTAAAAATACAGGGGTGCTGTGTTAAAATAAAAGTTCACTGGCCCTGTATGCTGTAAAATACAGGGGTGCAGTGAAAATAAATGTACACTGGCCTTGTCTTGTATGCTGTAAAATTACAGGGGTGTTGTGAAAATACAGAGGTGCTGGCACTGTCTGCGGTTGTGATGTCTAGGCCTGACCTTTACAACACTGGATGGGAAGAGGAGGCTGCTACCAACATTTGCATGCCCCGTGCAAGTGCTGGGAGGAGCACCGCCAGTCCAGTTGCTGATATTGAGATTGAGGATGTCACTGTAGAAGTACACCAGGATGAGTAGGATATGGGTGTAGCTGGTGCTGAGGAGGAAGTTGACGATGAGGATTCTGATGGTGATGTGGTTTGTTTGAATAAGGCACCAGTGGAGACAGTTGTTGGCCATGGGTTAAAAAAGCTCATTGTCATGCCCGTGAAAAATATCCAAAAAGCCACCTTTTCAGAGTGGAATTATTTCTCCACAAATCCGGACAACAGGTGTCAAGCCGTGTGTTGCCTTTGTCAATCCATAATAAGTAGGGGTAAGGACATTAACCACCTAGGAACATCCTCCCTTATAGGTCACCTGCAGCGCATTCATCATAAGTCATTGTCAAGCTCAGAAACTTTGGGTATTTCTCTGTGAGGATGAGGATGTAAACACTGAAGGGGGGGAATCTGAGGATGAGGATGACATCTTGCCACTGTAGAGCCAGTTTGTGCAAGGAGATATTAATTGCTTCTTTTTGGTGGGGGCCCAAACAAACCAATCATTTCAATGATTTTGGCCTGAAAACAATATTGTGAGGTATTCAGAATAGACTGGAAATGAGTGGAAATTAATGTTATTGAGGTTGATAATACCGTAGGATCAAAATTACCCCAACATTCTGTGATTTTAGCTGTTTTTATGTTTTTGTTTTTTTCCAAAAAACATCCAGATCCAAAATCAACACCAAAACCAAAACGCAAAAGGGTGGTTTTGGCAAAACCAATCCAGATCCAAAACACGAGCGGAGATCCAGATCCAGATCCAAAACACAAAACCCCAAAAGTGTCCGCCATACATCTCTAATGAAAATGTACCACATTAATAACAGCAATGCACTGTAGAACATACATTATAGTTCTGTGCAGTAAAATGTATCTTATGTATAATTTATCATTCAAGTGCCTTAGGACAGAGTATGGAACCTGGTCCCTAGAGGAGCAGGTGGGCCCACGTGCAGTGGGGCCCACCGGGGGTCTCCCCCCTGTTCCCCTGTAGGCCAGTCCACCCTGGTGGAGGAGCTGGCATTTTGGTGTTACCTCCTCGAAGGGTGACACCTGGGGGCGGTTCATAGCCCCACAAACCCTTTGTGAATCCTCTGCATCACTTCAATTCCAAGAAATCATCAGATATCAGTCTTTACCGGTGTCATCTCAACTGTCATTGTTCATAAAAATTCATTATTTAAAATAGTCTGCTTGCAATTGGTTCCTTAACTTGTAATTACTTCTAAGCTCATTACATATTTGGTGGTCTCTCCATGGGTCTGGGACTGAGGGTCGACAGCACAAAGGTCGACACACCTTAGATCGACGCCAATTGGTCGACACACCTTAGGTTGACATGGACAAAAGGTCGATATGGACAAAAGGTCGACAGGAACAAGGTCGACATGGAAAAAGGTCGACGTGAGTTTTTTATGTTTTTTGGGTGTCGTTTTCTTCGTAGAGTGACCGGGAACCCCAATTAGTGCACCGCGTCCCCTTGCATGGCTCGCTTCGCTCGCCATGCTTCGGGCATGATGCCTTCGCTCCGCTACCGCTTGGCTCGGCACACTTTACCGTTCCAATCGTAGTCCACGTGGATCGTTAAGTATGAAAAAGTTCAAAAAAAGAAAAAAATCGTGAAAAACTCATGTCGACCTTTTTCCATGTCGACCTTGTTCCTGTCGACATTTTGTCCACGCCGACCTTTTGTCCATGTCGACATAAGGTGTGTCGACCAATTGACATCGACCTAAGGTGTGTCGACCTTTGTGCTGTCGACCTGGAGTCCGGATACCCTCTCCATAGTGCCACGTTTTAGCTGTTTCTTACCATGGGTATCATCATCTTTGAGAAAGTCCTTATAAGACACCTGTGTGCTGAATAATAATAATAATAATAATAATAATAATAATAATTCTTCAGTGGTTTCATTGGAGAAAATATAATATTCTAATTCGTTGGAAAAGTCAGTCAGCTTGTTACTTGTATCGGCTTACTGTAACACAGAAAATCATCTATACCTGTTTTACCATAACAAATCATATTTTGGCTCACGTTATCTTGACTCCACACAGATGCTACTCACATGATTACTGTATACAGTATCTTAAGATTCTTAATCATATATAATGGTCAATTTAATATTGATCTTTATTGGCTCTAGAATTGCCAGACTCTGCTTTTGTCTTGATATCAATTTCTCCTGGACAGTTTTCTTCTCAACTAATTGAAATATTAGCTAAAACCTCAAGGACAAAACACCTGATGTCAACCCAATGAGAAATATAATTAACAACATTGTTTAATAATAATACACTGTCCAATTAGCTAAAATAAAACAGATACACATTCCTGTCTCACATAGAACTAATATGTAGGGCAAGGGTTCTCAAACTCGGTCCTCAGGACCCCACACAGTGCATGTTTTACAGGCAACCCAGCAAGTGCACAGGTGTATTAATTACCAACTGACACATTTTAAAAGGTCCACAGGTGGAGTTAATTATTTCACTTGTGATTCTGTGAGGAGGCCTGCAAAATATGCACTGTGTGGGGTCCTGAGGACCGAGTTTGAGAACCTGTGATGTAGGGCAAATGTAACATTATTTAATAGAGACATGTGAAACAGATAAAATGGAGCCTAAGGGGGAATTCAATTCCTGGCGAAGGATGCAAACTGCCGTTGCTGCGACCTTTAAACACCAGCGCCGCATATCACACCCTTCGCCCGCCCGACTGAATGCCAAATTGTCTCAAAAGTGCTTGATATCCTAAGGGGCAGCAAACACTTCTGTGCAGGATTGGGCTGCAGTAAAGCGCGGCTATTGTCGCACTGATTCTGCCAGAGGGGTCTACTACGTTATGCTGGCAGCGGGGCCAGCGCAAAAAAGCCCCTTGCGGGCTCGCTGCGCTCGTCACGTTGTGGGCACGGTGGCGTGCTATGCGCGCCACGCTATTTATTCTCCCTCCAGTGGGGTCGTGGACACCCCAAGAGGAAGAATAGTTGTCGGTGTGCCGGCTGTCAGGATCCCGGCGCCGGTATTCTGAACGCCTGGATCCCGTCAGCCGCCATATCAAATGCCTCCCCTGCCGGATGGATGTATTTGGCCACAATTGAATTCCCCCCTAAGGAGCTTAAAACCCTTTTTGTATTCAGTCATTCATATTTAATATGTTCATCTTTCATTTTTATAATGACGCAAATCAGACATGATTGTTTAATAACTAAAAATAATAGGTAATTGCAGGTAATACTGTAGGTAACACGGGTAGCAGTTGATTTACCGACGGACACAATACTGGCAGTCATAATCTCAACAGCCAATGACTGACAGTCAAAATACCGACATTCATTATGTTGACATATTCAAAATGCTGACATAGTCAGACTACCGACATTTGAAATGCAGACATGCATTTTTAAGGAATTTTGGCCCCAAAACAGACTTGTTCATACTTTACCATCTCAGTGGACCTGGAGGGGGAATATAATAGAGCGCCGAGCGCAGTGAGGCACCGTGTCCAAGTGAAAGGTAGCAGTACACTTACACAGTCGACAAAAAAACAAAACCTCATGTCGGTAATTTGACATGTCAACATTTAAAATGTCAGTATTCGGACTATGTCGGCATTTTGAACATGTCAGCATAATGAATGTCAGTATTTTGACCGTGTCTGTATTATGACCGTCGGTATTGTGTCTGTCGGTAAATCATAGTGAACCCGGTGACACAACGTTCGTGTACTGAGCAGGCCGGAACCCTATGGGTAAACACTATGGAGCTGAGCTCACTTTACCTGAAAGACATATTAGAGAATTAAGCAGCAGTGATCAGAGGAGAGTTACCAATTTAAGGGGGACATTTATTAAGCAGTGATAAGAGTGGAGAAGTGAGCCAGTGGAGAAGTTGCCCATGGCAACCAATCAGCACTGGAGTAACATCTATAATCTGCATACTATAAAATTATACAGAGCTGCTGATTGGTTGATGGGGCAACTTCTCCACTGGCTCACTTCTTCGCTCTTACTGTATCACTGCTTAGTAAATGTCCCCCTTAGTGTAATGTAAAGCTAAGTCTAGCATATATATATTTACTGAGCATATATTATCACTTTAACAGCAGTATCTATACAGCACATGGGCAGACAGTGTCTGAGACGGCAGTCACACTAACCCCCTAAGAGGATCACATGACTGACATGTTGCAGTCTATTAGAGGTAAGGAAGGGGTGGCGACGGTCCGTGTTACAGAAAATGAGGGCGTGTCAGTCTCATTTTCGGAGCATGCCAATACCAGTGGCTGCGTCCTGGGATGCGTGAATTACACGGCCATATGGTGAGTGGATTTAAATCTCCAAAAACTGTATTTTTCTGAGGTTTGACTGTATTATTGGTGTTGATGCATCCCGCCCCGTGACTCAGACACTCCTCAAACAATTACTATGTTGCTGTAGCGGTCTGGTTGGAATAATGAACAAAACAACAACAGAAACTCAAGTTCACCATGTTTAAGCATCACGCACCAGTGCTTTCCTACTGTCACCTATGAACCACACATTGTGGTCTCTGGATAGTGATTTATTACACCCGTACATTATAGCGCTTAAAGATAATAAATGTGTCTCCGATGCTTAGCTGCAGACTTCACTCCACAGCCCTTCCTGCAAGCCCAGTACAGTATGTATGTCTGAGCTGATGCACCAAGCACCAATGTAGAAGTTCTATTAATAATATTCAACTTCATATCAAATGAACGCATGAAGGCCCTCATTCTGAGTTGATCGCTCGCTGCCGCTTTTCGCAGCGCAGCGATCAAGCGCAGCAGCCCCCAGCAGTGCCAGCTACACATTATGTGCCCCTCAGCAGTGCCAGCTACACATTATATGCCCCCCAGCAGTACCAGATAGACATGATATGCCTCCCAGCAGGGCCAGATAGACATGATATGCCCCCAGCAGTGCCAGCTACACATTATGTGCCCCTCAGCAGTGCCAGCTACACATGATATGCCCCCCAGCAGTGCCAGCTACATATTATGTGCCCCTCAGCAGTGCCAGCTACACATGATATGCCCTCCAGCAGTGCCAGCTACATATGATATGCCCCCTAGCAGTGTCAGATACACATGTCTCCACAGTGCCAGATACATATATGCCCCCACAGTGCCAGATATGCCCCCACAGTGCCAGATACACATGCCCCCACAGTGCCAGATTTGCCCACAGAGTGCCAGATACACATGTCCCCAGAGTGTCAGATATGTCCCCAGTGTCAGATAGACATGCCCCCAGAATGCCAGATACATATGTCCCCACACAGTGCCTCTCCCGTATCCAAGTGCTGCTCATCATGCTGCTGATGCTGCTGCTGTTTTCTTGGACGGGGAGGAGAGCGCAGCATGCGCCTCTCCTTCTCCTCTGTCTCCGGCGGCAGTGCTCCAATTAGGCGCCGGTCCGTGAGCCAATCAAAGCTCGCAGTCCGGCAGCCAATCAGGAGCCTTAGCTGCCGGTCCGCGAGCTCTGATTGGCTCATGGGCCAGCGCCGCTTGCATGGGCGCTTGTGGGCGGCGGGACGGACGCTGCGGTTGCACAGTGCAAGGACTTGGCTCCAGGGTAGGCTCCAATATGGCGGCGAGAGCTAGCGGCGCCCATTAAGTGTGGTGCCCTGTTCGGCTGCTCTATTGGAACGTGGCTGGAACAGGCCCTGCACGAAATTATTTAAGGCTTTAATGGGCCATATATAGAGGATTGCATGAAACATTACTGGTTAACGTTATTCTCCCGGTGACCAGTTAATGTGACAACTGTTCCATCATTTACATAGAATATAGGAAATGTATTCATAGCAATGAGCCAGGGGCCTCCGGAGTGTTAAGAACCTACATAATCAGAGATGATGTCTCTCTGGTGGGGTCACTGGAGCCTTCCTTATTTCACACTGTGCCGTGATAAGAGATGAACATAGCGTTGTACATGTTGGTGATATCAGTGATGTGTCTCTAGTAGCTCTCTCATGAGGTTCTCTTTTCATTTCTGTCGCAGTCCTTCCGTGGACTCTGTGGATGATGCAGGGCTGAACGTATGCCTATATGTCTTCAGTCTCTTGTAGGAATTTGTGCCGCACATGCCCTGAAAATGAGAGAACATAACAGTGGCTGTGCCATATATGCACAACGACGTTCCCATATAGCCACAGTTCTGTGAGGCCATGGAGAGCAGCACGTAAGTGACCATGCAGTTATAGAGGTCTTCTGGATGAAAATACCCTATTTACAGTGAAAATTTAGTTCGTGTAATGTGCAATATTCCCAATATACTTCCACAAGCAGTCACTGCAATGGTATGCCAGCAACGGCACACCAAATCAGCATCAATTCACCCCATTTTTGCTTCAAAATCAAATATTTTTATTTGCATTTAAATATGTGCTCTTGGAGCTACCGAAAGCGCAGCATATGCTCGCAACCAGTGGCGGATTTTACCTGTGGCCTGCAGGACTGCAGCCCCCCCCTCAGTAAAATCCGCCACTACAGGGAGTGAGCCAGTTGCAGTCTGTTACTGTGTAGCACAGTGACTGCCAGTGATGACTTCTATCAGAAGTCCTACCTGCCAGTTAACCCCAACACAGGCAGTCCCATCGGGAGGTATCTCCTCCCTCCGGGACTGCCAGACCGGGCTGTGACCACCTTATAGTAGGGATGGCCATCAATGGAAAGGTATAGCCAAATTTTTTAAATTTTTTTTTTAATGCTGTGTAGGGACACGGAGCATAGCGCTACCCCCCTACACATGCGAAGCCATGCCCCTGTATTCTGATGCCAGTCAGTGGAAAAACAGGGATGACCATCGATAGTGGGAACCATCAATGGTTATTCACTGCATAGTTGGCAGCCATGGATGGTTAATTTCCATATTGCCATTGATGGTTTCCATCGGTGGCAACCACACCGATGGCTATCCCTACCTTATGGCACACCGATGGCCATCCCTATCCACGCAAACCCCGTCTTTTACAGACTGCAGCTAATACAGTCCATAGAAGCCGGGGTTTGCGCATGTGCATTCAAGCCACCTCTTGACTGCGCATGTACGGACCCCACCGGCGGCAGCAGCAGTGGCTCTCCCCGGGAGCTGGCCAGCGGCAGCAGCGTCTCTCTCCCCTCCCCGGGACCTGTCACTGCTCGCAACAGATCGCTAGGCAGGAGGCTTTGATGAATATGCCTGCAGAAAAATATCCAGACTTCATAGGACTTAGGGCTTTTTCTGCTTATTATAAATAAGCCTGTGTGCTGTATGTCGGATATTACGCAGCAGAGAAACCTCCTCATGTAAACCACATTACCTGTAATAATAAATGTATTTACCCTCATTAATTAATAAACATATTTTCATATTTTTGTGTCAGGTTTTCATTTCTTGTCCACACAGTTCAGCACAGGGAAGACGTTCCATTTTAATTAGTGACTTCAACAGGGAGAAATGCTTCATTATTCCAGGAAATGCCAAGCAGCGAGCATTATTATCCGATGACAGGATAATGGATGGCGCGACGAGCAGCAGCACATTTAAGAATGCCACAGTCTATTAGGTATTTGCATAAGCACATCTCTATGTGGATCAAAATGCCACAACAGATAGGGATGAAACAGATTCACTTCTCTTTAAGTTGTTGGAAATATTGATGTTAACTTGAATTCTCGATTTCCTATTTGCGCCGACAGAATAGTTATGATGAATCGCAGTTTAATGCAGATTTTTTTTCTTTTTCAATCAGCAAAACTAGTATTAGACATTTTCTGTCCACAGACATATTGTAATAACAGAAGGAAGTTTTGCAGCTTGCGAAAATCTATTTATTTCAAGTATAGTTCTTGTTAAAGGGCCTGTGCTGTAAAGTATATTGATGAGACAGTTGTCTCCACTGCAGTTGTTGGCTGCCTGAATAGAAGCAGATATTAACATGGCTATTAAAGACTTAGGGGTTCATTTCCAAGTTGATCGCTCGCTAGCAGTTTTTAGCAGCAGTGCAAACGCTATGCCGCCTCCCACTGGGAGTGTATTTTAGCTTAGCAGAAGTGCGAATGAAAGGATCGCACAGCGGCTACAAAATAATTTTGTGCAGTTTCAGAGTAGCTTCAGACCTACTCAGCACTTGCGATCAGTTCAGACTGTTCAGTTTCTGTTTTGACGTCATGAACACGCCCTGCGTTCGCCCAGCCATGCCTGCGTTTTTCCAGCCACGCCTGAGTTTTTCCAGCCACGCCTGCATTTTTTTTGAACACTCCCTGAAAACGGTCAGTTGACACCCAGAAACGCCCACTTTATGTCAATCACTCTGCGGCCACCAGTGCGACTGAAAAGCTTCGCTAGACCTTGTGTGAAACTACATCGGCCGTTGTGAAAGTACGTCGCGCGTGCGCATTGCGCCGCATACGCATGCGCAGAAGTGCTGTTTATTTTGCATCATCGCTGCATAGCGAACATTTTCAGCTAGGGATCAACTCGGAATGAACCCCTTAGGGGTACATTTATTAAGCAGTGATAAGAACGGAGAAGTGAGCCAGTGGAGAAATCTCCCCATCAACCAATCGGGAGCTCTGTATAATTTTATAGTATGCAAATTATTGATGTTACTTCAGTGCTGATTGGTTGCCATGGGCAACTTCTCCACTGGCTCACTTCTCCGCTCTTATCACTGCTTAGTAAATGTACCCCTTAGGGGCTTATTTATCATGTTAATTATTGGGGGCTGGATGGCCCCCTGATTATTAAGTATCCAACTCGCTAAGAGTAGCAGAGGTGGATATAAAATGACCAGAGCAATTCAACATTACTCCAGTGCGGAGACAGCAGATCCAAAGATCAGCTCTCCTCACAAGTCCTACTAAAGCAGCAATGAAACGTAGCACTTATTAGCCTGACTTGACAGTGCTGGATTTGAAAAATGACAGTTAGGAGCTGATTGGCTGGGACTTTATCTCCGTCGGATTTATCTCCATCCAAGGCTTAGTGAATATACACCCCCCGATCTCTCATAGGAAGGAGTGGGGGTGCGGGAACAAACGCCATCTGAAGATGGCAATGGTTCCCGGTGTCAAGTTCCAAAAATGTAGTAGCATCAGTCTCATTATTTAATGGCCACACCTCGTATGGCTAGCTCTGCAAAGCAGCCATATTGGTCTCTTCAGCTTGGACAGCATTGGTAAAGGACCCAGACAGCAGGCTCCACAAAAGTATTAGGGGGCCATTTGCTTTGGTAACTCCTGTGATAGAATGACCAGTAACTGGTTACCAATGGAGACATGTGACTTGGCACAGTGCAATCAATTAGTCGTTACCAGTGATCCGTTCACTGTCTATACAACTGGGTGTCTCTTTACAGGCAGACAGAGGGATCCCAATGGTCACTGTCCAGATGAGTCCTGCAGGCAAGTAATGGGGTTGGGGTTTGCTGTAGGCACTAGGGGAAGTTAGGCTGCGGGTGGGGGGGAGTTTATGGTTAGAAAGAGGGAGGGGGTCAATTTACTTATATGGATACACCAGGATTTAGTACCCAACCCTTCCAAGTGGCAGACTACACACCATAATATAAGAATAGGGGGGTCATTCCGAGTTGTTCGCTCATTATTTTTCTTTCGCAACGGAGCGATTAGTCACAAATGCGCATTCGCAATGTCCGCAGCGCGACTGCGCCAAGTAAATTTGCTCTGCAGTTAGGTCATTTACTCACGGCATTACGAGGATTTTTCTTCGTTATGGTGATCGTAATGTGATTGACAGGAAGTGGGTGTTTCTGGGCGGAAACTGGCCGTTTTATGGGAGTGTGTGAAAAAAACGCTACAGTTTCTGGGAAAAACGCGGGAGTAGCTGGAGAAACGGAGGAGTGGCTGGGCGAACGCTGGGTGTGTTTGTGACGTCAAACCAGGAACGACAAGCACTGAACTGATCGCAGATGCTGAGTAAGTGTGGAGCTACTCAGAAACTGCTAAGAAGTGTCTATTCGCAATTTTGAGAATCTTTCGTTCGCAATTTTGATAAGCTAAGATTCACTCCCAGTAGGCGGCGGCTTAGCATGTGCAAAGCTGCTAAAAGCAGCTTGCGAGCGAACAACTCGGAATGAGGGCCTATATGCCAAACTTGCAGCTTCTTGAATCAGAGCGTAAGACACCAGGCTATACCAAAATATTCTAAAGGAAAATGAGCACGTCCAATTTTTTTGTCTCATTTGCTTGCTTTGGTTCTCTTTATCTACATTTAGGGCTTCTGAGGTCATTTTAGGCCACATTACAGAAGAAATACAGAAAATTCTGAAGGGTTCACAAACTTTTGTGTATATATATATAAATATATTTGTAATGGTGCTATTGTAATAAAATTTTCACCACATGTCAGCAACAACACATGCAATTCACACGAGTAAGGAGATCCAACCATAGATGCCCATAATTTAAGTTATGGGTAATAATGTGAAGTGACACAGGGGAAAAGTATTGAACACATGAAAAGAGGAAAGTGCAAAAAGTAATAGAAAGCCAAGACACCAGCTGAAATCTATCAGTAATTAGGCAGCAATCCTGCCCCTCATCAGTGAAAATTAATATAAACTGGTTCCCTCCCAAGTGATGGCCTATAATAAGGTGTCTCATTACCAAGGTGTCACGCAAGAAACATCTCACAATGGTTTAAGCAAAGAGCTCTCTCAAGACCTCTGCAACCTTATTGTTTCAAATCATAGTGATGGCATTGGTTACTGAAGGATTCCTAAACTTCTGAATGTTCCAGTGAGCACTGTTGGGGTCAAAATCCGGAAGTGGAAAGAACATAATTTTACCATAAACCGGCCACTACCAGGTGCTCCTCACAAGATTTCTGAAAGAGGAGTGAAAAGAATTATCAGAAGAGTTGTTCAAGAATAAAGGACCACTTGTGGAGAACTTCAGAAAGAACTGGAATTAGCAGTGTCATGTTAAATACGAAAAGGAGGTTTCCAAATTATATCTGATGTAAGCTGTGGTGATTACCTGCAGGAATAATCACAAAAAATGTTTTCAGGTGACTGTATAAATATCATTTTGTATTCTTTCAGCCTAGATATGACAAAATGGCTGACAGTCAATGTCCTGCATTTAACCTCCATACATCCAGGCTGGGGGAGATCTGCAGACCATAAAGTTTGAGATGACATGTGCAATGACCAGACTAGAGGTTATAAATACTGATAAGAGGGAGATGGCCGGATCAATTAACTGATGGAAAATAAAAGAAGTCGACATGCTTAGATAACTAAGCCAAAACTTCCTGGCTAGTCATAAAGATGTCCAGGGGTGACAAGGTGAAGATCCTCACAGACCTCACCCACTTTGAAGGAGATTTCAATGCTTTTGGGCTACACCCCCTCCCCTTCTCCTGTGTTTCTTTCTATCACCAAGTATGTAAAACCTGGTGTATGTGTAGTGTCCAGCAGGGAAGTAGTTAAAAATCCCAAGGGAGGGGGCCGGAGGAAGCTGGAGACTATATCTGTCTCCTCATGAAAACAGAAAGTATGATCTCTTGGGGTACAGCAGTTACATGCTGGAGATGACCTGGGTTATTCTGTGAAATCCCCCACAACGGAAACCACGAAGTCTATTTGAGTAAGTGAATCAGGGTTTCTGCCATTTTTATTCCTTTTCATTTATTGAGATTGCTGTATTCTGTGTGTGTTTTTAAAATATTCTTAATAATCTTCGTAACCTTTTTGTAACTAAAGCTCTGAAGTGTTCTTGAAATTAAAATTCTAATTTTAGTTTTGATTCTGTGATTCTTATGAACTCAGATCCTGTGAGGCTCCCGTCTACCTATTTTTCTAAGTTATGCAGTGCGTGTGTGACAGGTAAAGCTAAAGACACCTGCAACGTCCGTAATACGTTGAAAAGTCTTTGCTGGTGGCAGCTGAAAGTATTTAAGTAATCCTGTGTGTCAAAAGTGATCCCGCACGTCGCATGTTTCAAAGAAAACAATAAGCAATACACTCAACCATCATGGCCTGTGTGCACGCTCACCACACAAGACTCCATTGCTGTAGTAAAAGAATGTTAAAGCTTGTTTAAAGTTTGCTGCACAACATTTGGACAAGCCTGTTAAATACTGGCATATACTGTAGTCTGCTAAGATGAGACCAAAGCTGAACTCTGGATGCCATAAAACACACCATGTTTGGAGGAGAAATTGCTGTGCAAATCACCCCAAAAACACCATATCAAAAGTGAAGTTTGGAGGTGGGATCATCATGGTGTAGGGCTGTTTTTCTGCATATGGTACTGGCATACTTCATATGATTGATGGAAAAATATACCGAGACATTCTTGATAAAAATCTGCTGCCATCGACCAGGATGCTGAGGATGAAACGAAGGTGGAGATTTCAGCAAGGACCTGATCCCAAACACATAGCCAAGGACACTCTCAATTGGTTTCAGAGAAAGAAAATCCAGCTGCCAGAATGGCCCAGTCAATCACCTCACTGGAATCCAATTGAAAGTCTATGAAAAGAACTAAAGATCAGAGGCCCTCATTCAGCTTCAGTTACAGTTTTGCTATTTTAACAAAACTGCAACTAGCTGCGATCGCATGCTGGCCCTCATTCCGAGTTGTTCGCTCGCTAGCTGCTTTTAGCAGCATTGCACACACTAAGCCGCCGCCCTCTTAGAGTGAATCTTAGCATATCAGAATTGCGAACTAAAGAATAGCAGAATTGCGAATAGAAATTTCTTAGCAGTTTCTGAGTAGCTCGAGACTTACTCCTACACTGCGATCAGTTCAGTCAGTTTTGTACCTGGTTTGGCGTCACACACACGCCCAGCGTTTGCCCAGCCACTCCCCCGTTTCTCCAGATACTCCCGCGTTTTTCCCTGACACGCCTGCGTTTTTCCGGACACACCCAGAAAACGGTCAGTTTCCGCCCAGAAACACCTACTTCCTGTCAATCACACTACGATCAGCAGAACGATGAAAAAACCTTGTTAGGCCGAGAGTAAAATACCAAACTTTTGTGCAAATTTACTTGGCGCAGGCGCACTGCGAACATTGCGCATGCGCAGATTGCGACTAATTGCTCAGTAGCAAAAAAAAAAATAACAACGAGCGAACAACTCGGAATGACCCCCGCTGTTGGCCGCCCAGCACAGAATTGTGTTGCAATTGAATTGTGATTTCATTGCTGATTTGTAGATGCCCCCCTGCCTCCGCAGCCAGGCTGCAAAGGCAAGCACAGGGCAACAATCTTCTGCGTCGTAGCAGCGGCATGTGATGTCACACGGCCGCCCCGCCCCCATTTTTGTCACTACACCCGTCCAACGCTGCTTTACTGTTCCCCGCAATGCTGCATCGCTGCCCTGTACTGTCCTGTGAATGCCTCTGACTGTCAATCGGGCAGAGGCGTCCGCATGCCTGAGATACAGTGTGGGTCCTGCACATGAGCAGTATGGTGGACCCAGGGAGAATGCGAACGCATTTCAGATGCATCAGCTAGTGAATTGGGTCCAGAGTTCATAGAAGAGGCCGACCGAACCTTCAAGATTTGAAGACGTTGGGGTATATTTACTAAGGTCCGGATTTTGACAGAGATGGTGTTTTTTCTTCAAAGTGTCATCTCGGGAATTTACTAAACTCAAATCAAGGCAGTGATAAGGGCATTCGTATTTTTTTGGAAGTCCAAGAAAAAAAATATGAATAAATACACCATCGGTCAAACGCGGCTGTTTACGTATGGAACACGGCAGGGAAGTGCAGTCAGGGGAGGCACTGCTCCCCTGTCACTGTTGATTAAAATAATATAAAGAAGATACATAAGACACATATTCTGTACTAGGTGCTTCATCGCGCCCTACGGGCGCTCTTCACACCGTCGCAAGGGGCTACGCCCCCTTAACCCTTGCATGCCTTTCTGGGGTTCAATATTTGTATTATATGGAGTATTACCTGCATTCCTGGGTTAGTGGTTAAATATTGCACAATGAAAGGGCGTGCGATGGTGAAGGAGGCGCAGCCCCTTGCGATGGCGTGAACAGCACCTGCAGGGCACAATGTACAGAATGTAGCAGGTGCGGGGGGGGCTGTGGATGGGGGAGGGTATCTGAAGATGCTGCGGGTAGAGGGGGGTGGAAGCGGGGGGGGTCCGGATGGGGAAGGGTCGGGAGATGCTGCGGGTGGGGGAGGGGCAGAGGAGTGGGGGAGGGGCAGAGGAGTGGGGGCTGCAGATGGGGGATGGGGTCCAGAGGCACTGCCGGTGGGGGAAGGGCAGGGGTGCCAATGGTGGGAGAGGGGCAGGTGCGGTGATGTTGCGGATGGGTGAAGGGTTCCGGAGGTGCTGTGGGATGGGAAAGGGCGGGGGTGGGGTAGGGGGTCCGGATGTGCCGTGAGTAGGGGAGGGGCAGGTACAGGTGGTGCGGCGGATGGGGAAGGGGGTCCAGAGGTGCTGCAGGTGGTGGAGGGGCAGGTGGGGCAGGGGTGGATGAGGGGGGCACCGCGGATGGAGGAGGGTGTCTGCAGATGCTGCGGGTGGAGGGTGGGCAGGTGTGGGGGGAGACATATATGGGGAGTGGATGGTGGAGGGGGTCTGGAGGTGCTGTGGGTGGTGGAGGGGCGGAGGAGTGGAAGCCGTGGGTGGTGTAGGGAGTCTGGAGGCACAGCGTGTTGGGAAGGGGTGGGGTGTCGCATGTGGTAGAGGGGAAGGTGCGGAGGTGGGGTGCATTGGGGAGGGGTCTGGAGGCGCTACGGGTACTGTACCTGCCAAAAAGGTAGTTGGAGGGTATGCAGTAACAGGGCCAGGACAGGAGTGACAGGGTCAGGACAGGGGTGACGGGGCCAGGACAGGGGTGACAGGGTCAGAATATGGGTGACAGGGTCAGAACAGGGGTGACAGGGCAAGGACAGGGGTGACAGGGCCAGAACAGGGGCGACGGGGCCAGGACAGAAATTACAGGGACAAGATAGGGGTGACGTGGCCATGGTAGGGGCGGCAGTACCAGGATAGGGGTGACAGGGCCAGTAAAGGGTTGACAGGGCAAGCACAGGGGTGACAGGGCCTGGATAGGGGTGACAGGGCCAGGATAAGGGTGACAGGGCTAGGATAACGGTGACAGGGACATGACAGAACACACGGGAGAGATTGGTATTAGGGACAGAACAGTGGTGACAGACAGATGTGTCTTACCGGAGTCACTGCTGCTGGCTGCTGCTGTTCCACTCCAACCTGTTGGGATCTGCTGCTGGTGGAGACTTGGCATAGCTGACTCTCTCAGGCTGGAGTCCTGCTTCCTCTGCCCGTCCGCATCCCTCCCCCCCTCCTCAGTCACACACCGCAGACCTCGAGCAGCTGCCGGGCACTGTGGTAAGGGGAGACTGGGAGTGACTGGTTAGCCCCCAGGAGACGCTGTGGCTGGAGGGAGGAGTGGGTCGGAGCTTGCAAGCAGCGCGGACTTCTGCAGCGCTGCCCGCCAGCTAAAGTGTGTGAAGGAGCTGGGCGCACCTCACTGCGGGCGGCAGCACTGCAGCTAGCGGTGGGGTTACCGGGGCTGGAGATAACAGAGGCAGTACGGAACCTGCACAGCGGCAGGTGCCCCACAAAACTGCAGCTAAGAAGCGTGGAGTGTGCCAGAAAGTGACGCTCCTCCGCGCCAGAGAGCCCCTGCTGAGTATGCTGATGTGGGGGGTCAAGCACACAGTGAGCCGGTGCCCGTCTGTCTGTACGGCATACCCCCTCACACACCCCCACACCTCCCAACCATCCCGATTTTCGCGGGATAGTCCCATTTTTTAGGGTCTGTCCTGCTGTCCCACCCGTGGGCCACAGTGTCCCGCGGTGGTGGTGGTGTTGGGGGTGGGGGCAGTTGGGAAGCTCCTGTACTCTCTGTTTTGCTTAGAGCAGCGGTGAATTTAGTGGAGACAGAGGGAGAGGGGGCATCCGGGGGTACAGATTAAGGGGGGGTTCCAGCAGCAGAGCCGGATTAAGGGGTGGCAGGGGGTACGTACCATGGGCCCCACAGTATTATGGGGCCCCTGGCTGGAGTAGCTCTGTCCCAGCTCAGAAGCTCCCCCGTCCTGCCAGCAACAGCGGCAGCATTGTGCTACAGTCAGCTGCGTGTTGGCAGGTCTGTGGTGTTGCAGGGAGGCAGCAGCCTCACTGCTTTCTTCTGCCTGTGCGGGTGTGTAGGGGGGAGCGACCACCCCCTCTGGATTTACCTCTAGCTGAGGGGCCAAAATTCCATAAATTTTTTTTAACTGGAATTTGCATAAGGGGGCGTGGCTTCGCGGGCACGATTAGGCCACGCCCCCCCCCCATCCCACAGCAGGCACAGCAATGAGATAGGGCCCCTTGTCTTAAGTGCCCTGCGCCCCCCAGACTCATAATCTGCCCCTGGGGGCATTCCAGCAGCTCACAGAGCGCTGGGCATGCACCCTCACTGACGAAAACGGGTGCCCTCCCGTGAAGCCACGCCGTTTTCGTTGACCACGCCTTTTCGCCGTGTGGTGTTTTGTGTGTGTGTTTGTGTGTGTGTGTGTCCCTCCTTCTGTCTGAAGAAAGCTGGGAGGTATGCACCCCTGCCTGTGCCATGCCCATACCATCTGCTTCTGCTGCTGGTCTCCTATAGATTTGCCGAGTTCTGTGACTCATTTGAATAACTACACCCACCACTGTAACTTCGCCCAGCGTTACAGCACAGAGTCACAGACTTGGGCTAATATATAGGAGATCTTATGTATCTTCTTAATTTTATTCTAATAAAGTTAGCCTATGAAATTAGTTTGGGAGGCAATCATAACAAGTGCCTCCCGTGCACAGTGAAAAAGGGGGATGCAACGGGGGGCGGGGCCAAACACTTGGCTTTAAAAGCCCATTAGAAAGAGAGAGGACAGCGGCACTTACACAAGTGCCTCGCTGACAGCCTGGGAAGGGCTTTCAGGCATGACAGCTGTGATTGGACAGCAGATCCAGCATTGGATCCGCTGGCCCAATCACCCGGAGGCGGTGGGAGAAGTGGAGGCGGGACCCGGCAGTGACTGTGAGCTGTCCCCGCAGGCACTGTGAGCAGCGGTCGCACTGGGAAGCCTGACCCTGGAGAGATTGCGGCGGCGGTGGCCCTGTCTTGATCCTGCTCCGACCTCCACCCTCCCAGGCAGTAGCAGCAGCATCTCAGGTGAGAGAGGAGAGAGGCGCACGGGGGGGGATTTACAACCCGCTGTGCGCACGGGGGTGGGGTGTGTGTGTGTGTGCTGGGTGCGCACTTGGGAGAGAGATTTACAACCCGCTGTGCACACGGGGGTGGTGGTGGTGGTGGTGGGGGGGGCGGGTTGGTGCTGGGTGCGCTCTTGGGAGAGAGTTTTAAAACCCGCTGTGCGCATGGGGGTTTGTGTGTGTGTGTGTGTGTGTGTGTGTGTGCTCGGTGCGCACTTGGGAGAGAGATTTACAACCCGCTGTGCGCACGGGGTGGGGGGTGTGCTGGGTGCGCACTTGGGAGAGAGATTTACAACCCGCTGTGTGCACGGGGATGGGGGGGGGGGGGTGCTGGGTGCGCACTTGGGAGAGAGATTTACAACCTGCTGTGCTGCCAGAACAGCCGCGCGAGTGCGAGGGGGCCCCGCGGTGATTTTAATCTCAGTCGGAGCCGGCAGTGGCACTACAGTAATGAAAAAGCAAAAAAACTACAGTTCCCAGCAGCCCTTGTTGCAGGAAGTTCACGTTTATTTTCTGTTTCATCACTGTAGTGTGATGCGCAGGGGCAAATTGGGCCATTCCAAATGGCCCCAACCCTCAGTAGCCTTCCGGCCATCTTGTACCCGCACCTCCCACCACCCTGGAGCCGCACCCGCACTGCCAACCCACCATTGTGCTGGCCTCATCGTCCACCGGCTCCTGGCTCCCAGAAGGTGAGGGCGGCTAAAGGAGACACAGACACATAGAATGGGGAGGGGATACACACACGGAGAGACATAGAATGAAACGGTGGGGGGGGGGACGCAGACTGAAGTGGGGGGGCTTTTTGACACAGAGTGAATGAGGGGGGGTGAGAGACACAGGCAGAACATGATTGCATAGCAGATAGACACAGTTGGGAGATGATGTGCTGATAGACGACACGGGGGTAGGCGGGGAGATGGTATTGCTGAGATGCAACACAGGGAGGAGATGATGTGGAGATGCAAGGGGGAAACTCATACTGTGTGGGGTAATGTGAATTTCGGCTCATACTGAGTGGCGTAATGTGACTTTGGCTCATACTGTAAGGCGTAATGTGAATTTCGGCTAATACTGTGGTGTAATGTGAATTTCGGCTCATACTGTGTGGGTAATGTGAATTTTGGCTCATACTGAGTGGTGTAATGTGAATTTTGGCTCATACTGTGTGGCGTAATGTGAATTTCGGCTCATACTGTGTGGCGTAATGTGAATTTCGGCTCATACTCTGTAGTGTAATTTGAATTTCGGCTCATACTGTGTGGCGTAATGTGAATTTCGGCTCATACTGTGTGGCGTAATGTGAATTTCGGCTCATATTGTGTGGTGTAATGTGAATTTGACTCATACTGTGTGGTGTTATGTGAATTCCGGCTCATACTGTGTGGTGTAATGTGAATTTCGGCTCATACTGTGTGGTGTAATATGAATTTCGGCTCATACTGTGTGGCGTAATGTGAATTCCGGCTTATACTGTGTGGCGTAATGTGAATTTCAGCTCATACTGTGTGGTATAATCAAAATCAGGGTGTAGGTGCTGGGGTTCAGGGGGTGGGGAGTGTGTGGGGGGCAGGGGGAGGGGAATGCATATGCTCGTAGGCCCATCACTCGCTAGTTCCGCCACTGGGTCAGGAATAGGTTGGGAAAGTGTAAGCAGCGATAGGGTGCAGCGGCAGATAGGACTCAGGGTTATACTGTAGCAGACAGTCCTTACTGGGCGGTGGTCACACTATTATGTTTCATTTTTTCCAGGGGTGTATTATATCTACTTGTAATATTAGGCGCTAGGGACAAATTACATTAAGCCATGTGATTTTACTGAGAGAATGTAAAACAGTGCAAGACATGTCCCTGGGTGGTGCTAGACACGCCTCTTTGGCAGTGTACCCCCTAATAAAATTAGCTGCGCACACCTACGATGGGCTGCAGGGAGGTGCAAAAATGGACTAAGATCTGATGTGAAAAAAAAAAAATATATATATATATATGTATATATATATATATATATATATAATTATGCCTCCCCAGTCAAAGACCTCACCGCACGTCACTGGAACACGGTCATTTACTAAACATTCGTATTTGAAATCTCTACCGTGAAAAAGCATTTGCGGTTGTGAAAAAATACAAATCGTAAAAAAGTCCTAAAAAAAAGTAGACCTGCTTTTGAGAAGCGTGTTTACATGTGTTTTCAATTATACATTAGTCACACCTGAATTTTTGGCCCTTTAAAATGGACCCAAGCACATTTTGAGCAACTCTCACTCTGAAATGGCTGCTGCCGTGTGTACTACAGATTTCTTGTTTGCTGGGGTATACCTGAGACTGCTCCATGAGGCTACAATAAACCAGGGCCAGGTAAGTGAACATGGTCAGCAAGTTGTACAGGTGCCGCGGAGGCTGCGCAGGCCTCGTTTTTTTAGGGGTCGTTTAAACTTGAACGTATTGGCCGATGATATGGTCATACAGATGTTCCGGCTAAATAGAAACAACATTTTCCGTATGTATGACCTTGTCGGACTGGACCTAGACCCTGAGACAGCACGCTCTCGCTCTGTCTTAGGCCTGCACAAACTACTGGCTGTGTTGCACTTTATGGCTACTGGCAGCTTCCAGCCTGTGACTGGCGATGTAATTGGTATCTCCCAGCCCACCTTTTAGAAATATTTAAAAAAGGTGAGTTTAAACATACATACACGTCTATGTCTAAGTGGTGCTTCTGTTATGTAATATAACACAGTATTGTATTGATTACAGATCATGACACTCACCTTATATTTTGTAATGTCCACTCAGGTTTTGGATGTCTTGGAACCCCACTTACATGCCTCTATCTGCTTCCCTACCCAGGAGTCGCAGTGGCATGCAGTTAGGGTAGCTTTCTATGACCTTCCTGGCATGCCCAATGTGCTGGATGCCATATATTGCACGCACGTTGAGCTGAGACCACCTAAGGGCAGGCAATATATTTATACAAATAGACATATGGGCCAATCCACTAATGTCCAGGTGGTTTGTGATGCAAATCTAAAAATTATGAGTGTTGTTGCAGGTTACCCTGGCGGCTGCCATGACTCCTTTTCTCAGTCAGTTATCCCTCTTTGATAAGTTTGAGGACGGACAAATGCCTGATGGCTGGCTGCTGGGTATGTTCCAAGTGTGTTGTGTGTATGTGTGGTAACTTCAACCTCCTGATTTTTGTATGTTATTTTCCATAATCCACATGTAATAATGTTGCCTATATCTGTCTTTCTGAAGTTTTGGGGTGCTGAAATATAGGTTTCTGTGTCTGGATAAGTCTGCTGGGCTTTTGTTGTATATTCCCTCAAAGGTGACTAGGATTGTGTTCTGCTGCTGTTTTCTTCATAACATGTGTTTGCGCCAACATCTGCCACATGTTGGTGATGAAGAAAACAGCCAGCAAGTAGGAGAGTTAGATACATCTGGTGACCGTGTGAGTACAGTTGTAGGGAGGCAGGTAAGGCAAGAAGTGATTCAGCGTTATTTTAACGGTAAGTATTATTTAGTTATAAATAACCTTGCCTAACCACTTTTCTAAAATGTATTGTAGGTGTGAATTTTGTTTGTGTTGCGTTAGTGTTTGTTTTTTATCTGTTCTTTACAGTTATACTATAATTTGAATAACTTACACTGTCACTCATTAGCACATTAAACCATACACATATTGCGTGTTTAAAAATTATTTGCTTGAACACAGGCATTTTTTGTGTAACAATTGCCAAAACATTATTGGTAAACAACGATTTGCTGCAGCCTTCATTTGTTTTTTTTGTGTGTGTTGGGTGCAGAGGATTGGCCTGGTTCGTTGGTCCGTGTTCTGCTGGAGCGTCTAACAGGGGAGGTAACTGGGGTCTGGCTTGGTGTGGTTGTTCCCGAGCTCGAGCTTATTTGTTGGGATGCCAATACATTCAGGCTTTGGCTCAGGTTGTGTATGCTTGCAGTCAGTTGTGTATTTGCGGCAGTGTTGTTGCCAATAATTCGGGAGAGGTTTTCGTTTATCAGTTGGTTGTGTTGGATAATTTGTATGAGGGCTTGTTGCTGCCGCTATTGTTCATCCATGATTCGGAGTAAATTGGCTTGCATTTGACTGTTGTTTGCCGTCATCTGCTCCATTGAATTGGCAATTCTGCAACCTGAACTATCAGTCTGCCTGAGTTCCGACTGAGTCGAGGGAGATGATGGGACAGACTGGCAAGGTATTGGGTGTGGGTGTTCAGGCACGCATAGTGTTGCGCCTGTTGTGTGGCCCATCTTCTCCAAAACTCTGGGGCCATTTGTTGCTGGGGTGGTGTTGGCCTCAATTGGGGGCTGTGGGATGTTTGGGGTGGTTGGGTTATGTCCTGCGGCGTGGTTGGCTGGGTAGGATCGATGAGCTGCAGGTATAGTGTGTAGGTATCCTGCTGGTCACTTTCCTGCTGGGCGTCCTCGTCCATGATGGGTGGTTGTGTATGGGGTTGAAGACAGCCACTATTTAGTCAATATTTTGCATTGTTCTTTTTATTGCTTTACGTCAACATGCCTTACTTAATAATATTCATGTTGTAAATGATCCAGAGATTGTGGCCTAAAATTAACTATGTAGCTCACCTTTTTGTAGACATATGTGGCTTCTAACGTTCCATACTCAGTTGAAAAATGATTTAGGGAATTGTCGGACTCTGAGCCATAATTCATGTGCGAACACGAAGAACTCTAACAATTTCAAATTACTGCATTTACAGATTGTGTATGAACCTTCCTTTTGTTAAACACACACAATACATTAAATGTGTTTAGCAAAACACTCATACATTGTTCAAGGCAGTCAGTGGTCTGGGCAAAAATTTGACAAATAAAGTAAAACACAAATTAATCGTTAAAAATGCAGGAAAATATCTTAAGGTGGCCTATGTTTAGAACTGGTGATGTTGGCCATGCAAAACAATTGGATTATAGATTACATTTATGTTGCTGTTTCTTGCAAATGAAATATAAATCTAAATTGGTTGCTATGGCCAACATCACATCTGAAAATGTAACCACAAAAATAATGTTAACCCCATGTGCTTGTTGTTTGTGATTATTACAAGGATGATTTTTTATGTATAATACATTATTTTTGCCTGTACACAAACAGTGGTGCAGATGTAATAACTAGAGATGAGCGCCGGAAATTTTTCGGGTTTTGTGTTTTGGTTTTGGGTTCGGTTCCGCGGCCGTGTTTTGGGTTCGACCGCGTTTTGGCAAAACCTCACCGAATTTTTTTTGTCGGATTCGGGTGTGTTTTGGATTCGGGTGTTTTTTTAAAAAAACCCTAAAAAACAGCTTAAATCATAGAATTTGGGGGTAATTTTGATCCCAAAGTATTATTAACCTCAAAAAACATAATTTACACTCATTTTCAGCCTATTCTGAACACATCACACCTCACAATATTATTTTTAGTCCTAAAATTTGCACCGAGGTCGCTGTGTGAGTAAGATAAGCGACCCTAGTGGCCGACACAAACACCGGGCCCATCTAGGAGTGGCACTGCAGTGTCACGCAGGATGGCCCTTCCAAAAAACCCTCCCCAAACAGCACATGACGCAAAGAAAAAAAGAGGCGCAATGAGGTAGCTGACTGTGTGAGTAAGATTAGCGACCCTAGTGGCCGACACAAACACCGGGCACATCTAGGAGTGGCACTGCAGTGTCACGCAGGATGTCCCTTCCAAAAAACCCTCCCCAAACAGCACATGACGCAAAGAAAAAAAGAGGCGCAATGAGGTAGCTGTGTGAGTAAGATTAGCGACCCTAGTGGCCGACACAAACACCGGGCCCATCTAGGAGTGGCACTGCAGTGTCACGCAGGATGTCCCTTCCAAAAAACCCTCCCCAATCAGCACATGATGCAAAGAAAAAGAAAAGAAAAAAGAGGTGCAAGATGGAATTATCCTTGGGCCCTCCCACCCACCCTTATGTTGTATAAACAAAACAGGACATGCACACTTTAACCAACCCATCATTTCAGTGACAGGGTCTGCCACACGACTGTGACTGATATGACGGGTTGGTTTGGACCCCCCCCAAAAAAGAAGCAATTAATCTCTCCTTGCACAAACTGGCTCTACAGAGGCAAGATGTCCACCTCATCTTCACCCTCCGATATATCACCGTGTACATCCCCCTCCTCACAGATTATCAATTCGTCCCCACTGGAATCCACCATCTCAGCTCCCTGTGTACTTTGTGGAGGCAATTGCTGCTGGTCAATGTCTCCGCGGAGGAATTGATTATAATTCATTTTAATGAACATCATCTTCTCCACATTTTCTGGATGTAACCTCGTACGCCGATTGCTGACAAGGTGAGCGGCGGCACTAAACACTCTTTCGGAGTACACACTTGTGGGAGGGCAACTTAGGTAGAATAAAGCCAGTTTGTGCAAGGGCCTCCAAATTGCCTCTTTTTCCTGCCAGTATAAGTACGGACTGTGTGACGTGCCTACTTGGATGCGGTCACTCATATAATCCTCCACCATTCTATCAATGTTGAGAGAATCATATGCAGTGACAGTAGACGACATGTCCGTAATCGTTGTCAGGTCCTTCAGTCCGGACCAGATGTCAGCATCAGCAGTCGCTCCAGACTGCCCTGCATCACCGCCAGCGGGTGGGCTCGGAATTCTGAGCCTTTTCCTCGCACCCCCAGTTGCGGGAGAATGTGAAGGAGGAGATGTTGACAGGTCGCGTTCCGCTTGACTTGACAATTTTGTCACCAGCAGGTCTTTCAACCCCAGCAGACCTGTGTCTGCCGGAAAGAGAGATCCAAGGTAGGCTTTAAATCTAGGATCGAGCACGGTGGCCAAAATGTAGTGCTCTGATTTCAACAGATTGACCACCCGTGAATCCTTGTTAAGCGAATTAAGGGCTGCATCCACAAGTCCCACATGCCTAGCGGAATCGCTCCGTGTTAGCTCCTTCTTCAATGCCTCCAGCTTCTTCTGCAAAAGCCTGATGAGGGGAATGACCTGACTCAGGCTGGCAGTGTCTGAACTGACTTCACGTGTGGCAAGTTCAAAGGGCATCAGAACCTTGCACAACGTTGAAATCATTCTCCACTGCACTTGAGACAGGTGCATTCCATCTCCTATATCGTGCTCAATTGTATAGGCTTGAATGGCCTTTTGCTGCTCCTCCAACCTCTGAAGCATATAGAGGGTTGAATTCCACCTCGTTACCACTTCTTGCTTCAGATGATGGCAGGGCAGGTTCAGTAGTTTTTGGTGGTGCTCCAGTCTTCTGTACGTGGTGCCTGTACGCCGAAAGTGTCCCGCAATTTTTCTGGCCACCGACAGCATCTCTTGCACGCCCCTGTCGTTTTTTAAAAAATTCTGCACCACCAAATTCAAGGTATGTGCAAAACATGGGACGTGCTGGAATTTGCCCATATTTAATGCACACACAATATTGCTGGCGTTGTCCGATGCCACAAATCCACAGGAGAGTCCAATTGGGGTAAGCCATTCCGCGATGATCTTCCTCAGTTGCCGTAAGAGGTTTTCAGCTGTGTGCGTATTCTGGAAAGCGGTGATACAAAGCGTAGCCTGCCTAGGAAAGAGTTGGCGTTTGCGAGATGCTGCTACTGGTGCCGCCGCTGCTGTTCTTGCGGCGGGAGTCCATACATCTACCCAGTGGGCTGTCACAGTCATATAGTCCTGACCCTGCCCTGCTCCACTTGTCCACATGTCCGTGGTTAAGTGGACATTGGGTACAACTGCATTTTTTAGGAGACTGGTGAGTCTTTTTCTGACGTCCGTGTACATTCTCGGTATCGCCTGCCTAGAGAAGTGGAACCTAGATGGTATTTGGTAACGGGGGCACACTGCCTCAATAAATTGTCTAGTTCCCTGTGAACTAACGGCGGATACCGGACGCACGTCTAACACCAACATAGTTGTCAAGGACTCAGTTATCCGCTTTGCAGTAGGATGACTGCTGTGATATTTCATCTTCCTCGCAAAGGACTGTTGAACAGTCAATTGCTTACTGGAAGTAGTACAAGTGGGCTTACGACTTCCCCTCTGGGATGACCATCGACTCCCAGCGGCAACAACAGCAGCGCCAGCAGCAGTAGGCGTTACACGCAAGGATGCATCGGAGGAATCCCAGGCAGGAGAGGACTCGTCAGACTTGCCAGTGACATGGCCTGCAGGACTATTGGCATTCCTGGGGAAGGAGGAAATTGACACTGAGGGAGTTGGTGGGGTGGTTTGCGTGAGCTTGGTTACAAGAGGAAGGGATTTACTGGTCAGTGGACTGCTTCCGCTGTCACCCAAAGTTTTTGAACTTGTCACTGACTTATTATGAATGCGCTGCAGGTGACGTATAAGGGAGGATGTTCCGAGGTGGTTAACGTCCTTACCCCTACTTATTACAGCTTGACAAAGGGAACACACGGCTTGACACCTGTTGTCCGCATTTCTGGTGAAATACCTCCACACCGAAGAGCTGATTTTTTTGGTATTTTCACCTGGCATGTCAACGGCCATATTCCTCCCACGGACAACAGGTGTCTCCCCGGGTGCCTGACTTAAACAAACCACCTCACCATCAGAATCCTCCTGGTCAATTTCCTCCCCAGCGCCAGCAACACCCATATCCTCCTCATCCTGGTGTACTTCAACACTGACATCTTCAATCTGACTATCAGGAACTGGACTGCGGGTGCTCCTTCCAGCACTTGCAGGGGGCATGCAAATAGTGGAAGGCGCATGCTCTTCACGTCCAGTGTTGGGAAGGTCAGGCATCGCAAACGACACAATTGGACTCTCCTTGTGGATTTGGGATTTCAAAGAACGCACAGTTCTTTGCGGTGCTTTTGCCAGCTTGAGTCTTTTCAGTTTTCTAGCGAGAGGCTGAGTGCTTCCATCCTCATGTGAAGCTGAACCACTAGCCATGAACATAGGCCAGGGCCTCAGCCGTTCCTTGCCACTCCGTGTGGTAAATGGCATATTGGCAAGTTTACGCTTCTCCTCCGACAATTTTATTTTAGGTTTTGGAGTCCTTTTTTTTCTGATATTTGGTGTTTTGGATTTGACATGCTCTGTACTATGACATTGGGCATCGGCCTTGGCAGACGACGTTGCTGGCATTTCATCGTCTCGGCCATGACTAGTGGCAGCAGCTTCAGCACGAGGTGGAAGTGGATCTTGATCTTTCCCTAATTTTGGAACCTCAACTTTTTTGTTCTCCATATTTTATAGGCAGAACTAAAAGGCACCTCAGGTAAACAATGGAGATGGATGGATTGGATACTAGTATACAATTATGGACGGACTGCCACGGTTAGGTGGTATAAAAAAACCACGGTTAGGTGGTATATATTATAATAATAATACAATTATGGATGGACGGACTGCCTGCCGACTGCCGACACAGAGGTAGCCACAGCCGTGAACTACCGCACTGTACACTGGTTGATAAAGAGATAGTAGTATACTCGTAACAACTAGTATGACACTATGACGACGGTATAAAGAATGAAAAAAAAACCACGGTTAGGTGGTATATATTATAATAATAATACAATTATGGATGGACGGACTGCCTGCCGACTGCCGACACAGAGGTAGCCACAGCCGTGAACTACCGCACTGTACACTGGTTGATAAAGAGATAGTAGTATACTCGTAACAACTAGTATGACACTATGACGACGGTATAAAGAATGAAAAAAAAAACACGGTTAGGTGGTATATATTATAATAATAATACAATTATGGATGGACGGACTGCCTGCCGACTGCCGACACAGAGGTAGCCACAGCCGTGAACTACCGCACTGTACACTGGTTGATAAAGAGATAGTAGTATACTCGTAACAACTAGTATGACACTATGACGACGGTATAAAGAATGAAAAAAAAACCACGGTTAGGTGGTATATATTATAATAATAATACAATTATGGATGGACGGACTGCCTGCCGACTGCCGACACAGAGGTAGCCACAGCCGTGAACTACCGCACTGTACACTGGTTGATAAAGAGATAGTAGTATACTCGTAACAACTAGTATGACACTATGACGACGGTATAAAGAATGCAAAAAAAACCACAGTTAGGTGGTATATATTATAATAATAATACAATTATGGATGGACGGACTGCCTGCCGACTGCCGACACAGAGGTAGCCACAGCCGTGAACTACCGCACTGTACACTGGTTGATAAAGAGATAGTAGTATACTCGTAACAACTAGTATGACACTATGACGGTATAAAGAATGAAAAAAAAACCACGGTTAGGTGGTATATATTATAATAATAATACAATTATGGATGGACGGACTGCCTGCCGACTGCCGACACAGAGGTAGCCACAGCCGTGAACTACCGCACTGTACACTGGTTGATAAAGAGATAGTAGTATACTCGTAACAATTAGGATGACACTATGACGGTATAAAGAATGAAAAAAAAACCACGGTTAGGTGGTAGGTATATAATAATAAATAATACAATTCTGGTCGGACGGACTGCCTGCCGTGTGCCGACACAGAGGTAGCCACAGCCGTGAACTACCGCACTGTACACTGGTTGATAAAGAGATAGTAGTATACTCGTAACAATTAGGATGACACTATGACGGTATAAAGAATGAAAAAAAAACCACGGTTAGGTGGTAGGTATATAATAATAAATAATACAATTCTGGTCGGACGGACTGCCTGCCGTGTGCCGACACAGAGGTAGCCACAGCCGTGAACTACCGCACTGTACACTGGTTGATAAAGAGATAGTAGTATACTCGTAACAATTAGGATGACACTATGACGGTATAAAGAATGAAAAAAAAACCACGGTTAGGTGGTAGGTATATAATAATAAATAATACAATTCTGGTCGGACGGACTGCCTGCCGTGTGCCGACACAGAGGTAGCCACAGCCGTGAACTACCGCACTGTACACTGGTTGATAAAGAGATAGTAGTATACTCGTAACAATTAGGATGACACTATGACGGTATAAAGAATGAAAAAAAAACCACGGTTAGGTGGTAGGTATATAATAATAAATAATACAATTCTGGTCGGACGGACTGCCTGCCGTGTGCCGACACAGAGGTAGCCACAGCCGTGAACTACCGCACTGTACTGTGTCTGCTGCTAATATAGACTGGTTGATATTTAAAGAGATATTAGTAGTATACAACAATACTATACTGGTGGTCAGGCACTGGTCACCACTCCTGCAGCAAAAGTGTGCACTGTTAATTAATATAATTGTACTCCTGGCTCCTGCTAACAACCTGCAGTGCTCCCCAGTCTCCCCCACAATTAATTATAAGCTTTTAATTTATACATTGATGACTGTGCAGCACACTGGGCTGAGCTGAGTGCACACAGACTGAGTCACACTGTGTGACTGACTGTGCTGTGTATCGTTTTTTTTTTCAGGCAGAGAACGGATATAGCAGAGAGAAGTGAACGGATATATTATATTAAATAAAAGTTAACTAGCAACTGCACTGGTCACTGACTGTGGTAAACTAACTCTGTCTGCGACTCTGCACAATCTCTCTCTATCTAATCTATCTATCTCTATTCTAATGGAGAGGACGCCAGACACGTCCTCTCCCTATCAATCTCAATGCACGAGTGAAAATGGCGGCGACGCGCGGCTCCTTATATAGAATCCGAGTCTCGCGATAGAATCCGAGCCTCGCGAGAATCCGACAGCGTCATGATGACGTTCGGGCGCGCTCGGGTTAACCGAGCAAGGCGGGAAGATCCGAGTCGCTCGGACCCGTGGAAAAAAAAGTGAAGTTCGTGCGGGTTCGGATTCAAAGAAACCGAACCCGCTCATCTCTAGTAATAACCTGGAGAAGACATAAGGAAGTGATAAACCAGTGATATGTGCAAGGTGATAAAGGCACCAGCCAATCAGCTCCAATATGTAAATTAACTGTTAGGATCTGTTTTACTTGTGCCTTTATCACCTTGCACATATCACTGGTTTATCATTCATTATGCCTTATCCAGGTTAATTCATCGACCACACTGTTTTGTAAATGATTTACAATTAACTTTTATGTTTACTCACCAGACAGCTGAGGTGATTGTGGATCCTCGCTTTGTGGACTCGCCAAAATTGCTTGTGGTGGCAGGGACGACACTGCGGAGATGCGCCGTTGGGGTTGTGATGATGGTGCTGCTGATTCAGCCTCAAGACGGCGTCTCTTGGTTGGCCTCCTAGCCACAGTCACCGAGCCCTGTGATGGGCGCCTCAGTGGAGGGAGGTTTGCAGAAGAAGAACCTATGTGATAAGATAAATATTAACATTTTGTGTTTCTATGTGTTTGCTGTTTTTAAATTAAAGCTTGTTGAATGACACATGCATAATTACATTTTCTTCTGTCTATTTATGATAAATGTAGATGTATAGTTTTAGGAATATACTGTAATTGATGATAAGGAACTGAGTATCTTTTAAAATATTTTTAAAAATATTCCTAGATTATGCTTCCATGGCAATATATCTGCTCGCCCCGGAATGTTCCCGAAAATGACGTGACGAACTAAAATCCCGATGTGATGCTCATCATTTAAAATCATATATTCAGATCTACACCAGAACTAATAAAAAGCATCACTGATAAGCAGGCCCACGATGTGACACAGGCATCTAATATCACTATGACTACCCGCTTGCCGGAAGTGACGTATCGGGAGTCCTGCATGTGAAGATAGAATGGTTGGACTTGTAGGAAATCAGAGTAAAACACCACTCGAAAGTATAACACGGTATCCGGTATTGGCATGGCTACCCGCCCGCCGGAAGTGACGTAGCGGGAGTTCAAGTCACAGGCAAAGGACGCTGGGACTTGTAGGAACTGAAGCATAATGTGACCGGAAATGACATAGCGGGAGCACCGTGCGCGGCCGGAGGATGCTGGGACTTGTAGGAAAATTATGTATAGATGCGGTCCAGCTGCGCACGGTGACATCCCATTGGATGTGGTTAGTTTAAATAACCTCTAGAACAGCAATAAGGCATATTGACACCTTGACAAAGACCCCAGTAGGGGAAGAAACGCGTTGGTGAAGGAGGTATCTCAGTTCTAGGGCATTGAAGGAGAACCTGTATCCAAACGACAGCTGGGACAACTATGTGTGATGCTGTTTGGGATCCCCACCATACCCATATGCTGTTTTGATCTGTCTAAACCACAGTTCCACCAAATCTGGTAAAACCTCCACTGCATCTATTCTGTGACTGAGAAGCTTACCTGTCAAATATGCCATTTTTATAGACCTATGGATTTTAATGTTTTTTTGTATTTTTGCATATCATTAAAAAACTGTATTACACTATATCCTTTTCCCTACCTCTTTGTTTCATACACAATATGATGGAGATGGATTGGGAGGAATAAGTGAACTTGTGAACATACTGAGCGCCAGTTAAGTGGTTATCTCAATTTTTTGTTGATGTTTGCTGAATATGTGTTTACAGTTAAATCTTACCTGCATTCCCACCATCTGCATCACTTGGCAGTGTTGGATGTGGCCTGGCTGTGCTGCTTCTCTTTCGTACTGTAAAAATATGAAGAATGACCTTATCAACATACTATTTTTTTTAAATATTTTTGCAAAATCCTTATTGTGATGTAAACATAAGTGGAACCTGATGATAAGTAAACTAAACGATGCTTATGCTTTTCTGCCTGACTTCATTGGGTGTGTATACTTTAAATAAGAAACAATTTCACCAAATAATCCATACACAAAGGTGCATAATGCACAATATTATAATGGTTAAAACCCAAATGACATAGCTTGACACAACCACAATATTGCACGTAGAGATGAGCGGGTTCGGTTTCTCTGAATCCGAACCCGCCAGAACTTCATGTTTTTTTTCACGGGTCCGAGCGACTCGGATCTTCCCGCCTTGCTCGGTTAACCCGAGCGCGCCCGAACGTCATCATGACGCTGTCGGATTCTCGCGAGGCTCGGATTCTATCGCGAGACTCGGATTCTATATAAGGAGCCGCGCGTCGCCGCCATTTTCACACGTGCATTGAGATTGATAGGGAGAGGACGTGGCTGGCGTCCTCTCCGTTTAGAATAGATTAGAGAGACACTTGATTTACTAATTTTGGGGAGCATTAGGAGTACTCACTACTCAGTACAGTGCAGAGTTTTGCTGATAGTGACCAGTGACCACCAGTTTTATTTATAATCCGTTCTCTGCCTGAAAAAAGCGATACACAGCACACAGTGACTCAGTCACATACCATATCTGTGTGCACTGCTCAGGCTCAGGCCAGTGTGCTGCATCATCTATATATATAATATTATATATATCTGTCTGACTGCTCAGCTCACACAGCTTATAATTGTGGGGGAGACTGGGGAGCACTACTGCAGTGCCAGTTATAGGTTATAGCAGGAGCCAGGAGTACATAATATATTATATAGTGAGTGACCACCAGACACACAGTGCAGTTTATTTAATATATCCGTTCTCTGCCTGAAAAAAGCGATACACACAGTGACTCAGTCAGTCACATACCATATCTGTGTGCACTGCTCAGGCTCAGGCCAGTGTGCTGCATCATCTATATATATTATATATCTGTCTGACTGCTCAGCTCACACAGCTTATAATTGTGGGGGAGACTGGGGAGCACTACTGCAGTGCCAGTTATAGGTTATAGCAGGAGCAAGGAGTACATAATATTATATTAAAATTAAACAGTGCACACTTTTGCTGCAGGAGTGCCACTGCCAGTGTGACTAGTGACCAGTGACCTGACCACCAGTATATATAATATTAGTAGTATACTATCTCTTTATCAACCAGTCTATATTAGCAGCAGACACAGTACAGTGCGGTAGTTCACGGCTGTGGCTACCTCTGTGTCGGCACTCGGCAGCCCGTCCATAATTGTATATACCACCTAACCGTGGTTTTTTTTTCTTTCTTTATACATACATACTAGTTACGAGTATACTATCTCTTTATCAACCAGTCTATATATTAGCAGCAGACACAGTACAGTGCGGTAGTTCACGGCTGTGGCTACCTCTGTGTCGGCACTCGGCAGCCCGTCCATAATTGTATATACCACCTAACCGTGGTTTTTTTTTCTTTCTTTATACATACATACTAGTTACGAGTATACTATCTCTTTATCAACCAGTCTATATATTAGCAGCAGACACAGTACAGTGCGGTAGTTCACGGCTGTGGCTACCTCTGTGTCGGCACTCGGCAGCCCGTCCATAATTGTATATACCACCTAACCGTGGTTTTTTTTTCTTTCTTTATACATACATACTAGTTACGAGTATACTATCTCTTTATCAACCAGTCTATATATTAGCAGCAGACACAGTACAGTGCGGTAGTTCACGGCTGTGGCTACCTCTGTGTCGGCACTCGGCAGCCCATCCATAATTGTATATACCACCTAACCGTGGTTTTTTTTTCTTTCTTTATACATACATACATACTAGTTACGAGTATACTATCTCTTTATCAACCAGTCTATATATTAGCAGCAGACACAGTACAGTGCGGTAGTTCACGGCTGTGGCTACCTCTGTGTCGGCACTCGGCAGCCCGTCCATAATTGTATATACCACCTAACCGTGGTTTTTTTTTCTTTCTTTATACATACATACTAGTTACGAGTATACTATCTCTTTATCAACCAGTCTATATATTAGCAGCAGACACAGTACAGTGCGGTAGTTCACGGCTGTGGCTACCTCTGTGTCGGCACTCGGCAGCCCGTCCATAATTGTATATACAACCTAACCGTGGTTTTTTTTTCTTTCTTTATACATACATACTAGTTACGAGTATACTATCTCTTTATCAACCAGTCTATATATTAGCAGCAGACACAGTACAGTGCGGTAGTTCACGGCTGTGGCTACCTCTGTGTCGGCACTCGGCAGCCCGTCCATAATTGTATATACCACCTAACCGTGTTTTTTTTTTCTTTCTTTATACATACATACTAGTTACGAGTATACTATCTCTTTATCAACCAGTCTATATATTAGCAGCAGACACAGTACAGTGCGGTAGTTCACGGCTGTGGCTACCTCTGTGTCGGCACTCGGCAGCCCGTCCATAATTGTATATACCACCTAACCGTGGTTTTTTTTTCTTTCTTTATACATACATACTAGTTACGAGTATACTATCTCTTTATCAACCAGTCTATATATTAGCAGCAGACACAGTACAGTGCGGTAGTTCACGGCTGTGGCTACCTCTGTGTCGGCACTCGGCAGCCCGTCCATAATTGTATATACCACCTAACCGTGGTTTTTTTTTCTTTCTTTATACATACATACTAGTTACGAGTAGAGATGAGCGGGTTCGGTTTCTCTGAAACCGAACCCGCACGAACTTCATGTTTTTTTCACGGGTCCGAGCAGACTCGGATCCTCCCGCCTTGCTCGGTTAACCCGAGCGCGCCCGAACGTCATCATGACGCTGTCGGATTCTCGCGAGACTCGGATTCTATATAAGGAGCCGCGCGTCGCCGCCATTTTCACACGTGCATTGAGATTGATAGGGAGAGGACGTGGCTGGCGTCCTCTCCATTAGAAATTAGATTAGAAGAGAGAGAGAGATTGTGCAGAGTCAGACAGAGTTTACCACAGTGACCAGTGCAGTTGTTGTTAGTTAACTTTTATTTATTTTAATATATCCGTTCTCTGCTATATCCGTTCTCTGCCTGAAAAAAAACGATACACAGCAGCAGCCAGTCACACAGTGTGACTCAGTCTGTGTGCACTCAGCTCAGCCCAGTGTGCTGCACATCAATGTATAAAAGGCAAAGCTTATAATAATTGTGGGGGAGACTGGGGAGCACTGCAGGTTGTTATAGCAGGAGCCCCCAGGAGTACATAATATTATATTAATTTAAAATTAAACAGTGCACACTTTTGCTGCAGGAGTGCCACTGCCAGTGTGACTAGTGGTGACCAGTGCCTGACCACCAGTATAGTAGTATATTGTTGTATGTATTGTATACTATCTCTTTATCAACCAGTCTATATTAGCAGCAGACACAGTACAGTGCGGTAGTTCACGGCTGTGGCTACCTCTGTGTCGGCAGTCGGAACTCGGCAGGCAGTCCGTCCATCCATAATTGTATTACAATATATACCACCTAACCGTGGTATTTTTTTTTCTTTCTTTATACCGTCGTCATAGTGTCATACTAGTTGTTACGAGTATACTACTATCTCTTTATCAACCAGTGTACAGTGCGGTAGTTCACGGCTGTGGCTACCTCTGTGTCGGCAGTCGGCAGGCAGTCCGTCCATCCATAATTGTATTATTATTATAATATATACCACCTAACCGTGGTTTTTTTTTCATTCTTTATACCGTCGTCATAGTGTCATACTAGTTGTTACGAGTATACTACTATCTCTTTATCAACCAGTGTACAGTGCGGTAGTTCACGGCTGTGGCTACCTCTGTGTCGGCAGTCGGCAGGCAGTCCGTCCATCCATAATTGTATTATTATTATAATATATACCACCTAACCGTGGTTTTTTTTTCATTCTTTATACCGTCGTCATAGTGTCATACTAGTTGTTACGAGTATACTACTATCTCTTTATCAACCAGTGTACAGTGCGGTAGTTCACGGCTGTGGCTACCTCTGTGTCGGCAGTCGGCAGGCAGTCCGTCCATCCATAATTGTATTATTATTATAATATATACCACCTAACCGTGGTTTTTTTTTCATTCTTTATACCGTCGTCATAGTGTCATACTAGTTGTTACGAGTATACTACTATCTCTTTATCAACCAGTGTACAGTGCGGTAGTTCACGGCTGTGGCTACCTCTGTGTCGGCAGTCGGCAGGCAGTCCGTCCATCCATAATTGTATTATTATTATAATATATACCACCTAACCGTGGTTTTTTTTTCATTCTTTATACCGTCGTCATAGTGTCATACTAGTTGTTACGAGTATACTACTATCTCTTTATCAACCAGTGTACAGTGCGGTAGTTCACGGCTGTGGCTACCTCTGTGTCGGCAGTCGGCAGGCAGTCCGTCCATCCATAATTGTATTATTATTATAATATATACCACCTAACCGTGGTTTTTTTTTCATTCTTTATACCGTCGTCATAGTGTCATACTAGTTGTTACGAGTATACTACTATCTCTTTATCAACCAGTGTACAGTGCGGTAGTTCACGGCTGTGGCTACCTCTGTGTCGGCAGTCGGCAGGCAGTCCGTCCATCCATAATTGTATTATTATTATAATATATACCACCTAACCGTGGTTTTTTTTTCATTCTTTATACCGTCGTCATAGTGTCATACTAGTTGTTACGAGTATACTACTATCTCTTTATCAACCAGTGTACAGTGCGGTAGTTCACGGCTGTGGCTACCTCTGTGTCGGCAGTCGGCAGGCAGTCCGTCCATCCATAATTGTATTATTATTATAATATATACCACCTAACCGTGGTTTTTTTTTCATTCTTTATACCGTCATAGTGTCATACTAGTTGTTACGAGTATACTACTATCTCTTTATCAACCAGTGTACAGTGCGGTAGTTCACGGCTGTGGCTACCTCTGTGTCGGCAGTCGGCAGGCAGTCCGTCCATCCATAATTGTATTATTATTATAATATATACCACCTAACCGTGGTTTTTTTGTCATTCTTTATACCGTCGTCATAGTGTCATACTAGTTGTTACGAGTATACTACTATCTCTTTATCAACCAGTGTACAGTGCGGTAGTTCACGGCTGTGGCTACCTCTGTGTCGGCAGTCGGCAGGTATCCAATACTAGTATCCAATCCATCCATCTCCATTGTTTACCTGAGGTGCCTTTTAGTTCTGCCTATAAAATATGGAGAACAAAAAAGTTGAGGTTCCAAAATTAGGGAAAGATCAAGATCCACTTCCACCTCGTGCTGAAGCTGCTGCCACTAGTCATGGCCGAGACGATGAAATGCCAGCAACGTCGTCTGCCAAGGCCGATGCCCAATGTCATAGTACAGAGCATGTCAAATCCAAAACACCAAATATCAGAAAAAAAAGGACTCCAAAACCTAAAATAAAATTGTCGGAGGAGAAGCGTAAACTTGCCAATATGCCATTTACCACACGGAGTGGCAAGGAACGGCTGAGGCCCTGGCCTATGTTCATGGCTAGTGGTTCAGCTTCACATGAGGATGGAAGCACTCAGCCTCTCGCTAGAAAACTGAAAAGACTCAAGCTGGCAAAAGCACCGCAAAGAACTGTGCGTTCTTCGAAATCCCAAATCCACAAGGAGAGTCCAATTGTGTCGGTTGCGATGCCTGACCTTCCCAACACTGGAGGTGAAGAGCATGCGCCTTCCACCATTTGCACGCCCCCTGCAAGTGCTGGAAGGAGCACCCGCAGTCCAGTTCCTGATAGTCAGATTGAAGATGTCAGTGTTGAAGTACACCAGGATGAGGAGGATATGGGTGTTGCTGGCGCTGGGGAGGAAATTGACCAGGAGGATTCTGATGGTGAGGTGGTTTGTTTAAGTCAGGCACCCGGGGAGACACCTGTTGTCCGTGGGAGGAATATGGCCGTTGACATGCCAGGTGAAAATACCAAAAAAATCAGCTCTTCGGTGTGGAGGTATTTCACCAGAAATGCGGACAACAGGTGTCAAGCCGTGTGTTCCCTTTGTCAAGCTGTAATAAGTAGGGGTAAGGACGTTAACCACCTCGGAACATCCTCCCTTATACGTCACCTGCAGCGCATTCATAATAAGTCAGTGACAAGTTCAAAAACTTTGGGTGACAGCGGAAGCAGTCCACTGACCAGTAAATCCCTTCCTCTTGTAACCAAGCTCACGCAAACCACCCCACCAACTCCCTCAGTGTCAATTTCCTCCTTCCCCAGGAATGCCAATAGTCCTGCAGGCCATGTCACTGGCAAGTCTGACGAGTCCTCTCCTGCCTGGGATTCCTCCGATGCATCCTTGCGTGTAACGCCTACTGCTGCTGGCGCTGCTGTTGTTGCCGCTGGGAGTCGATGGTCATCCCAGAGGGGAAGTCGTAAGCCCACTTGTACTACTTCCAGTAAGCAATTGACTGTTCAACAGTCCTTTGCGAGGAAGATGAAATATCACAGCAGTCATCCTACTGCAAAGCGGATAACTGAGGCCTTGGCATCCTGGGTGGTGAGAAACGTGGTTCCGGTATCCATCATTACTGCAGAGCCAACTAGAGACTTGTTGGAGGTACTGTGTCCCCGGTACCAAATACCATCTAGGTTCCATTTCTCTAGGCAGGCGATACCGAAAATGTACACAGACCTCAGAAAAAGAGTGACCAGTGTCCTAAAAAATGCAGCTGTACCCAATGTCCACTTAACCACGGACATGTGGACAAGTGGAGCAGGGCAGGGTCAGGACTATATGACTGTGACAGCCCACTGGGTAGATGTATGGACTCCCGCCGCAAGAACAGCAGCGGCGGCACCAGTAGCAGCATCTCGCAAACGCCAACTCTTTCCTAGGCAGGCTACGCTTTGTATCACCGCTTTCCAGAATACGCACACAGCTGAAAACCTCTTACGGCAACTGAGGAAGATCATCGCGGAATGGCTTACCCCAATTGGACTCTCCTGTGGATTTGTGGCATCGGACAACGCCAGCAATATTGTGTGTGCATTAAATCTGGGCCAATTCCAGCACGTCCCATGTTTTGCACATACCTTGAATTTGGTGGTGCAGAATTTTTTAAAAAACGACAGGGGCGTGCAAGAGATGCTGTCGGTGGCCAGAAGAATTGCGGGACACTTTCGGCGTACAGGCACCACGTACAGAAAACTGGAGCACCACCAAAAACTACTGAACCTGCCCTGCCATCATCTGAAGCAAGAAGTGGTAACGAGGTGGAATTCAACCCTCTATATGCTTCAGAGGTTGGAGGAGCAGCAAAAGGCCATTCAAGCCTATACAATTGAGCACGATATAGTAGGTGGAATGCACCTGTCTCAAGTGCAGTGGAGAATGATTTCAACGTTGTGCAAGGTTCTGATGCCCTTTGAACTTGCCACACGTGAAGTCAGTTCAGACACTGCCAGCCTGAGTCAGGTCATTCCCCTCATCAGGCTTTTGCAGAAGAAGCTGGAGGCATTGAAGAAGGAGCTAACACGGAGCGATTCCGCTAGGCATGTGGGACTTGTGGATGCAGCCCTTAATTCGCTTAACAAGGATTCACGGGTGGTCAATCTGTTGAAATCAGAGCACTACATTTTGGCCACCGTGCTCGATCCTAGATTTAAAGCCTACCTTGGATCTCTCTTTCCGGCAGACACAGGTCTGCTGGGGTTGAAAGACCTGCTGGTGACAAAATTGTCAAGTCAAGCGGAACGCGACCTGTCAACATCTCCTCCTTCACATTCTCCCGCAACTGGGGGTGCGAGGAAAAGGCTCAGAATTCCGAGCCCACCCGCTGGCGGTGATGCAGGGCAGTCTGGAGCGACTGCTGATGCTGACATCTGGTCCGGACTGAAGGACCTGACAACGATTACGGACATGTCGTCTACTGTCACTGCATATGATTCTCTCAACATTGATAGAATGGTGGAGGATTATATGAGTGACCGCATCCAAGTAGGCACGTCACACAGTCCGTACTTATACTGGCAGGAAAAAGAGGCAATTTGGAGGCCCTTGCACAAACTGGCTTTATTCTACCTAAGTTGCCCTCCCACAAGTGTGTACTCCGAAAGAGTGTTTAGTGCCGCCGCTCACCTTGTCAGCAATCGGCGTACGAGGTTACATCCAGAAAATGTGGAGAAGATGATGTTCATTAAAATGAATTATAATCAATTCCTCCGCGGAGACATTGACCAGCAGCAATTGCCTCCACAAAGTACACAGGGAGCTGAGATGGTGGATTCCAGTGGGGACGAATTGATAATCTGTGAGGAGGGGGATGTACACGGTGATATATCGGAGGGTGAAGATGAGGTGGACATCTTGCCTCTGTAGAGCCAGTTTGTGCAAGGAGAGATTAATTGCTTCTTTTTTGGGGGGGGTCCAAACCAACCCGTCATATCAGTCACAGTCGTGTGGCAGACCCTGTCACTGAAATGATGGGTTGGTTAAAGTGTGCATGTCCTGTTTTGTTTATACAACATAAGGGTGGGTGGGAGGGCCCAAGGATAATTCCATCTTGCACCTCTTTTTTCTTTTCTTTTTCTTTGCATCATGTGCTGATTGGGGAGGGTTTTTTGGAAGGGACATCCTGCGTGACACTGCAGTGCCACTCCTAGATGGGCCCGGTGTTTGTGTCGGCCACTAGGGTCGCTAATCTTACTCACACAGCTACCTCATTGCGCCTCTTTTTTTCTTTGCGTCATGTGCTGTTTGGGGAGGGTTTTTTGGAAGGGACATCCTGCGTGACACTGCAGTGCCACTCCTAGATGTGCCCGGTGTTTGTGTCGGCCACTAGGGTCGCTAATCTTACTCACACAGTCAGCTACCTCATTGCGCCTCTTTTTTTCTTTGCGTCATGTGCTGTTTGGGGAGGGTTTTTTGGAAGGGCCATCCTGCGTGACACTGCAGTGCCACTCCTAGATGGGCCCGGTGTTTGTGTCGGCCACTAGGGTCGCTTATCTTTCTCACACAGTCAGCTACCTCATTGCGCCTCTTTTTTTCTTTGCGTCATGTGCTGTTTGGGGAGGGTTTTTTGGAAGGGACATCCTGCGTGACACTGCAGTGCCACTCCTAGATGGGCCCGGTGTTTGTGTCGGCCACTAGGGTCGCTAATCTTACTCACACAGCTACCTCATTGCACCTCTTTTTTTCTTTGCGTCATGTGCTGTTTGGGGAGGGTTTTTTGGAAGGGACATCCTGCGTGACACTGCAGTGCCACTCCTAGATGGGCCCGGTGTTTGTGTCGGCCACTAGGGTCGCTTATCTTACTCACACAGCGACCTCGGTGCAAATTTTAGGACTAAAAATAATATTGTGAGGTGTGATGTGTTCAGAATAGGCTGAAAATGAGTGTAAATTATGTTTTTTGAGGTTAATAATACTTTGGGATCAAAATTACCCCCAAATTCTATGATTTAAGCTGTTTTAAAGGGTTTTTTGAAAAAAACACCCGAATCCAAAACACACCCGAATCCGACAAAAATAATTCGGTGAGGTTTTGCCAAAACGCGTTCGAACCCAAAACACGGCCGCGGAACCGAACCCAAAACCAAAACACAAAACCCGAAAAATTTCAGGCGCTCATCTCTAGTTACGAGTATACTATCTCTTTATCAACCAGTCTATATATTAGCAGCAGACACAGTACAGTGCGGTAGTTCACGGCTGTGGCTACCTCTGTGTCGGCACTCGGCAGCCCGTCCATAATTGTATATACCACCTAACCGTGGTTTTTTTTTCTTTCTTTATACATACATACTAGTTACGAGTATACTATCTCTTTATCAACCAGTCTATATATTAGCAGCAGACACAGTACAGTGCGGTAGTTCACGGCTGTGGCTACCTCTGTGTCGGCACTCGGCAGCCCGTCCATAATTGTATATACCACCTAACCGTGGTTTTTTTTTCTTTCTTTATACATACATACTAGTTACGAGTATACTATCTCTTTATCAACCAGTCTATATATTAGCAGCAGACACAGTACAGTGCGGTAGTTCACGGCTGTGGCTACCTCTGTGTCGGCACTCGGCAGCCCGTCCATAATTGTATATACCACCTAACCGTGGTTTTTTTTTCTTTCTTTATACATACATACTAGTTACGAGTATACTATCTCTTTATCAACCAGTCTATATATTAGCAGCAGACACAGTACAGTGCGGTAGTTCACGGCTGTGGCTACCTCTGTGTCGGCACTCGGCAGCCCGTCCATAATTGTATATACCACCTAACCGTGGTTTTTTTTTCTTTCTTTATACATACATACTAGTTACGAGTATACTATCTCTTTATCAACCAGTCTATATATTAGCAGCAGACACAGTACAGTGCGGTAGTTCACGGCTGTGGCTACCTCAGTGTCGGCACTCGGCAGCCCGTCCATAATTGTATATACCACCTAACCGTGGTTTTTTTTTTCTTTCTTTATACATACATACTAGTTACGAGTATACTATCTCTTTATCAACCAGTCTATATATTAGCAGCAGACACAGTACAGTGCGGTAGTTCACGGCTGTGGCTACCTCTGTGTCGGCACTCGGCAGCCCGTCCATAATTGTATATACCACCTAACCGTGGTTTTTTTTTCTTTCTTTATACATACATACTAGTTACGAGTATACTATCTCTTTATCAACCAGTCTATATATTAGCAGCAGACACAGTACAGTGCGGTAGTTCACGGCTGTGGCTACCTCTGTGTCGGCACTCGGCAGCCCGTCCATAATTGTATATACCACCTAACCGTGGTTTTTTTTTCTTTCTTTATACATACATACTAGTTACGAGTATACTATCTCTTTATCAACCAGTCTATATATTAGCAGCAGACACAGTACAGTGCGGTAGTTCACGGCTGTGGCTACCTCTGTGTCGGCACTCGGCAGCCCGTCCATAATTGTATATACCACCTAACCGTGGTTTTTTTTTCTTTCTTTATACATACATACTAGTTACGAGTATACTATCTCTTTATCAACCAGTCTATATATTAGCAGCAGACACAGTACAGTGCGGTAGTTCACGGCTGTGGCTACCTCTGTGTCGGCACTCGGCAGCCCGTCCATAATTGTATATACCACCTAACCGTGGTTTTTTTTTCTTTCTTTATACATACATACTAGTTACGAGTATACTATCTCTTTATCAACCAGTCTATATATTAGCAGCAGACACAGTACAGTGCGGTAGTTCACGGCTGTGGCTACCTCTGTGTCGGCACTCGGCAGCCCGTCCATAATTGTATATACCACCTAACCGTGGTTTTTTTTTCTTTCTTTATACATACATACTAGTTACGAGTATACTATCTCTTTATCAACCAGTCTATATATTAGCAGCAGACACAGTACAGTGCGGTAGTTCACGGCTGTGGCTACCTCTGTGTCGGCACTCGGCAGCCCGTCCATAATTGTATACTAGTATCCAATCCATCCATCTCCATTGTTTACCTGAGGTGCCTTTTAGTTGTGCCTATTAAAATATGGAGAACAAAAATGTTGAGGTTCCAAAATTAGGGAAAGATCAAGATCCACTTCCACCTCGTGCTGAAGCTGCTGCCACTAGTCATGGCCGAGACGATGAAATGCCAGCAACGTCGTCTGCCAAGGCCGATGCCCAATGGCATAGTACAGAGCATGTCAAAACCAAAACACCAAATATCAGTAAAAAAAGGACTCCAAAACCTAAAATAAAATTGTCGGAGGAGAAGCGTAAACTTGCCAATATGCCATTTACCACACGGAGTGGCAAGGAACGGCTGAGGCCCTGGCCTATGTTCATGGCTAGTGGTTCAGCTTCACATGAGGATGGAAGCACTCAGCCTCTCGCTAGAAAACTGAAAAGACTCAAGCTGGCAAAAGCACCGCAAAGAACTGTGCGTTCTTTGAAATCCCAAATCCACAAGGAGAGTCCAATTGTGTCGGTTGCGATGCCTGACCTTCCCAACACTGGACGTGAAGAGCATGCGCCTTCCACCATTTGCACGCCCCCTGCAAGTGCTGGAAGGAGCACCCGCAGTCCAGTTCCTGATAGTCAGATTGAAGATGTCAGTGTTGAAGTACACCAGGATGAGGAGGATATGGGTGTTGCTGGCGCTGGGGAGGAAATTGACCAGGAGGATTCTGATGGTGAGGTGGTTTGTTTAAGTCAGGCACCCGGGGAGACACCTGTTGTCCGTGGGAGGAATATGGCCGTTGACATGCCTGGTGAAAATACCAAAAAAATCAGCTCTTCGGTGTGGAGGTATTTCACCAGAAATGCGGACAACAGGTGTCAAGCCGTGTGTTCCCTTTGTCAAGCTGTAATAAGTAGGGGTAAGGACGTTAACCACCTCGGAACATCCTCCCTTATACGTCACCTGCAGCGCATTCATAATAAGTCAGTGACAAGTTCAAAAACTTTGGGTGACAGCGGAAGCAGTCCACTGACCAGTAAATCCCTTCCTCTTGTAACCAAGCTCACGCAAACCACCCCACCAACTCCCTCAGTGTCAATTTCCTCCTTCCCCAGGAATGCCAATAGTCCTGCAGGCCATGTCACTGGCAATTCTGACGAGTCCTCTCCTGCCTGGGATTCCTCCGATGCATCCTTGCGTGTAACGCCTACTGCTGCTGGCGCTGCTGTTGTTGCCGCTGGGAGTCGATGGTCATCCCAGAGGGGAAGTCGTAAGCCCACTTGTACTACTTCCAGTAAGCAATTGACTGTTCAACAGTCCTTTGCGAGGAAGATGAAATATCACAGCAGTCATCCTACTGCAAAGCGGATAACTGAGTCCTTGACAACTATGTTGGTGTTAGACGTGCGTCCGGTATCCGCCGTTAGTTCACAGGGAACTAGACAATTTATTGAGGCAGTGTGCCCCCGTTACCAAATACCATCTAGGTTCCACTTCTCTAGGCAGGCGATACCGAGAATGTACACGGACGTCAGAAAAAGACTCACCAGTGTCCTAAAAAATGCAGTTGTACCCAATGTCCACTTAACCACGGACATGTGGACAAGTGGAGCAGGGCAGGGTCAGGACTATATGACTGTGACAGCCCACTGGGTAGATGTATGGACTCCCGCCGCAAGAACAGCAGCGGCGGCACCAGTAGCAGCATCTCGCAAACGCCAACTCTTTCCTAGGCAGGCTACGCTTTGTATCACCGCTTTCCAGAATACGCACACAGCTGAAAACCTCTTACGGCAACTGAGGAAGATCATCGCGGAATGGCTTACCCCAATTGGACTCTCCTGTGGATTTGTGGCATCGGACAACGCCAGCAATATTGTGTGTGCATTAAATATGGGCAAATTCCAGCACGTCCCATGTTTTGCACATACCTTGAATTTGGTGGTGCAGAATTTTTTAAAAAACGACAGGGGCGTGCAAGAGATGCTGTCGGTGGCCAGAAAAATTGCGGGACACTTTCGGCGTACAGGCACCACGTACAGAAGACTGGAGCACCACCAAAAACTACTGAACCTGCCCTGCCATCATCTGAAGCAAGAAGTGGTAACGAGGTGGAATTCAACCCTCTATATGCTTCAGAGGTTGGAGGAGCAGCAAAAGGCCATTCAAGCCTATACAATTGAGCACGATATAGTAGGTGGAATGCACCTGTCTCAAGTGCAGTGGAGAATGATTTCAACGTTGTGCAAGGTTCTGATGCCCTTTGAACTTGCCACACGTGAAGTCAGTTCAGACACTGCCAGCCTGAGTCAGGTCATTCCCCTCATCAGGCTTTTGCAGAAGAAGCTGGAGGCATTGAAGAAGGAGCTAAAAGGGAGCGATTCCGCTAGGCATGTGGGACTTGTGGATGCAGCCCTTAATTCGCTTAACAAGGATTCACGGGTGGTCAATCTGTTGAAATCAGAGCACTACATTTTGGCCACCGTGCTCGATCCTAGATTTAAAGCCTACCTTGGATCTCTCTTTCCGGCAGACACAGGTCTGCTGGGGTTGAAAGACCTGCTGGTGACAAAATTGTCAAGTCAAGCGGAACGCGACCTGTCAACATCTCCTCCTTCACATTCTCCCGCAACTGGGGGTGCGAGGAAAAGGCTCAGAATTCCGAGCCCACCCGCTGGCGGTGATGCAGGGCAGTCTGGAGCGACTGCTGATGCTGACATCTGGTCCGGACTGAAGGACCTGACAACGATTACGGACATGTCGTCTACTGTCACTGCATATGATTCTCTCAACATTGATAGAATGGTGGAGGATTATATGAGTGACCGCATCCAAGTAGGCACGTCACACAGTCCGTACTTATACTGGCAGGAAAAAGAGGCAATTTGGAGGCCCTTGCACAAACTGGCTTTATTCTACCTAAGTTGCCCTCCCACAAGTGTGTACTCCGAAAGAGTGTTTAGTGCCGCCGCTCACCTTGTCAGCAATCGGCGTACGAGGTTACATCCAGAAAATGTGGAGAAGATGATGTTCATTAAAATGAATTATAATCAATTACTCCGCGGAGACATTGACCAGCAGCAATTGCCTCCACAAAGTACACAGGGAGCTGAGATGGTGGATTCCAGTGGGGACGAATTGATAATCTGTGAGGAGGGGGATGTACACGGTGATATATCGGAGGGTGAAGATGAAGTGGACATCTTGCCTCTGTAGAGCCAGTTTGTGCAAGGAGAGATTAATTGCTTCTTTTTTGGGGGGGGTCCAAACCAACCCGTCATATCAGTCACAGTCGTGTGGCAGACCCTGTCACTGAAATGATGGGTTGGTTAAAGTGTGCATGTCCTGTTTTGTTTATACAACATAAGGGTGGGTGGGAGGGCCCAAGGACAATTCCATCTTGCACCTCTTTTTTCTTTTCTTTTTCTTTGCATCATGTGCTGATTGGGGAGGGTTTTTTGGAAGGGACATCCTGCGTGACACTGCAGTGCCACTCCTAGATGGGCCCGGTGTTTGTGTCGGCCACTAGGGTCGCTAATCTTACTCACACAGTCAGCTACCTCATTGCGCCTCTTTTTTTCTTTGCGTCATGTGCTGTTTGGGGAGGGTTTTTTGGAAGGGACATCCTGCGTGACACTGCAGTGCCACTCCTAGATGGGCCCGGTGTTTGTGTCGGCCACTAGGGTCGCTAATCTTACTCACACAGTCAGCTACCTCATTGCGCCTCTTTTTTTCTTTGCGTCATGTGCTGTTTGGGGAGGGTTTTTTGGAAGGGACATCCTGCGTGACACTGCAGTGCCACTCCTAGATGGGCCCGATGTTTGTGTCGGCCACTAGGGTCGCTAATCTTACTCACACAGCTACCTCATTGCGCCTCTTTTTTTCTTTGCGTCATGTGCTGTTTGGGGAGGGTTTTTTGGAAGGGACATCCTGCGTGACACTGCAGTGCCACTCCTAGATGGGCCCGGTGTTTGTGTCGGCCACTAGGGTCGCTAATCTTACTCACACAGCTACCTCATTGCGCCTCTTTTTTTCTTTGCGTCATGTGCTGTTTGGGGAGGGTTTTTTGGAAGGGACATCCTGCGTGACACTGCAGTGCCACTCCTAGATGGGCCCGGTGTTTGTGTCGGCCACTAGGGTCGCTAATCTTACTCACACAGTCAGCTACCTCATTGCGCCTCTTTTTTTCTTTGCGTCATGTGCTGTTTGGGGAGGGTTTTTTGGAAGGGACATCCTGCGTGACACTGCAGTGCCACTCCTAGATGGGCCCGGTGTTTGTGTCGGCCACTAGGGTCGCTAATCTTACTCACACAGCTACCTCATTGCGCCTCTTTTTTTCTTTGCGTCATGCGCTGTTTGGGGAGGGTTTTTTGGAAGGGACATCCTGCGTGACACTGCAGTGCCACTCCTAGATGGGCCCGGTGTTTGTGTCGGCCACTAGGGTCGCTAATCTTACTCACACAGCTACCTCATTGCGCCTCTTTTTTTCTTTGCGTCATGTGCTGTTTGGGGAGGGTTTTTTGGAAGGGCCATCCTGCGTGACACTGCAGTGCCACTCCTAGATGGGCCCGGTGTTTGTGTCGGCCACTAGGGTCGCTAATCTTACTCACACAGCTACCTCATTGCGCCTCTTTTTTTCTTTGCGTCATGTGCTGTTTGGGGAGGGTTTTTTGGAAGGGCCATCCTGCGTGACACTGCAGTGCCACTCCTAGATGGGCCCGGTGTTTGTGTCGGCCACTAGGGTCGCTAATCTTACTCACACAGCTACCTCATTGCGCCTCTTTTTTTCTTTGCGTCATGTGCTGTTTGGGGAGGGTTTTTTGGAAGGGCCATCCTGCGTGACACTGCAGTGCCACTCCTAGATGGGCCCGGTGTTTGTGTCGGCCACTAGGGTCGCTTATCTTACTCACACAGCGACCTCGGTGCAAATTTTAGGACTAAAAATAATATTGTGAGGTGTGAGGTATTCAGAATAGACTGAAAATGAGTGTAAATTATGGTTTTTGAGGTTAATAATACTTTGGGATCAAAATGACCCCCAAATTCTATGATTTAAGCTGTTTTTTAGTGTTTTTTGAAAAAAACACCCGAATCCAAAACACACCCGAATCCGACAAAAAAAATTCGGTGAGGTTTTGCCAAAACGCGTTCGAACCCAAAACACGGCCGCGGAACCGAACCCAAAACCAAAACACAAAACCCGAAAAATTTCAGGCGCTCATCTCTAATTGCACGCTAAGGTACCAATTTAAAAACCAAACAAGAAAACACTAGCCACAAATATCTGCACTAAAATGTAAACTGCAAAAACAAATATGCATGAAAAACACATCAAACACACAAAGGACAACCCAGAACAACACACAATAAACATAAATCCTATGAAATCTTTATAAAAAAAACACTTTGCAAAAAACATATTCATCACTTCTTTAAAATACACCTACAAAGATTTACTACTGATACCAAACCCCAGGAAAAGGCCAAGGCGACAAGAGAAAAAAAAACTATACAAAGGATAAAAATATACACAATTGATATTAACACTACATCGGTCCTGGCCAACCTGTGGCTCTCAAGATGTAGTAAAACTACACATACCAGCATGCCCTGCCACAGTTTTAGCATTCACTAATAGCAAAACTGAGGCAAGGCATGATGGGACTTGTAGTTTCGCAACACCTGGAGAGCCACAGGTTGGCCAGGCCTGCACTACATCACCAACACATTAGAAGAATTAACAAACTGACAATCACAATTAGTTAGAATAAATTTCAGACAACAAAGGACAAAGCACAGATGTTTACATTTTTAATTAAAAAAATAAAACTCACCATCCTGCCTTGGCCGGCCAGAATCCCGGACATGACTCGCACCAACCACTTCTGGCGGAATAAGTGCACGCACAGGCTCCTCCCAATCACGATAAGATGCACGGAAGGGGTGTCCGTCCCCGGTTTGGCGGGCTGATTTAGCCTCCTTGGCCATCTTCGCCTTGACACAGCGCTTTATGTCGTAAAAACGCTTACGACACGTGTCATCGGTCTGCCTCACCACACCCTCACTATTCACAGCCGCAATGACCTTCCCCCACAGAACAGACATCCTGTGTGACGACACCTTTGCAGCATCATGGCCAAACAACTGCCGATGATGCCTCATCAGCTCCCGCACCAGAGCCATATTCTCAGCGCAGCTGAATTTTACATTGCGGTCAGTCTTTGTAGTGGTGCGTGGCTGCGGAGTCACAACACCATCACTATCACTGGAGAACGCAGCAACAACCTGCCCCTCATCCTCACTAACCTCCTCCACCTCACTCACCTCCTCCCTCTCACTCACCTCCTCCACCTCACTCACCTCCTCCCTCTCACTCACCTCCTCCACCTCACTCACCTCCTCCCTGTCACTCACCTCCTCCCTCTCACTCACCTCCTCCACCACACTCACCTCCTCCACCACACTCACCTCTGACTGGGACATAATCAGGACAAACAACAAATAACACTAAGAAAAAAAAAACAGAAAACACAGTCCTCCACTACCACCGGGTCTGGGACTGAGGGTCGACAGCAAAAAGGTCGACACACCTTAGGTCGACGCCAATTGGTCGACACATCTTAGGTCGACATGGACAAAAGGTCGACATGGACAAAAGGTCGACATGAGTTTTTAATGTTTTGTTGGTGTCCTTTTCTTCGTAGAGTGACCGGGAACCCAATTAGCGTCCCCTTGCATGGCTCGCTTCGCTCGCCATGCTTCGGGCATGGTGCCTTCGCTTTGCTCGCCACAGATTACCGTTCCAATCGTAGTCCACGTGGATCGTTAAGTATGAAAAGGTTCCAAAAAAGAAAAAAATCGTGAAAAAGTCATGTTGACCTTTTTCCATGTCGACCTTTTGTCCATGTCGACCTTTTGTCCATGTCAACCTAAGGTGTGTCGACCTTTTTGCTGTCGACCTGGAGTCCGGATACCCTACCACTGCACACCACACACTAAAGACACACACACTCACTCACAAACAATGACAACAGACGTTAAATAAAAAAGAATGACAAAAAAGTAGACAAACTTTAAAATAACTACACAACATGTATGACAAGACTACTTACTTACATACACAGTACAGCACTCAACAATCGCAAATAACCTCCTCAAATCCTCCTCAAACTCCAAAAAACTCTCCAACACCTAACACACCTTCCTCTCCCCTCCCCACTAGCTAAACCCACGAGGTGCTGATGGTTTGGGGCGTTTTTATAGTAATGTGCACAGACACTCCTCCATCACGAATCCAACCAATCACGGACGAGTGACAAAAACGAAACTTAGAAAAAAAATGCGGCCGTGAACGGACAAACACTGCCGTAACTAAAATGTGACGCAGTCGTAAAAAAACCTCATAACACGGCCGCAAAACCACTAAATCGGCCGCATTCTACCTTACAAAACTACGAATGACCTCGACATCGGAAAACACGAAATGGAAAAATACGACAGCTTAGTAAATTAGTGTAATAAATTCAAAAAGTTGCAAATTTACACTTTCGATGTCATTCGTGTTTGATCTTTAACCTCATTCTGAAAAATACGAATTTTAGTAAATATACCCCGTTGTGTGGGAGAATGGGCCAAAATCACATCTGAGCAATGCATGCAACTAGTTTCTCCATACAGGAGGCGTCTTGAAGCTGTCATTGCCGACAAAGGCTTTTGTACGAAGAATTAAATACATTTCAGTAAGCGTGTTCAATACTTTTTCCCTTTGTAATTTCACATTATTTACACACAATTTAATTTATGGACATATATGGTTTGATTTCTCAGCATGTGTGGATTGCATGGGTTGTTGCTGACATTTGGTGAAAATTTCATTACAGTAGCCCAATACAAATATATTTACTGAGAAAAATGTTGATGTGTTCAATACTTATTTTACCCGCTGTATGTATATATACGAGAATGTATATATGTATGTATGTATGTATGTATGTATGTATATATATATATATATATATATATATATATATATATATAAAACAATGGGGGAATAGGGGTACCGGCGACAGGTGTGGCTAAAAACAGTGTTTTTATATGCTTTAAAAAAGGCCAAAAAGGACTTCCGGGTTCGCATGGGCTAACAGGCTAACACCGGAGCTCCGCTTCCCGCCCGCGAACGATACCTTCTAACGGCTGTTTACAGCCTCCAAAACCACCAGCTTTCTACTGCGATCCGGGTGCTACCCGATGGACCGCTTTGTGACATCCGGAGCTCAGCCGGGACAGCTCGCGCCACGTCAGGAGAAACGCCGCTCTGAGGGGAATATGGCGCCGGAGCGAGGCACGGACGCTGCAGCCCCTGCTTCTAAAAAGACGGCCGCTGAGCTGTCAGACTCACCTCATAAGGTATGCCGCTCTCCTGACTCCCCTGTTACCTATGGGGATGTGGTGGAAGCAATACGGTCCACCATGGCACCGCTCCTCTCCCAGGCTGTAACAGACATTTCCTCCCAATTGAAAGCCCTTACACATAGGGTGACACAGGCTGAGAATCAGCTGGGGGCTACACTACATGAAGTTGCTGACATGCGTCACAGTGTTAAAGCATTAACATCTGATAACTACCAGATATGGAACAAGCTAGACGATATCGAAAATCGCTCGAGACGTAATAATATACGTCTGGTCGGTTTACCTGAATCCATTAAAGGGCCAGCGATCGCTCATTTTGTCAGAAACACGCTACCTGATTTATTGGGAATTGCTCAGGAATGCCGGGACTTAGTGATTGAACGGGCACACAGGGTGGGCCCTGCACCGACTCCCTCGAAACCGAGACCACGTGTCACACTATTTAAATGTTTAAACTACCTACACAAAATGGCGTTTTGGTCGGCATCCCGACGTGTCAAAGATCTTCAGTGGGAAGGCAATAAATTGTTCATTTTTCAGGACTACTCCGTGGAACTGACTAGGGCTCGCAAGGCCTTTTCTCCGTTATGTTCAAAGCTAGTCACTGAGGACCGCAAATTCAGCTTGCTATACCCAGCCCGTTTACGGATCTACGATGGCTCCACCCACAAAGATTTCCTCTCTCCTAAAGATGCCGAGGACTATCTGCGGGAACTCTCTCGGGACAATGCTACTGACATCAGCGACCCGGTACCCCTGCCTCCCTGATTGCTGCTCGGCAACCTTTCTATTGTCTCTAACACAGATGAGTGTTCTTTAGTCACTCTCGAGCAGAGTATATGGTTCCAATCAGTTACTTACAGTCATCTTATGACAGCTCTTGCTAGCTATGTTATGCCAACATATTAACACATGCGTTATCCTGGTTAGCCCTCACTACATGATAATGTATGGTATTGTCCTGTCTGTACAGATCTCATTCCTGCATTGCTCAATTTATTTGTATTTATTTTGTTTTCTCTTTTCCACCAATATGATTGGGAATACGGCTGTTGCTACACCCACAATATCTCGACGATATCGAGCTGGTGGTAGTATTAAATTTTTCTTTTTGTTAATGGTTATCCAGTTCGCGGAGGAATGGAAGCTCCTCACCCCTCCCCATGCGCCTGCAGAATATTGCTAATACCTATTTCTTCCTTAGGATATTGTTTTTTATATTCCGGAAGCACAGGGTCTATTGGGTCTTCTGCATTATGCTTACATGTTATATGTTTTTACTAAGATCCCCAATGACACCTGTATATCAGTGGTGTCTTATGACTGTTTTTATGTTTCATGTGCGTTTGTCTCCTCCCCTCTCCCTTCTCTCCCTTTTTGTTTCTGTCCTGTCGAACACTTCTAGAGAGATGAGTGGCATTATTGTTTTATCTACTGCACTATGTCTGACGTGAAAATAGGGACGTGGAACGTGGGAGGATTCAATTCACCGGCTAAGAGGAGAAAGGTACTTCTTTACCTCAACAAGCAGAATATAGACATTGCTTTTCTACAGGAAACTCACCTGATTCCCGCAGAAGTAACTAAACTTGCCATGTTGGGTTGGTCAGTGATGGCCTCCAGTCCGTATTCCTCCAGAGCCCGGGGGGTAGTGATTCTGATCAAGCGGCACATTCCTCACACCGTGTCCTGCACTATCCAAGACCCAGACGGCCGTTATATTATTGTATCCCTGACAATAAAAGGTAAACCAATGATCCTTGGGAATATATACGCCCCTACATCATACTCAAAGCGCTTCCTCCAAAAATTGATTGGTTTGCTCACTCCTTACTCAGATATACCCATGGTTATTTATGGGGACTTTAATCTGGTTTCATCTCGGCTCCTAGATAAATCAACCCCCTCTGTCTCCACCCACCACTTGCCCAAATTGGGAATTCCATCACTCTCAGATCATCTCCAGTTAGTTGATATTTGGCGGGCTCACCATCCTACTGACAGAGACTACACATGCATGTCAGCTGCCCACTCTACCCTCTCACGTATAGACTACCTCCTCATCTCCCGATCTCTATTCTCCTCTGTAAGGGATTCCTCCATCGCCCCAATTGTCATCTCAGATCACGCTATTGTGTCAGCTACCCTAACTCTAGACTCCTCTACCCCTACACCTAGATTATGGAAATTCCCCTCTTACTTAGCCTAATCTCCTGACTTCTGTTTACGTTTGGAGTCGGCTTGGAAGGACTTCGTCCAACTCAATGGATCCCACTTGGAATCAGATCCGACATTATTCTGGATGACCGCAAAGACGGTTCTTAGGGGCGATATCATCTCCTTCGTGGCACACTCCAAACGGCAGTATACCGCCAAATATCTATCGCTCCAGTCAGCTCTTACTCTTAATTTTCAACAATTTAAAAGCTGTCCTACTCCTACAAATAGACAATCTTATCTACAATCCAAAACACAATTTGAAGAATATATGGGATCTATGGGTGATCGACACATGTTCTCGGTCAACTATCGATTCCATAAGTTCGGCAATAAAACCGGGAAATTACTCACTAATCTCCTCAAGGGTTCCCATCCACCCGCACTGATTCACCCTCTCCGCAAGACCCCAGACACGCTCACTGTCTCGGACCTAGAAATTGCTGATGTCATGAGTGCATTCTATAGTCGGCTGTATTCTGATCCTCTCCCTTCACCCTCACCCTCCACACCAGGCTCGCACACTGAGGCTTCATTTTGGGAGACCATCCACCCTCCTCGACTCCTTCCTAGGGATGCGGAATTACTTATGACTCCCATAACCCTCTCCGAAGTGGAGAAGGCCATACGCCATACTAAGTCTGACAAAGCCCCGGGTCCAGATGGCTTTAGTGGGGACTTTTATAAAGTCCTTCTCCCCCACATAGGGCCAGTCCTCGTCTCCACCCTTAATTCTATGATGTCCTCACTCAGAACCCCACCCCATTTTAATTCTGCCATCCTCAAATTACTGCCCAAACCAGACAGAGACCTATCATTACCTGAATCTTACCGCCCTATATCACTATTAAACTTAGACTACAAACTACTCACAAAAATACTAGCAGATAGATTGAAACCTCTCATGCCCCTCTTGGTCCACCCAGACCAATCGGGTTTCATAGCTGGGCGCCACTCCGAAATTAACATTCGTCGGGTCCTTTCAGCCATTTCTGTCTCGGATGCTTCCCCCCTAACTCACAACTTGTTGCTCTCACTAGATGCCGAGAAGGCATTTGATCATGTAGACTGGCAACACCTATTCCTTACCCTGGATAGATATGGGTTTCCGCCTCACTTTATTTCCATGATCAAGTGCCTTTACTATAATGCTAAATCCCAAATTTCCTGCAACGGCCTTTTATCAGCCCCTTTTGAAATTAAAAAAGGCACCAGACAGGGATGCCCCCTATCTCCCCTATAATTTGCCCTAGCCCTGGAACCTCTAGCTATCGCCCTCAGAGCCTCCCCCAATTTCACCGGAATAAAAATAGGTATCAAAGAATTAAAGGTCTCACTATTCGCTGACGACATGCTATTATTCATATCCGACCCCAAACGCTCTATCCCTGCTATTTTAGAACTGATCCACTCCTTTGGCAAGGTAGCGGGCTACCGCATTAATACTTCTAAATCGGAGCTGCTTTGTCTAGGCGAGACACACACAACCTTAGCCTCTTTTCTCTCCTCCCTCCCATTTTGCTCCTCTAACACCTCCATCAAATATCTGGGGATTCACATACCATCTACGCTCCCACGACTTTATTCCCTAAACTTCTCACCTGTCATTGCTAAGATCTCAACTCTAATGCTAGGATGGAAACTCCTCCCGATTTCTCTTCTAGGCAGAATTGCGGTTATACAAAGTATAATATTCCCTAAAATCTTTTATGTGATGCAAAAACTACCAGTATCATTGGATGCACATGATTTAGGGGTTCTGCGGAGGTCGATGACTTCTTTTGTGTGGACGGGGAAGAAACCAAAAATTGCTCTTTCCAAACTCATAGGTCCTCGCAAGGCGGGGGGTGTGGGGCTACCAGATCTATCCTTTTACTCACACTCAATCATGTTTAGATATGTGACTGACTGGTTATCACACAAATCTACATTTACTGATATCAGTGTCGATGAGGCTCTTTTCTACCCCTATTCACCAGCCGCTTTACTCCTAACACCTCCTGCTATTCTTCCCCCCCACGTAAAAACACATATTTTATTTAAGGACATATTTCGGTCATGGCAAGGGGTAAACAAACGGTTGAAGAGGAATCCGTTACATGCCACCTCTATTCCACTTTGGGGTAACCCAGCTTTCCCTCCCTCTATTTCCAACGCCCGGTTCCGGCTCTGGAGGGATAAGGGACTGACCGACTCAACCAAAGTCTTTGATCCGGGTGGTAACTTTGTCCAGTTTGCTGAACTAGTAGGCTCTTATGGGCTCCCACACTCCCACTTTTATATGTATCTCCAAATGAGACACTACCTTTCCTCTCTTAGCTGGTCTACCTCCTCACGAACCCCATCTGCACTGGCTGACCCACTACGGCCGGTGATGATATATAGCGCCCGGAAAGGATACCGTATCAGTTCTTTGTACTCTCTCCTCACTACAAATGACTCAGAGAAGCGATGGGAAGGTGTCACAAAGTCCTGGGAAAAAGATATGATTTTCCACATGCAAACAGACCAGATGACTAATCACTTTCTCCAGGCCTTGAAAATGCTCCAATCATCGTACCTACAGGAGGTCCACATTAGAACATTACACAGGGCTTATATCTCACCAGCACAATACGCTCACTTTAACTCGGCTAACTCTGCGGAATGCATTAAATGCCACTGTGCGACCGCCACCTTTCTCCATTGCATGTGGGATTGCCCGCACATTCGCCGCTTTTGGTACAAACTCCTTAATTATATCAAACGCATTTTTAAATTTGCTCCAGTTCTTGACCCCCCAGCTTGCCTACTGGCGGACTTCACGAACTGGAATCTTGGCCGGAATAAATATACCTTCACCCCTTTATTGACGATTATAGTTACTGTTGCAAAGAAAATGGTCCTGACACACTGGCTCAAACGCACCTCCCCATCGCTCTCTGAAGTACACCAAAAAATGCTGCAACTCATGTATTTTGACAGGAGAACTGCTTTGACTAATGTCATCACGGGAGCAGCCACGTTTCATAAGAAATGGGTTTTATTCATTCTCTCTCTTAACTCAGAAACACAGAACTCCATATTCACGCTATTCGACAGTACCGAATATTCCCTTCATAAAAGTATCTCTATTACTCTCACGCAAGCCACCCCCCAGTGATTGCTATAATACTCTTTTATGTTGTCAATTAAAGATGATTGCCCTCCCTCTCTCTCATATCTCCCTATATCTCCCTTTCCTTTCTTCCCTGTGTCTGTGTCTCATCCCTCCCCCCCTTTCTCCCTGTTACTAAATTCAAGTTGTACTTTGGATATCAATTATGTGCAGATATGCATTTCTAGCGACCTCACTGATGACACAATGTATGTAACAGTTTAAAGTCGGATTGTTCTCTCTCATTATATGAGATGTTCTGGGTTATCACTTTTGGTCATTTTTGATACTGATATCTTGCACTTGATTGTATATACCCCTTTCTTTACTGAAAATTTAATAAACAGAATTTACAAAAAAAAAAAAAAAAGGCCAAAAAGATGTTATAAAATTTATAAAAATAAATTTTTTAATATATAAGAGAGTAAAAACAGTTCCAAAGGTAATAATAATTTTTAAAAATACAAGTAAAACAGATTTCTCATAAAGGACTAACTTGAGAAAAAAGGATAGGAAATTCAAACTTAACTTTAAGTACAGTGGGTGGTCAGTACTGACCACCCACTGTTCTTAAAGTTAAGTTTGAATTTCCTATCCTTTTTTCTCAAGTTAGTCCTTTATGAGAAATCTGTTTTACTTGTATTTTTAAAAATTATTATTACCTTTGGAACTGTTTTTACTCTCTTATATATTAAAAAATGTATTTTTATAAATTTTATAACATCTTTTTGGCCTTTTTTAAAGCATATAAAAACACTGTTTTTAGCCACACCTGTCGCCGGTACCCCTATTCCCCCATTGTTTTATACTTTTTACAATACAATATCAGCGTTGTATTTTTAGGGTTTGGCTGACACCATTTTTATAAGGGTACGTGGGCTTTTATCGTGTTATTGCTTTTTTATCAAAAATTTTACAAACTGTTTATACACGTTTACTGAGATTCCTCACCCCACAAGTGGCGCTATACTATCCTTCTGCATATATATATATATATATATATATATATATATATTACTGTTTTGTTCCCATTTATAATGCATAACAGAATATGCTGGGGCCATGGTGGTCATTCCTAGTTGTTCGCTAGCTGCATTTGTTCGCAGCGCAGCAATCAGGCTAAAAAACGGCAGTTCTGCACATGCGTATGCGGCGCAATGCGCACGTGCGTCATACGAGCACAACGAATGATGTCGTTTCACACAGGGTGTAGCGAAGCATTTTAGTCGCACAGGCAGCCGCAGAGTGATTGACATGAAGTGGGCGTTTCTGGGTGTCAACTGACCGTTTTCAGGGAGTGTTCGCAAAAATGCAGGCGTGCCAGGAAAAACGCAGGCGTGGCTGGGCAAACGCTGGGCGGTTGTGTGACGTCAAAACAGGAACTGAACAGTCTGAAGTGATCGCAAGCGCTGAGTAGGTTTTGAGCTACTCTGAAACTGCACAAAAATATTTTGTAGCCGCTCTGCGATACATTCGTTCGCACTTCTGCTAAGCTAAAATACACTCCCAGTGGGTGGCGGCATAGCTTTTGCACGGCTGCTAAAAACAGCTAGCGAGCGATCAACTCGGAATGACCACCTATGTAAGTAGCTCATACTTTCCTACTTTAGATTTCTGTCTACTCCCAGAGAGGAGACTCTGTAGGAGACTTCAGGGGGCTGGGCCGGGCTGTGACATCATTAAGCCCCACCCCCACATCGGAAAAACGATGCGATTCGCGGGTCCACGGAAAGGGGCTAAAATGACACGGTTCGCATAATTTTAACCCCTTCCCCACCCCACGGACTGGTAAATATGGGAGAGTATGTATTCATCCTGCCCGCATCACTAGGGTGCGAGCAGGATGTGGGAGACCTGCCTACTCTTCCGGGGTTGCGGGGGGGGCTACCCAAAAAAACGGGAGCCTCCCGCAGCTTCTGGGAGAGTAGGTAAGTATGAAGTAGCTGTTAATAAATAAATAGTGATGGAAATATGGCGCATGCACAGCAGTCTCTGTCATTACTATGTAGTGCGCAGGTGCCAATTTTCAGGGAGGTGAGGGGGGGCATAAAATTCTTTATGGTGGTCTCCACCTGTGTCTTAAAATGCCCTGCAAACTGTGTACATTCAACTTAGCCTGAAAATTAGTGTATAACCACTCTATATAATAAAAAAAAGACTATGGGGGAGTTATATCAAGCCTTGGAGTGGCTCCAATTGCTATTTTGCATGCTGTGTTTGAAAAATTACAGGAGATGATGGGTTGGTACTTTATCTCTCTCCGCTTTATCTCTGTCCAAGGTTTGATACATCTCCTCCTTGAATTGAGGTGTTTCTTGTCACCGGGCCATTAACGCAGCTTATTCGCAGCTGTTAGCAACATAACCCATCATTTTCTCCCTTTCCTGGCCCAGCTAAGCATCAATTAGTGCAGTGGTATTTACACTAATATCTTTATTTATTGGGCGCAATCGTCCATCTGTTAGGGGGGAGATTAAATTACAATGAATCTGCTAAAGGAGAAAGCATTAATCTCCGTGGATGCTAACCTTTCCCACAAGATAAAAATGTCATGTTTGCAATCTTTTTGGGCAAGGAATAACATTAAAACAGAGGGACCACGATGGTTCTCTAGAGTGCTTGTGCTAATTGTAACCAAGCAGGTGCCAGAATACTGCGTGCTCAAAGGATGTGTCCGCTCATTGCATGTAGTCATACATAAACCATCTTCACTTGTTTTTATGACATTAAGGACACTTTTTTGAAACTGCTAAACTGTTGTGCAACACTACAAATGACATTAATGAACACTCCATGCCTAGGCTTCCCCTTATTTTTTAAATGAAACCCTAGGAGCCCTTACACATCCTGCACGGCCGCCAAACTCGGACTTCATTACATCACAGCCCTGATATGAACGTCTACAGCAGGACTATTTGTGGTCTTTGTCTACACTCTACAGCAGACCTCTTTCTCAGTGAACTAACCATGTTTATCGGTAATTGGTTGGCCATAGGTCTTATTCACATAGTAGAATTGCTGGATTGATTCTGACACTAGACATATGATAAATATCAGTAAACAAGTCTGGGAAATGAATAACACAAGAATGCAGAAAGGATAGTTGAGTTTACTCTAATGCAAAAAGGTCATATCAAGAACTAAGTAAAACCTACTCTTGTCTTTGGCAGAATCGGCCTAACTTAAAAGCACCATCAGTCACACCATGGCTGAAACAAGCTCTTGTCAGGCAGTATAATCAATTGCGCATCACAATACACCCTTAGGGCCAGATGTATTGGAATGCGAGACGGCCGGAGCTCCGAGTTGGTTTTGCCTTGTAACGTTTTCTGCTTTAAAAAAACGTACGCGTTCGGCCGGAGTCTCCGAGCTCCGGTCGTCTCACATTCCAATACATCCGGCCCTTTGTATTAATGCGCCTAAACTTTCAGTTTTGTATAGCAGTTGTAAAGCAAACCCATTTATCTATACTATAACAAAAATGTTAAGCAAAATTGAATGAATAGTCACAATATCAGAAATACACTTACATGAAACATTGCAGTCACTTATAAATTATTATAACCATCAGGCCCCACAAAGAAAGATATTGCAGCTCAATACGTTGGAGCTCGGTGGTGCACTTTCCAGAAATAATCTTGACTTTGGATTTATTATCAGCATTTCTGAGTATACAATGTACTTTAAAGTAGTGATGTGCACCGGAAATTTTTCGGGTTTTGTGTTTTGGTTTTGGATTCGGTTCCGCGGCCGTGGTTTGGATTCGGACGCGTTTTGGCAAAACCTCCCTTAAAATTTTGATCCTATAGTATTATTAACCTCAGTAACCATAATTTCCACTCATTTCCAGTCTATTCTGAATAGTGATGAGCGGGTTCGGTTCCTCGGAATCCGAACCCCCCCGAACTTCACCCATTTTACACGGTTCCGAGGCAGCCTCGGATCTTCCCGCCTTGCTCGGTTAACCCGAGCGTGCCCGAACGTCATCATCCCGCTGTCGGATTCTCGCGAGATTCGGATTCTATATAAGGAGCCGCACGTCGCCGCCATTTTTCACTCGTGCATTGGAAATGATAGTGAGAGGACGTGGCTGGCGTCCTCTCACTTTGTTTCAGGGGGCTGCAGTGCAAATATCTTTATTCTGGGGACCAGCAGTTTTATAGGAGGAGTACAGTGCAGAGTTTTGCTGACCAGTGACCACCAGTATTATACGTTGTCTGCCTGAAAAACGCTCCATATCTGTGCTCAGTGTGCTGCATATATCTGTGCTCACACTGCTTTATTGTGGGGACTGGGGACCAGCAGTATTATATAGGAGGAGTACAGTGCAGAGTTTTGCTGACCAGTGACCACCAGTATACGTTGTCTGCAGGGCCGGTGCAAGATTTCTCAGCACCCTAGGCAAAACTTCAGCCTCCCTCCCCCTCCACGCCCCTCCCCATTGGCCAACACAGGAAATAAAAAAAAAAACACATTGGCACCACAGGAAAAATAATGACAAACACATTGGCCCCTTTCAGAAAAAAAGAAAAAAACACTTTGGCTTCCACAGGGTAAAAAAAACACACACATTTGCCCTGACAGGAAAAAACCCCACTATGCTCCCCAGTACATAATTAGCATTTACCCCTTTATTACTGACAGAACAGCAAATGAATGTGCTCCTGCTAAGTACAAAGGGGAAATGTGATGGCTTCTCCAACATATGCGCAAGGCCCTATCTTAAAGTATCAAAATGATTATTATTGTTTACTTATATAGTGCCACTAATTTGCACAGCGCTGTACACATAACATCAGAATTCATATCACTCCCTGTTCCACTGGAATGGGAGTGATAGTCCCTAAAATGCAAACACACACACACACACACACATATCCACATAACCTTCACATATGTTTTTGGAGTGTGGGAGACTGGGAGGAAACAGGAATACCCAGAGGAAACCCACACAAACATAAAAAGAACATGCACACTCCACACAGACAGGCCATGACCAGGAATTGAACTCATGACCTGAGTGCTGTGAGGCAGTAATGCTTACCCTATGCCACTGAGCCACCGATTGGATTATAACGTATAAAAAATGTTGCAGGCTGTATGGAGAATACACAATACAGCAGGTTGGGAAAGGGATTCTGGCACTTAAGGTGTGTACACACGGTGAGATTTTTTCTTGAGATTTTGACTATATAGTCAAAATCGCAAGAAAAGTTAGTGCAAATCGCAAGGTGAAAGTCACCTTGCGATCCCGATGCGCGGCCCCGCCAGGTCGGCATCGCAAGAAAAGATAGACTGTGCAGGCAAGTCAATCCTTGCTAGATCGGCGTACTATCTAGTTCATCTCACATGTCAATGACATCTCACATAAGCCAAAATCTCACATAAGCCAAAATCGTAAGCACACATAGTCCATATCTCAAGAAAAGTTAGTCAAAATCGGTGCTATCTGGGCTCCGGGGAGTTCAATGGAAATCGCAAGTAAAAATCGAACATAGCAAGGATCTCACCGTGTGTACACACCCTTAGGATGCCAGTAGTCAGAAGAATGACAGCAGCATCCTGCTGCTTATAATCCCAACACCTTGTAGGAAAGTATGCTAACCCTCTACCCTCCCCTACCTGCAGCCTAACCCTCCTTTCCTACAACCTAACCCTAAACCTCCCCTGGTTCCTAACCCTATCCCCCTCCCCATACACCCCACAGCCTAACTGAAACCCTCCCCAGCATACTTACATTCGGTATGTTGACTCTTGGGATTCCGGCATTGGGATTCTGAGCGTTGTCGGGCAGCACGTTTTTAGTGTGTGCAGTTAGATTTCAGTACTAATATATGGCAAAAAAATAGATCATGACAAACTTACAAATACTTTTTGTCAGTGCTGCTCGGTGCTGCCACTGAATCTGCCTATACTCTCCCCAACTGCAGGCCTCTAGTGATACAGTATGTGTGCAGGGAACTTCTTTAACTAACAGAGTGTGAGGTATGGCAATACAGGTACTGGATGTATCACAATGAGCCCTGTAGTACACACACACAACCACTCACACTGAGGCCCACACACACACTCATACTGAGACATACACACAGTGATACTGAGACACACACACATTGACACTCATACTGAGGCAGAGGAACACATACACTCATACTAAGACTGAGACACACTCCCGCTGACACCAATACTGAGGCAAAGGCACACACACACTCATACTGAGACACACACACACACACACACACACACACACACACACACACACATACACTGACACTCATACTGAGGCACACACACTGATATTGAGACACACACACACACACTCATACTGAGACACACACACTGATATTGAGACACACTGTCACACACACAGACACACACACTGATATTGAGACACACACACACACACAGACACTCAGACACTCATACTGAGACACACAGATACTCTACCACAGTAGTTACCTCCAGCTTAAGTCACAAGAGCCAGTCTCTGAAAGAGCAGCAGGCATGCCAGGCAGCAGAGCCACAGACAGACCGTCGAGGACCTGGCATACTTGGGGGGCGTGGCCTAATCACGGAGGTGTGGCCACGCCCCTTTAAAACAAACAAAAAAGCATCAAGCAGCTTGGAGCCGGCCCTGCAGAGAGGGGACACGGGACCGGGCGAGGGGGAAACCACCTCTCTGCTCCCCTGCACAGCGGTGCGGTGGTGAATTAAAAAAGAATCACTGGTGGATCCTGGGACGTGGGTAGTGCATCAACTGCCTGTCAGTCAGCTTAGCAGCGTTGCAGGACTACCCGCAGCGCTGCTATGTGTGTCCATGCCGCCGGGTGCCCTGCTGCTGCTATTGCATGGCTACAGGGCCGAGTGGGGGGAGAGGGAGGGGGTGGCTTACTGTCAAAATGACCAAAATGCTCCTGGCAGCCTCAGCGTACTGCCCCCTCAGGTCCCGGCGCCCATAGGCAGCTGCCTAAAGCTGCCTAATGGAAGCGCCGGCCCTGGTTGTCTGCCTGAAAAACGCTCCATATCCGTGCTCAGTGTGCTGCATATATCTGTGCTCACACTGCTTTATTGTGGGGACTGGGGACCAGCAGTATTATATAGGAGGAGTACAGTGCAGAGTTTTGCTGACCAGTGACCACCAGTATTATACGTTCTCTGCCTGAAAAACGCTCCATATCTGTGCTCAGTGTGCTGCATATATCTGTGCTCACACTGCTTTTTTGTGGGGACTGGGGACCAGCAGTATTACATAGGAGGAGTACAGTGCAGAGTTTTGCTGACCAGTGACCAGTGACCACCAGTATTATACGTTGTCTGCCTGAAAAACGCTCCATATCTGTGCTCAGTGTGCTGCATATATCTGTGCTCACACTGCTTTATTGTGGGGACTGGGGACCACCAGTATATTATATAGGAGGACTACAGTGCAGAGTTTTGCTGACCAGTGACCACCAGTATTATACGTTCTCTGCCTGAAAAACGCTCCATATCTGTGCTCAGTGTGCTGCATATATCTGTGCTCACACTGCTTTATTGTGGGGACTGGGGACCAGCAGTATTATATAGGAGGAGTACAGTGCAGAGTTTTGCTGACCAGTGACCACCAGTATACGTTGTCTGCCTGAAAAACGCTCCATATCTGTGCTCAGTGTGCTGCATATATCTGTGTTCACACTGCTTTATTGTGGGGACTGGGGACCAGCAGTATTATATAGGAGGAGTACAGTGCAGAGTTTTGCTGACCAGTGACCACCAGTATACGTTGTCTGCCTGAAAAATGCTCCATATCTGTGCTCAGTGTGGTGCATATATCTGTGCTCACACTGCTTTATTGTGGGGACTGGGGACCAGCAGTATTATATAGGAGGAGTACAGTGCAGAGTTTTGCTGACCAGTGACCACCAGTATTATACGTTCTCTGCCTGAAAAACGCTCCATATCTGTGCTCAGTGTGCTGCATATATCTGTGCTCACACTGCTTTATTGTGGGGACTGGGGACCAGCAGTATTATATAGGAGGAGTACAGTGCAGAGTTTTGTGACCAGTGACCACCAGTATTATACGTTCTCTGCCTGAAAAACGCTCCATATCTGTGCTGCATTGTAGTATATAGTAGGAGTACAGTGCATAATTTTGTTGACCAACAGTATATAATATATAGGAGTACGGTACAGAAGGCCACTGCTCTACCTACCTCTGTGTCGTCAAGTATACTATCAATCCATACCTGTGGTGCATTTCAGTTTTGCACAGTTTGCTGACCACCAGTATATAATATATAGCAGTACGGTACAGTAGGCCACTGCTCTACCTACCTCTGAGTCGTCAAGTATACTATCCATCCATACCTGTGGTGCATTTCAGTTTTGCACAGTTTGCTGACCACCAGTATATAATATATAGCAGTACGGTACAGTAGGCCACTGCTCTACCTACCTCTGTGTCGTCAAGTATACTATCCATCCATACCTTTGGTGCATTTCAGTTTTGCACAGTTTGCTGACCACCAGTCTCCTATATAATAGCCCTATTCTGTGACCTTGTGATTCATTTGCTAACGCTGGGCGGAGTCACAACACTGGGCGGAGTTAGTCAAATGAGTCACAGAGATCAGGCCAAATCTACAGGAGACTAGGAGCAGAAGCAGATAGCATGGGCATTGGGCATGGCACAGGCAGGGGTGCATACCTCCCAGCTTTCTGCAGGAGCTTTATCCAGGCAGAAGGAGGGAAACACACTCAGCGAAAAGGGGGTGTGGCTTCACGGGAGGGTCCCCGTTTTCGTCAGTGAGGGAACATGCCCAGCACTCTGTGAGCTGCTGGCATGCCCCCAGGGGCTGATTATGAGTCCGGGGGGCCCATGGCACTTGAGAAAGGGGAGCCCTATCTCATTGCTGTGCCTGCTGTGGGTTGGGGGCGTGGCCTAATCGCGCGCCCCGCGCGGCCACGCCCCCTTATGCAAATTTCGATTTTTATTTTTATATTTTTAATGGGATTTTGGCCCCTCAGCTAGGGCTAAATCCAGAGGAGGTGGTCGCTCCCCCCTACACACCCGCACAGGCAGAAGAAAGCAGGGATACTGCTGCCTCCCTGCAACACCACAGACCTGCCAATACGCAGCAGCGTGTGCTGACTGTAGCACAATGCTGCCGCTGTTGCTGGCAGGACGGGGGGGGAGCTTCTGAGCTGGGACAGAGCTACTCCAGCCGGGGGGGCCCCTAAAACTGTGGGGCCAACAGTACGTATCCCCTGCCCCCCCCCCCTTAATCCGTCTCTGCTGCTGGAACCCCCCCATTAATCCGTACCCCCTGATGCCCCCTCTCCCTCTGTCTCCACTATTCACCGCTGCTCTGCTAAGCAGAACAGCGAGTACAGGAGCTTTCCAACTGCCCCCCCCCCCACCGCCCGACACTGCGACCTGCGGGTGGGACAGCGGGACAGACCCCAAAAAATGGGACTGTCCCGCGAAAATCGGGACATTTGGGAGGTATGAGGGTGTGTGAGGGGGTATGTCATACAGACAGACGGGCACCGGCTCACAGTGTGCTTGACCCCCCACATCGGCATACTCAGCAGGGTCTCTCTGGTGCAGAGGAGCGTCACTTTCTGGCACACTCCACGCTTCTTAGCTGCAGTTTAGTGGGGCACCTGCCGCTGTGCAGGTTCCGTACTGCCTCTGTTATCTCCAGCCCCGGCAACCCCACCGCTAGCTGCAGCGCTGCCACCCGCAGTGGAGTGCGCCCAGCTCATTCACACACTTTAGCTGGCGGGTAGCGCTGCAGAAATCCGAGCTGCTTGCAGGCTCTGACCCACTCCTCCCTCCAGCTGCAGCGTCTCCTGGGAGCTAACCAGTCACTCCCAGTCTCCCCTTACCACAGTGCCCGGAAGCCGTGAGGTCCGCGCCACGTGCATGCTATGACCCCCTCCTCCCTCCAGCCGCAGCATCTCCTGGGGGCTAACCAGTCACTTCCAGTCTCCCCTTACCACAGTGCCCGGCAGCTGCGCGAGGTCTGCGGTGTGTGACTGAGGAGGGGGGGAGGGATGCGGACGGGCAGAGGAAGCAGGACTCCAGCCTAAGAGAGTCAGCCATGCCAAGTCTCCAGCAGCTGCAGATCCCAACAGGTTGGAGTGGAACAGCAGCAGCCAGCAGCAGTGACTCCGGTAAGACACATCTGTCTGTCACCACTGTTTTGTCCCTAATACCAATCTCTCCCGTGCCCTGTGTTCTGTCATGTCCCTGTCACCCATGGTCTTGTCCTGCCACCCTTATCCTGGCCCTTTCACCCTTATCCTGGCCCTTTCACCCTTATCCTGGCCCTGTCACCCTTATGCTGGCCCTGTTACCCCTATCCTGGCCCTGTCACCCCTGTGCTTGCCCTGTCAACCCTATACTGGCCCCGTCACCCCTGTCCTGGTCCTTCCGCCCCTACCCTGGCCCTGTCACCCCTATCCTGTCCCTATCATTTCTGTCCTGGCCCTGTCACCCCTGTCCTGGCCCCGTCACCCCTGTCCTGGCCCCGTCACCCCTGTCCTGGCCCCGTCACCCCTGTTCTGACCCTGTCACCCCTGTCCTGGCCCCGTCAACCCTGTACTGACCCTGTCACCCCTGTCCTGGCCCTGTTACTGCATACCCTCCAACTACCTTTTATGGCATGTACAGTACCCGCAGCGCCTCCAGACCTCTCCCCAATGCACCACACCTCCGCACCTTCCCCTCCACCACATGCGGCACTCCACCCCTCCCCCACATGCTGTGCCTCCAGACCCCCTACACCACCCGTGGCTCCCACTCCTCCACCCCTTCACCACCCACAGCACCTCCAGGCCCCTTACACCATTCACCCCCCTTATATATCTCCCCCCACACCTGCCCCCCTCCACCCGCAGCATCTGCAGACACCCTCCTCCATCAGCGGTCCCCCCCTCACCCACCCCTCCCCCACCAATGGCACCCCCGCACCTGCCCCTCCACCACCTGCAGCTCCTCCGGACCTCCTTTCCCATCCGCCGCAACACCCGTACCTGTCCCTACCCTACCCATGGTGCCTGCGGTCCCCTACCCAACCCCCGGCACTCCCATCCCTTCCCATCCCACAGCACCTCCGGAACCCTTCACCCATCCACAACATCCCCACACCTGCCCCTCTCCCACCCGTGGCACCCCTGCCCCTCCCCCACCTGCAGTGCCTCCGGACCCCTCCCCCATCTGCATCCCCCACTCCTCTGCTTCTCCCCCACGCGCAGCACCTCCCGAACCTTCCCCATCCGGGCCCCACCCCCACTTCTGCCTCCCCTCCACCCGCAGCATCTACAGACACCATCCGCAGTCCCCCCCGCACCCGCTACATTCTGTACATCGTGCCCTGCAGGTGCTGTTCACGCCGTCGCAAGGGGCTGCGCCTCCTTCACCATCGCACGCCCTTTCATTGTGCAATATTTAACCACTAACAAAGGAATGCAGGTAATACTCCATATAATACAAATATTAAACCCCAGAAAGGCATGCAAGGGTTAAGGGGGCGTAGCCCCTTGCGACGGTGTGAAGAGCGCCCGTAGGGCGCGATGAAGCACCTAGTATATAATAAATAGCAGTACGGTACAGTAGGCCACTGCTCTACCTACCTCTGTGTCGTCAAGTATACTATCCATCCATACCTGTGGTACATTTCATCTGTGCGCAGTATATATAGTAGTAGGTCATTGCTATTGATATATTACTGGCATATAATTCCACACATTAAAAAATGGAGAACAAAAATGTGGAGGGTAAAATAGGGAAAGATCAAGATCCACTTCCACCTCGTGCTGAAGCTGCTGCCACTAGTCATGGCCGAGACGATGACATGCCATCAACGTCGTCTGCTAAGGCCGATGCCCAATGTCATAGTAGAGAGCATGTAAAATCCAAAAAAAAAAAGCTCAGTAAAATGACCCAAAAATCTAAATCAAAATCGTCTGAGGAGAAGCGTAAACTTGCCAATGTGCCATTTACGACACGGAGTGGCAAAGAACGGCTGAGCCCTGGCCTATATTCAAGGCTAGTGGTTCAGCTTCACCTGAGGATGGAAGCACTCATCCTTCTGCTAGAAAACGTAAAAGAGTTAAGATGGCAAAAGCACAGCAAAGAACTGTGCGTTCTTCTAAATCACAAATCGCCAAGGAGAGTCCAATTGTGTCGGTTGCGATGCCTGACCTTCCCAACACTGGACGGGAAGAGGTTGCGCCTTCCACCATTTGCACGCCCCCTGCAAGTGCTGGAAGGAGCACCCGCAGTCCAGTTCCTGATAGTCAAATTGAAGATGTCACTGTTGAAGTACACCAGGATGAGGATATGGGTGTTGCTGGCGCTGGGGAGGAAATTGCCAAGGAGAAATCTGATGGTGAGGTGGTTTGTTTAAGTCAGGCACCTGGGGAGACACCTGTTGTCCGTGGGACGAATATGGCCATTGACATGCCTGGTCAAATTACAAAAAAAATCACCTCTTCGGTGTGGAATTATTTTAACACAAATGCGGACAACAGGTGTCAAGCCATGTGTTGCCTTTGTCAAGCTGTAATAAGTAGGGGTAAGGACGTTAACCACCTCGGAACATCCTCCCTTATACGTCACCTGCAGCGCATTCATCATAAGTCAGTGACAAGTTCAAAAACTTTGGATGACAGCGGAAGCAGTCCACTGACCACTTAATCCCTTCCTCTTGTAACCAAGCTCCTGCAAACCACACCACCAACTCCCTCAGTGTCAATTTCCTCCTTACACAGGAAAGCCAATAGTCCTGCAGGCCATGTCACTGTCAAGTCTGACGAGTCCTCTCCTGCCTGGGATTCCTCCGATGCATCCTTGAGTGTAATGCCTACTGCTGCTGGCGCTGCTGTTGTTGCTGCTGGGAGTCGATCGTCATCCCAGAGGGGAAGTCGGAAGACCACTTGTACTACTTCCAGTAAGCAATTGACTGTCCAACAGTCCTTTGCGAGGAAGATGAAATATCACAGCAGTCATCCTGTTGCAAAGCGGATAACTCAGGCCTTGGCAGCCTGGGCAGTGAGAAACGTTATCCACCGTTAATTCACAGGCAACTACAGACTTGATTGAGGTACTGTGTCCCCGGTACCAAATACCATCTAGGTTCCATTTCTCTAGGCAGGCGATACCGAAAATGTACACAGACCTCAGAAAAAGAGTCACAAGTGTCCTAAAAAATGCAGTTGTACCCAATGTCCACTTAACCACGGACATGTGGACAAGTGGAGCAGGGCAGACTCAGGACTATATGACTGTGACAGCCCACTGGGTAGATGTATTGCCTCCCGCAGCAAGAACAGCAGCGGCTGCACCAGTAGCAGCATCTCACAAACGCCAACTCGTTCCTAGGCAGGCTACGCTTTGTATCACCGCTTTCCAGAAGAGGCACACAGCTGACAACCTCTTACGGAAACTGAGGAACATCATCGCAGAATGGCTTACCCCAAATGGACTCTCCTGGGGATTTGTGACATCGGACAACGCCAGCAATATTGTGCGTGCATTACATCTGGGCAAATTCCAGCAAGTCCCATGTTTTGCACATACATTGAATTTGGTGGTGCAGAATTATTTAAAAAACGACAGGGGCGTGCAAGAGATGCTGTCGGTGGCCCGAAGAATTGCGGGCCACTTTCGGCATTCAGCCACTGCGTGCCGAAGACTGGAGCACCACCAAACACTCCTGAACCTGCCCTGCCATCATCTGAAGCAAGAGGTGGTAACGAGGTGGAATTCAACCGTCTATATGCTTCAGAGGATGGAGGAGCAGCAAAAGGCCATTCAAGCCTATACATCTGCCTACGATATAAGCAAAGGAGGGGGAATGCACCTGAGTCAAGCGCAGTGGAGAATGATTTCAACGTTGTGCAAGGTTCTGCAACCCTTTGAACTTGCCACACGTGAAGTCAGTTCAGACACTGCCAGCCTGAGTCAGGTCATTCCCCTCATCAGGCTTTTGCAGAAGAAGCTGGAGACATTGAAGGAGGAGCTAAAACAGAGCGATTCCGCTAGGCACGTGGGACTTGTGGATGGAGCCCTTAATTCTCTTAACCAGGATTCACGGGTGGTCAATCTTTTGAAATCAGAGCACTACATTTTGGCCACCGTGCTCGATCCTAGATTTAAAACCTTTGTTGTATCTCTCTTTCCGGCAGACACAAGTCTGCAGAGGTTCAAAGACCTGCTGGTGAGAAAATTGTCAAGTCAAGCGGAACTTGACCCGTCAACAGCTCCTCCTTCACATTCTCCCGCAACTGGGGGTGCGAGGAAAAGGCTAAGAATTCCGAGCCCACCCGCTGGCGGTGATGCAGGGCAGTCTGGAGCGAGTGCTGACATCTGGTCCGGACTGAAGGACCTGCCAACGATTACTGACATGTCGTCTACTGTCACTGCATATGATTCTCTCAGTCCGTACGTATACTGGCAGGAAAAAGAGGCAATTTGGAGGCCCTTGCACAAACTGGCTTTATTTTACCTAAGTTGCCCACCCTCCAGTGTGTACTCCGAAAGAGTGTTTAGTGCAGCCGCTCACCTTGTCAGCAATCGGCGTACGAGGTTACTTCCAGAAAATGTGGAGAAGATGATGTTCATCAAAATGAATTATAATCAATTCCTCCATGGAGACATTCACCAGCAATTGCCTCCAGAAAGTACACAGGGACCTGAGATGGTGGATTCCAGTGGGGATGAATTAATAATCTGTGAGGAGGGGGATGTACACAGTGAAAGGGGAGAGGAATCGGACAATGAGGAGGAAGTGGACATCTTGCCTCTGTAGAGCCAGTTTGTGCAAGGAGAGATTGATTGCTTCTTTTTTGGTGGGGGCCCAAACCAACCAGTCATTTCAGTCACAGTCGTGTGGCAGACCCTGTCGCTGAAATGATGGGTTCATTAAAGTGTGCATGTCCTGTTTATACAACATAAGGGTGGGTGGGAGGGCCCAAGGACAATTCCATCTTGCACCTCTTTTTTCTTTCATTTTTCTTTGCATCATGTGCTGTTTGGGGACTACTTTTTTGAAGTGCCATCCTGCCTGACACTGCAGTGCCACTCCTAGATGGGCCAGGTGTTTGTGTCGGCCACTTGTGTCGCTTAGCAAGCCATCCAGCGACCTTGGTGCACCTCTTTTTTCCTTTGCATCATGTGCTGTTTAGGGACTATTTTTTTGAAGTACCATCCTGCCTGACACTGCAGTGCCACTCCTAGATGGGCCAGGTTTTTGTGTCGGCCACTTGGGTCGCTTAGCTTAGCCATCCAGCGACCTCGGTGCAAATTTTAGGACTAAAAATAATATTGTGAGGTGTGAGGTGTTCAGAATAGACTGAAAATGAGTGGAAATTATGGTTATTGAGGTTAATAATACTATGGGATCAAAATGACCCCCAAATTCTATGATTTAAGCTGTTTTTGAGGGTTTTTTGTAAAAAAACACCTGGATCCAAAACACACCCGAATCCGACAAAAAAATTTCAGGGAGGTTTTGCCAAAACGCGTCCGAATCCAAAACACGGCAGCAGAACCGAATCCAAAACCAAAGCACAAAACCCGAAAAATGTCCGGTGCACATCACTAATTCTGAACACCTCACACCTCACAATATTATTTTTAGTCCTAAAATTTGCACCGAGGTCGCTGGATGACTAAGCTAAGCGACCCAAGTGGCCGACACAAACACCTGGCCCATCTAGGAGTGGCACTGCAGTGTCAGACAGGATGGCACTTAAAAAAATTGGCCCCAAACAGCACATGGGAGGTAATTCTGAGTTGATCGCAGCAGGAACTTTGTTAGCAGTTGGGCAAAACCATGTGCACTGCAGGGGAGGCAGATATAACATGTGCAGAGAGAGATAGATTTGGGTGTGGTGAGTTCAATCTGCAATCTAAATTGCAGTGTAAAAATAAAGCAGCCAGTATTTACCCTGCACAGAAGCAAAATAACCCACCCAAATCTAACTCTCTCTGCAAATGTTATATCTGCCCCCCCTGCAGTGCACATGGGCCCTCATTCCGAGTTGTTCGCTCGGTATTTTTCATCGCATCGCAATGAAAATCCGCTTAGTACGCATGCGCAATGTTCGCACTGCAACTGCGCCAAGTAACTTTGCTATGTAGAAAGTAATTTTACTCACGGCTTTTTCATCGCTCCGGCGATCGTAATGTGATTGACAGGAAATGGGTGTTACTGGGCGGAAACACGGCGTTTCAGGGGCGTGTGGCTGAAAACGCTACCGTTTCCGGAAAAAACGCAGGAGTGGCCGGAGAAACGGTGGGAGTGCCTGGGCGAACGCTGGGTGTGTTTGTGACGTCAAACAGGAACGACAAGCACTGAACTGATCGCACAGGCAGAGTAAGTCTGAAGCTACTCTGAAACTGCTAAGTAGTTAGTAATCGCAATATTGCGAATACATCGGTCGCAATTTTAAGAAGCTAAGATTCACTCCCAGTAGGCGGCGGCTTAGCGTGTGTAACTCTGCTAAATTCGCCTTGCGACCGATCAACTCGGAATGAGGGCCATGGTTTTGCCAAACTGCTAAAAAAATTTCCTGCTGCGATCAACTTGGAATTACCCCCATGATAAAAAGGAAAGAGAAAAAGAGGTGCACTGTGGTCGCTGGATGGCTAAGCTAAGCGACACAAACACCTCAATATCACAGGAATTATTTGTTCTAATCAATGGTATTATTGGTCCAAATCACTGGAAGAAAATGACAAAATCACAGGAATTATTCGTTCTAATCAATGGTATTATTGGTCCAAATCACTGGAAGAAAATGACAAAATCACTGGAATTATTTGGCAAAATCACTGTAATTAATAATTAGAAATCACTGATATTAATTGGTAAAATCTCGCTATCACCTGCCTAGTGAAGTGGAATCTAGATGGGATTTTGTACCGGGGACACAATAACTTCATCAATTGTCTAAATCCCAATGAACTAATGTTGGAAAACGGGCGCACGTCTAACAGCGCACTGATTATACTGAGAACTGATTATTCTGATCACTGATGATACTACGGAGAACTGACACTGAGCAGCGAGAACAGCACTGGACTATTGTACTGTAGTATACTGGTCCCCACAATGCAGCACTGACACTGAGCATAGATATTAAGCACTAATCAGGATACTAGAAGTGACATGGTGCAGCAAGATAACGCTATGGCCTACTGTACTGTACTACTATATACTGGTGGTCACCACAATGCAGAATTGTACTACTATATAATGGTCCCCACAATGCAGCAAAGATATTGAGCACTGATCCGGAGAATAGAACTGAGTCTGACACGGAGCTGCAAGATACAGCAGTGGACAACTGTACTGTACTACTATATACTGGTGGTCACCACAATGCAGCACTGTACTACTATATACTGGTCCCCACAATGCAGCAAAGATATTGAGCACTGATCCGGAGAATAGAACTGAGTCTGACACGGAGCTGCAAGATACAGCAATGGACAACTGTACTGTACTACTATATACTGGTGGTCACCACAATGCAGCACTGTACTACTATATACTGGTCCCCACAATGCAGCAAAGATATTGAGCACTGATCCGGAGAATAGAACTGAGTCTGACACGGAGCTGCAAGATACAGCAATGGACAACTGTACTGTACTACTATATACTGGTGGTCACCACAATGCAGCACTGTAATACTATATACTGGTCCCCACAATGCGCACACTAAGCACAGATATTGAGCTTTTCAGGCAGAGAACGTAGCCACGTCCTCTCCACTCAAACAACAATGCACGAGTGAAAATGGCGGCGACGCGCGGCTCTTTATATGGAATCCGAATCTCGTGAGAATCTGACAGCGGGATGATGCCGTTTTCCCCCGTTCGGGTTTTGCGTGTTAGGCGGGAAGAACTGAGGCTGCCTCGGACCCGTGTAAACCACGTGAAGTTCGGGGGGGTTCGGATCTCGACGAACCGAATCCGCTCATCTCTACTTTAAAGCAAGGATTACAAAGATACACGGCTAAATGCAACAGCCTGCAAGTTGCCGGAGGTGCGAGTCTGCCCATTTTTTTAAAGCAGTAATCATTTACAAGGCAAAATCAGGGCTTTGTTACACGTACCCCTATGTCTTGTTTGACATGCCTCCAACGCTAACAGGTCAACATATTAACAGAAGAAAAGCTCAAAAAATGAAAAAGACAGTGAAAATCCTTGTAGCTACTGCTTCTCAATATGTACTAGATGGATCTATGTACTAAGCCCAGGGCAGTACGGATGGTGTAATGGTTAGCATAACTGCCTCACAGCACTGAGGTCATGGGTTCGATTCCCACCACAGCCCTAACTGTGTGGAGTTTGTATATTCTCCCTGTACTTGCGTGGGTTTCCTCTGGGTACTCCAGTTTCCTCCCACAATCCAAAAATATACTAGTAGGTTAATTGGCACCCAACAAAAATTAACCCTTGTGTGAATGTGTCTGTGTGTACATGTGGTAGGGAATATAGATTGTAAGCTCCACTGGGGCAGGGACTGATGTGAATGGGCAAATATTCTCTGTACAGCGCTGCGGAATATATGTGCGCTATATAAATAACTGGTAATAAATAAATAATAAGCCTTGGAGAAAGATAAAGTGGATGGAAATAAAGTACCAACCAGCCGATCAGCTCCTAATTGCCATGTTACAGGCTGTAGTTTAAAAAAATGACAGAAGCTGATTGGCTGGTACTTTATCTCTGTCCACTTTGTCTATCTCCAAGTACTGTACATAGAACCTCATTCCGAGTTGATCGCTAGCTGCATTCGGTCGCAGCGCAGTGATTAGGTGAAAAAGCGGCATTTCTGCGCATGCGTACGGGCCGCAGTACACACGCGCGAAGCACTTTCACACAAAACAATGCAGTTTCACACAAGGCCGATCGACTCTTTTCTGTCGCTCTGTTGATCGGTGAGTGATTGACAGGAAAGGGGCGTTTTTTGGTGGCAACTGACCGTTTTCCGGGAGTGTGCTAAAAAACGCAGGCGTGTCTGGGGAAACGGGGGAGTGGCTGGCCGAACGCAGGGCGTGTTTGTGACGTCAAACCAGGAACTAAACTGACTGAGGTGATCGCAAGGTAGGAGTAGGTTTGCAGCTGCTCAGAAACTGAAAAGATTTTCGAGCAGTTCTGCTAACCTTTCGTTTGCACTTCTGCTAAGCTAAGATACACTCCCAGAGGGCGGCGGCCTAGCGTGTGCACTGCTGCTAAAAGCAGCTAGCGAGCGATCCACTGGAATGAGGGCCACTGACCCCTAAGTTTTGATCTGAACATCACACTTCCATAGAATGCTATGGTGGTGATATTTCCCCAACTGTCAATACAGTGTAGAAAAGGCAAATCCAGTCAAAATTGTGCAGAGACGGCATAGAAAGGCAGTTATCTACGAGAGCTCCCAGCAGACTGTGTGTGCGTTCCACAGACACAATACGTTCAGCAATAGACAGAAAACAGCCAATCACTGAGTGGCCTGTATGTGACTGGTCAACAAAAGTCACACATGCACAGTAACCCCATCAAGGAGGAGCCTGTCCTCTCAAAGCTGGGGGGTGATTTATTGTTCACCCTCTTCATCAGGAGGACTAATAGTAACAATCATGGTAGTTGCCTCCTGTATCGCAGCATTATGCAGGCAAAGCAGGAGCAGATTTTTGCAGAGAAAAGACCAAGGTTAATACTAGAGATGAGCGGGTTCGGTTCTCAGAGAACCGAACCCCCCCGAACTTCACAATCCGAGTCTGGCTCGGGACTTCCCACCAGAGACTCAGATCCCATACCGAGGAAAAACGTCATCATCCCGCTGTCGGATTCTCGCGGGTTTTGGGACTCCATATAAAGAGCTGCACGTCGCCGCCATTTTCACTCCGGACTTGAAGAGTGAGGGAGACAGACCTTTGTCTCTCTCTCTCCGTGGGTGGTGGCGTTGGGTGGGGTCAGTGTGTGCTCTCTAGGGGTGCAGTCCTGTCACTGTGGTGTCCCTGTGATATTAGGGGTGCTGTCCTGGCTGACACTGGTGTTTCATGTTCTGTTAGCGGTGTTGCAGCTGTACATGTGTGTTGCTGTCCTGGCTGTCACTGTGTTGTACAGGAGGCAGGGGCACTGTCCTCCTGTATGCAGTGAAAATACAGGGGTGCTAGCCCTGTCTTGTATGCTGTAAAAAATCTGGGGTGCAGTGAAAATAAATGTACACTGGCCCTGTCTTGTATGCTGTAACAATTCAGGGGTGCAGTGAAAATAACTGTACACTGGCCCTGCCTTGTATGCTGTAAAAATTCTGGGGTGCAGTGAAAATAACTGTACACTGGCCCTGCCTTGTATGCTGTAAAAATTCTGGGGTGCAGTGAAAATAAATGTACACTGGTCCTGTCTTGTATGCTGTAAAAATTCAGGGGTGCAGTGAAAATAAATGTACACTGGCCCTGTCTTGTATGCTGTAAAAATTCTGGGGTGCAGTGAAAATAAATGTACGCTGGCCCTGTCTTGTATGCTGTCAAAATTCTGGGGTGCAGTGAAAATAAATGTACACTGGCCCTGTCTTGTATGCTGTAAAAATTCTGGGGTGCAGTGAAAATAAATGTACGCTGGCCCTGTCTTGTATGCTGTAAAAATTCAGGGGTGCAGTGAAAATAAATGTACACTGGCCCTGTCTTGTATGCTGTAACAATTCTGGGGTGCAGTGAAAATAAATGTACACCGGCCCTGTCTTGTATGCTGTAAAAATTCAGGGGTGCAGTGAAAATAAATGTACACTGGTACACTGGCCCTGTACTGTATGCTTTAAAAATACAGGGGTGCAGTAAATATAAAGGGGTGCTGGCCTCGTCTTGTATACTGTAAGATTATAGGGGTGTTGTGATAATACAGGGGTGCTGGCACTGTCCTGTATGCTGTAAAAATACAAGGGTGCTTGGAAAATAAATGTACACTGGCCCTGTCTTGTATGCTGTAAAAATTCAGGGGTGCTGTGAAAACAAAGGGGCACTGTTCTGTGTGCTGTAATAATAAAGGGGTGCTGTCCTATGAAATGGGGAACAAAAATTTTGAGGTGAAAAAGTGAAAAATCAGGAACCACTTCCAGTTCCTAGTACTAGTGCTGAACCTGCTGCTGGCACCAGACATGACACTGATGATGCAATTACATCAACATTGTCTGCTAAGGCCAAAGCCCCCACATAAAAAGAAATGAACTGATAAGAAACGTAAAATTTACAATATGCCATTCACAACAGGAAAGACTAAGGCCTTGGCCTATGTTCATGACTGGTGGCTCAGCTTCTCATGAGGATGGAAGCCCTCCTTCCTCTCGAAAAATGTAAAAAATAAAGCTTGTTAAAGCACAGGAAAAACACAACTGTGCGTTCAGAGATATCACAACTCCCCAAGGAGAGTCCAAGTGTGTCCGCTGTTGCGATGTTTAGGCCTGACCTTCACAACACTGTATGGGAAGAGGAGGCTCCTACCACCATTTGCACGCCCTCTGCAAGTGCTGGGAGGAGCACCATCCAGTCCAGTTGCTGATATTGAGATTGAGGATGTCACTGTAGAAGTACACCAGAATGAGGAGGATATTGGTGTAACTGGCGCTGAGGAGGAAGTTGGCAATGAGGATTCTGATGGTGATGTGGTTTGTTTGAATAAGGAACCAGTGGAGCCAGTTGTTGGCCATGGGATGAAAAAGCCCATTGTCATGCCTGGGCAAAATACCAAAAAAGCCACCTCTTCTACTGGAATTATTTCTCCACAAATCCAGACAAGTGTCAAGCCATCTGTTGCCTTTGTCAATCCATAATAAGTAGGGGTAAGGACGTTAACCACCTAGGAACATCCTCCCTTATACGTCACCTGCAGCACATTCATCATAAGTCATTGTCAAGTTCAGAAACTTTGGGTAATAGTGTAAGCAATCCACTGACACCTAAATTATGTGGTTTGTTTGTTTGAATATTAGTTCTCTGTGAGGATGAGGATGTAAACACTGAAGGGAGGGAGGAATCTGAGGTGAGGATGACATCTTGCCTCTGTAGAGCCAGTTTGTGCAAGGAGAGATTAATTGCTTCTTTTTTGGTGAGGGCCCAAACAAACCAATCATTTCAGACACAGTCATGTGGCAGACCCTGTCACTGAAATGATTGGTTTGTTAAAGTGTGCATGTCCTGTTTATAAAATATAAGGATGGGTGTGAGGGCCCAAAGACAATTCCATTTTACAAGTCTTTTCTTTGCCACATCATTCCAGGTGTGCTGCCCTATATGGGGTGCAGCCCCTCTGCCCTATCAGCCCACTGCCATTTAAGTCCAGGGGTGCTGTTGCCTATCTGCTGTGCTGTGTCATTCTCCAGGGGTGCTGCCTATGCTTTATAAATCCAGTGGTGCTGCCGTATTATTCCAGGGGTTCTGCTGTACTTGATACTAGGTTTAAATTAAAGCCTAGAACAGAATATGAAATAAGCTTCAACATCACAAACAGATTTGTGTAAACATAGCCACAAAGGTGGAAAAGGAAATTACAATTTTGACAAGGTGTTTTCCAATAAGACCACATTTGTGGCCAAAGTCAGTCAGACTCGGAAGAGACAGAATCATAATCCAGCGCAACTGCCTGAGAGGTAAAAGAGATATTTTCTGTCGTAGTATTAGAGAGAGGTTCTTCTCAATTATTTCATGTTAGGGACTAACTCAAATGAATTGCTCCAATAAGTCAACCTTAATTTTGATTTATTATTAATGTTCCACATTTTGTGATTATTTATTTACAAGATGTGCATTTGTTGTGCAGGGATCTTCTTTTTCTAAGGGCTGCGTAGGGTTATCGCAAGACCTCACCTTCAGTGATCTTGCATTGCATCAGCTTTCCATTGCACTGCAGCACTAGATGGGCCAGGAGCTCCTGTGAGGCACACACAGTTACTGAATAAGGCGTATGGAGTCTCATGGTGTCTTACAGCCAGGAAGATGTCTGGCTTGCCAGGCTGAGGCATACTGTGGGCACAGAGGTTAGCATTGCTTGATCCCACAGTCCCACGTACGAAATTATTTTCAAACTATAGAGTGGTAAGCTCCACTAGGGCAGGGGATCAATAACAAAAACTTCACTGCACAGTCCTGCTTAGGACTGTACCGAACCCACCCGAACTTAACTTGCCCCATCTGGGGCTGCTGTGGGGGCTCAGGAGGGTCTGCTAAAACATCCTTGGGGCTGCTTTATTTAAAAATAAAATATGAATAAAATAAACAAGACACACAGGTATGATCACATGCGTGTAACTGGGACACACATGTATGCTCACATGCGTGTAACTGGGAGCTGTGAAAAATGAAAATAAGGCATCTGCCACAAAATAAATAAATAAAAATGCAATAAAAAAATGGAAATAAAGAAACTCACAAGATTTTCACAAAATAAGTCTCCAGACTCCGTGGAGGGGAAAATATCCAATCTTGATCCTGTGGTATACACCAGTTTATTTGCATCCCAGCATTAAATCCGAGATTATCGCAATCCCTGAAAATGTAGAAGGGGGTACAAATTCAGAGACTTTGGCCCCTAGTTTTCCAGTTTGTCCAGTAATGTGGTAATTATATATTTGCTTGGTTGAGATATACACTGCTCAAAAAAATAAAGGGAACACTAAAATAACACCTCCTAGATCTGAATGAATGAAATATTCTTATTAAATACTTTGTTCTTTACATAGTTGAATGTGCCGACAACAAAATCACACAAAAATTATCAATGGAAATAAAATTTATTAACCCATGGAGGTCTGGATTTGGAGTCACACTTTCGATGCTTTCGCACGTCTGCAGGGGGAGGGGGAAGAGCCTGATATGTGGTGTGGACTTGCCCTTTGCTGGGCGTCCCCCCACATGTCAGATATTTTGATTGTAGATGTGCATTTTTTTTCACATCTACGATAGAGATGAGCGCCTGAAATTTTTCGGGTTTTGTGTTTTGGTTTTGGGTTCGGTTCCGCGGCCGTGTTTTGGGTTCGACCGCGTTTTGGCAAAACCTCACCGAATTTTTTTTGTCGGATTCGGGTGTGTTTTGGATTTGGGTGTTTTTTTCAAAAAACCCTAAAAAACAGCTTAAATCATAGAATTTGGGGGTCATTTTGATCCCATATTATTATTAACCTCAAAAACCATAATTTCCACTCATTTTCAGTCTATTCTGAATACCTCAAACCTCACAATATTATTTTTAGTCCTAAAATTTGCACCGAGGTCGCTGGATGACTAAGCTAAGCGACCCTAGTGGCCGACACAAACACCTGGCCCATCTAGGAGTGGCACTGCAGTGTCACGCAGGATGTCCCTTCCAAAAAACCCTCCCCAAACAGCACATGACGCAAAGAAAAAAAGAGGCGCAATGAGGTAGCTGACTGTGTGAGTAAGATAAGCGACCCTAGTGGCCGACACAAACACCGGGCCCATTTAGGAGTGGCACTGCAGTGTCACGCAGGATGTCCCTTCCAAAAAACCCTCCCCAAACAGCACATGACGCAAAGAAAAAAAGAGGCGCAATGAGGTAGCTGACTGTGTGAGTAAGATAAGCGACCCTAGTGGCCGACACAAACACCGGGCCCATTTAGGAGTGGCACTGCAGTGTCACGCAGGATGTCCCTTCCAAAAAACCCTCCCCAATCAGCACATGACGCAAAGAAAAAAAGAGGCGCAATGAGGTAGCTGTGTGAGTAAGATTAGCGACCCTAGTGGCCGACACAAACACCGGGCCCATTTAGGAGTGGCACTGCAGTGTCACGCAGGATGTCCCTTCCAAAAAACCCTCCCCAATCAGCACATGACGCAAAGAAAAAAAGAGGCGCAATGAGGTAGCTGTGTGAGTAAGATTAGCGACCCTAGTGGCCGACACAAACACCGGGCCCATTTAGGAGTGGCACTGCAGTGTCACGCAGGATGTCCCTTCCAAAAAACCCTCCCCAATCAGCACATATAGACATATAGCTAATATAGACTGGTTGATAAAGAGATGTCGTAGTATGTATGTATAAAGAAGAAAGAAAAAAAAACCACGGTTAGGTGGTATACAATTATGGACGGACTGCTGAGTGCCGACACAGAGGTAGCCACAGCCGTGAACTACCGTACTGTACTGTGTCTGCTGCTAATATAGACTGGTTGATAAAGAGATGTCGTAGTATGTATGTATAAAGAAGAAAGAAAAAAAAACCACGGTTAGGTGGTATACAATTATGGACGGACTGCCGAGTGCCGACACAGAGGTAGCCACAGCCGTGAACTACCGTACTGTACTGTGTCTGCTGCTCATATAGACTGGTTGATAAAGAGATGTCGTAGTATGTATGTATAAAGAAGAAAGAAAAAAAAACCACGGTTAGGTGGTATACAATTATGGACGGACTGCCGAGTGCCGACACAGAGGTAGCTACAGCCGTGAACTACCGTACTGTGTCTGCTGCGACTGGATGATAAATAATGATATAAAAAATATATATATATCACTACTGCAGCCGGACAGGTATATATATTATATAATGACGGACCTGCTGGACACTGTCTGTCAGCAGAATGAGTTTTTTATTGAATAAAAAAAAAAACACCACACAAGTGAAGTCACACGACGAGTGTTTAACTTTTTCAGGCAATCACAATATAGTATACTACTAACTATACTGGTGGTCAGTGTGGTCAGGTCACTGGTCAGTCACACTGGCAGTGGCACTCCTGCAGCAAAAGTGTGCACTGTTTAATTAATTTTAATATAATATGTACTCCTGGCTCCTGCTATAACCTATAACTGGCACTGCAGTGCTCCCCAGTCTCCCCCACAATTATAAGCTGTGTGAGCTGAGCACAGTCAGATATATAATATATACATAGATGATGCAGCACACTGGGCTGAGCAGTGCACACAGATATGGTATGTGACTGTCTTGTACTCCTGGCTCCTGCTATAACCTATAACTGGCACTGCAGTGCTCCCCAGTCTCCCCCACAATTATAAGCTGTGTGAGCTGAGCACAGTCAGATATATAATATATACATAGATGATGCAGCACACTGGGCTGAGCAGTGCACACAGATATGGTATGTGACTGAGTCACTGTGTGTATCGTTTTTTTCAGGCAGAGAACGGATATATTAAATAAAACTGCACTGTCTGGTGGTCACTGTGGTCAGTCACTAGTAAACTCTGCACTCTCTTCTACAGTACTCCTAAGCTCCAGTAAATCAGGTCAATCTCTCTCTCTCTCTCTCTCCTAATCTAAATCACTGTACTCCCTAACAGCTGCTCCCCGTCCCCAATCCTCCCCACAATTATAACTAAGTCACTCAGTCTTTACTCTTTTCTACTATAACGGAGAGGACGCCAGCCACGTCCTCTCCCTATCAATCTCAATGCACGTGTGAAAATGGCGGCGATGCGCGGCTCCTTATATAGAATCCGAGTCTCGCGAGAATCCGACAGCGTCATGATGACGTTCGGGCGCGCTCGGGTTAATCGAGCAAGGCGGGAAGATCCGAGTCGCTCGGACCCGTGAAAAAAAACATGAAGTTCGTGCGGGTTCGGATTCAGAGAAACCGAACCCGCTCATCTCTAATCTACGATCAGGTCTAAATTAGGCCCATAGACCCCTAAGAGGGGTGACAACCCCAATAGGGACAAGAATTCAAGGAGGCAAAAAATCCACGCATACTATTGGAATGTTTATTATGAAGCCAGATTTGGGGAAGGATTTGTGGGGAAGGGGGTAGGTTGGAATGGGTGAACACTGAGCAACACAAGAATATCATTGCTAACATTATTTTTAGAATCTATACGTGTAATAATTTAATTAAAGATTACAACTATGGCCCTCATTCCAAGTTGATTGCTCGCTAGCTACTTTTAGCAGCCATGCAAACATATAGTCGCCGCCCACAGGGGAGTGTATTTTCGCTTTGCAAGAGTGCGAACGCCTGTGCAGCCGAGCGGTACAAAAACATTTTGTGCAAAACAAGCCCAGCCCTGTAGTTACTTATTCTGTGCGATGATTGCTGCGACGAAGGTCCCGGAATTGACGTCAGATACCCGCCCTGCGGTCATTGGCTGGGGAGGCACTGATTATATATATATATATATATATATATATATATATATGTATATATATTAGTGATGTGCACCGGAAATTTTTCGGGTTTTGTGTTTTGGTTTTGGATTCGGTTCCGCGGCCGTGTTTTGGATTCGGACGCGTTTTGGCAAAACCTCCCTGAAAATTTTTCGTCGGATTCGGGTGTGTTTTGGATTAGGGTGTTTTTTTACAAAACCCCCTCAAAAACAGCTTAAATCATAGAATTTGGGGGTCATTTTGATCCCATAGTATTATTAAACTCAATAACCATCATTTCCACTCATTTCCAGTCTATTCTGAACACCTCACACCTCATAATATTATTTTTAGTCCTAAAATTTGCACCGAGCTAAGCGACCCATCCTGTCTGACTGCAGTGTCAGACAGGATGGCAGATTTAAAAAATAGTCCTCAAACAGCACATGATGCAAAGAAAAAAAGAGGTGCAATGAGGTAGCTGTGTGGCTAAGCTAAGCAACCCAAGTGGCCGACACAAACACCTGGCCCATCTAGGAGTGGCACTGCAGTGTCAGACAGGATGGCAGATTTAAAAATTAGTTCCCAAACAGCACATGATGCAAAGAAAAAAAGAGGTGCACCAAGGTCGCTGGATGGCTAAGCTAAGGGACCCAAGTGGCCGATACAAACACCTGGCCCATCTAGGAGTGGCACTGCAGTGTCAGACAGGATGGCCGATTTAAAAAATAGTCCCCAAACAGCACATGATGCAAAGAAAAAAAGAGGTGCAATGAGGTAGCTGTGTGGTTAAGCTAAGCCACCCAAGTGGCCGACACAAACACCTGGTCCATCTAGGAGTGGCACTGCAGTGTCAGACAGGATGGCACTTCAAAAAATAGTCCCCAAACAGCACATGATGCAAAGAAAAAAAGAGGTGCACCAAGGTCGATGGATGGCTAAGCTAAGCGACCCACCAAAAAAGAAGCAATCAATCTCTCCTTGCACAAACTGGCTCTACAGAGGCAAGGTGACCACCTCCTCCTCATCGTCCGATTCCTCACCCCTTTCACTGTGTACATCCCCCTCCTCACAGAGTATTAATTCATCCCCACTGGAATCCACCATCTCAGGTCCCTGTGTACTTTCTGGTGGCAATTGCTGGTGAATGTCTCGACAGAGGAATTGATTATAATTCATTTTGATGAACATCATCTCCACATTTTCTGGAAGTAACCTCGTACACCGATTGCTGACAAGGTGAGCGGCTGCACTAAAAACTCTTTTGGAGTACACACTGGAGGGGGGGCAACTTAGGTAAAATAAAGCCAGTTTGTGCAAGGGCCTCCAAATTGCCTCTTTTTCCTGCCAGTATATGTACGGACTGTCTGATGTGCCTACTTGAATGCGGTCACTCATATAATCCTCCACCATTCTTTCAATGGTGACAGAATCATATGCAGTGACAGTAGACGACATGTCAGTAATCATTGGCAGTTCCTTCAGTACAGACCAGATGTCAGCACTCGCTCCAGACTAGTGATGAGCACCGGAAATTTTTCGGGTTTTGTGTTTTGGTTTTGGATTCGGTTCCGCGGCCTTGTTTTGGATTCGGACGCGTTTTGGCAAAACCTCCCTGAAAATTTTTTGTCGGATTCGGGTGTGTTTTGGATTCGGGTGTTTTTTTTACAAAAACCCTCAAAAACAGCTTAAATCATAGAATTTGGGGGTCATTTTGATCCCATAGTATTATTAACCTCAATAACCATAATTTCCACTCATTTTCAGTCTACTCTGAACACCCCACACCTCACAATATTATTTTTAGTCCTAAAATTTGCACTGAGGTCGCTGGATGGCTAAGCTAAGCGACACAAGTGGCAGACACAAATACCTGGCCCATCTTGGAGTGGCACTGCAGTGTCAGGCAGGATGGCACTTCAAAAAAATAGTCCCCAAACAGCACATGATGCAAAGAAAAAAAGAGGCGCACCAAGGTCGCTGTGTGACTAAGCTAAGCGACCCAAGTGGCCGACACAAACACCTGGCCCATCTAGGAGTGGCACTGCAGTGTCAGGCAGGATGGCACTTCAAAAAAATTGTCCCCAAACAGCACATGATGCAAAGAAAAAAAGAGGCGCACCAAGGTCCAAGCTAAGCGACACAAGTGGGCCGACACAAACACCTGGCCCATCTAGGAGTAGCTCTGCAGTGTCAGGCAGGATGGCACTTCAAAAAAATTGTCCCCAAACAGCACATGATGCAAAGAAAAATGATAGAAAAAAGAGGTGCAAGATGGAATTGTCCTTGGGCCCTCCCACCCACCCTTATGTTGTATAAACAGGACATGCACTCTTTAACGAACCCATCATTTCAGCGACAGGGTCTGCCACACAACTGTGACTGAAATGACTGGTTGGTTTGGCCCCCCCCCCAAAAAAAAAGAAGCAATCAATCTCTCCTTGCACATACTGGCTCTACAGAGGCAAGATGTCCACCTCATCATCATCCTCCGATTCCTCACCCCTTTCACTGTGTACATCCCCCTCCTCACAGATTATTATTTCGTCCCCACTGGAATCCACCATCTCAGGTCCCTGTGTACTTTCTGGTAGCAATTGCTGGTGAATGTCTCCACTGAGGAATTGATTATAATTCATTTTGATGAACATCATCTTCTCCACATTTTCTGGAAGTAACCTCGTACGCCGATTGCTGACAAGGTGAGCTGCTGCACTAAACACTCTTTCGGAGTACACACTGGAGGGGGGGCAACTTAGGTAAAATAAAGCCAGTTTGTGCAAGGGCCTCCAAATTGCCTCTTTTTCCGGCCAGTATACGTACTGTCTGACGTGCCTACTTGGATGCGGTCACTCATATAATCCTCCACCATTCTTTCAATGGTGACAGAATCATATGCAGTGACAGTAGACGACATGTCCGTAATCGTTGGCAGGTCCTTCAGTCCAGACCAGATGTCAGCACTCGCTCCAGACTGCCCTGCATCACCGCTAGCGGGTGGGCTCGGAATTCTTAGCCTTTTCCTCGCACCCCCAGTTGCGGGAGAATGTGAAGGAGGAGCTGTTGACGGGTCACGTTCCGCTTGACTTGACAAGTGTCTCACCAGCAGGTCTTTGAACCTCTGCAGATTTGTGTCTGCCGGAAAGAGAGATACAACATAGGTTTTAAATCTAGGATCGAGCACGGTGGGCAAAATGTAGTGCTCTGATTTCAACAGATTGACCACCCGTGAATCCTGGTTAAGCGAATTAAGGGCTCCATCCACAAGTCCCACATGCCTAGCGGAATCGCTCTGTTTTAGCTCCTCCTTCAATGTCTCCAGCTTCTTCTGCAAAAGCCTGATGAGTGGAATGACCTGACTCAGGCTAGCAGTGTCTGAACTGACTTCACGTGTGGCAAGTTCAAAGGGTTGCAGAACCTTGCACAACGTTGAAATCATTCTCCACTGCGCTTGAGTCAGGTGCATTCCCCCTCCTTTGCCCATATTGTAGGCAGATGTATAGGCTTGAATGGCCTTTTGCTGCTCCTCCATCCTCTGAAGCATATAGAGGGTTGAATTCCACCTCGTTACCACCTCTTGCTTCAGATGATGGCAGGGCAGGTTCAGGAGTGTTTGGTGGTGCTCCAGTCTTCGGCACGCGGTGGCTGAATGCCGAAAGTGGCCCGCAATTCTTCGGGCCACCGACAGCATCTCTTGCATGCCCCTGTCGTTTTTTAAATAATTCTGCACCACCAAATTCAATGTATGTGCAAAACATGGGACGTGCTGGAATTTGCCCAGATGTAATGCACGCACAATATTGCTGGCGTTGGGGGTCATTCTGAGTTGTTCGCTCGCAAGCTGCTTTTAGCAGCTTTGCACACGCTAAGCCGCCGCCTACTGGGAGTGAATCTTAGCATATTAAAATTGCGAACGAAAGATTAGCAGAATTGCGAATAGACACTTCTTAGCAGTTTCTGAGTAGCTCCACACTTACTCGGCATCTGCGATCAGTTCAGTGCTTGTCGTTCCTGGTTTGACGTCACAAACACACCCAGCGTTCGCCCAGACACTCCTCCGTTTCTCCAGCCACTCCCGCGTTTTTCCCAGAAACGGTAGCGTTTTTTCGCACACTCCCATAAAACGGCCAGTTTCCGCCCAGAAACACCCACTTCCTGTCAATCACATTACGATCACCAGAACAAAGAAAAAACTACTTGGCGCAGGCGCACTGCAGACATTGCGCATGCGCATTAGCGACTATTCGCTCCATTGCGATAAAAAAATAACGAGCGAACAACTCAGAATGACCCCCGTTGTCCGATGTCACAAATCCCCAGGAGAGTCCAATTGGGGTAAGCCATTCTGCGATGCTGTTCATCAGTTTCCGTAAGAGGTTGTCAGCTGTGTGCCTCTTATGGAAAGAGGTGATACAAAGCGTAGCCTGCCTAGGAACGAGTTGGCATTTGCGAGATGCTGCTACTGGTGCCGCCGCTGCTGTTCTTGCTGTGGGAGGCAATACATCTACCCAGTGGGCTGTCACAGTCATATAGTCCTGAGTCTGCCCTGCTCCACTTGTCCACATGTCCGTGGTTAAGTGGACATTGGGTACAACTGCATTTTTTAGGACACTGGTGACTCTTTTTCTGAGGTCTGTGTACATTCTCGGTATCGCCTGCCTAGAGGAGTGGAACCTAGATAGATGGTATTTGGTACCGGGGACACACTAACTCAATAAATTCTCTAATTCCCTGTGAATTAACGATGGATACTGGACACATGTTTAACACCACCCAGGCTGCCAAGGCCTGAGTTATCTGCTTTGCAGCAGGATGACTGCTGTGATATTTCATCTTCCTCGCAAAGGACTGTTGTACAGTCAATTGCTTACTGGAAGTAGTACAAGTGGTCTTCCGACTTCCCCTCTGGGATGACGATCGACTCCCAGCAGCAACAACAGCAGCAGTAGGCGTTACACTTAAGGATGCATCAGAGGAATCCCAGGCAGGAGAGGACTCGTCAGACTTGCCAGTGACATGGCCTGCAGGACTATTGGCTTTCCTGTGTAAGGTGGGCAAAGGCAACACACGGCTTGACACCTGTTGTCCGCATTTGTGTTGAAATAATTCCTCAGCGAAGAGGTGATTTTTTTTGTATTTTGACCAGGCATGTCAATGGCCATATTCGTCCCACAGACAACAGGTGTCTCCCCGGGTGCCTGACTTAAACAAACCACCTAACCATCAGAATCCTCCTTGTCAATTTCCTCCTCAGCGCCAGCAACACCCATATCCTCATCCTGGTGTACTTCAACAGTGACATCTTCAATTTGACTATCAGGAACTGGACTGCGGGTGCTCCTTCCAGCACTTGCAGGGGGCGTGCAAATGGTGGAAGGCACCACCTCTTCCCGTCCAGTGTTGGGAAGGTCAGGCATCGCAACCGACACAATTGGACTCTCCTTGGGGATTTGTGATTTAGAAGAACGTACAGTTCTTTGCTGTGCTTTTGCCAGCTTAAGTCTTTTCATTTTTCTAGCAGGAGGATGAGTGCTTCCATCCTCAGGTGAAGCTGAACCACTAGCCATGAACATAGGACAGGACCTCAGCCGTTCCTTGCCACTCCATGTCGTAAATGGCATATTGGCATGTTTACGCTTCTCATCAGACGCTTTTAATTTTGATTTTTGGGTCATTTTACTGAACTTTTGTTTTTTTAATTTTACATGCTCTCTACTATGACATTGGGCATCGGCCTTGGCAGACGACGTTGATGGCATTTCATCGTCTAGGCCATGACTAGTGGCAGCAGCTTTAGTACGAGGTGGAAGTGGATCTTGATCTTTCCCTATTTTACCCTCCACATTTTTGTTCTCCATTTTTTAATGTGTGGAATTATATGCCAGTAATATATATCAATAGCAATGGCCTACTGTACCGTACTGCTATATATTATATACTGGTGGTCAGCAAAATTCTGCCCTGTCCTCCTACTATATATACTGCACACAACTAAAATGCACCACAGGTATGGATGGATAGTATACTTGACGACACAGAGGTAGGTAGAGCAGTGGACTACTGTACCGTACTGCTATATATTATATACTGGTGGTCAGCAAAATTCTGCCCTGTCCTCCTACTATATATACTGTGCACAACTAAAATGCACCACAGGTATGGATGGATAGTATACTTGACGACAGAGAGGTAGGTAGAGCTGTTGCCTACTGTACCGTACTACTATATATTATATACTGGTGGTCAGCAAAATTCTGCACTGTCCTCCTACTATATATACTGCGCACAACTAAAATGCACCACAGGCATGGCTGGATAGTATACTTGACGACACAGAGGTAGGTAGAGCAGTGGAATACTGTAGCGTACTGCTATATATTATATACTGGTGGTCAGCAAAATTCTGCCCTGTCCTCCTACTATATATACTGCGCACAACTAAAATGCACCACAGGTATGGATGGATAGTATACTTGACGACACAGAGGTAGGTAGAGCAGTGGCCTACTGTACCGTACTGCTATATATTATATACTGGTGGACAGCAAAATTCTGCACTGTCCTCCTACTATATATACTACGCACAACTAAAATGCACCACAGTTATGGATGGATAGTATACTTGACGACACAGAGGTAGGTAGAGCAGTGGCCTACTGTACCGTACTGCTTTATATTATATACTGGTGGTCAGCAAAATTCTACACTGTCCTCCTTCTATATATACTGCGCACAACTAAAATGCAGCACAAGTATGGATGAATAGTATACTTGACGACACAGAGGTAGGTAGAGCAGTGGACTACTGTACCGTACTGCTATATATTATATACTGGTGGTCAGCAAAATTCTGCACTGTTCTCCTACTATATATACTGCGCACAACTAAAATGCACCACAGGTATGGATGGATAGTATACTTGACGACACAGAGGTAGGTAGAGCAGTGGACTACTGTACCGTACTGCTATATATTATATACTGGTGGTCAGCAAAATTCTGCACTGTCCTCCTACTATATATACTGCGCACAACTAAAAAGCACCACAGGTATGGATGGATAGTATACTTGATGACACAGAGGTAGGTAGAGCAGTGGCCTACTGTACCGTACTGCTATATATTATATACTGGTGGTCAGCAAAATTCTGCACTGTCCTCCTACTATATATACTGCGCACAACTAAAATGCACCACAGGTATGGATGGATAGTATACTTGATGACACAGAGGTAGGTAAAGCAGTGGACTACTGTACCATACTGCTACATAATACTGGTGGTCACTGGTCAGCAAAATTCTGCACTGTCCTCCTACTATATACTACAATGCAGCACATATATGGAGCGTTTTTAAGGCAGAGAACGTAGATATTTTCAGCACACTGAGCATAGATATTTGCAAGCCCACTGAGCACAGATATTTGCAGCACACTGAACACAGAAACTGAGAGAACGCTGCACGTCCTCTCTCTATCATCTCCAATGCACGAGTGAAAATGGCAGCGACGCGCGGCTCCTTATATAGAATACGAATCTCGTGAGAATCCGACAGCGGGATGATGACGTTCGGGCGCGCTCGGGTTAACCGAGCAAGGCGGGAAGATCAGAGCCTGCCTCGGAAACGTGTAAAATGGGTGAAGTTCGGGGGGGTTCGGATTCCGAGGAACTGAACCCGCTCATCACTAATATATATATATATATATATATATATATATAGTGGTCGAAGTGGAAATTTTTAAGTGGTGGTATGCAAAAGTCAAGGATGCAATTATGCAGTAAAGAGGGCCTGGTCACCCAATAGGGGGTGTGTCCAGTTTAGTAGAACCCCTTATACTATCTAGTACTGGTGCCCCTTTCACCTTATAGCACATGGTACGAGCTGAAATTCACATTATAGCACACGGTACAAGCCGACATTCACATTGTGGCACACGGTACGAGCCGACATTCACATTGTAGCACACCGAATGAGCCGAAATTCACATTGTAGCACACTGAATGAGCCAAAATTCACATTGTAGCAAACTGAATGAGCCGAAATTCACATTGGAGCACACTGAATGAGCCGAAATTCACCTTGTAGCACACTGAATGAGCCGAAATCACATTGTAGCACACTGAATGAGCCGAAATTCACATTGTAGCACACTGAATGAGCCGACATGCACATTATAGCACACTGAATGAGCCGAAATTCACATTGGAGCACACTGAATGAGCCGAAATTCACACTATAGCACACTGAATGAGCCGACATTCACATTATAGCAAACTGAATGAGCCGACATTCACATTGTAGCACACTGAATGAGCCGAAATTCACATTGTAGCACACTGAATGAGCCGAAATTCACATTGTAGCACACTGAATGAGCCGAAATTCACATTGTAGCACACTGAATGAGCCGACATTCACATTGTAGCACACTGAATGAGCCGAAATTCACATTGTAGCACACTGAATGAGCCGAAATTCACATTATAGCACACTGAATGAGCCGACATTCACATTGTAGCACACTGAATGAGCCGAAATTCACATTATAGCACACTGAATGAGCCGACATTCACATTGTAGCACACTGAATGAGCTGAAATTGTGACAGCAGGGACAGCCAGAGTGACGACAGGGAGAGAGAGAGAGTGACGACAGGGAGAGAGAGAGTGATGACAGGGAGAGAGAGAGTGACGACAGGGAAGACAGGGAGAGTGACGACAGAGAGAGAGAGTGACGACAGGGAGAGAGAGTGACGACAGTGACGACAGGGAGAGAGAGTGACGACAGGGAGAGAGAGACAGTGACGACAGGGAGAGAGAGTGACGACAGTGACAGCAGGGAGAGACAGTGACGACAGGGAGAGAGAGTGACGACAGTGACAGCAGGGAGAGAGAGTGACAGTAGGGACAGTAACGACAGGGAGAGAGGTGACAGCAGGGTAACATAATCTCATTTGTTGCTGGCAGCGGTGAGCGGTGGGCTGCTGGCAGCGGCGAGTGGCTGGCGACAGCGGGCGGCTGGTGGCGGGCGGCGGCGAGCAGCGGGTGGCTGGCGGCGGTGAGCGGCGTGCGGCTGGCGGTGGTGAGCGGCTGTGAGCTAATACAGCGCTCTACACAACCGCCGCCCACTGCGCAGGGACGGAGAGCAAAGGATGCGCTATATTGAACCCACCACACAGCTGTAATTGTGGTGGGATTAACAGTGAAGATTGGCCGCGTATGGACCAATCCTCCTGTGCACTGCTTCTATCTAAGGTGCGCTGGGGAACCCGCCGGCACTGCCACCTGAACTGTGGATGCTGTGGCTGGGGGTGGGAAGGGATGTGTCCCGCTGGGTAATCGGCGGTGGAAGCCGCTGGCGGACTCACCCTTCCTGCAGTGGCAATGAATCAAGCACACACTCTCCTCCGGATTATACACCCCCCTGTAATCTGGCTCTGCTGCCGGGTCCCACTGCCACTTTCGCCTGCCGCGACGCATGGGTGATTGGACAGTGGATCCAGGACTGGATCCACTGTCCAATCACAGCTGCCTCCCTGTCAACGCGGCACTTATAGAAGTGCCGCTTTCAGCATATTTTTTTATGGGCTTTTACAGCCCAAGTGCTTGGCCTCGCCCCCCGCATTTTCCCGTTCCCATTGTTAACGGGAGGCACTGCTATCAGTGCCTCCAAAACTAATTTAAAGTATTAAAGTTAATTACATAATATAAAGATGATACTTATAGCACAAAATATGTGCCATAAGTATCTTCTTTGTATTATTTCAATCATTAATGACAGGGGAGGCACTGCCTCCCCTGCCTCTCCTGACTGCATGTCCCTGCTGAAAACGCCCGGCCACACTCCCAGAAAACAGTTGACACCCACAAACGCCCTCGTCCTGTTAATCTCTTTGCAATTAGCTGTGCGAATGGAATCGTCACTAGAAGCAGTACAAAACGACGATGCTCTTTGTACCCGTACGTCGCGCGTGCCCATTGCGGCTCATACGCATGCGTAGTTTTGCCATTTTTAAAATGATCGCTACGCAGCGAACAACGGCAGCTAGCGATCAACTCGGAATGAGGGCCAATGAATAAAATATAGCCATATTTTCCATTTATGCAAGACATGCTAAATATTGTTGGAAAGCATGAAAATTGGCAACTTAATCTGGGTGCACACTGATATGATGCGTACCGTGCCGAAATGGCGACATATCATTACCGTGGTGCACATCAGAATGTTGTAATGAAGGATGGAATAATCACTGTTCCATCCTTCATTAGCATTCTTCATGTCGCAAGCGCTATCACCCAATTGGCCGCGCAGGAGCTGATCTTTAGACAGCCATTGTCATGTAAGCAGATAAAGTACTAAGGCCCAAATTTATCAAGCCTTGGAGATTGATAAATTGCACGGTGATAAAGAATCAGCCAATCAGCTCCTGACTGTCATTTTTCAAACACAGCCTGTAACATGGCAGTTAGTAGCTGATTGGCTGGTACTGTTTCACCGTGCAAGTTATCACTCTCAAAGGCTTAATAAATCTGGGCTTAAAGGAGATACTGTACAATGGCTTCACAAATGTACAATCCTGAATATTGCACTATGCTGAGCGGCTCCCAGAAATATTACCCCCTGTGTATTGCATTCAAGAAAGAAGGTTAGGAAACGCCGACTGGAGATATTGGTTATTTCACTCTATAAGAGCCAGGAAAGCTTCAGCTATTCAGCTTTGTCTATTACTATGTTTTCCATCCGTACAATGCAGTAGTTACTGCCGATATGGTGTTAATGCCAGAAGGACATGATATACAGTAATAAGAAACTGCCAGCTGATACTTTCCAGATTAACGACTGCTGAAAAGGAATCTCAGGGGTATTACTATTGTGAGTTTATTCCCCAGACAATGTGTCTTTGTCACCTGCAGCTGCATTTTTAAGGATTCATTGCAATTTGTATTTGTAGTTACATATTTATATTGGAAATCCATCGATTCAACTTGTGCGGTTATTTGCAAGTGTAGAGTTTCTGTTCTAAGTTTCAACTCGCAAGAGACCAAGCTGACTTGATAATAAACCTGAAATGTATTCAAGATATAATGCAAGGTCTAGAATAACGTGGATTAGTGCTTCCCGGAGTAGTTACAGTATGCGAGCCGTCCTTTTATCTCTTGTGATGTGTCTGTCAGGAATAACCGTATAGACTATCTTAATGTAAATCCAATTCACATATAGTGAGTCTTATGTGGGATAGGAATTCTTGTCAGAACATGAAGGCCATCTCTCTGCAATGGAGATTTCACAAATGCATAGAGCAGGCACGGATAGGAATGGAGTATGGGGGTCATTCCGAGCTGATCTTAGCTGTGCTACATTTAGCACAGCTGCGATCATTCACACTGACATGCGGGGGGACGCCCAGCACAGGGATAGTCCGCCCCGCATGTCAGTGCCCCCCCCCCCCCCCACAGAAGTGCAAAGGCATCGCACTGCAGCAATGCCTTTGCACTTCAAGAGTAGCTCCCGACCAGAGCAGCTTTAGCGTACTGGCCGGGAGCTACTCGTCGCTCCCCGGTCCGCAGCGGTTGCGTGTGATGTCATGCAGCTGCCACAGACCGCCCCCTCAATGTTCCGGCCATGCCTGCGTTGGCTGGACCGCGGCCCCCTAAACAGCGGCTTAACGCCGCCATCCAGCCGCCTCCCGCCCAGCGACCGCCACTGCCTCAGGCTACCCCCTGCGTCCCGGATCGCAGTGGCTACATGTGACATCATGCAGCCGCCGTGGTCCGCCCCTCCCCCCCAATGGTTCGGAAATTCCTCTGTTGTCCGGACCGCGCCGCGCCAACGGCGTTCTAATGCCATTGACACGCCCCCTCCTGCCCTGCGACTTCCTCAGTCTGTCAATCAGGCAGAGGCGATCGCAGCCCTGAGATGCTGTTAGCATCTCACTGGGCTCCTGGGGTGCGCACACGCACTCCGCAAAAAAATTCAGACTGTGATCGCTGCAGCAATGCAGTCTAAATTACCTCCAATACCTGTCATATGACCTACAAGCCCTTTAAAGTAACTTCTACAAATTAGTATTGCTGTGCTAGTCATTTAGCTCTTACTGCGAATATCAGGAACATGAGCGGACAAAGAGAATTTTTGATTCATATGTTGTTTCTGGCATTTTATTTGCAATTCTGTTGCTTCCCCATGAGCCGACTTTTAGAGCTCAGTTTGAGGGTCAAGCTCTCGTTGCCCGTCTGGGATACATGCCTTTGGAAAATGAATAAATAACTTAATGCACTGAGGAAAACTCTTTGCAGCCCATCACAAATGTATAATGTATGTGTCTGAGTTTCCCCAGTCAACTTTACATTTGCTAATTGAAATTTCAAGAATGCTGTGTTGCCATTTTTAGATTTCTGCACAAAATGTGCCTATTAGTGTATTCTTGTGGTCCAACCCAACCCACGTCCACTAATTGCCCAGGCTCATTCTGGTCCTGATGCTGCGCTGGACAGAAATCGGCTGTATTCTGTATGTATTAAAGAGGTCACAAGAGTGATGAGGTGTTGGTGCACTGTTTTGTTTTGGCATTAGTTAGCCCAAGGGCATGGAGTCTAGTGAGGGTCAGATGTTAACCGGGGACCCCTGCAAAGAAGTCTGAATTGTGCTGCTGACACCTTGCAGGTTGTGACTTCACAGGTAAGTCAAAAGAGGCCGGACACAGACTGGTGTGAGGCGTGACCAAGCTCAAATATAAATGGCAGTGTAATAGTAAAGCTGTCCAGCATGTGTGGGCTACATTCAGAAGCAGCCGGTATTTACCCTGCATGCATAGATTATAAATGTAGTTGCACCACTGGTATCAGTATGCTTTGCCGTTGGATGGGATGCCGGTGGCTGGTATACCGACAGCAGCATCCCGTCCATCACAATACCACAACCCCCCAGTATGCCACCTAAGCTTCCCCCTACCCTAGCCCCAAATTCTCCCTGTTGGGTGCCTAAACCTAACCCTCCCCGGAGGTGCCGAACCCTCCACATAGGTGCCTAACACTAACCCTCCCCACTTGATGCCTAACCCTAACCTCCCCTACTATGTGCCTAACCCTAACCCTCCCTCCCCGGTCCCTAACCTAACCCTCCCTCCCCGGTCCCTAACCTAACCCTAACCCCCCTTCTGCAGCCTAACCTAACCTCCACCCCCCCCCCCCCGCACAGTAGGTCGGCAGTGCGTCCGGTTGCGGTTGTAAGGATGTTCGGGATGGCGGCTGTCGGTAATGTGACGCCGGCATCCCGATCCGCTTCGGTATCCTGACGCCGGCATTGCGCTCTCCCTCAGGATCCCGGCATCTGTAAGGTAACTGCTTCCCGCACCACTTGCTGTGCATCATGGTTTGTTACAGATACAAAGTCGCGTGTTTGATTGTTTTTTCAGTTGGATCCCAACTCAGCCCAGTATGCTCATGAATAAGACACATAATTCTGCATGTGGTGTACAACAATGATATTTATTGCTGAATCGTGACACAATACTTCTAACAATGCACTCCCACTTTATGTGGTGCAGGGGCGAATTAACAGAGGAGGAGGTTCATGTGCAACCTCCTTCATCCGGGCCCCCTACTCTGTAGCCAGCGCCCAGCAGCGCAATAGAGTCTAAGCACTAGAGAGACACAGATTCTGTTGCGTATGTGCAAATCTCCAAAGAAATGGTGTGGCACCCATTTTCCCAGAGATTTCCTCACTGCACATGTGCAAAACTCCTAGAAAATGGCCGCCATACATTTACCTGGAGATTTGTGGAGAGATGCAGCTGCTGGTGGGGGACTCTGTAAAGATAAGTATTGAAAAAATACGTGTAGGGTGTGTGGTGTGGCCCCCCCTGCCTGGACCCTGGGGGCCCGTGTTCACTGTTCACACAAATGTCCAGTAACAGCAATTGCTCTTTCACTGTATTGCCATGTAATAATTGTTCTCCACCGGACCTTCTATCTCAGCACACCCATAGGGGCAAAAGAGCTGCGTAAACATGACAGTACAGCACGTTATAAAACAGCCCGGATGTCTCATCACTATCATGGTTAACTTAATCCATAAATGAGGTTAAAACAAGAGACAGTCTTGTATAAATATAGATAAGTTTAATTCAATGAACTTGTTTGTGCCAAAATGGTCAGAGACTGGACTTTACACTTTTGCGCACTGCGACTCTTGAGCACTTTCTGCCTTTTAGCCGGCAGAGGTGTGTCCCAAAATAGTCTAGGCGCGCAATTTGTCAAACCATTTATTTTATTTATTGGCATATATTTCTCTAACGTCCTAAGTGGATGCTGGGGACTCCGTAAGGACCATGGGGATTAGCGGCTCCGCAGGAGACTGGGCACAACTAAAGAAAGCTTTAGGACTACCTGGTGTGCACTGGCTCCTCCCACTATGACCCTCCTCCAGACCTCAGTTAGATTTCTGTGCCCGGCTGAGCTGGATGCACACTAGGGGCTCTCCTGAGCTCCTAGAAAGAAAGTATATTTAGGTTTTTTATTTTACAGTGAGATCTGCTGGCAACAGACTCACTGCAGCGAGGGACTAAGGGGAGAAGAAGCGAACCTACCTAACAGGTGGTAGTTTGGGATTCTTAGGCTACTGGACACCATTAGCTCCAGAGGGATCGACCGCAGGACCCGACCTTGGTGTTCGTTCCCGGAGCCGCGCCGCCGGCCCCCTTACAGAGCCAGAAGCATGAAGAGTCCGGAAAATCGACGGCAGAAGACTTCGGTCTTCACCAAGGTAGCGCACAGCACTGCAGCTGTGCGCCATTGCTCCTCATGTACACCTCACACTCCGGTCACTGATGGGTGCAGGGCGCTGGGGGGGGCGCCCTGAGGGCAATATATGACACCTTGGCTGGCAAATCTACATCATATATAGTCCTAGAGGCTATATAGATGTAAAATTACCCCTGCCAGTATTCCAGAAAAAGCGAGAGAAAGTCCGCCGAAAAAGGGGCGGGGCTTCTCCCTCAGCACACTGGCGCCATTTTCTCTTCACAGTGCAGCTGGAAGACAGCTCCCCAGGCTCTCCCCTGTAGTTTTCAGGCTCAAAGGGTTAAAAAGAGAGGGGGGGCACTAAATTTAGGCGCAATATATGTATACAAGCAGCTATTTGGGGAAAAATCACTCAGTTATAGTGTTAATCCCTGCATTATATAGCGCTCTGGTGTGTGCTGGCATACTCTCTCTCGGTCTCCCCAAAGGACTTTGTGGGGTCCTGTCCTCAGTCAGAGCATTCCCTGTGTGCGTGCGGTGTGTCGGTGTGTCGACATGTTGGATGAGGAAGGTTACGTGGAGGCGGAGCAGAGGCCGATAAATGGGATGTCGCCCCCTGTGGGGCCGACACCAGAGTGGATGGATAGGTGGAAGGTATTAACCGACAGTGTCAACCCCTTACATAAAAGGCTGGATGACGTAACAGCTGTGGGACAGCCGGCTTCTCAGCCCGCGCCTGCCCAGGCGTCTCAAAGGCCATCAGGGGCTCAAACAACGCCCGTTACCTCAGATGGCAGACACAGATGTCGACACGGAGTCTGACTCCAGTGTCGACGAGGTTGAGACATATACACAATCCACTAGGAACATCCGTTACATGATCTCGGCAATGAAAAATGTGTTACGCATTTTCTGACATGAACCCAAGTACCACATAAAAGGGGTTTTATTTTTGGGGAGAAAAAGCAGCCAGTGTTTTGTTCCCCCATCAGATGAATGAATGAAGTGTGTAAAGAAGCGTGGTTTCCCCCGATAAGAAACTGGTAATTTCTAAAAAGTTACTGATGGCGTACCCTTTCCCGCCAGAGGATAGGTCACGTTGGGAGATATCCCTTAGGGTGGATAAGGCGCTCACACGTTTGTCAAAAGGTGGCACTGCCGTCTTAGGATACGGCCACCTTGAAGGAACCTGCTGATAAAAAGCAGGAGGCGATCCTGAAGTCTGTATTTACACACTCAGGTTATATACTGAAACCTGCAATTGCCTCAGCATAAAGAGTGCTGCAGAAGCAGGGTGGTCTGATACCCTGTCAGATAATATTAATACGCTAAGACAGGGATAATATTTTGCTAACATTGAGCATATTTAAGACGTTGTCTTATATATATAAAGGATGCACAGAGGGATATTTGCCGGCTGGCATCCAGAATTAATGCAATGTCCATTCTGCCAGGAGGGTATTAGAAACCAGGCAGTGGACAGGTGATGCTGCCTTTAAAAGGCACATGGAGATTCTGCCTTATAAGGGTGAGGAATTGTTTGGGGATGGTCTCTGGGACCTCTTATTCACAGCAACAGCTGGGAAGAAAATTTTTTACCTCAGGTTTCCTCACAAAAGCCTAAGAAAGCACCGTATTTTCAGGTACAGTCCTTTCGGCTTCAGAAAAGCAAGCGGGTCAAAGGCGTTTCCTTTCTGCACAGAGACAAGGGAAGAAGGAAAAAGCTGCACCAGTCAGCCAGTTCCCAGGATCAAATATCTTCCCTCGCTTCCTCTGAGTCCACTGCATGACGATGGGGCTCCACAGGTGGAGACAGGTGCGGTGGGGGCGCGTCTCGGGAACTACAGGGACCAGTGGGCTTGCCCACAGGTGGATCCCTAGCTTCTGCAAGTAGTATCACAGGGATACAAGCTGGAGTTCGAGACGACTCCCCCTCGCCGTTGCCTCACATCAGCCTTGCCTGCTGCCCTCGGAGAAAGGTAGTACTGGCAGAAATTCACAAGCTGTACTTCCAGCAGGTGAAATCAAGGTACCCCTCCTTCAACAGGGCCGGGGTTACTATTCCAAAATGATTGTGGTACCGAAACCAGACGGTTCGGTGAGACCCATTCTAAAATTTAAATCTTTGAACACTTATATATATACGAAGGTTCAAGTTCAAAATGGAATCGCTCAGGGCGATTATTGCAAGCCTGGGAAATTTCAGGGTATCACTGGACATCAAGGATACTTACCTGCATGTCCCTATTTACCCTCTTCACCGAGTGTACCTCAAAATTGTGGTACAAGATTGTCATTACCAATTCCAGACGTTGCCGTTGGTCTGTCCCCGGCACCGAGGGTATTTACCAAGGTAATGGCCGAAGTACTTATCCCGTACTTGGACGATCTCCTTATAAAGGCGAGGTCCAGGGAGCAGTTGTTCGTCGGAGTAGCACTATCTCGGGAAGTGCTACAACAGCACGGCTGGATTCTGAATATTCCAAAGTCGCAGCTGGTTCCTACGACGCGTCTGCTGTTCCTGGCTATTGTTCTGGACACAGAACAGGATAAAAAGGGTTTCTCCCGGAGGAGAAGTCCAAGGAGTTGGCGTCTCTAGAGGAGACCTCCTAATACAAATACAGGTATCGGTGCATCAATGCACGCGAGCCTTGGAAAAGATGGTAGCTTCTTACGAAGAATTTCTATTCGCCAAGTCCCATGCAAGGATCTTCCAGTGGGATCTGTTGGACAAGTGGTCCGGGTCGCATCCTCAGATGCATCGGCGGATAACCCTGTCTCCAAGGGCCAGGGTGTCGCTGTGGTGGTGACTGCAGAGTGCTCATCTTCTAGGGGGCCGCAGATTCGGCATACAGGACTGGGTCCTGGTGACCACGGATGCCAGCCTTCAAGGCTGGGGGGCAGTCACACAGGGAAGAAACTTCCAAGGTCTATGGAAAAGTCAGGAGACTTCCCTACACATAAATGTTCTGGAACTATGGGCCATTTACAATGCCCTAAGTCAGGCTAGACCCCTGCTTCAACACCAGCCGGTGCTGATCCAGTCAGAAAACATCACGGCGGTCGCTCATGTAAACCGACAGGGCGGCACAAGAAGCAGGATGGCGATGGCAGAAGCCACAAGGATTCTCCGATGGGCGGAAAATCATGTGTTAGCACTGTCAGCAGTGTTCATTCCCGGAGTGGACAACTAAGAAGCAGACTTTCTCAGCAGACACGACCTCCACCCGGGAGAGTGGGGACTTCATCCAGAAGTCTTCCAAATGATTGAACACCGTGGGGAAAGGCCACAGGTGGACAGGATTGCGTCCCGCCTCAACAAAAAGCTACAAAGATATTGCGCCAGGTCAAGGGACCCTCAGGCGATAGCTGTGGATGCTCTGGTAACACCGTGGGTGTACAAGTCGGTGTATGTGTTCCCTTCTCTGCCTCTCATACCCAGGGTAATGAGAATAATAAGAAGGAGAGGAGTAAGAACTATACTCATTGTTTCGGGTGGCCAAGAAGAGCTTGGTACCCAGAACTCCAAGAAGTGATCTCAGAGGACCCATGGCCTCTGCCGCTCAGACAGGACCTGCTGCAGCAGGGGCCCTGTCTGTTCCAAGACTTACCGCAGCTGCGTTTGACGGCATGGCGGTTGAACGCCGGATCCTGAAGGAAAAGGGCATTCCGGAGGAAGTTATCCCTACGCTATTTAAAGCTAGGAAAGAAGTGAACGCAAACCATTATCACCGCATAGGGCGGAAATATGTTGCGTGCTGTGAGGCCAGTAAGGCCCCAAAGGAGGAATTTCAGCTAGGTCGATTTCTGCACTTTCTACAAGTCAGGGGTGACTATGGGCCTAAAATTGGATTCCATTAAGGTCCAGATTTCGGCTCTATCGATTTTCTTCCAAAATAGAACTGGCTTCACTACCTGAAGTTCAGACTTTTGTTAAGGGAGTGCTGCATAGTCAGCCCCCGTTTGTGCCTCCAGTGGCACCGTGGGATCTCAACGTAGTGTTGGATTTCCTGAAGTCGCATTGAGTTGAGCCACTTAAATCCGTGGAGCTACAATACCTCACGTGGAAAGTGGTCATGCTGTGGGCCTTAGCGTCGGCCAGGCGTGTATCAGAATTGGCGGCTTTGTCAAAAGCCCTTATCTGTATTTTATATGGATAAGGTGGAATTGAGGACTCGTTCCCAATTCCTTCCTAAGGTGGTAGCAGTTTTTCATGTGAACCAACCTATTGTGGTGCCTGCGGCTACTTGGGACTTGGAGGATTCCAAGTTTCTGGACGTAGTCAGGGCCCTGAAAAGTATATGTTTCCAGGACGGCTGGAGTCAGGAAAACTGACTCGCTATTTATCCTGTATGCACCCAACAAGCTGGGTGCTCCTGCTTCTAAGCAGACTATTGCTTGCTGGATCTGTAGCACGATTCAACTTGCACATTCTGCGGCTGGACTGCCGCACCCTAAATCTGTGAAAGCCCATTCCACGAGGAAAGTGGGCTCTTCTTGGGCGGCTGCCCGAGGGGTCTCGGCTTTACAAATTTGCCGACCTGTTACTTGGTCAGGTTCAAACACTCTTGCAAGAGTCTACAAGTTTGATACCCTTGCTGAGGAGGACCTAGAGTTTGCTCATTCGGTGCTGCAGAGTCATCCGCACTCTCCCGCCCGTCTGGGAGCTTTGGTATAATCCCCATGGTCCTTACGGAGTCCCCAGCATCCACTTAGGACGTTGGAGAAAATAAGATTTTACTCACCGGTAAATCTATTTCTCGTAGTCCGTAGTGGATGCTGGGCGCCCATCCCAAGTGTGGATTGTCTGCAATACTTGTTTATAGTTATTGCCTAACTAAAGGGTTATTGTTGAGCCATCTGTTGAGAGGCTCAGTTGTTATCATACTGTTAACTGGGTATAGTATCATGAGTTATACGGTGTGATTGGTGTGGCTGGTATGAGTCTTACCCGGGATTCAAAATCCTTCCTTATTGTGTCAGCTCTTCCGGGCACAGTATCCTAACTGAGGTCTGGAGGAGGGTCTTAGTGGGAGGAGCCAGTGCACACCAGGTAGTCCTAAAGCTTTCTTTAGTTGTGCCCAGTCTCCTGCGGAGCCGCTAATCCCCATGGTCCTTACGGAGTCCCCAGCATCCACTACGGACTACGAGAAATAGATTTACCGGTGAGTAAAATCTTATTTTTTTATTCTGTAACGTTTTTCAGGGATTATTTCAGTCACTCAAATCAGTCCCTGCCGCAGAGGATTTTTACAATCTATGGGGCATATCTTTCAAAGATTGGTGAGAGATAAAGTGGAGAGAGATTAAGTGCCAACCAATCAGCTCCTAACTGCCAGGTTACAGGTTGTGTTTGAAAAATGACAATTAGGAGCTGGCTGGTACTTTGTCTCTCTCTCCAAGGCTTAGAACATATCCCCCTTTCACTCTCCAAGCTTTGATACATATGCCCCTACCACACACACATACACACTGGGGTTAATCTTTGTCAGAAGCCAGTTGACATACCGGTATGTTTTTGGTGTGTGGGAGGAAACCGGAGCACCCAGAGGAAACCAGCGCTGCAAGTATGGCGGTACGGGGCGGTACAGCGTACCGGTAAGAAACTCCCAGCCGGTACACTGTACCGCCGGGCCATCCACCATACTGCATCCCGCTGGCTTTGTTCTGTGTGAGGGGAGGAGAGCGCAGCGCCTCTCCTGCCCCTCAATTCTCTTTGATGCCCGGTCTCACATCAGCGGCGGCGGGGTCAATCTGAATAAGGCACCTGTTTGCTAGCCAATCAGAGCTCGCAGACCGGCAGCCATGGCTCCTGATTGGCTGCCGGTCCGCGAGCTCTGATTGGCTAATGAACCGGCGCCTCATTTCAGATTGACCCCGCCTCTGGAGAGTGAGACTGGGCATCAAAGAGAATTGAGGGGCAAAAAAGCGTTGCACTGCGCTCTCCTCCCCTCACATAGAAGAAACAGAGCCAGCGGTAAGGGGTGGGGGAGGGAAGCAATGAGCGCACAGTGGGGCAATGTATATCTGGCACTGTGGGGGCATTGTATTTCTCATATACATCCTAGAGGATGCTGGGGATGCTTCAAGAACCATGGGGTATAGACGGGATCCGCAGGAGACATGGGCACTTTAAGAATTTGAATGGGTGTGAACTGGTTCCTCCCTCTATGCCCCTCCTCCAGACTCCATTTTGGATTCTGTGCCCAGTGAGACTGGTCACACACAGGGGAGCTCTACTGAGTTTCTCTGAAAATACTTTATGTTAGGTTTATTATTTTCAGGGAGACCTGCTGGCAACAGTTTCCCTGCTTCGTGGGACTGAGGGGAGAGAAGTCAGACCTACTTCTGTGAGTTTCAAAGCTCTGCTTCTTTGGCTACAGGACACCATTAGCTCCAGAGGGTCTTATTGCTAGGTACGCCCAGATGCTCGTTCCCAGAGCCCGCCGTCACCCCCTTGCAGAGCCAGAAGTCAGAAGGCAGGTGAGTAGAAGAAGATCAGAAGACCTCAGTGACGGCTTTGAGGTACCGCACAGCGCCCGCACTGTGCGCCATGCTCCCACACACACAGGCACTGTAGGGTGCATGGCGCGGGGGGGGGGGGAGTGGGGGGGCGCCCTGGGCAACATATAAATCCTCAACAGAGACAGGCAATCGAATATACAAGTGCCTAGGCACTATTTTTAACCCCTGCCAGTATAAATATATGTAAGTAATAGCGGGGCTGAAGCGCGCCATTAAGGGGGCGGGGTTTCCCCCTCACAGCTCATTCCAGCACCATTTTCTCCTCACAGAGACGCTGGTCCTTCCAAAGCACTGCTGTACAGATCAGAGTGAAAAACGAGGTGGGGCACAGTTGTTTGGTGCAATATAAGTTAAAAATAAAAGCACACTATATCATGAGCGCTGTGGAAATGAGCTGGTAAACTCCTGTGTTTCCATGACAGAATGTACTGGGGTCTATCCCTTATAGCTAGTGTAATGTCTGTGGGTGTTTGGTACACGTGTGTTGGCATATCTGAGGCTGAGTGTTCTGCCACAAAGGGAATGACTCTGTCGGCGCTGTCGACTCCTAATGGTACTTGGTACATGTAAATAAATGTCAACATGTCAGTAGAGGTATATTTTTCCCAAGAGAAAACTATATGGGAGACACAGACGTGGGGGGTGACCCTGTCGGCACCAACAATATCTGACTGGGTGAAAATTGGCATGATAATGTGATGCATATCAGAAAGAGCTATACCTATATGTATATATATATGTATAGTAAGGTTACATAGGTCTGTGGCACGATCACAGACGTGATAATATTTATGGAGGGAGTCATATTCATAGAATAGATTTCTCTCAGACCCCTCGGGATCGCAAAAAATTTATTTTGCCCAGTTACTACTCCCTGAGATCGACTCGAATAATGTTTCTTATGTCGACCATAATGTTTCCTGATTAGATCCACAAAATCGGCATTCAGTACATGTTTCATACACATTAAGAACGTATTAACGTCACTAGGGACCCTGCTGTTCCTGACAAAAGGATATATGTATACGTGTTAGATATATATAGATATATGTGTGTATAGGTGCATTTAAAGGTACTGTATATATATGTATATATATATATATAAAAAAATTATAATGAATGCTGAGGTAAAGTTATTCCTTCTCATGTGCTGAGCGCTCTGTTAAAAAAACTCTGGGTCAAGGATTCCAAGTGTTTATTCTTTTCCCGCCGTGGATAGAATAAAGTGAGAGTCACCCCCTGTTCTGCACGGGGCCCTGTCACAAAGGATCGTATGCAGGAAGATATGTGATACTCTAATTATGTGTTCGCATGTACGTTGATTATACTTGCATTACATGCGCATGGGGAGTAGTTGTATGCAGGGTACTCCTTATGTTGGGTCATGTCTATATCATTGCAGCATACTGCCGTGCGACTACAAGGGATATAGGACTCTTGGGTTCGCGGGCCAATTCCATGGCGGTCTCGACTAGGAGGGCGTTGTGGATTCACCAATGGAAAGCTGAGGCTGACTCCGAGAAGAACTGGAGTCTCTTCCCTATGAAGGTGAAACCTGGTTTGAGGATGGCTTTGTTAAGTTGATCTCGGCAGATACCACTGGTAAGTTTACCTTCTTGACCTATGTTCCCTCACAACGGTTGGTGACGCATTTTTGTAGGATGCAGTCATTTTGACCGAATGGATACGGTTTTCCCTTTCTTTGCAGGTAGAGGAAGGTGAAAAGGTAAGAGGTCTGCAGCCTTTTCAAGTTGGCAGAAGCAGAAATCATCCTCTGTTTCTGCCACATCCACCACATGACGCTGGGTCTATCTTGCGGGAGCCCACATCGGTGGGACCATATATAATTCTCTTCAGTCAGTCCTGGAACGGACATGGACAAGTGAGTTTAAGAATAGAGTCCCAAGGGGGACATACTGGAGTATCCAGACGATTCCCCTCTCTGATTTTTCAAATAGACCTTACCGATTCTCCTCTGGATGGGGAGGTAGTATGTGACACCATACAAGAGTTGTGTCAGGATCAGGTCATTGTCCTGCTGTCCCGGTCACATAAAAAAACAAACAAACAAAAAAACTGTTATTCAAGCTTTTTCGTGCTTCTGAGGCCGGAAGAAAGAAGGTCTAAGTACGGTTTCTTCCGCATTAGGCTTACATGGTTTTGCTCTTCAGGATTGTCATTACCAATTCACCGGAGTGATGGTGGTATGATGGTTTTCCTTCGATAGTAAAAGTCATTATTATTCTGTACTGGGATGCTCTCCTGAGTACGGCGAGGTCAAGAAACAAGTGGTGCAAAACGTTGCTTTCTCCCTGACAGTTCTTCAACAAAGTGGTTGGCTCCTGAACTTGCCAGAATCACTGTTGATCCCAATGACGCGGTTGTCGGCGTTGGGAATAATGGGGGTAATTCTGAGTTGATCGCAGCAGGATTTTTGTTAGCAGTTGGGCAAAACCATGTGCACTGCAGGGGAGGCAGAAATAACATGTGTAGAGAGAGTTAGATTTGGGTGTGGTGTGTTCAATCTGCAATCTAAATTGCAGTGTAAAAATAAAGCAGCCAGTATTTACCCTGCACAGAAACAAAATAACCCACCCAAATCTAACTCTCTCTGCACATGTTATATCTGCCTCCCCTGCAGTGCACATGGTTTTGCCCAACTGCTAACAAAAATCCTGCTGCGATCAACTCAGAATTACCCCCAATGTTAGATACAGAACTGTTGAGAGTTTGTTTCTTCCAGTGGAAAAAGCTCTGAGAATCCAGAGTCGGGTCAGATCTGCAACAGTGTCAATCCATCAATACGTTCCGTTGATGAAAAAGATGGTTGCGGCCTACGAGGCCATTCAGTGAGCAGGTTAAATGCTAGAGATGAGCGCCTGAAATTTTTCGGGTTTTATGTTTTGGTTTTGGGTTCGGTTCCGCGGCCGTGTTTTGGGTTCGAACGCGTTTTGGCAAAACCTCACCGAATTTTTTTTGTCGGATTCGGGTGTGTTTTGGATTCGGGTGTTTTTTTTCAAAAAACACTAAAAAACAGCTTAAATCATAGAATTTTGGGGTCATTTTGATCCCAAAGTATTATTAACCTCAAAAACCATAATTTACACTAATTTTCAGTCTATTCTGAATACCTCACACCTCACAATATTATTTTTAGTCCTAAAATTTGCACCGAGGTCGCTGTGTGAGTAAGATAAGCGACCCTAGTGGCCGACACAAACACCGGGCCCATCTAGGAGTGGCACTGCAGTGTCACGCAGGATGTCCCTTCCAAAAAACCCTCCCCAAACAGCACATGACGCAAAGAAAAAAAGAGGCGCAATGAGGTAGCTGTGTGAGTAAGATTAGCGACCCTAGTGGCCGACACAAACACCGGGCCCATCTAGGAGTGGCACTGCAGTGTCACGCAGGATGTCCCTTCCAAAAAACCCTCCCCAAACAGCACATGACGCAAAGAAAAAAAGAGGCGCAATGAGGTAGCTGACTGTGTGAGTAAGATTAGCGACCCTAGTGGCCGACACAAACACCGGGCCCATCTAGGAGTGGCACTGCAGTGTCACGCAGGATGTCCCTTCCAAAAAACCCTCCCCAATCAGCACATGATGCAAAGAAAAAGAAAAGAAAAAAGAGGTGCAAGATGGAATTGTCCTTGGGCCCTCCCTCCCACCCTTATGTTGTATAAACAAAACAGGACATGCACACTTTAACCAACCCATCATTTCAGTGACAGGGTCTGCCACACGACTGTGACTGATATGACGGGTTGGTTTGGACCCCCCCCCAAAAAAGAAGCAATTAATCTCTCCTTGCACAAACTGGCTCTACAGAGGCAAGATGTCCACCTCATCTTCACCCTCCGATATATCACCGTGTACATCCCCCTCCTCACAGATTATCAATTCGTCCCCACTGGAATCCACCATCTCAGCTCCCTGTGTACTTTGTGGAGGCAATTGCTGCTGGTCAATGTCTCCGCGGAGGAATTGATTATAATTCATTTTAATGAACATCATCTTCTCCACATTTTCTGGATGTAACCTCGTACGCCGATTGCTGACAAGGTGAGCGGCGGCACTAAACACTCTTTCGGAGTACACACTTGTGGGAGGGCAACTTAGGTAGAATAAAGCCAGTTTGTGCAAGGGCCTCCAAATTGCCTCTTTTTCCTGCCAGTATAAGTACGGACTGTGTGACGTGCCTACTTGGATGCGGTCACTCATATAATCCTCCACCATTCTATCAATGTTGAGAGAATCATATGCAGTGACAGTAGACGACATGTCCGTAATCGTTGTCAGGTCCTTCAGTCCGGACCAGATGTCAGCATCAGCAGTCGCTCCAGACTGCCCTGCATCACCGCCAGCGGGTGGGCTCGGAATTCTGAGCCTTTTCCTCGCACCCCCAGTTGCGGGAGAATGTGAAGGAGGAGATGTTGACAGGTCGCGTTCCGCTTGACTTGACAATTTTGTCACCAGCAGGTCTTTCAACCCCAGCAGACTTGTGTCTGCCGGAAAGAGAGATCCAAGGTAGGCTTTAAATCTAGGATCGAGCACGGTGGCCAAAATGTAGTGCTCTGATTTCAACAGATTGACCACCCGTGAATCCTTGTTAAGCGAATTAAGGGCTGCATCCACAAGTCCCACATGCCTAGCGGAATCGCTCCCTTTTAGCTCCTTCTTCAATGCCTCCAGCTTCTTCTGCAAAAGCCTGATGAGGGGAATGACCTGACTCAGGCTGGCAGTGTCTGAACTGACTTCACGTGTGGCAAGTTCAAAGGGCATCAGAACCTTGCACAACGTTGAAATCATTCTCCACTGCACTTGAGACAGGTGCATTCCACCTCCTATATCGTGCTCAATTGTATAGGCTTGAATGGCCTTTTGCTGCTCCTCCAACCTCTGAAGCATATAGAGGGTTGAATTCCACCTCGTTACCACTTCTTGCTTCAGATGATGGCAGGGCAGGTTCAGTAGTTTTTGGTGGTGCTCCAGTCTTCTGTACGTGGTGCCTGTACGCCGAAAGTGTCCCGCAATTTTTCTGGCCACCGACAGCATCTCTTGCACGCCCCTGTCGTTTTTTTAAAAATTCTGCACCACCAAATTCAAGGTATGTGCAAAACATGGGACGTGCTGGAATTTGCCCATATTTAATGCACACACAATATTGCTGGCGTTGTCCGATGCCACAAATCCACAGGAGAGTCCAATTGGGGTAAGCCATTCCGCGATGATCTTCCTCAGTTGCCGTAAGAGGTTTTCAGCTGTGTGCGTATTCTGGAAAGCGGTGATACAAAGCGTAGCCTGCCTAGGAAAGAGTTGGCGTTTGCGAGATGCTGCTACTGGTGCCGCCGCTGCTGTTCTTGCGGCGGGAGTCCATACATCTACCCAGTGGGCTGTCACAGTCATATAGTCCTGACCCTGCCCTGCTCCACTTGTCCACATGTCCGTGGTTAAGTGGACATTGGGTACAACTGCATTTTTTAGGACACTGGTGAGTCTTTTTCTGACGTCCGTGTACATTCTCGGTATCGCCTGCCTAGAGAAGTGGAACCTAGATGGTATTTGGTAACGGGGGCACACTGCCTCAATAAATTGTCTAGTTCCCTGTGAACTAACGGCGGATACCGGACGCACGTCTAACACCAACATAGTTGTCAAGGCCTCAGTTATCCGCTTTGCAGTAGGATGACTGCTGTGATATTTCATCTTCCTCGCAAAGGACTGTTGAACAGTCAATTGCTTACTGGAAGTAGTACAAGTGGGCTTACGACTTCCCCTCTGGGATGACCATCGACTCCCAGCGGCAACAACAGCAGCGCCAGCAGCAGTAGGCGTTACACGCAAGGATGCATCGGAGGAATCCCAGGCAGGAGAGGACTCGTCAGAATTGCCAGTGACATGGCCTGCAGGACTATTGGCATTCCTGGGGAAAGAGGAAATTGACACTGAGGGAGTTGGTGGGGTGGTTTGCGTGAGCTTGGTTACAAGAGGAAGGGATTTACTGATCAGTGGACTGCTTCCGCTGTCACCCAAAGTTTTTGAACTTGTCACTGACTTATTATGAATGCGCTGCAGGTGACGTATAAGGGAGGATGTTCCGAGGTGGTTAACGTCCTTACCCCTACTTATTACAGCTTGACAAAGGGAACATACGGCTTGACACCTGTTGTCCGCATTTCTGATGAAATACCTCCACACCGAAGAGCTGATTTTTTTGGTATTTTCACCTGGCATGTCAACGGCCATATTCCTCCCACGGACAACAGGTGTCTCCCCGGGTGCCTGACTTAAACAAACCACCTCACCATCAGAATCCTCCTGGTCAATTTCCTCCCCAGCGCCAGCAACACCCATATCCTCCTCATCCTGGTGTACTTCAACACTGACATCTTCAATCTGACTATCAGGAACTGGACTGCGGGTGCTCCTTCCAGCACTTGCAGGGGGCGTGCAAATGGTGGAAGGCGCATGCTCTTCACGTCCAGTGTTGGGAAGGTCAGGCATCGCAACCGACACAATTGGACTCTCCTTGTGGATTTGGGATTTCGAAGAATGCACAGTTCTTTGCTGTGCTGCTTTTGCCAGCTTGAGTCTTTTCATTTTTCTAGCGAGAGGCTGAGTGCTTCCATCCTCATGTGAAGCTGAACCACTAGCCATGAACATAGGCCAGGGCCTCAGCCGTTCCTTGCCACTCCGTGTGGTAAATGGCATATTGGCAAGTTTACGCTTCTCCTCCGACAATTTTATTTTAGGTTTTGGAGTCCTTTTTTTACTGATATTTGGTGTTTTGGATTTGACATGCTCTGTACTATGACATTGGGCATCGGCCTTGGCAGACGACGTTGCTGGCATTTCATCGTCTCGGCCATGACTAGTGGCAGCAGCTTCAGCACGAGGTGGAAGTGGATCTTGATCTTTCCCTAATTTTGGAACCTCAACATTTTTGTTCTCCATATTTTAATAGGCACAACTAAAAGGCACCTCAGGTAAACAATGGAGATGGATGGATTGGATACTAGTATACAATTATGGACGGGCTGCCGAGTGCCGACACAGAGGTAGCCACAGCCGTGAACTACCGCACTGTACTGTGTCTGCTGCTAATATATAGACTGGTTGATAAAGAGATAGTATACTCGTAACTAGTATGTATGTATAAAGAAAGAAAAAAAAACCACGGTTAGGTGGTATATACAATTATGGACGGGCTGCCGAGTGCCGACACAGAGGTAGCCACAGCCGTGAACTACCGCACTGTACTGTGTCTGCTGCTAATATAGACTGGTTGATAAAGAGATAGTATACTCGTAACTAGTATGTATGTATAAAGAAAGAAAAAAAAAACCACGGTTAGGTTGTATATACAATTATGGACGGGCGGCCGAGTGCCGACACAGAGGTAGCCACAGCCGTGAACTACCGCACTGTACTGTGTCTGCTGCTAATATAGACTGGTTGATAAAGAGATAGTATACTCGTAACTAGTATGTATGTATAAAGAAAGAAAAAAAAACCACGGTTAGGTGGTATATACAATTATGGACGGGCTGCCGAGTGCCGACACAGAGGTAGCCACAGCCGTGAACTACCGCACTGTACTGTGTCTGCTGCTAATATATAGACTGGTTGATAAAGAGATAGTATACTCGTAACTAGTATGTATGTATAAAGAAAGAAAAAAAAACCACGGTTAGGTGGTATATACAATTATGGACGGGCTGCCGAGTGCCGACACAGAGGTAGCCACAGCCGTGAACTACCGCACTGTACTGTGTCTGCTGCTAATATAGACTGGTTGATAAAGAGATAGTATACTCGTAACTAGTATGTATGTATAAAGAAAGAAAAAAAAACCACGGTTAGGTGGTATATACAATTATGGACGGGCTGCCGAGTGCCGACACAGAGGTAGCCACAGCCGTGAACTACCGCACTGTACTGTGTCTGCTGCTAATATAGACTGGTTGATAAAGAGATAGTATACTCGTAACTAGTATGACTATAAAGAAAGAAAAAAAAACCACTGTTAGGTGGTATATACAATTATGGACGGGCTGCCGAGTGCCGACACAGAGGTAGCCACAGCCGTGAACTACCGCACTGTACTGTGTCTGCTGCTAATATATAGACTGGTTGATAAAGAGATAGTATACTCGTAACTAGTATGTATGTATAAAGAAAGAAAAAAAAACCACGGTTAGGTGGTATATACAATTATGGACGGGCTGCCGAGTGCCGACACAGAGGTAGCCACAGCCGTGAACTACCGCACTGTACTGTGTCTGCTGCTAATATAGACTGGTTGATAAAGAGATAGTATACTACTAATATTATATATACTGGTGGTCAGGTCACTGGTCACTAGTCACACTGGCAGTGGCACTCCTGCAGCAAAAGTGTGCACTGTTTAATTTTAATATAATATTATGTACTCCTGGCTCCTGCTATAACCTATAACTGGCACTGCAGTAGTGCTCCCCAGTCTCCCCCACAATTATAAGCTGTGTGAGCTGAGCAGTCAGACAGATATATAATATATATAGATGATGCAGCACACTGGCCTGAGCCTGAGCAGTGCACACAGATATGGTATGTGACTGACTGAGTCACTGTGTGTATCGCTTTTTTCAGGCAGAGAACGGATATATTAAATAAACTGCACTGTGTGTCTGGTGGTCACTCACTATATAATATATTATGTACTCCTGGCTCCTGCTATAACCTATAACTGGCACTGCAGTAGTGCTCCCCAGTCTCCCCCACAATTATAAGCTGTGTGAGCTGAGCAGTCAGACAGATATATATAATATTATATATAGATAATAGATGATGCAGCACACTGGCCTGAGCCTGAGCAGTGCACACAGATATGGTATGTGACTGAGTCACTGTGTGCTGTGTATCGCTTTTTTCAGGCAGAGAACGGATTATAAAGTAAACTGCACTGTCCTCACTAGTAAACTCTCTCCACTCAGTCTCTACACTTCTACAGTAACAGTACTCCTCCTAGTCAGCTCCAGTAAATCTCTCTCAGTCTCTTATAATCTAAATGGAGAGGACGCCAGCCACGTCCTCTCCCTATCAATCTCAATGCACGTGTGAAAATGGCGGCGACGCGCGGCTCCTTATATAGAATCCGAGTCTCGCGATAGAATCCGAGCCTCGCGAGAATCCGACAGCGTCATGATGACGTTCGGGCGCGCTCGGGTTAACCGAGCAAGGCGGGAAGATCCGAGTCGCTCGGACCCGTGAAAAAAAACATGAAGTTCTGGCGGGTTCGGATTCAGAGAAACCGAACCCGCTCATCTCTATTAAATGCCAGAGTGGTTTTAGCGGGACCAGTTGGACATGTGGTCCGGGTCTCACCTGCACATGCACCGGAAAATAATCCTATCTTCCAGGACCAGAATCTCTCTCCTGTGGTGGCTGCACAGTTTTCACCTCCTAGAGGGACGAATGTTCGGGATCCAGGATTGGATACTGGTGTCTGTGGATGCAAGTCTTCGAGGCTGGGGAGCAGTCATTCAGGGGAAAACATTTCCAGGGAAAATGGTCAAGCCAGGAAGCTTGTCTGCACATAAACATTCTGGAATTAAGGGCTATTTACAACGACCTTCTGCAAGCGGATCTGCCCGTCTTAATTCAGTCGGACAACATAACAGCAGTGGCGTACGTAAACCACCAGGGCGGAACGAAGAGCAGAGTGGCAATGGCAGAAGCCACAAAAGTTTTCCGCTGGGCGTAAAGGCATATAAACGCTCTGCCAGCGATCATAATTCCGGGTGTAGACAACTGGGAAACAGACTTCCTCAGCAGACACGATCTCCATCCAGGAGAGTGGGGTCTTCATCAAGAGGTCTTTGCAGAAGTGACAAGTCGTTTGGGAATTCCTCAAATAGACATGATGGCGTCTCGCCACAACAAGAAACTTCCGAGATATTGTTCCAGGTCGAGGGACCCTCAAGCAATAGCAGTGGACACCCTAGTGACACCGTGGGTGTTTCAGTCGGTATATGTGTTCCCTCCGATTCCACTCATTCCAAAAGTGATAAAGATCATAAGAAGAACAAGGGTTCAGGCAGTCCTCATTGTTCCAGATTGGCTTAGGAAGGCTTGGTATCCAGATCTTCAGGAATTCCTTAAAGGAGATCCCTGGCTTCTTCCTCAATGAGAGGATCTGTTACAGAAGGGGCCGTACGTGTACCAAGACTTACCGCGGCTTCGTTTGACGGCTTGGAGGTTGAGCGCAGGATCCAAGATCTGAAAGGGTATTCCCGGTGAAGTAATTCCCACACTGCTTCAGGCTAGAAAAGAGGTAATATTATCACCGTATCTGGAGAAAATATGTGTTTTGGTGTGAATCCAAGGAGGCTCCTATGGAAGAATTTCAGCTGGGCCGTTTTCTCCATTTTCTGCAAGCAGGGGTGGATGCAGGCCTAAAGTTAAGCTCAATTACAGTACAAATTTCGGCCTTGTCAATTTTCTTTCAAAAAGAATTGGCTTCCCTTCCGGAAGTTCAGACTTTCGTGAAAGGTGTGCTGCACATCCAATCTCCCTTTGTGCCCCCGGTGGCACCATGGGATCTTAACGTGGTGTTGTGGTTCCTGCAATCTCATTGGTTTGAACCTTTACGTAAGGTAGAGTTGAAATTTGTCACTTATAGAGTGATCATGCTGTTGGCCTTGGCCTCTGCAAGGCGGGTGTCTAAATTGGCGGCTTTGTCTCACAAAAGCTCCTATTTGATCTTCCATAAAGACAGAGCGGAGTTGAGAACTCGTCAGCAATTTCTGCCTAAAGTGGTGTCATCGTTACACATGAACAATCTATTGTGGTGCCAGTAACTACTGACGCCTTTGAGGAATCAAAGTCTCTTGATGTGGTCAGAGCTTTGAAATTTTATGTAGCCAGAACTGCTCAGATTAGGACAATGGAGGCTCTGTTGTCCTGTATGATCCCAACAAGTTTGGGACTCCTGCGTCCAAGCAGACTATTGCACGCTGGATCTGTAATACGATTTGGCAAGCTCATTCTACAGCTGGATTGCTGTTACCGAAATCGGTGAAGGCCAATCCTACCAGAAAGATGGGCTCATCCTGGGCAGCTGTACAAGGGGTCTCGGCATTATGGCTTTGTCGAGCAGTTACTTGGTCGGGTGCGAGCACCTTTGAGAAGTTTTACAAGTTTGATACCCTGGCTGTTGAGGACCTCTTGTTGGGTCAATCGGTGCTGCAGAGTCATCCGCACTCTCCCACCTGTTCTAGAGCTTTGGTATAAACCCCATGGTTCTTGAAGCATCCCCAGCATCCTCTAGGACATATGAGAAAATAGGATTTTAATACCTACCGGTAAATCCTTTTCTCTTAGTCCGTAGAGGATTCTGGGCGCCCGTCTCAGTGCGTACTGTATCTGCAGTTATTGGGTATGTTTACACACATGGTGTGTTGCGGTAAGTCAGCCTGTTGCTGACGATATTCATGCCCTGGCATGCGTTATGCTGTTATTGGTTGTGTTTACACACAGGTTGTGTTACGCTTTATGTCAGCGTATTGCTGCATATTCTTCATGCCGTCGGCTGGTGTTCTATTGAATGCCATGTTCTGCAGCATACTGGAGGTGTTAGCTGGTAAGATGCTCACCATGGTTTAACAATAAATTCTTTCCTCGAAATGTCCGTCTCCCTGGGCACAGTTACTTAAACTGGAGTCTGGAGGAGGGGCATAGAGGGAGGAGCCAGTTCACACCCATTCAAAGTCTTAAAGTGCCCATGTCTCCTGCGGATCCCGTCTATACCCCATGGTTCTTGAAGCATCCCCAGCATCCTCTACGGACTAAGAGAAAAGGATTTACCGGTAGGTATTAAAATCCTATTATCTGGCACTGTGGGGGCATTGTATATCTGGCACAGGGGGCATAGTATATCTGGCACTGTGGGGGCAATGTATATCTGGCACTCTGGAGGCAATGTATATTTGGCACAGGGGGGCATTGTATATCTGGCACTGTGGGGCATTGTATATCTGGCACAGGGAGGCATTGTATAACTGGCACAGGGGGGCAATGTATATCTGGCATTGTGGGGGCAATGTATATCTGGCACTGTGGGGGCATTGTATATCTGGCACTGTGGGGGCAATGTATATCTGGCACTGTGGGAGCATTGTATATCTGGTACAAGGGGCACTGTATATCTGGCACAGGGGGGCATTGTATATCTGGCACAGGGGGGCATTGTAAATCTGGCACGGGGGGGGCATTGTAAATTTGGCACCGGGGGGCATTGTATATCTGGCACAGGGGGGCATTGTAAATCTGGCACAGGGGGCATTGCATATCTGGCACAAGGGGCAATGTATATCTGGCACGGGGGGCATTGTATATCTGGCACAGGGGGGCAATGTATATCTGGCACTCTGGAGGCATTGCATATTTGGCACAGGGGGGCATTGCATATCTCGCACTGGGGGCATTGTACATCTGGCACAGGGGGCATTGTATAACTGGCACAGGGGGGCATTGTATATCTGGCACTGTGGGAGCATTGTATATCTGGTACAAGGGGCACTGTATATCTGGCACAGGGGGGCATTGTATATCTGGCACAGGGGGGCATTGTAAATCTGGCACGGGGGGCATTGTAAATTTGGCACAGGGGGGCATTGTATATCTGGCACAGGGGGGCATTGTAAATCTGGCACAGGGGGCATTGCATATCTGGCACAAGGGGCAATGTATATCTGGTACAGGGGGCATGTATATCTGGCACAGGGGGGCAATGTATATCTGGCACTCTGGAGGCATTGCATATTTGGCACAGGGGGGCATTGCATATCTCGCATTGTGGGGCATTGTACATCTGGCACAGGGGGCATTGTATAACTGGCATAGGGGGGCATTGTATATCTGGCACAGGGGGGCAATGTATATCTGGCACTGTGGGGGCAATGTATATCTGACACTGTGGGGGCATTGTATATCTGGCACCGTGGGGGCATTGTATATCTGGCACTGTGGGGGCAATGTATATCTGGCACAGGGGGGGCATTGTATATCTGGCACAGGGGGGGCATTGTAAATCTGGCACAGGGGGGGGCATTGTAAATTTGGCACAGGGGGGCTTTGTATATCTGGCACAGGGGGGCATTGTAAATCTGGCACTGGGGGGGGCATTGCATATCTGGCACAAGGGGCAATGTATATCTGGCACAGGGGGTATTGTATACCTGGCACAGGGGGGCAATGTATATCTGGCACAGGGGGGCATTGTATACCTGGCACAGGGGGGCAATGTATATCTGGCACTCTGGAGGCATTGCATATTTGGCACATGGGGCATTGCATATCTGGCACTGTGGGGCATTGCATATCTGGCACAGGGGGCATTGTATAACTGGAATAGGGAGGCATTGTATATCTGGCACAGGGGGGCATTGTATATCTGGCACTGTGGGGGCAATGTCATACTTGCCTACTCTCCCGGAATGGCCGGGAGGCTCCCGAAAATCGGGTGTCCCTCCCGGCCCCACGGAAGAGCAGGCAAGTCTCCCGGAATCGGGGGTCCCCCTGCCCGTCCGCCCACTTTGTGTGTAAAGTGGGCGGTCCGGGCAGTTGATGACGCGATTCTTGCAGAATCGCGTCATCATAGCCACGCCCCCTGCAGTGTAATGCAGGAGATCGCGGCATTACAGAGCGGGGGGCGTGGCTTAAAGCGGCGTCAGCGAGACCCGCCCTTGCTCCGCCCCCGTCCCGCCCTTGCTCCGCCTCCGGACCACCTCCTCACCACATCCAGCCCTCCCCTGCCCCCTTGCTGTGCTGACCTGGCTGCTCTCTCCCGCAGAGAGCAGCCAGAATGTCGGCAACTCTGGGCAATGTATATCTGGCACTGTGGGGGCATTGTATATCTGGCACTGTGGGGCCAATGTATATCTGGCACAGGGGGGCATTGTATATCTGGCACAGGGGGGCATTTGTGTATCTGGCACAGTGGGGCAATTGCACTATTGGGATCATATGTGTATCTGGCCCCCCATATGTGTATCACGCCCCCATTTTAATTGGTCACGCCCCATGTGGTATTTAACCACGCCCATTTGTGGCACGTGCGCACACAGTATCTGTAAGACATTTTTTCTACTTACACCACTGGAGGAAACCCACGCAAATACTGAGAGAACATACAAATTCAATACAGATAGAGCCATTACTGGGTAAAGATTTAATGCCTTCACTGCTGTATCTAAGGCAGTTTTGCTAACCACTTCGCCATCCATGGTATCGAGGGGGAGGGGGGGAGGCACTATTTACTAGTGCCCAGGCCTGAAGGAGGCACCCAGAGGGGGCCCAAGTCCCCCCCTCCCCTCCTTCCCCCCTTACCTGACAGCAGCACTTGCAGCTCCTCTCCTCAGCTCAGCACACGCTTCTACAGTGTGGTCAGGGATGCGCTTAAAGTACTATTTTTTCTGTATTTTTTTCTACAGTAATTGAGCAGGCCACGCCTCTCATGATTAGGCCACACCCCCTGGAAAGTACCTGGGCCCAGCCGGGCCCTTGACTAGCCCTGCATAAGGGAGCCCTAACGTGTCTGTTTTACACACAAGACTCAAAAAAACAAGAATAAAACAAAACCATTTTATTGCAAGTTGAAAAATCTAATCTGAATTGTTGTTACATAATTCTCCCAGCACATATTACACTTGTTTCATCGGCTTCTGAATTCTGTTGAAGGGTATGTGACTCCCATGAATAATAAGTTCACCAGACAAGAAAATGAACATATTTTATATGTATCTTCTTTATCACATGTGACACAAGTCAGCGCAAACAGATCCTATCTGTAATATACAGAACCTCCTCTGACAGTCAGGACTCTAATTGCCCCAGCGTATGCTAATGTAACGGCTTCCGTTCTGCAAATGTCATCCCAAGGATAATAATAAGTTTCAGTAAGTTTCATATTTTACTGCTTCCTAGTTTACATGTAATAGATTTCATTACTGACTTAAAAAAAATAAAACTTTGCGTTTAACTTTTTTGTAAAACTGAGATTACTGACAATATACACGGTCGAGTCCCATTATTTGGAAACCCTCTTACCTTTGACAATGGTAGCGCGTAGCCCATGAAGTACGTCACGCCTCGTGCGTTGGCTTGGTGGGGATATAAGGTGTGCGATAGGCTGCTTGCACACATATCACTCGTTGCTGTCATGGGTAAAAGGGGCGATTTATCAGAGTTGCAAAAAGGGATGGTTATCGGCTTTCGCGGAGTATTTCTGACACAGCGCAGTTTGTGAACGGCTCACGTGCTGCTGTGGTGAAGGTGTATTGTGAACGACGTGAAAACTGCGGAGCACCACGTGCCATTGATGTGATACTGTATATGTACGTTGGCTACGAACACACTACAGTGGAGCAGCTCACCGTCAAAATAAACCTGGGGGCTACCAGTCGTGTGTCTAAAATGACAGTACAGCCCATCTAGCTGAGGGGTGAGGAGGGGCCCCACGACGCCAGCCCGTCTAGCTGAGGGGCGAGGTGGGGGCCCACGACACTGAAGGTGGTACATTTTTTGTAGAAATTGTGGTGGGTGCTGTACCCCACTTTATTTGTGTTTGTGGATAGATATGGAAGACAAACAACTGAGAGGAGAGCAGGAAGCACATACTACTAGTGGTGCAGGTGCTGCCACTAGTCATGACGATACAAGTCTGTCAGCGCCATCTACTAAGGCAGATGCCCAGGGACATTGAGGGCTAAAGTCAGGGCATGTAAAAGCATTTGATTAGACAGTGGTAAATAAAAAGAAATTAATAGGAAAGTTAGCTGCAGAGGCAGTAAGACAAACTGTGCATTCAGAATCAGAACCATCAGACATTCTTGAGGAACGTTGAGGGATGTCCATGTCAGCTATGTGTGAGTCTGACACTGTCCTCATAGAGAAGCCTCTTTCACCTCCGTCCACCATTTCTGAACCATCTGCACATGTGGGGAGCAGTACAAGTAAAGATGGTGTGGATGAGGAGGACATAATAGAAATTGAGGATTTGTGTGTGGAAGTGAAACAGGATGAGGGTGATATATGTGTACTACTACGATCTAACAGTGAGGAGGATGTTGATGATGTTGTTTGTGTAAGTCAGCCACTAGTGGCTGCAGTTGTTGACCATGATAAAAAGAAAGCCATTAGGATGCCTGGGCATAAGACAAAAAAAAAGCTACGTCTTGGATGTGTGTGGGATTATTTTTATCCCAATCCTGACAATGATTGTGAAGGCATCTGCTTCATTTGTGAGGCCAAATATAGTAGAGGTAGGAACGTTAGCCATCTAGGCACCTCCTCCATGTTACATAATTTGCGACGAAGACATACAATTTATTGTAAGATTATAATGTAATTAACACCTCATCATCAACATCCTCAGAGTCATTACTTATTGGAGGTAGCCCTTCTAAAAAAAATTGTGGGGCCCCAAACAAACCAGTCATTTCAGCCACAAGTGACGGTCCCTGTCGCTGAAATTATTGGTTTGTTAAACTGTGCATTTCCTGCTTAATATATACAACATAAGGGTGGGTGGGACAATTCCATCTTGCACCTCTTTCTTTGCATTATGTGCTGTTTGGAACACTGCTGTCTGTAACAACAAACATTTGTATAGTTTATTAAACTGCCACCCTGTCTGCCACTGCAGTGCCATTCTGTTTCCTAGATGAGCCATGTTGGAAATTTAAGTGCCACATGTTTGTGTCGCCCACTGCGGTCGTCTAGCTCAGTCATCCAGCTGCCTCGGTGCAACCTTTTGGCCTAAACTGGATGAAAACTATATTGTGAGCTGTGAGGTGTTCAAAATGAACTGGAAATTACTGGAAATGAATGTTGTTGATATTAATAATACTGTAGGAACAAAAACACCCGCAAATTCTGTGATTTTAGCTGTTTTTATGATAAAAAAAAAAAGATCCAAAACAAATACAGATCCAAAACACGAATGAGATACATATACAAAAACCAAAACACAAAACCTGATATTTGGGCCGGCGCACATCCCTACTCTTCAAGGCTTGGTACATCTGCCCCGCAGACTGAGATACATTTTGGACTCAGGACTATTTGAGCTATGGGGGTTGAATGGGGTGTGAAGGCACATCGAAAGTACAGCGACATCATGTTCATCAAAAATCAGATGATGTCAGGAATCTTTTTGGAAGAATATCTCTTTCTGGTTGTCAACCCACTGTGCAAAATACACACTAATGATGATTATCGCAAGGAGCATCTGATTGGCCGAAAGGGTCAAAATCCCTCCCATGTGTACTAATACTGCAGTAAGTTGCTGCTGTGATCTCTCCACAGTATTGCAATGATATTTGCAATCGTTATGTCCAACTCAGCATGTGTCCTCCAATGAACTTGGAGGTCTATTTATAAGCCTTGGACAGAGATAAAGTGGACAGGGCAAAAGTACAAGCCAATCAGCTCCTAACTGTCATTTTTCAAATACGGCCTGTAAATTAATAGCTGATTGGCTGGGACTTTATCTCCGTTCACTTTATCTACATCCAAGGCTTAGTAAATAGACCCCATGGTCACTGACCCTGAAATATGCTCAACAAATACTTAATGCAATCATAGCACACGTTGTGCAGGTTTTAGCAAGATATTTCAAAAAGCCTCAAAAATACTTGGACAGACTCGAACCATTCGTCAAACTTTTTGAACTTGCAAAAGTTCAACAAATACACGTGATTTTTATTGAACTTGTGCATAGATTCGACAAGCTAGTCTGAAAAACATTTCCCGAATGTTTTATCATCATCTTTACCTTTTTTTCACTTCTCCCGCCGCATTATTTACACTGTACGGAGTATTCTCAGCTTTTACCTCAGTTTCCCTTTACACGTTACAGACTGTAAAATGTCATCAGTTCACTTTCTTCTTTTGTCTGCTCAGAAGTTTCGCATATTTGAAGAGTTTTTCCTGAGGTCTTTTGCCCTAAACAGTCTCTTTGGAAGGTGCGCGTCTCAGATATTGTTCAGCTTGTGATAAGAGACCAATTCACAGGTTTCTGCTGCATTTTCAGTTCTGTGACATAGATGTCAATATTTTCCCTAGCTCATTAATTCCTCTTAAAAAAACTTGTTTTATTCTCTTATGAATCACAGTATTTCTGATGTGCCTGGGTAATGTCTGTCAGAGTGAGCATTTCAGAGGCCATTGATGTGTATAAAGTTGTGGTTCTTAGCACTGTGAGCATATAGTATACAGAGTTAGCTCTTCTCTGCAGTGGTTCATACTGGTTCTTGCTTGTGCCAGTTTTATTTCATCTCACAATTTTTCTCTGGGGTTTTAAGATCACTCTCCATATTTTACTAATGTTAACACTGCCCGGGTGCTCAGAATTACCGTGGCTATTTCTCCAGACTGCAGACTTCATCGGCCTCAAATGAGCTAAGGACAAGTCCCACTCATCCTTAGCACTGGCGCTTGGGAGCACCCATGTTTGAAAGAGGGGCATTTCCTCTTTTAAAAAATGTGCACGTTGTCTGATAATCAACACCTAATACTACAAAGTGCATTATGAAGTCCTGAGATGACTGTTTCTAATGCCTAGACCAGAGGTTCTCAAACGTGGTCCTCAAGGCGCACAAATGGTCCAGGTTTTAGGTATACCCATGGCTCAGCACACATGGTTAAATCAAATTGACCAAGGTGCTAGTTAAGTCACCTGTGGCCTATCATGGATAAAATTAAAACCTGGACCATTTGGGGTGCCTTGAGGACCTCGTTTGAGAACCTCTGGCCTAGAACCCCCTTCATGGCTTCAATAGTGGTTCCTGCGTATACTATCTGGTTTTCAAACTGGTATGCCTTGCTGGGCTGCTGTTTTATTCCTGCACATTTTATACATGACATTAAAATGATTTAATAAAAAATTATAATAATGATCATTTTCATGTACAGATTTTATGATGTGTAGAATCCTGCTTTTTGCTGTTTTGGAAATGTAGATTTATTCAGAAGCAGGAATGATCATTTCATGGTGGTGGTCATAAAAGAAAATACACATTAACTATTAGTTCCCTTTTTTGCAATTTAAATTGCACCCACTATAAAATAGCACATGGGTCTACTGTAAAACACTTTAAATTTTCTACAGCAGTGGTTCTCAAACTGTGTGCCGTGACACCCTGGGGTGCCTCAGGGCACTTGCAGTTGTGGCTTGGGTTGGTGGTTGAGGACCAATTCAAATTATTTATGGTCAATGTAATAGGCAAAACCAGAGCCAGTCATAAACTATGTTGACAGACAGAAGGAAAAACTTGTCCCTCACAACACAATTAAACCAAGGATGACATATGTATAAATACAATTGACTTAATTTAATATTTATTCTACATTTCTCGATAAGAAACATTTGGCGTAGCGATGCCGTGGAATAAATTCTGATATTCTAGGGTGCCGTGATTCAAAAAAGTTTGGGAAACGCGGCTCTATAGCCTCATTAACACTTATTCAATGTTCATATTACATTCAATGAAAAACACACCTCCCAACATTCAAACTTGTAAAAACAAAAACAGCTGATGTGACCCAATATCCCGATTTAGGATGAAACTCCTGTTTTATTTAAATGATGCCCATTTGAAGGCGGAAAATTTAGTGTTGTCCTACCAAAATTGGGAAAGTTGTGGCAGCACATTTGGTGTAGTGGTTAGCATTGCTGCCTCACAGCACTGAAGTCATGAGTTCGCATCCTGATCAAGACGCTAACTGCATACCTCCCAACTTTTGATTGTTGAGGGTTGGGACAAGCCGCGGCAGAGCCGCGGTCATGGCTGAAAAAGGGGTGGGGCCTTGAGTGTAGGGGGCATGGCTTGGCGTCGCGACCACCGTTTTCGTCATTTTGGTGGCATGCCCGGTGCTCCTTGAGCGGCTGGGCAGCCCCCCGGCTCCACTCCCTACACTGATAGATTCCAGACAGTTGGGAGTTAAGTAACTGTGTGGAGTTTGTATGATCTATATTGGACAGAGATAGAGTACCAGCCAATCAGCTCCTAACTATCATGATACAGGGTGGGTTTAAAAATGACAGTTAGGAGCTGGTTGGTTGATACTTTATCTCCATTCACTTTACTGTATCTCTCTCCAAGGTTTAGTAAATAGACCCCATAGATGGTAAAGTCCACTTGGGCAAGGACTGACTGAAATCTTCTCTGCGGAGTGCTGCGCAGTATGTATGCGCTATATTAATAACTATCAAAACATAAGTTAACAAAACAAGGCGTTTAACTACACTGCAGTATTTAAACTAGTGAGACACCTAGTGGCTGCATAAAGAGTTCCACATGCTTACTATAAATCCCAAAAGGACCATTTGACGTTCTCTTCAAAGGAAAAAACTCAATTAGCTATGGTGTTTTCTGTATGGCTAAAGCTTCGGGAATTCAGCATTCTGCTATTAGGCAATGCCTCGCATGCTAAAACTGGCTACTGCTTGTTTACCCATAGATTCTGGGTTAAGCCTCTGGAATCTATTAGTTACCCCATGCGGCAAGCCCCAGAAACATTTTAACTGCACTGTGTCTGACATCATCATTGAGTTGGCCACGACAATTGGTAGTTAGCAACCATCAATGATCTAATGGCAATGGTGAATGTTTCCACTATCGATGGGGAACCCCCAATGATTAGAGCCAGCTGCGGTTAGTGCCAGATGTGGATACTGCCTGCACATGTGCAGAACTAAATAATCAATGGAAGGAGCATATCTAGAACTTTGTGGACAGATGGGGAAATGCTGCCGCCGGAATATAACCCATGGCAAGCGCAGGGCTTTCTAGGGCTTACACCGCTGCCGGCACACTGGTGGCCGGGATCCCTCTGTTGGGATCATGTCAGTCTTGCTCCCGGCCATTGGTAAAACATATGTATTCCCTCCCTATGGCCCTCCTCGCATTTCCTAGCACAGCCAATGCATCCAGTGTTGGCCACTGAGTCTGTGCAAGGGGCAGGGCACATCTGAGCTGGCCTAGTGTTGTCCCTTGCTTCTGGCAGCCTAATCCATTCATGACTGGGTGCAGGGGAAGTGGTGGGCCCTGGAGCTAGCACGGGCCCCATAGCAGCCGCACACCTTGCACCCAGAGTAGTTACGCCACTAGACAATGGCTTAACCATTGATGGTTTCTATCTGATGGTTAAAAACCATCAACCATTGATTGTAGCATCTCGGTTTGAATGTCTTCTGCTTCTGCGCGTCAACACCAGGCAGGTAAGGACTATTTGAGCAAATGCAGAAGTAAGTACAGTACTCCTAGACAGAGTCATCCCTTGCTAGAAGGTGGAGTTACCCTTCATATCCTAAAGAAATCCATGCACAGTATTTCAACAGCTGTATTTCATTTATTTTATCTATTCGTAAATACAGTACATTTTTTTTCTTATTTTAATGGAAATAGACCTTTAGCAATACATGGAAGCTTACAAGTACCCATGGGAAGACTAGCGCTGCAGTATTCCATTAATCGGTTTATTCTGTCTCCATCTATATTCATTTTAATAATGAACAAAATATTAAACACAATGACTAAGAATGTCTGAATCAGGTATGAGAATAACATCACCATTGTATTATTCAATTGGATGAACTAATTATTCTAATTGTGTTATGTTCCATGTACCAAGTCCTTTTCATCCTGAATAAACATGTGACAGTTCATGACAATTGTAAAGGTTAACAACCAGAATAATAACTCTCTCATAAAGGTGCACGTGTAAGGGCTACAGAAATAATTGTAGCATGTGTTTTGTAAAGATCATTGTCTTCTATGTTCTAGAGTTTGTGCTTTATTGGATAAAAGTGTTACAATCTGTGGAACATGTTACCGATTGTCCTAAAAACCTGAGCTAGACATGTGTCAGAGAATGAAACACACGCAACATATGTTAAACCAATAAGCAGGGGTTAAAGTGGGGTGGAACAAGGTGAAACTGAGTTGGGGGAACTAGTTCCACCACCTCCATTTCCCTGCACAGTAATTCCTACAGAAAAATCTGGTCCATCACCTATATTAATAGATTATGCAGGCGGTGCTAGTGTTACTGATAAGCTGCAGCCACCTCCCCCTTCCTCAGGTCCTGGTGGCTCTATGGTCCTTCTCCATCTACAGCCCATCCCTCCTGAAACTCACACATGTTGTGTCTATTGGACAGCATTCATCCCCTCTTTAGGTCACAGTGGCTTCCTTTTCTGGCACGGCGTATGTGATGTCATGCTGGCACCGCTGCTGAAGTGATGAGGAGACATAAAGAGGAGCAGGCTGTGTGCATCTTGAAGACAAAATGAGAGGGAGCTGGAGGAACAAGAGAGGTGGGGAAGCTTCTGGAGGGATACAGGGCATGGAGCTTCTGGAGGGACACAGGTGGTGAGCTGCTGGAGTGACAGATGCAGAGATGTGTATAAGGGGCACTACTGTGGGCATTATGTGTATAAGCGGCACTATTGTGGTCATTATGTATAAGGGGCACTACTATTGTGGGCATTCTGTATATAAGTGGCACTACTACTGTGGGCATTTTGTGTATAAGCGGCACTTCTGTGGTCATTATGTATATAAGTGGCGCTACTGTGTGGCATAACATGCATAGAGGGTACCATTGTGTAGAGCAATGTGAATAAACGGCACTACTGAATGATGTAACCTGAATAAAGGGCATTAGTGGTGTAATATGAATCAGAGGCATTATGTGCGGTGTAATGTGAATAAGATTGTGCCACTGTGTGGTGTAATTTGAATTGGGGGTTCTATTATATAACCATTCTGCTTCTTTGTGAGATCAATGTCCCTCCCTAAAGTATGGGAAGGTGGGCACCAATTTATAGTTTGCAGGGGGTGCCGAAAACACAACATCTGGAACGGAAATGAGTTCCACCACCTCTACAGGACCACTTTAAGCCCTGCCAATAAGTGTATTCTCCAAGTTCTTTTTATTTATATTTTTATTCTGAACATCTACTGTGGGTAATAGGACAGCAATCTACAGTCAGTTACAGTGTTTCTTGTGCAGTACAGGACTGCGGCAACATAATGTTACAAAGAGGGTCACTGGGGAAAAAGCCTAGAATTTCGCTATTTAAATTATGCCAGTCCGCCTTTTTAGGAGGTATTAATTTGCCTTGTATCCGAAGCTACGCGTTAGCAGCAAACTATCACTATGCGGTGGATTGAATTCATGCCACCGGCAATTATGCAAATACTGCCCTGGAACAGGTCTTCTGTTCAGATACACCTCTGACTAGCTTGTTACACATAAGGTCCTCTGGTTATCCCTTACATATAACCAGTAATCTATTACTTACGACCACTTGTACTGCCTGGCGGCTATCCCGGTCCCCCGTGCCTGTTCTGGCTGGGCTGTCTCAGGGCATCACCATTTAAATACACAGTCACTTTATATCATGTTTGTCTATTATTTATGTACTGTATGCACATTTTTTTTACATACTCTCTACCTTTAAACTCGTAGTAGGGACCTTCATATACCTACACTTTATATCACTTTACTATCACTATCCTTTAGTGTGATGCCCTGGGGGGTCCTTTGCTGGATCATGTTTGGGGGTTCCCTGCATTCCGGATGGTGGCCCCATAGTGTTAGGGACCTGCTCGACAAGAGGTGACCTGGACGATTGGTGGGCAGGCCGATATCATTGGCCAACGATATACCAACAACCTCTTATGACATATTATATTTTATTATACTGTAATGATCATTTAGTGCATCTTACATGGTTTTACAATACCCCTAAACGACGTTTGCTAATGAGCACATCCACGGATTCAAATTGCTTCAAGTGCGTGGAGCCAGATGCAATTTTGTCTCAACGGATCTCGTCTGACTCCTTAACATTGGGGGGTCATTCTGAGTTGATCGTAGCCCTACAAAATTTTGCAGGGCTACGATCATGACGATAGACATGCCCCGCATGTCAGTGAAGCCCCCCCCCCCCGCAGAAGCACTTTAGGAGTAGCTCCTAGCCAGCAGAGCTTTAGCGTGCTGGCCATGAGCTACACGTCACTCCCCGGCCGCCAGCGGCTGCATGTGATGTCACGCAGCCACTGCGGCCCGCCCCCCACACGGTCCGGCCACGCCTGCATTGGCCGGACTGCTCCCCCATAACGGCGGCCAAACGCTGCCGTGCCACCCCCTCCCGCCCACCGACCGCCTCTTCCTGTCAATCAGGCAGAGATGATCGCAGGGAAATGACGGCCTTCGGCCGCCCGGCAATTCGCATTTCCAACCCAATCGCTGCGCTGCGATAAACTGCAGTGAGCGATCGGGTTGGAATTACCCCCATTATCCCTATTTTTAAGACAGAAAAATTAAAAGACAGCGCTTCACAACAATGGTGCTGCAACCAACAGCTGGGGTGGTCACCTACACCCCCACAAAGTTCAAAATGTTCCAATACTTGCTGCGGTGCGCTCCCTGGAATATTTTGGCAATCTCGACGGTGGGTCTGGACAATGTTCGTGATCCTAATAGATGGTTCTCATGGAGTGTTTCACTTATTAGTCAACGGATTTTTCTCTTGATTCACTGCTGGATGAACCTATATCCTCCACGAAATATAATATGGTGACCCATTGGATGGACCTCCAGTGACCTTTAGAGGGATCGAAGGTTGTTACCCAGGACGTGTATTGCAAATCCCGGGAGGTGACATTTAAAACGCTTTCTGGGTGGGCAACATTGACACCCCATCTTGTCCGGTACACTGGTCCACCAGTCAATGGTGAATTCTATAATGTATTCAATGTTTTTAAATATGTTTTTTTAGGTGTCGAATGTGACGTAAAAATAATCAGTACTTCACTATATACACTTTTCCCTTTTTTGAGGAATATTTTTATATTTTGTGAAGGATTTAGGTTCATCCAGCAGTGAATCAAGAGAAAAATCCATTGACTAATAAGTGATACAACTGCATGAGAACCATCTATTAGGATCACGAACATTGGGGGTCATTCTGACCCGATCGCATGCTGCACTTCTTTGCAGCCGTGCGATCGGGTCGGAACTGCGCATGGCAGCCATCGTTGCCTAGCGATCGCCTCTAAGACAGAGGCGGTCGCTAGGTGGGAAGGGGCTGAACGGCGGAGTTTAGCCGCCGTTTAGGGGAAGCGGTCCGGCCAACGCAGGCGTGGCTGGACCGTTCAGGGGGCGGGCCGCGGCAGCTGCGTGACAGTAACTCGCGGCCAGCTGCAGGAGCTGCGCTGGCAGGGAGTTACTCCTTAAATACAAAGGCATCGCCTCTGTGCGATGCTTTTGTATTTGTGCAGGGGGGCTGGCACTGACATGCGGGGCGGACTAGCCCTGTGCTGGGCGTCCCCACGCATGTCTGTGTTAAGGATCGTAGCTGTGCTAAACTTAGCACAGCTACGATCAACTTGGAATGACCCCCATTGTCCCTACCCACTGTCGAGATTGTCAAAATATTACAGGGAGCGCACCGCAGCAAGTATTGGAAAATGTTATCCCTATTTTTGCCTAGGGTTTCCAATCTGTTTCAAATGGATTGGCTTTGGATGTCCCTTAACAAAGAGAGGCATGCTGAAAAAGTCTTTGCTACTGTATATGGCTACCCCATGTAAAATCTTTATCACCGACCCTTAAAAATTTGTTACGAGCAGCAGTTTCCTTAACTTCCTGGTATAACCTTTCCGTGCTGACAACTGGAAACCCTCCTTTCTAAAACTGTTCATCGTAGTATGATATATGTTTCCCGTATGGCTACATCTGTGTGATTACATGTTGATATACTGTGTGTTCTTCCTTGATTAATGTACTCTGTGTGACTTTTGTTACATCCAATACTTCTGTCGCAATGCTCTGTACTTTATTGTTCACATTCAGACACAGCCTCATATATATACACACGTACACACAACCCTATATACATACACACATATATACATTCATACTGTACACACACACAGCCCTATATACACACACACAGCCCCATATACATACATACATACATACATACATACATACTGTACACACACACAGCCCCATATATATACATACATACATACATACTGCACACACACAGCCCTATATACACACACACAGCCCCATATACATACATACATACATACATACATACTGTACACACACACAGCTCTATATACACACACACAGCCCCATATACATACATACATACATACATACTGTACACACACACAGCCCTATATACACACACACAGCCCCATATACATACATACATACATACATACATACATACATACACACACACAGACATACATACTGTACACACATACACACAGCCCTATATACATACATACTATACACATATACAGAGTCCCATATATATATATATATATATATAAATGACACATACAGTTAGATCCCCAAACACTGCAGCCTCCGCTGTCGCTCCTCACCTGGAAGCAACCATCCGACACCAACAGACTCCAGGACAGCTTGCACAGAGAGCAGACTGCGGAGGGAGTACGTCCCGCCCAGCATGAGGCACCCGGGAGAGGAATGGGGGGGGGCGGGCGGCAGAGGAAGACAGAGCTTCCGTGAGACAGGCTGGGGGACTGTCAGGAGGCAGGCGCATTGCCTGACAGTCCCGGAAAACTCCGCCTGCGGCCCCGACAGTCGTTGTGGAGTGACACAGTGCTGCACTGCAGCGCTGCTCTAGATGAGATACGGTCAGCACATTACAAGTGGCTACCGCACAGACGCAAGACGTGGAGCTAACCAGAGGCAATGGAGACGGTCGGTCCGTGTGCCCCCTTCAGTGCTGGAGCCCGGCGGCGACCGACTCCATTGCCTCCGAAACTTCCGCCACTGACAACAGCAGATATCAGGGAAATCTGCTGCAATACCCCTTTTCTCTAACGTCCTAGTGGATGCTGGGGACTCCGTCAGGACCATGGGGAATAGCGGCTCCGCAGGAGACAGGGCACATCTAAAGAAAGCTTTTAGGATCACATGGTGTGTACTGGCTCCTCCCCCCATGACCCTCCTCCAAGCCTCAGTTAGGTTTTTGTGCCCGTCCGAGCAGGGTGCAATCTAGGTGGCTCTCCTAAAGAGCTGCTTAGAAAAAGTTTTTTTAGGTTTTAAATCTCAGTGAGTCCTGCTGGCAACAGGCTCACTGCAGCGAGGGACTTAGGGGAGAGATTTTCAACTCACCTGCGTGCAGGATGGATTGGAGTCTTAGGCTACTGGACATAGCTTCAGAGGGAGTCGGAACACAGGTCATCCTGGGGTTCGTCCCGGAGCCGCGCCGCCGACCCCCCTTACAGATGCTGAAGATCGGAGGTCCGGAAACAGGCGGCAGAAGACTCTTCAGTCTTCATGAAGGTAGCGCACAGCACGGCAGCTGTGCGCCATTGTTGCTACACACTTCTCACTGACCAGTCACGGAGGGTGCAGGGCGCTGCTGGGGGCGCCCTGGGTAGCAATATTAAATACCTTTAGTGGCAAAGAATACATCACATATAGCCATTAAGGCTATATGTATGTATTTAACCCAGGCCAGATTTCTCAAAACCCGGGAGAAAAGCCCGCCGGAAAAGGGGCGGAGCTTATTCTCCTCAGCACTCAGCGCCATTTTCCTGCTCAGCTCCGCTGTGAGGAAGGCTCCCAGGACTCTCCCCTGCACTGCACTACAGAAACAGGGTAACAAAGAGAAGGGGGGCATAAATTGGCGATATTTATATATTAAAAGCGCTTATAACAAAAACAACACCTTTTAGGGTTGTTTATATACATTTATAGCGCTTTTGGTGTGTGCTGGCAAACTCTCCCTCTGTCTCCCCAAAGGGCTAAGGGGGTCCTGTCTTCGATTAGAGCATTCCCTGTGTGGCTGCTGTGTGTCGGTACGTGTGTGTCGACATGTATGAGGACGATGTTGGTGTGGAGGCAGAGCAATTGCCGGTAATGGTGATGTCACCCCCTAGGGAGTCGACACCGGAATGGATGGCTTTAGTTATGGAATTACGTGATAATGTTAGTACATTACAAAAGTCAGTAGACGAAATGAGACGGCCGGAAAACCAGTCAGTACCGGCTCAGGCGTCTCAGACACCGTCAGGGGCTGTAAAACGTCCCTTACCTCAGTCAGTCGACTCGGGTACCGACACAGATGAATCTAGTGTCGACGGTGAAGAAACAAACGTATTTTCCAACAGGGCCACACGTTATATGATCACGGCAATGAAGGAGGCTTTGCAGATCTCTGATACTGCTGGTACCTCAAAAAGGGGTATTATGTGGGGGGTGAAAAAACTACCTGTAGCTTTTCCAGAATCAGAGGAATTGAATGACTTGTGTGATGAAGCGTGGGTTAACCCAGATAGAAAACTGCTAATTTCTAAGAAGTTATTGGCATTATACCCTTTCCCACCAGAGGTTAGGACGCGCTGGGAAACACCCCCTAGGGTGGATAAGGCGCTCGCACGTTTATCAAAGCAAGTGGCGTTGCCGTCTCCTGATACGGCCGCCCTCAAGGATCCAGCGGATAGGAGGCTGGAAACTAACCTGAAAAGTATATACACTCATACTGGTGTTATACTGCGACCGGCAATAGCCTCAGCCTGGATGTGCAGTGCTGGGGTAGTGTGGTTGGATTCCCTGACTGAAAATATTGATACCCTGGATAGGGACAGTATTTTATTGACTCTAGAGCAATTAAAGGATGCGTTTCTTTATATGCGAGATGCTCAGAGGGATATTTGTACTCTAGCATCAAGAGTAAGTGCGATGTCCATATCTGCCAGAAGAAGTTTATGGACGCGACAGTGGTCAGGTGATGCGGATTCCAAAAGGCATATGGAAGTGTTGCCATATAAAGGAGAGGAATTATTTGGGGTCGGTCTATCGGATCTGGTGGCCACGGCAACTGCCGGCAAATCCACTTTTTTACCTCAGACCCCCTCCCAACAGAAAAAGACACCGTCTTTTCAGCCGCAGTCCTTTCGCTCCTATAAAAACAAGCGAGCAAAAGGACAGTCTTATCTGCCGCGAGGCAGAGGAAAGGGTAAGAGAGGGCAGCAAGCAGCCCCTGCCCAGGACCAGAAGCCCGCCCCGGGTTCTACAAAGCCATCAGCATGACGCTGGGGCTTTACAAGCGGACTCAGGAGCGGTGGGGGGTCGACTAAAGATTTTCAGCAATCAGTGGGCTCGCTCACAGGTGGACCCGTGGATCCTGCAGATAGTATCTCAGGGTTACATGTTGGAGTTCGAAAGGTCTCCCCCTCGCCGGTTCCTAAAGTCTGCTTTACCAACGTCTCCCTCAGAAAGGACGACGGTATTGGAAGCCATTCACAAGCTGTATTCTCAGCAGGTGATAGTCAAGGTACCCCTCCTACAACAGGGAAAGGGGTATTATTCCACACTATTTGTGGTACCGAAGCCGGACGGTTCGGTAAGACCTATTCTAAATCTGAAATCCTTGAACCTGTACATACAGAAATTCAAGTTCAAGATGGAGTCACTCAGAGCAGTGATAGCGAATCTGGAAGAAGGGGACTTCATGGTGTCCCTGGACATAAAGGATGCTTATCTGCATGTCCCAATTTACCCCTCACACCAAGGGTATCTCAGGTTCGTGATACAAGAATGTCATTATCAGTTTCAAACGCTGCCGTTTGGTTTGTACACGGCCCCTCGGGTCTTTACCAAGGTAATGACCGAAATGATGGTTCTTCTACGAAGAAAAGGCGTATTAATTATCCCTTACTTGGACGATCTCCTGATAAGGGCAAAGTCCAGAGAACAGCTGGAAGTCGGTGTAGCACTAACCCAAGTAGTGCTTCAGCAACACGGGTGGATTCTGAATCTTCCAAAATCTCAATTGACCCCGACAACACGTCTGCTGTTCCTGGGAATGATTCTGGACACGGTTCAGAAAAAGGTGTTTCTCCCGGAGGAGAAAGCAAGGGAGTTATCCGAACTGGTCAGGAACCTCCTAAAACCAGGAACTGTGTCAGTACATCAATGCACAAGAGTCCTGGGAAAGATGGTGGCTTCTTACGAAGCAATTCCATTCGGCAGATTCCATGCACGAACATTTCAGTGGGATCTGCTGGACAAATGGTCCGGATCGCATCTGCACATGCATCAGCGGATAACACTGTCACCAAGAACAAGGTTGTCTCTCCTGTGGTGGTTGCAGAGTGCCCATCTGTTAGAGGGCCGCAGGTTCGGCATACAGGACTGGGTCCTGGTGACTACGGATGCCAGCCTACAGGGCTGGGGAGCAGTCACACAGGGAAGAAACTTCCAGGGTGTATGGTCAGACCTGGAGACGTCTCTTCACATAAATATACTGGAGCTAAGAGCGATATACAATGCTCTAAGCTTGGCAAAACCGCTGCTTCAGGGTCAGCCGGTGTTGATCCAGTCGGACAACATCACGGCAGTCGCCCACATAAGCAGACAAGGCGGCACGAGAAGCAGAAGAGCAATGACAGAAGCTGCAAGGATTCTTCGCTGGGCGGAAAATCATGTCATAGCACTGTCAGCAGTGTTCATCCCGGGAGTGGACAACTGGGAAGCAGACTTCCTCAGCAGACACGACCTTCACCCGGGAGAGTGGGGACTTCATCCGGAAGTTTTCCACATGATTGTGAACCGTTGGGAAAAACCAAAGGTGGATATGATGGCGTCTCGCCTCAACAAAAAACTGAACAGATATTGCGCCAGGTCAGGAGACCCTCAGGCAATAGCTGTGGACGCTCTGGTAACACCATGGGTGTACCAGTCAGTGTATGTGTTTCCTCCTCTGCCTCTCATACCAAAGGTACTGAGAATTATTCGGAAAAGGGGAGTAAGAACAATACTAGTGGCTCCGGATTGGCCAAGAAGTACTTGGTATCCGGAACTTCAAGAGATGCTCACGGAGGATCCGTGGCCTCTACCTCTAAGAAGGGATCTGCTTCAGCAGGGACCTTGTATGTTCCAAGACTTACCGCGACTGCGTTTGACGGCATGGCGGTTGAACGTCGGATTCTAAAAGAAAAGGGCATTCCAGAGGAAGTTATTCCTACCTTGATTAAGGCTAGGAAGGAAGTGACCGCACAACATTATCACCACATTTGGAGAAAATATGTTGCGTGGTGTGAAGCCAAGAAGGCCCCAACGGAAGAATTTCAATTGGGTCGATTCTTACATTTCCTGCAGGCAGGATTGTCTATGGGCCTCAAATTGGGGTCTATTAAAGTTCAAATTTCGGCCTTATCAATCTTCTTCCAGAAGGAATTGGCTTCAGTGCCTGAAGTACAAACTTTTGTCAAGGGTGTACTACATATACAGCCCCCGATTGTGCCCCCAGTGGCACCGTGGGATCTAAACGTAGTTTTGGATTTTCTCAAATCTCATTGGTTTGAGCCTCTCAAATCTGTAGATTTGAAGTATCTTACATGGAAAGTAACCATGCTACTGGCCCTGGCTTCAGCCAGGAGAGTTTCAGAGTTGGCGGCTTTATCGTACAAAAGCCCATATCTGATTTTCCATTCGGACAGGGCAGAACTGCGGACACGTCCTCATTTTCTCCCTAAGGTGGTTTCGGCTTTTCACTTGAACCAGCCTATTGTGGTGCCTGCGGCTACTAGCGACTTGGAGGACTCCAAGTTACTGGACGTTGTCAGAGCATTAAAAATATATATTTCAAGGACAGCTGGAGTCATCCGCACTCTCCCGCCCGTTTGGGAGCTTTGGTATAATCCCCATGGTCCTGACGGAGTCCCCAGCATCCACTAGGACGTTAGAGAAAATAAGAATTTACTTACCGATAATTCTATTTCTCATAGTCCGTAGTGGATGCTGGGCGCCCATCCCAAGTGCGGATTGTCTGCAATACTTGTACATAGTTATTGTTACAAAAATCGGGTTATTATTATTGTTGTGAGCCATCTTTTCAGAGGCTACTTCGTTTGTTATCATACTGTTAACTGGGTTCAGATCACAAGTTGTACAGTGTGATTGGTGTGGCTGGTATGAGTCTTACCCGGGATTCAAGATCCTTCCTTATTGTGTACGCTCGTCCGGGCACAGTACCTAACTGAGGCTTGGAGGAGGGTCATGGGGGGAGGAGCCAGTACACACCATGTGATCCTAAAAGCTTTCTTTAGATGTGCCCTGTCTCCTGCGGAGCCGCTATTCCCCATGGTCCTGACGGAGTCCCCAGCATCCACTACGGACTATGAGAAATAGAATTATCGGTAAGTAAATTCTTATTTTTTTCGACCACAAAAGCAGCCCCTATATACATCTATGGAGACTGCTTTCTTGATGAATTTACCAAGCTCCAGAATTTGAAGCATTCAGGAGCTTGGCCCCTATAGCTAATGCCATCTGAAGATGACGTTAGCTATTGTAGTTTATAGGCTCCTATCGGAGCCTCTGCCCCTGCATGTGTTCAATGTTACATGCCTTCAGTATTTACTTTCTTATTGCCATGAACAGTGGTGATAAAAAAATTATATAATTATTGGGTCTAGGACCAAATCATTAGTAAATCTGCCCCTAAGTGATTAATTGCATATGTAGCAAATTATCTCATCTCTGTGAAATGGTTTAGGTGGTCATTCTGAGTAGAGATGAGCGGGTTCGGTTTCTCTGAAACCGAACCCGCACGAACTTCATGTTTTTTTTACGGGTCCGAGCAGACTCGGATCCTCCCGCCTTGCTCGGTTAACCCGAGCGCGCCCGAACGTCATCATGACGCTGTCGGATTCTCGCGAGACTCGGATTCTATATAAGGAGCCGCGCGTCGCCGCCATTTTCACACGTGCATTGAGATTGATAGGGAGAGGACGTGGCTGGCGTCCTCTCCATTAGAAATTAGATTAGAAGAGAGAGAGAGATTGTGCAGAGTCAGACAGAGTTTACCACAGTGACCAGTGCAGTTGTTGTTAGTTAACTTTTATTTATTTTAATATAATATATCCGTTCTCTGCTATATCCGTTCTCTGCCTGAAAAAAAACGATACACAGCAGCAGCCAGTCACACAGTGTGACTCAGTCTGTGTGCACTCAGCTCAGCCCAGTGTGCTGCACATCAATGTATAAAAGGCAAAGCTTATAATAATTGTGGGGGAGACTGGGGAGCACTGCAGGTTGTTATAGCAGGAGCCCCCAGGAGTACATAATATTATATTAATTTAAAATTAAACAGTGCACACTTTTGCTGCAGGAGTGCCACTGCCAGTGTGACTAGTGGTGACCAGTGCCTGACCACCAGTATAGTAGTATATTGTTGTATGTATTGTATACTATCTCTTTATCAACCAGTCTATATTAGCAGCAGACACAGTACAGTGCGGTAGTTCACGGCTGTGGCTACCTCTGTGTCGGCAGTCGGAACTCGGCAGGCAGTCCGTCCATCCATAATTGTATTACAATATATACCACCTAACCGTGGTATTTTTTTTTCTTTCTTTATACCGTCGTCATAGTGTCATACTAGTTGTTACGAGTATACTACTATCTCTTTATCAACCAGTGTACAGTGCGGTAGTTCACGGCTGTGGCTACCTCTGTGTCAGCAGTCGGCAGGCAGTCCGTCCATCCATAATTGTATTATTATTATAATATATACCACCTAACCGTGGTTTTTTTTTCATTCTTTATACCGTCATAGTGTCATACTAGTTGTTACGAGTATACTACTATCTCTTTATCAACCAGTGTACAGTGCGGTAGTTCACGGCTGTGGCTACCTCTGTGTCGGCAGTCGGCAGGCAGTCCGTCCATCCATAATTGTATTATTATTATAATATATACCACCTAACCGTGGTTTTTTTTTCATTCTTTATACCGTCGTCATAGTGTCATACTAGTTGTTACGAGTATACTACTATCTCTTTATCAACCAGTGTACAGTGCGGTAGTTCACGGCTGTGGCTACCTCTGTGTCGGCAGTCGGCAGGCAGTCCGTCCATCCATAATTGTATTATTATTATAATATATACCACCTAACTGTGGTATTTTTTTTTCTTTCTTTATACCGTCGTCATAGTGTCATACTAGTTGTTACGAGTATACTACTATCTCTTTATCAACCAGTGTACAGTGCGGTAGTTCACGGCTGTGGCTACCTCTGTGTCGGCAGTCGGCAGGCAGTCCGTCCATCCATAATTGTATTATTATTATAATATATACCACCTAACCGTGGTATTTTTTTTTCTTTCTTTATACCGTCGTCATAGTGTCATACTAGTTGTTACGAGTATACTACTATCTCTTTATCAACCAGTGTACAGTGCGGTAGTTCACGGCTGTGGCTACCTCTGTGTCGGCACTCGGCAGGCAGTCCGTCCATCCATAATTGTATTATTATTATAATATATACCACCTAACCGTGGTTTTTTTTTCATTCTTTATACCGTCGTCATAGTGTCATACTAGTTGTTACGAGTATACTACTATCTCTTTATCAACCAGTGTACAGTGCGGTAGTTCACGGCTGTGGCTACCTCTGTGTCGGCAGTCGGCAGGCAGTCCGTCCATCCATAATTGTATTATTATTATAATATATACCACCTAACTGTGGTATTTTTTTTTCTTTCTTTATACCGTCGTCATAGTGTCATACTAGTTGTTACGAGTATACTACTATCTCTTTATCAACCAGTGTACAGTGCGGTAGTTCACGGCTGTGGCTACCTCTGTGTCGGCAGTCGGCAGGCAGTCCGTCCATCCATAATTGTATTATTATTATAATATATACCACCTAACCGTGGTTTTTTTATACCACCTAACCGTGGCAGTCCGTCCATAATTGTATACTAGTATCCAATCCATCCATCTCCATTGTTTACCTGAGGTGCCTTTTAGTTCTGCCTATAAAATATGGAGAACAAAAAAGTTGAGGTTCCAAAATTAGGGAAAGATCAAGATCCACTTCCACCTCGTGCTGAAGCTGCTGCCACTAGTCATGGCCGAGACGATGAAATGCCAGCAACGTCGTCTGCCAAGGCCGATGCCCAATGTCATAGTACAGAGCATGTCAAATCCAAAACACCAAATATCAGAAAAAAAAGGACTCCAAAACCTAAAATAAAATTGTCGGAGGAGAAGCGTAAACTTGCCAATATGCCATTTACCACACGGAGTGGCAAGGAACGGCTGAGGCCCTGGCCTATGTTCATGGCTAGTGGTTCAGCTTCACATGAGGATGGAAGCACTCAGCCTCTCGCTAGAAAACTGAAAAGACTCAAGCTGGCAAAAGCACCGCAAAGAACTGTGCGTTCTTTGAAATCCCAAATCCACAAGGAGAGTCCAATTGTGTCGTTTGCGATGCCTGACCTTCCCAACACTGGACGTGAAGAGCATGCGCCTTCCACTATTTGCATGCCCCCTGCAAGTGCTGGAAGGAGCACCCGCAGTCCAGTTCCTGATAGTCAGATTGAAGATGTCAGTGTTGAAGTACACCAGGATGAGGAGGATATGGGTGTTGCTGGCGCTGGGGAGGAAATTGACCAGGAGGATTCTGATGGTGAGGTGGTTTGTTTAAGTCAGGCACCCGGGGAGACACCTGTTGTCCGTGGGAGGAATATGGCCGTTGACATGCCAGGTGAAAATACCAAAAAAATCAGCTCTTCGGTGTGGAGGTATTTCACCAGAAATGCGGACAACAGGTGTCAAGCCGTGTGTTCCCTTTGTCAAGCTGTAATAAGTAGGGGTAAGGACGTTAACCACCTCGGAACATCCTCCCTTATACGTCACCTGCAGCGCATTCATAATAAGTCAGTGACAAGTTCAAAAACTTTGGGTGACAGCGGAAGCAGTCCACTGACCAGTAAATCCCTTCCTCTTGTAACCAAGCTCACGCAAACCACCCCACCAACTCCCTCAGTGTCAATTTCCTCCTTCCCCAGGAATGCCAATAGTCCTGCAGGCCATGTCACTGGCAAGTCTGACGAGTCCTCTCCTGCCTGTGATTCCTCCGATGCATCCTTGCGTGTAACGCCTACTGCTGCTGGCGCTGCTGTTGTTGCCGCTGGGAGTCGATGGTCATCCCAGAGGGGAAGTCGTAAGCCCACTTGTACTACTTCCAGTAAGCAATTGACTGTTCAACAGTCCTTTGCGAGGAAGATGAAATATCACAGCAGTCATCCTACTGCAAAGCGGATAACTGAGTCCTTGACAACTATGTTGGTGTTAGACGTGCGTCCGGTATCCGCCGTTAGTTCACAGGGAACTAGACAATTTATTGAGGCAGTGTGCCCCCGTTACCAAATACCATCTAGGTTCCACTTCTCTAGGCAGGCGATACCGAGAATGTACACGGACGTCAGAAAAAGACTCACCAGTGTCCTAAAAAATGCAGTTGTACCCAATGTCCACTTAACCACGGACATGTGGACAAGTGGAGCAGGGCAGGGTCAGGACTATATGACTGTGACAGCCCACTGGGTAGATGTATGGACTCCCGCCGCAAGAACAGCAGCGGCGGCACCAGTAGCAGCATCTCGCAAACGCCAACTCTTTCCTAGGCAGGCTACGCTTTGTATCACCGCTTTCCAGAATACGCACACAGCTGAAAACCTCTTACGGCAACTGAGGAAGATCATCGCGGAATGGCTTACCCCAATTGGACTCTCCTGTGGATTTGTGGCATCGGACAACGCCAGCAATATTGTGTGTGCATTAAATATGGGCAAATTCCAGCACGTCCCATGTTTTGCACATACCTTGAATTTGGTGGTGCAGAATTTTTTAAAAAACGACAGGGGCGTGCAAGAGATGCTGTCGGTGGCCAGAAAAATTGCGGGACACTTTCGGCGTACAGGCACCACGTACAGAAGACTGGAGCACCACCAAAAACTACTGAACCTGCCCTGCCATCATCTGAAGCAAGAAGTGGTAACGAGGTGGAATTCAACCCTCTATATGCTTCAGAGGTTGGAGGAGCAGCAAAAGGCCATTCAAGCCTATACAATTGAGCACGATATAGGAGATGGAATGCACCTGTCTCAAGTGCAGTGGAGAATGATTTCAACGTTGTGCAAGGTTCTGATGCCCTTTGAACTTGCCACACGTGAAGTCAGTTCAGACACTGCCAGCCTGAGTCAGGTCATTCCCCTCATCAGGCTTTTGCAGAAGAAGCTGGAGGCATTGAAGAAGGAGCTAACACGGAGCGATTCCGCTAGGCATGTGGGACTTGTGGATGCAGCCCTTAATTCGCTTAACAAGGATTCACGGGTGGTCAATCTGTTGAAATCAGAGCACTACATTTTGGCCACCGTGCTCGATCCTAGATTTAAAGCCTACCTTGGATCTCTCTTTCCGGCAGACACAGGTCTGCTGGGGTTGAAAGACCTGCTGGTGACAAAATTGTCAAGTCAAGCGGAACGCGACCTGTCAACATCTCCTCCTTCACATTCTCCCGCAACTGGGGGTGCGAGGAAAAGGCTCAGAATTCCGAGCCCACCCGCTGGCGGTGATGCAGGGCAGTCTGGAGCGACTGCTGATGCTGACATCTGGTCCGGACTGAAGGACCTGACAACGATTACGGACATGTCGTCTACTGTCACTGCATATGATTCTCTCAACATTGATAGAATGGTGGAGGATTATATGAGTGACCGCATCCAAGTAGGCACGTCACACAGTCCGTACTTATACTGGCAGGAAAAAGAGGCAATTTGGAGGCCCTTGCACAAACTGGCTTTATTCTACCTAAGTTGCCCTCCCACAAGTGTGTACTCCGAAAGAGTGTTTAGTGCCGCCGCTCACCTTGTCAGCAATCGGCGTACGAGGTTACATCCAGAAAATGTGGAGAAGATGATGTTCATTAAAATGAATTATAATCAATTCCTCCGCGGAGACATTGACCAGCAGCAATTGCCTCCACAAAGTACACAGGGAGCTGAGATGGTGGATTCCAGTGGGGACGAATTGATAATCTGTGAGGAGGGGGATGTACACGGTGATATATCGGAGGGTGAAGATGAGGTGGACATCTTGCCTCTGTAGAGCCAGTTTGTGCAAGGAGAGATTAATTGCTTCTTTTTTGGGGGGGGTCCAAACCAACCCGTCATATCAGTCACAGTCGTGTGGCAGACCCTGTCACTGAAATGATGGGTTGGTTAAAGTGTGCATGTCCTGTTTTGTTTATACAACATAAGGGTGGGTGGGAGGGCCCAAGGATAATTCCATCTTGCACCTCTTTTTTCTTTTCTTTTTCTTTGCATCATGTGCTGATTGGGGAGGGTTTTTTGGAAGGGACATCCTGCGTGACACTGCAGTGCCACTCCTAGATGGGCCCGGTGTTTGTGTCGGCCACTAGGGTCGCTTATCTTTCTCACACAGTCAGCTACCTCATTGCGCCTCTTTTTTTCTTTGCGTCATGTGCTGTTTGGGGAGGGTTTTTTGGAAGGGACATCCTGCGTGACACTGCAGTGCCACTCCTAGATGGGCCCGGTGTTTGTGTCGGCCACTAGGGTCGCTTATCTTACTCACACAGCGACCTCGGTGCAAATTTTAGGACTAAAAATAATATTGTGAGGTGTGATGTGTTCAGAATAGGCTGAAAATGAGTGTAAATTATGTTTTTTGAGGTTAATAATACTTTGGGATCAAAATTACCCCCAAATTCTATGATTTAAGCTGTTTTTTAGGGTTTTTTGAAAAAAACACCCGAATCCAAAACACACCCGAATCCGACAAAAAAAATTCGGTGAGGTTTTGCCAAAACGCGGTCGAACCCAAAACACGGCCGCGGAACCGAACCCAAAACCAAAACACAAAACCCGAAAAATTTCAGGCGCTCATCTCTAATTCTGAGTTGATCGCTAGCTGCATTCGTTCGCTGTGCAGCGATGAGGCAAAAAAACGGCACTTCTGCGCATATGTATGCGGAGCAATGCGCATGCGCAACGTACTATTACAACGAACGATGTAGTTTCACACAGGGTCTAGTGAAGCTTTTCAGTCGCACTACTGGCCGCAGAGTGATTGACAGGAAGAGGGCGTTTCTGGGTGTCAACTGACCGTTTTCAGGGAGTGTTCGAAAAAACGCAGGCGTGCCAGGAAACACGCAGGTGTAGCTGGGCGAACGCAGGGCGTGTTTATGATGTCAAAATAGGAACTGAACAGTCTGAAGTGATCGCAAGCGCTGAGTAGGTATTGAGCTACTCTGAAACTACACAAAAAAACGTTGCCGCCGCTCTGCGATCCTTTCGTTCGCACTTCTGCTAAGCTATAATACACTCCCAGTGGGAGGCGGCATAACGTTTGCACGGCTGCTAAAAACTGCTAGTGAGCGATCAACTCGGAATGACCCCCTTATTACTCTATTAAACGCAATATATTATAGATCTCTACTTCAAATATAAAGCCATTAGCCAGATTACGCCTAAGAGACTTCTTTGCTTAGTGCACATGTAACCTGTCCAGTCCCCACCTCCTTCAGCCAAGGGTTCACCAAAAGAACCGAGAGTTTTTGGTGTGTCTACAGCACAGGCAACTACCAGACTGGACCCATGCATGGCCAGCTTTCCCTGATTTATTCAGCTCATTAGTGCATACTGAGATTGGGTTCCTGGATACCACTGTTAAATTGAACATATCATGTGAAGAAGCAAGACTCACCATTTGTTGCTGAGTATATAACCATTGATTAGCAATTTATTCAAATTAGAATAAAGCAATATTGTATTGTTATACTCAGGGCAGGATGTAAGTCTGGGTTCGGTGGCCATGTGGGATGCCGTCCGAACTTGGATTTTTTTTTAAAAAGGGGCAATTATCTACACAGGAATGCTTTAAGAGAGGAGGAGGCCCATGTTCAGCCTCCTCCGTTTGGGCCCCCTCCTCCTTTCCGGCAGCGCTGAGAGTCTGAACACTAGAGAACTCAGACTCTACTGCACAGGCGCAGATCTCCGGGAAAATGGTGCGGCAGCCATTTTCCCTGAGAAATCTCTACTGCGCATACGCAGAACTCCATGAAAATGGCCGCTGAGCCATTTTCACAGTGTTTTAACAGCGTTGTGGATGCCGACGCTGTACTCCAGAGGGGTTAGTATTTTAAAAATGGGTTGCAGCGTGTGCGGTGGGGGGCCCCCTCTGGACTCACCGCACACACTGCACCCATTGAAGAAATGCCAGTGCACCTACAGGGCATCCCACATGGCCTTCATTACATCCCGTCATACAGTATGTGTCTATGGTGGTCATTCCGAGTTGTTCGCTCTGTAAATTTTTTCGCATCGCAGCGATTTTCCGCTTAGTGCGCATGCGCAATGTCCGCACTGCGACTGCGCCAAGTAAATTTGCTATGCAGTTAGGAATTTTACTCACGGTTTTTTCTTCGTTCTGGTGATCGTAATGTGATTGACAGGAAGTGGGTGTTTCTGGGCGGAAACAGGCCGTTTTATGGGTGTGTGGGAAAAAACGCTACCGTTTCTGGGAAAAACGCGGGAGTGGCTGGAGAAACGGAGGAGTGTCTGGGTGAACGCTGGGTGTGTTTGTGACGTCAAACCAGGAACGACAAGCACTGAACTGATCGCAGATGCCGAGTAAGTCTCGAGCTACTCAGAAACTGCACAGAGATGTATTTTCGCAATAATGCGAATCTTTCGTTCGCAATTTTAAGAAGCTAAGATTCACTCCCAGTAGGCGGCGGCTTAGCGTGTGCAATGCTGCTAAAAGCAGCTTGCGAGCGAACAACTCGGAATGACCCCCTATCTCTTTAACTCTGTGCACCTAAAGAACTTGGTTTTCCACCAGGAACAGCACATTTTGCACCTCATTAAATCACAGTGTCTCTTATGTCTTTCTAACTGTATGAGAAACACAGAGCTACTGGGAACCTAGCAGCCTTCGTTTCACAAATCACATTTCTTAAGTTTGATATATTAAATACGATGATTCATTTTCACCAAATTGCCTGTCTAGATCTTGGCTTCCTAGGCAGTTGATAGAAAACAATATGAATGTCTGCATTTATCAGCCATTCCCAACACTGCGGGTCATTCCGAGTTGATCGCTCGCTAGCAGTTTTTAGCAGCCGTGCAAACGCACAGTCGCCGCCCACGGGGGAGTCTATTTTCACTTTGCAGGAGTGCGAACGTCTGTGCAGCAGAGTGCCTACAAACACATTTTGTGCAAAACAAGACCAGCCCTGTAGTTACTTATCCTGTGCGATGATTGCTGCGATGAGTGACACGGTAATGACGTCAGATACCCGCCCAGCAAACGCCCAGCCACGCCTGCGTTTTTCCAAACAGAAAACGGTCAGTTGACACCCATATAAGCCCTCTTTCTGTCAATCTCCTTGCGTTCGGCTGTGCGATTGGAATCGTCGCTAGAACCAGTGCAAAACCACAATGGACTTCGTACCCGTATGATGCGCATGCGCATTGCGGTGCATACACATGCGCAGATTAGCAATTTTTTCCACTGATCGCTACGCAGCAAACAACAGCAGCTAGCTATTAACTCGGAATGACCCCCATTGTCCTTTTTGCACAAGTGCTAAAGCCTCGCACATTGCAACAAAGGAAAGCCCGTTTTACTGTATCTCCTATCACTTAAACACAGCTAAACTAAACTTGTTCAGGGCAGAAAAATCTAATTTCTTGCCCTCATTTTTGTGCACTATTGTTACTAAGGTATTATAATAAAAGCGGCTGACGCCACTCAGTCACGCTAAGCGATGAGCAGGAACATAAGCTAACGTATCACATGACAACCCAAGGAGGTAGAAATGTCTGTGCTATGCCCACACTGATACCTTGTCAGAAATAATCCCCGGCGCGTAATGCAGATTTGTGGGCTTTGTATTTAATCTACCAAGCATACTATGCTGTACTTTAATGACGGATGTAAAAACAAAATAGGTTTAAAAGAAGAAAAATCCTAATGTGAGCTGAAGCAGATGGAGCGCTGACACCATTACAGCGCTGTCATTTTAATAGCAACCTGGGACACTTCTCATTTCACAAGAAAGATAAAAAAAGTCGTTAAATGACTCTTTTTCTGCTATCATAATGTTTTACTTTAGGGAGTCATTAACATAACAAATTGTTGTGGAAACTTCAGAACAGAAAAGATTGTTTTCCTACGTTTTTATTTTTTGTTCTCTTGTAAAATGCTACTTAATTAACTGGTATTTACATCAATACCATCAATTAAATTGTTGTATTTTGTCTATCTATTGAAACGTACAGTAAGTTACAGTATATGGCCGTAAGTGTGTTTACACTTTACACCCCTTCTAATTCTAATTCTAAATAGTGTTTTTAGCAACTGCAGCCGCAACGATTGTTCCACACCCACCAACTGTACCTTTTTTCTATGGTCTGTACCGATTTTTGACTTTCCATTGAAAGTATAGGAAAAGGGGTGTGACCACGCCCCTTTACCCGTGGACAGGCCCCTTTTCCTAATTTGCACCGATTTTTAGGTGTAAAATGTTGGAGGGTATATTGTTCATGGTTGTATAAACCCTTGTGTACAGCCATACAATCTTCATAGTCGCACATTTGGGTCATATGAAAGAGCTCAGTGACTTTTGATATGGCACTGTCACAGGATACCACCTATCCAACCAGGGTGCTGAGAACGGGGTATACTACTTACCTGGGCCCGGGCTGACTGGTGGTCACTCGAACATCAGGCATGGATAGAGGAGACTGCTGCTTCTCAGTGTCAGCAGTCTATCTCATCAGCCCGGCACACACTGCTTTGTGCTGTGCTGTGGAGGTTCCAGGAAAGCTGCAGTCTCATCTCTCTCCATGCAAGTGTTATGAGGAAGGAGGCAATAGCACTTATACCCCCCGGATCTGTCTCTGACCGAGGGAGACAAATACGCCACCCTTCCCAGTGCACGACACCACGCATAATACTTGGGGAGGGGTTGTGGCCACATCTCCCCGATTTGGCCACTGCCTGCAGTACCAGGGCCCATCGCTGATCTCAGTGGTCCAGTTTCCAAGAAGTCAATTTATGCAATCCCTGCCTTGCCAGCAGGGCCAGATGGAGCTCCAGCTCCAGGCCCTTCATTGAAAATAAGTCAACGGGATCCCTGCAGTGCAGTCAGCCAAATAATTTTCTCCTGTCATTAATCATCAACAGCAAATGCCTCCCTCCTGGCCAAAAACTCCTCCTATCACCTCCGGACCGCCCACAGCCGTGCTCAACTGGTCCCCTTCCCTGGGTTGCTTGAAGCTCAGACACATTGATGTAATAAGCTCTGCCCAGATGGCGATAAGCCTTGCCCTCCTGGGCAGCCTGCAGCTGCGCTTTCTCAGACTAACCGGAGCTCAGACCCATGCTGTCTAAAGCTCTATCCCCGGCTGCTCCACTCCTTCCACATTGAGGCTGGAGCAACCCCTCCCTTTACGTACGGTGGTTTGGGAAGGTAGCACAGTAATGCAGTGTGGGAAGGTAGCACAGTACGGTGGTGTGGGAAAGCAGCGCAGTGTGGGAAGGTAGCACAGTACGGTGGTGTGGGAAAGCAGCGCAGTAATGTGTGGGAAGGTAGCGCAGTACAGTGGTGTGGGAAGGTAGCGCAGTAATGTGTGGGAAGGTAGCACAGTACTGTGGCGTGGGAAGGTAGCGCAAAGCACAGTAATGTGGTGTGGGAAGGTAGCGCAGTTATGTGGTGTGGGAAGGCAGCGCAGTAATGTGGTGTGGGAAGGTAGTGATGTGGTGTGGGAAGGTAGCGCAGTATGGTGGTGTGGGAAGGTAACGCAGTACGGTGGTGTGGGAAGGTAGCATAGTAATGTGGTGTGGGAAGGTAGCACAGTACGGTGGTGTGGGAAGGTAGCGCAGTATGGTGGTGTGGGAAGGTAGCGCAGTATGGTGGTGTGGGAAGGTAGCGCAGTACGGTGGTGTGGAAAGGTAGCATAGTAATGTGGTGTGGGAAGGTAGCGCAGCACGGTGGTGTGGGAAGGTAGCGCAGTATGGTGGTGTGGGAAGGTAGTGGTGTGGTGTGGGAAGGTAGCGCAGTACGGTGGTGTGGGAAGGTAGCATAGTAATGTGGTGTGGGAAGGAAGCGCAGTACGGTGGTGTGGGAAGGTAGCGCAGTATGGTGGTGTGGGAAGGTAGTGATGTGGTGTGGGAAGGTAGCGCAGTACGATGGTGTGGGAAGGTAGCATAGTAATGTGGTGTGGGAAGGTAGCGCAGTACGGTGGTGTGGGCAGGTAGCGCAGTATGGTGGTGTGGGAAGGTAGCATAGTAATGTGGTGTGGGAAGGTAGCGCAGTAATGTGGTTTGGGAAGGTAGTGCAGTACGGTGGTGTGGAAAGGTAGCGTAGTAATGTGGTTTGGGAAGGTAGCGCAGTAATGTGGTTTGGGAAGGTAGCGCCGTATGGTGGTGTGGAAAGGTAGCGTAGTAATGTGGTGTGGGAAGGTAGCGCAGTAATGTGGTTTGGGAAGGTAGCGCCGTACGGTGGTGTGGAAAGGTAGCGTAGTAATGTGGTGTGGGAAGGTAGCGCAGTAATGGGGTTTGGGAAGGTAGCACAGTATGGTGGTGTGGGAAGGTAGTGATGTGGTGTGGGAAGGTAGCGCAGTATGGTGGTGTGAGAAGGTAGCGCAGTACGGTGGTGTGGGAAGGTAGCATAGTAATGTGGTTTGGGAAGGTAGTGCAGTACGGTGGTGTGGGAAGGTAGCGCAGTATGGTGGTGTGGGAAGGTAGTGATGTGGTGTGGAAAGGTAGCGCAGTACGGTGGTATGGGAAGGTAGCATAGTAATGTGGTGTGGGAAGGTAGCGCAGTAATGTGGTTTGGGAAGGTAGCGCAGTACGGTGGTGTGGGAAGGTAGCGCAGTATGGTGGTGTGGGAAGGTAGTGATGTGGTGTGGGAAGGTAGCGCAGTACGGTGGTGTGGGAAGGTAGCATAGTAATGTGGTGTGGGAAGGTAGCGCAGTAATGTGGTTTGGGAAGGTAGCGCAGTACGGTGGTGTGGGAAGGTAGCGCAGTATGGTGGTGTGGTAAGGTAGTGATGTGGTGTGGGAAGCTAGTGCAGTACGGTGGTGTGGGAAGGTAGTGCAGTACGGTGGTGTGGGAAGGTAGCATAGTAATGTGGTGTGGGAAGGTAGGTGTAGTGTGGGAATGTAGTCCTTAGAGGCAGTGCAGTGAGAGTGTGTGGAGATGTAATGTGGGAAGGTAGCATAGTGATATACTGCAGGGATGTATTGTGAATAAGTATCAAAGTGATATAGTGTGGGTATGTAATGTGGGGAAGTAGCACAGTGATGTAGTGCAGGAAAGCAGCTTAGTGATGTAGTGTGGGTATGTAATGTGGGGAAGTAGCACAGTGATGTAGTGCAGGAAAGCAGCTTAGTGATGTAGTGTGGGTATGTAATGTGGGGAAGTAGCACAGTGATGTAGTGCAGGAAAGCAGCTTAGTGATGTAGTGTGGGTGTGTAATGTGGGGAAGTAGCACAGTGATGTAGTGCAGGAAAGCAGCTTAGTGATGTAGTGTGGGTATGTAATGTGGGGAAGTAGCACAGTGATGTAGTGCAGGAAAGCAGCTTAGTGATGTAGTGTGGGTATGTAATGTGGGGAAATAGCACAGTGATGTAGTGCAGGAAATCACCTTAGTGATATAGTGTGGGTATGTAATGTGGGGAAGTAGCACAGTGATGTAGTGCAGGAAAGCAGCTTAGTGATGTAGTGTGGGTATGTAATGTGGGGAAGTAGCACAGTGATGTAGTGCAGGAAAGCAGCTTAGTGATGTAGTGTGGGTATGTAATGTGGGGAAGTAGCACAGTGATGTAGTGCAGGAAAGCAGCTTAGTGATGTAGTGTGGGGAGGTAATGTGGGGAAGTAGCACAGTGATGTAGTGCAGGAAAGCAGCTTAGTGATGTAGTGTGGGGAGGTAATGTGGGGAAGTAGCACAGTGATGTAGTGCAGGAAAGCAGCTTAGTGATGTAGTGTGGGTATGTAATGTGGGGAAGTAGCACAGTGATGTAGTGCAGGAAAGCAGCTTAGTGATGTAGTGTGGGTATGTAATGTGGGGAAGTAGCACAGTGATGTAGTGCAGGAAAGCAGCTTAGTGATGTAGTGTGGGGAGGTAATGTGGGGAAGTAGCACAGTGATGTAGTGCAGGAAAGCAGCTTAGTGATGTAGTGTGGGGAGGTAGTGCAGTAAATGGTATGTCACCACACACCCCTACCCACTCAGGAGAACTTCTCTATGGCACTGATCACACTACCTGTGATGGCCCTTCCTAAATCTCAGCTCCAGTCCTATATGGACCTTAATCTGGCACTGCCTGCCAGAGATGTCATGGTCACAAGTTAGTGCTGTTATTGTGATGTGTTAATATCTAGAAGCAGCAGCTGCTCAGCTGCTAATGGGTAGGGCATGCAACTCATGGACTGGTACCCCTGAGTATTGAAGCAGGTAGATCACCATCTTGCGCCGGACCAGTATGGGTCTACGACCTCAGTGGTACTATGGCATTAGACTGTCAGTGAGTCATTGCCACGTTTGCCAGTAGCGGGTGTGCACGGCTATCGCAGTTTTACCTAACATCTCTTTTGTTTTCTAACTCTTAATAGTTCACAAATCCCCTTTATCAGTGGGAGTCAAATTTGATAAAATTGAGTATATTAATTATAGTAAAATAACATTAACTACACGGACTGCAATACCTATTGGAGTGAATATTAGGCATGTATAAGGCAGACCTATTTGGTGCTCAGCTAGTATAAAATACTGTATATTAAAATAGTCTTTGCACCCACCTACAGTACTGTGCTATTCATAAAACTTAATAATTTCTGTAAGAACTAAAATAAAATTAATTAAATATTCAAATGATTTCAACCCATTGCTACTGCTGTAGTTATGTTAAGATTAGATGAGAGCTCAATAAGTACGAGACCATATAAGAGCCCCATTTTTTGTGATTTGTTGTTTATGACAAAGCGGTTGCTAGGTAGTTTTTCCAAGGGACCTTGGGAATTTTCTATAGGTTGTTTTCCTTGTCCATCAGTATTTGTGGGTGTTGGCTTCAGTGCATATAAAAGCTTGGGTCATGTGCTTCATACTTGCCATTTTGGACAGCTAAGTTTCACAGTCTCTGTGACTGCTGCATTTAGTGTGCATCTGTTCCCTTTGTGTTTTCTGCATTGTCTCCCTTTATTGTTATTCCCCTCTCACAGACTCTCTCCCCCACCCTCTCCTTGTTATACCTGCCTGCCCCGCTGTCCACTTGCCCTATGCTCGTTGGCCATTTGTGTCCCCCCCCCCGCGCTGGCTGGCTGTGCGGCCCCCCTTTGATCGAGACACCCGCGGCGTTTGGGCACCTCCCTCTCGGAATTTTCCTCGGTGCCCCACTCCCTGCCCGTGGCGCCTGCAGGTGGGCGCTGATATGCCGTGGCGTCTCCTAGTTCCGGCTCCGGCATGCGTGCATGGGGGGGGGGGGGGGAGGGGGCGGGCGGCGACACGGGCTTACACAGGCTGTGGGGATCCGGCCACTGGCGATGGTCCTCCGGTGGCCGGGCCTCGTGGCGGGATAGTTTTCTGCAGTTACCACCATGCGGGTGGCGCTGTGTCCGGCACCACACCCGCATGTCTCCCTGGTGCCCTGTGTTTTGTGCTCGTCTTTGTGGGGGGGGGGGCGACCCGTAGATATATGGTGGCTGTGGGATCCCACCCACCCCCCTCTGTCCGTTTTTTCCTCCTTTGGTGCGTCTCCTTGCCGCACGATAGCATCCTGGGGGTATATTAGGCCTCGAGTTGGGGTCCTGTGGCGTAAGCAGGTACATCGGCGCTCTCGCAGCGGGGTGGAGCGGCACGGATGGCATTGCTGCCTCATGGCTATTATGTATTAGTTCAGTTCCAGCCGCAGCCATAACTGTGTGGAGTTTGTATGTTCTCCCTTTGCCTGCGGGGGTTTTTTCCGGTCACTACACCCTGGTTGTAACCCTGCGGTTCGGCCGCCGCGGTCCTTTCTCGGGCCTTACATTTCTTTGCACCCGCCGTCTTTTTATGGGTCTTATCAGGTTCCCCCGAACCCGGCCCAGCTGCCGTCATATTGGTATCCTTTTATTCCCTAGCAGTTTTTTTCCAGCTTCCCATCCCGGTCCCGTGGGCCCCTGGTTTTTTGGCTCCCTGGCTCCCGGCCTCTGCTGCAGTGGGGTCCCAGCGGACAGGCCAATCACGGTGCCGGCCGCGTCATTCATGTTACCGCCTCCTGCCTTTTACCCCCGCCCCCCCCCCCCCCCCCCTACCACTTCTTTTGCCTGGGCCATCTGTAAGTAGGGTTGTTTCGTCTGCTTTAACCTCGTTTGTTCCCTTTGAGTGTGCAGTCCGAAGTGGTCGGCCCGCAGAGTCAGGGTCCCTGGGTCGGGGTCCGGGAGATGATCCGGTATCGGTGTCTGCTGGAGATGTCAGGACAGGATCGTCGTCGGCTGGGGAAGTTCCGGGTCCTTCAGGTACCGGTGAGCATGCTGTTACTTTTTCTTGTTCCTCTGCACTTTCTTCTAGTTCTTCTAGTAGGGTTTTCCTCTGGTTTCCCCGGGTGCCCGCGTACGTTGGCCAAGCTCATTGCGCATTGCGCAGCTACATGAACTGGGTCAGGCAGCGTGCCTCTGGCAGCGTTTATGGCAGCTGGTTCCGTTGGTTGTAATCCCGCTTTACTAGGTTCTTGGTACTTGGCTCTGTTTTGGCGGGGATACGAGGGGGCATGTGCGGCCCCCTTTTCTACGCGCCCCCCTTTTATATAAATCACTATTTGCGTGGCTCCCCCTTTTGGGGTGGTGCCCGGGTAGGTCCCAGTTTGGTTCCCGTCATTTGGTCACTCACAGGGGGGGTTAGATTCTTGTTGCGGATGCTTCCCACAGGGTGCGTTCTCATTTTCTTCTAGGGCGCTGCATTTTGTTTCCATGGTGACGTTCTCTTTGCAGGCCCGGGCGGTTGCTCGGTTCGCGGTACTTTTTAGCTCCGGTTTTGTCGTTGTTTCAGGTTCTGGGTTCCCATAGGGTCGGGTAGTAGGGGTGGTTTTGGCCATTCGTGGCCGTCACCTTCCTGCGGACAAGGGCCAGCGGCATACAGATACTTTTCTGTTTTTGCTGGTCAGCGTAAGGGCGGCTCATGCTGGGGCCTATTTGGCTGGGCTCTTGTACTTTTGGTTTTGTATTTCTTTCACCCTTGGGTGTCTGACCGGTTATCTCCAACTTTCGTGGTTGCCCCGAGCCATTACGGCTCGGGGACTTTTTCACTCAGCCTCTTTATTTTCGCAGGGGTTTCACCGGGAACCTCTTGTTGTTGGAATTGTTTCTTTTCGTTGTCGCATCGGCGTTAGGAGCTCTGCGTTTTTTCCGGATTGGTCTATTGTTTTCTGGGCGATTGCCTGGGCGTGGTTCACGCTCTTCACGATCGGCGTTCTTCCTCCCCCTCGGCCCTCCGCCCGTTACGTCGTTTGGTCCCCATATGTTTGCAGGCGATGTGTGTTTCCTTGCGACGTGACACGGGTATGGCCCATGGGGTGGCAGAGGCATGGTGGCGCTTACGCTTTGTTACATTCCGTGCATTGGTGCCTGGGGCGGCTGTTTGATGTTTCTTTCTATGCCTGACTTGGCATAGAAAGTACGCATGCACGTACCCACACACAGTAAGACTCGCCTCTAGTCTCCAAACCTTTAAATGTTCCCTGAAAACTCACCTCTTCAGACAAGCCTATCAAATTCCAGACCCACCCACATAATCTTCAGTGCTTCCCTATCTAATTACATCCTCTGTAGAGTATTCATAACATCACATATCTTGTCTTTCTTTAGTCTTACACCCTCCTGACACTTGGATAACTTTGTGGGGTATCATCATACAACCCATTAAGAACCTAGCAATCTGGTGTACCATTATGCAATAGGTAGCATCTATCCTTGTGTATCTATGCCTATTTCCCTATAGATTGTAAGCTTGCGAGCAGGGCCTTCCTACCTCTATATCTGTCTGTTTTTACCCAGTTTTGTTCTATTACTGTTGTTCTAATTGTAAAGCGCAACGGAATACACTGCGCTATATAAGAAACTGTTAATAAATAATAAATAAAATAAATAAACTTGGGTCTGGCGAATGGCAGAGTTGGTCCTGCTGCTTGGATGGGCCGTTATGGGGCTCCTCCCATGCTCCGGTCGATGGCTCGGATTGCTGTGATTCGTTGGCTCTTGGGAGTAGGTTGGGTCACTCCGGTTGGTTGTGTTTATTGGGTCATTTTCGATTGTTTGACGGCCTTTATCTGGGGATTTTTCCCGGGAAGGCAGGTCTCCGGCGGCCATGGCGTCTGCCCTTACGGGCATTTTCTTTTCGCTCCATTCTACTGCAGCTGTCGGACCCCACCGGGTCTGTCGTACTATCCATGGCCCTTAATGGGTGGGCGACAGGGCCCCCTGTGCCTGCAGTTTTGGGGGGCATGTTAATTTGAAGCTGTTCGTGGTCCCTTTAGGTGTCTGGACAGGGGTGTAGTCTGGTTATGAGGTTTGCGTTGTTCGTGATAGGTTTTGCGCTGGTTTTCTTTGGGGCGTTCCGGATCGGTGGTTTGGTTGCCGGTGGCAAGTTGTCTTTGTACTCTGGCTTGCCTTTCAGTGAGGTTTTATTGCGGTGCGACCGGGCGCTGTGCGGCCTTGCCCGTTCTGCAGCGGATTGGGTTGGCCTGGGTCTTTGGTTGCCCCTGAGAGCACGGGCGGAGACGGCTGGTGGCCCATTGCACGTGGCGGTGGAATGTGTCCGTTGCGACCGTTAGGGGATGGCCATTTTCTTTTGTGTGCCCTCCTGGGTCCTCTTCTCTAGTTTTGTTCTCTCTGCTGCGTCTACGGCTATGGTGATTGCCGGGGGTTTTGCAGTGGGGGGGGGTCCAGGGTACTCATTCCTTGCGATTTGGGGCGGCATCGAGGAGCTTCGTGTCTTTGTCGGTATGAAGCTGCGGGACACTGCCATCTGGTCGCCTGGAGTCTGTCGGCCCCGGACCACCTCCTCATCTTGGTTAAAAAGACCACCAGGGTTGGGAATCGGACCTCTCACCAATACAACTGTTTTAAGCATGCTGCAGAGGCGGGTTCTTCAGTGGCAGTTTTTTGGGTGCTGGGCTTCTGGGGATATGCGTGATATACAGCCTCTTTGCGTTTGGGTAAGGTTTTCGGGCTATGATACCCATTTCCTTGCGGATTGGGACTGTTGCGCATGCCGCGGCGGCGGGTTCTTCAGCGGCAGCGATTCAGGTGCGGGGCTGCTGGGAGTCTGTGGGATATGTAGCCTCTGTACGTTTGGATAAGGTTTTCGGGCTATGATACCCATTCCTTGCGGATTGTGGCTGTTGCGCGTGCTGCGGTGGTAGGTTCTTTAGCGGCAGCGCTTCGGGTGCTGGGCCGCGGGGACTGTGCGTAGTATGGAGTTTTTAGGGTTGGAGTACCCATTCCTTGCGGATTGGGGCAGCTATGCGTGCTGCAGTGGATGGTTCTTCGGCGACAGCGTTTTCCGGTGCTGGGCTGCTGGGGATTTGCGTTGTTTTAAGTTTATCCAGATCCAAAACCAAAACCAAAACATGAGCATGGAACCAGAACCGAAACCAAAGCACAAAACACGATAAGTGCCCTCCGCACATCTCTAATATATATATATATATATATATATATTTATTGTATCACTGTAAGGGTGCAAGGTGCCGTTTCCTGGGGTATATGGCAGCACGCAGCAGCTGAGGAACAACACAAGTCCAGTTTCTGGTACAACAGCCAGTTTTATTGTACAGAAAATAAAACAAACACCAAAAGAAAATACCTTGCCTGTCCGGCACTAACTAAACACAAGATGTTTCTAACTATCACTAAAAGAAAAAACACAGAGTTCTCCAGCAAACACTGTATAGCTCACTTGTATCAGGAAGCGTGTTTCTCTCACAGAGATCCTGCAGTCTTCCCAGGCAGTCTGCACACCCTAATCAGGCCAGCAGCTCTATAACACTCTTACACAGCTGAAAGCCTGATTAGCCTTCTGTGAGTCCAAAGACCCGAACTGGGCCCAATGTCTGGAACTTGCCCCATCTCTCTTTCAGGGCCCTTACCCAGCTTTTCCAACAAACTGAAAAGGTTCTAACAAAACAAAACATATTCCTAGAAGTTTTCATTTTTCTAATACATGTAAGACAAGAACCTGGGACAAACATACCTGCCCTCAAACACTATCCCGGTGTTCTTGTCACATATCCCCCTCCCCTGTTTCGACCTAGGGGCCGGAACACTTTTAGCCCCCAAACAGAAGATGCGGGACAATGCATCTGCGTTGGCCAATTGTGTACCCGGTCTATGTTCGACAGTAAACTTAAAATCCTGCAACGCTAGAAACCATCTAGTTACCCGAGCATTCTTGCCTCTATTTACATACATCCATTTTAAAGGGGCATGATCCGTCACTAGTCTGAATTGTCTACCCAAGAGGTAATATCTCAAGGTATCTAGTGCCCACTTAATGGCCAAAGCCTCCTTTATTATATACACATCCATATATTACATTTTTATACCTATTTAACCAGTGGGTTACGAAAGAAAGAAAGAAAGAAAGAAAGAAAGAAAGAAAGAAAGAAAGAAAGAAAGAAAGAAAGAAAGAAAGAAAGAAAGAAAGAACGGGGTATACTGCAATATGAAGTGAAGAAAATTGATGATTGCCCCATCACATTTCCACTGTAGGAGTATGGCTGAACCGAAGCCTCTATAGGAGACTATGGCTGGGCAGGGCCGGATTAACAATGGGGCGGATGGAGCTGCAGCTCCAGGCCCCCCACTGGAAATAGGCCCACAGATCCCCTGCAGTTCAGATAGTGTTGACAGGAAAAAAAAAACTTTTCTCCTGTCATCACCAATAGCATTCCCTCACTCGACTCCTGTCACGGAGAAACAGAACTCTGCCTATCCCCTCTGAAGCTGCCAGCAGCTGTCACTGCCCAATGAAGCACATACCGAGGCTAGAAATAAGCTCCTCCCCCAGATCGCGATAAGCTCCGCCTCCTAGTGCATCTATAGCTGTGCCCACGATTGCTTAAAGTTCTTCTCACATGCTATCCCAAGCTGTGTCTCTGTGGGACCTTTATAAACTTATTCAGCCCCCTGGTTCTTCCACTGCTGAGCCCTGGCCCCTGTTGCCTGAAGCCACACCCCCGGGCCGTTCTAAGCCCCGCCCACTGGACAGTACACTGCAGTTCAGTCAGTGCTCCCCGCCTGTGTGACCTGTGAGGTGTTCTGCAGCTGCGGTTTGAGGTACAAAGGAATATATGCTGTGTAGCCCTATGCCCAGGACTTTCTCACACTTAAAGTTATGTGTGCATGTTCTGTGACCTTAATGGCATACTGTTTTAATTCATCATGCATGATAATCAATTGAATTCCGGCCAGTGTGTATACGGACACTACTGTGCGGTGTAATGTGACTATCAGACGCTGCCGTGCGGTCTAATGTAACTATTGGACGCTGCCGTGCGGTGTAATGTAACTATCGGACACTGCCTTGTAGTGTAATGTGACTCGGACACTACCTTGCGGTGTAATGTGACTATCGGCTGCTGCCGCTCGGTGTAATGTAACTATCGGACGCTGCCGTGCGGTGTAATGTGACTATCGGACGCTGCCGTGCGATGCAATGTAACTTGCGAACGCTGCCGTGTGGTGTAATGTAACTATCGGATGCTGCCATGCGGTGTAATGTAACTATCGGACGCTGCCGCGCGGTGTAATGTGACTGTCGGACGCTGCCGTGCGGTGTAATGTGACTATCAGACGCTGCCGTGCGGTGTAATGTGACTATCGGATGCTGCCGTGCGATCTAATGTAACTATCGAACGCTGCCGTGCGGTGTAATGTAACTATCGGACACTGCCATGCAGTGTAATGCAACTATCGGATGCTGCCGTGCGCTGTAATGTGACTATCAGACGCTGCCGTGCGGTGTAATGTGACTATCGGACTCTGCCGTGCGGTGTAATGCTGCCGTGCGATGCAATGTAACTTGCGAACGCTGCCGTGTGGTGTAATGTAACTATCGGACGCTGCCATGCGGTGTAATGTAACTATCGGACGCTGCCGTGCGGTGTAATGTAACTTTGTTGGTGACATTGCAGATGGTATTGAAGGGAAGATATGCCTTTTTGCAGATGATAAAAAGATATGCAACAGGGTAGACACACTGGGAGGGGTCAAACAAATGATTAATGACCTAGGTAGGCTTGAGAAATGGTCAAGAACGTGGCAACTACAGTTTAATGCTAAAAAATGCAAAATCATGCACTTGGGTCTCAAAAACCCAAAGGCTAAGTATAGTATCAAGGGTACTATAATGGAAACTACTGAGGAGGAAAGAGATTTAGGAGTCACTATTTCAAGTGACTTGAAGGCAAGAAAGCAATGCAACAAAGCAATGAGAAAGGCAAGTCAGATGCTTGGTTGCATTGGGAGAGGAATCAGTAGCAGGAAAAAAGAAGTGATAATGCCACTGTATAGGTCATTGGTACAGCCCCATCTGGAATACTGTGTCCAGTTCTGGAGACCCTATCTCCAGAAGGATATAAATACATTAGAGAGTGTACAAAGAAGGGCAACTAAAATGGTGCATGGCCTACATCACAAAACTTACCCGGAAAAGCTAAAAGATCTTAACATGTATAGTTTGGAGGAGAGAAGGGAAAGGGGGGACATGATAGAAACTTTCAAATATATCAAGGGTCTTAACAAAGTTCAGGAGGGAAACATTCTTCAAAGGAAAAGAAGTATTAGAACTCGAGGGCATACATTGAGACTGGAGGGGGGGAGGTTCAGGGGAAATTTAAGGAAAAATTACTTCACAGAAAGGGTAGTGGATAAGTGGAATAGCCTCCCATCAGAGGTGGTAGAGGCTAAGACTGTAGGGCAATTTAAACATGCTTGGGACAGGCATATGAATATCCTTACAAAGAATTAAGGTTAAAAAAGGGTTGAGATTGCCTAAAGGATAAAATAAAAAAGTGGCAGACTAGATGGGCCAAGTGGTTCTTATCTGCCGTCAAATTCTATGTTTCTATGTAACTATTGGACGCTGACTTGCGGTGTAATGTGACTCGGACACTACTGTGCAGTGTATTGTAACTATCGGATGCTGCTGTGCAGTGTAATGTAACTATCAGACGCTGCCATGCAGTGTAATGTGACTCAGACACTAGTGTACGGTGTAATGTAAATATCGGACGCTGCCATGCGGTGTAATGTGACTAGGTCACTACTGAGCAGTGTAATGTACAGTAACTGTCGGACGCTGCAGTTCGGTGTAATGTAACGCTGCCGTGCGGTGTAATGTGACTCGGACACTACTGTGTGGTGTATTGTAACTATCGGACGCTGCCGTGTGGTGTATTGTAACTATCGGACGGTGCTGTGCGGTGTAATGTAATTATCGGACGGTGCTGTGCGGTGTATTGTAACTCGGACACTACTATGCCGTGTAATGTGATTCGGACACTACTGTGCGGTGTAATGTGACTCGGACACTACTGTGCGGTGTAATGTGACTCGGACACTACTGTGCGGTGTAATGTAACTATCGGACGTTGCTGTGCGGTGTAACGTGTCTCGGACACTACCGTGCGGTGTAATGTAACTAGCAGAGGCTACCGTGCGGTCTCATGTGACTCGGACACTACTGTGCGGTGTAATCTAACTATCGGACACTGCTGTGCGGTGTAACGTGTCTCGGACACTACTGTGCGGTGTAATGTAACTAACGAGCGCTGAGGCATATCAGACAGCAAATATTTGTTGAATACACCGTTGGCGCTCCCACCCTAAAAGCGAAAGTCACGTGATAGTCTTGGTAAATAGTCCCAAAATGAATCCTATGTTTCACTTGAAAAATTCTTCTTTCTTAATTCTTAATTCTTCTCCCAAATTTAATTCGAGATTTCTCCTTGTGTGGATGTGTTCGTCATAGAGAGAAGAAATAGCACATATAGTGTAGTAATTCAAATAAAAAGTGAGTTTATTGAATTAAAATAAAATCAATTCACTATCACGTGACTTTCGCTTTTAGGGTGGGAGCGCCAACGGTGTATTCAACAAATATTTGCTGTCTATTATTCATTTAGGTGATTGGGAGTCACCAGAATACACCCAGGCTGCCTCCATCTTCACCAAGCGCTATTCTCTGTTCCACTCACATTTTGCTGAGGCATATCCCCTGCTCCCCTCTCCTTAATCCAATCTGCTGCAGCGGTACACAATAGGCCTTTCCTATATTTCAGCTCCAGGCCCATGTGCACATTAATCTGGCACTGTGGCTGGGGCGGTAGTGTCGGTGGAAGAGAGCTTTGTGTATGCTAGGTTTAGGAAGGTGAAGGTTTGGTATAAACAGAACATGGAAAAAAGTCACACAGTTAGAAGAATACTTAGAGTTCCACATGAATGTACATGCATTGTAGTCCCTGGGCAAAGTAATGTACTGGAGTACCTATCCACCCATTCATGGGAGCAAATGATAACAAAATCATAATTTGACCCTCCTGCATCTCTCTACATGCTTCCATACAATGAATGGCTGTCAGCACTCTGATTGGTGCATAGCTCTAGCCATTCGCCAATCAGCTAGCTTACAGTCTTTCACTGTCTGGCTGCAGGCTGGGAGGCTGGCAACTTGTCCACATGCTCACTTCTCCACTCTTTTCACTGCTTCAAGAATAGACCCTGAGGGGGAGATGTACTAAGCAGGGGAAAGAGTGGAGAAGTGAGCCAGTGGAGAAGTTGCCAATAGCAACCAATCAGCTGCTCTGTATAATTTTATAGTATGCAAATTATAGATGGTACTTCAATGCTGATTGGTTGCCATGGGCACTTCTCCACCGGCTCACTTCTCTACTCTTATCACTGCTTAGTACACCCCCCCTTCCCCTTAATCCGGCCCCACGCTATTGCAACCCGCAAATCCCTTGAGGCATGTTGATTGGTTAATAATATTAAATAATTGTAATTCAATGTCTGGATTGGGATGCAACCACACACCCAATTTTAAATTGGCCTCATCATGAAGTTTAGTTCTTCTGAAGCACAAGTTTGTCGCTAACATTCATCACCTACCCTGAGTTCAGTATACTGTGTATTGCTGGCCAGAGAACCACAGTTACTTTATTAGTTATAAAATAAATTTTCGTTCCTTAGAGTTTAATGTAATTACATTCAACCCAACTTGTGTGCAAATTATTACTGTCCTCTGTTACAGACTCTGTCAGCGTTTCCTCAGTCAGATTTCTGTATCCGGGCCCTGACACGGGCTCTGGAGAAATCTAACCCTTCCCCAAATTTAAGGTGATCTGCAGCCTTCTAGACAAGGATTTATGCTGTCATAACATTATCTGGCACAGAAGTGAAGAGACGGCAATATTTAGTCTAAAAATAAATGGTGCCAGGGCTCAGAGGGAGAGCTGGATAGTGCGGGGATTCATACAATGCGGACGCAGAAGGGGCTTTTATTTCAGATTATAGTGAACTATTTTACTCCTGTGCGTTTATATTTATGCATCGGGAACTGCAAACCTCTGCAGCTGCACATATATCAATTAACAGAGTGAACCACATTAATGATGTTATCACAAATGCTGTTTTCACACAGCAGGGAAACAGTTATAAGAAGTTTAAATGGGGAGAGCAGCTCCCAGTGGGGTAATTCCTCTATGTGAGATATGAGATGCATTTCAGCTAAGCAAACAGCTATTTTACAGGGAAGTGGCGCGGCTGACTCCAATACTCTAATAAGACTGCTGAAGTGTGTGTGTGTTGTGCGTGTGTATGTGTGTATACATATATATATATATATATATATATATAAAAGATTGTAAGCTTGCGAGCAGGGCCCTCCTACCTCTATAACTATTTGTTTTTACCCAGTTTTGTCTTCTATTTGTGTCCAGTGGTAAAGCGCAACAGAATTTGCTGCGCTATATAAGAAGCTGTTAATAATTATAATAATATAAGAGGAGGCCCGGAGGAGCGCTTCCCAGTTGTATTTAAGATGTAAAATCTGATAAATAATTTACATTACAGCTAACATTCTAAACAATAATTTAATTTCTGATATAAAAAACTTAACAGATGATGTCTGCAGATAAACTTGGTACAATATGATAATAAAATGTAATTGAATAAAAGACATACAAATCACATATAAAATGATAACATTGATTCTGACAAAGGTGGTCATTCCGAATTGATCGCACGCTGCCGATTTTTGCAGTGCAGCGATTAAGTGAAAAAACTGCAAAAATGTGCATGCGCATGGTACGCAGTGCTCATGCGCTAAGTACTTTCACACAAAACTTTGTAGATTTACACAAGCTCGAGCGACGTTTTTTCATCGCTCGAGTGATCGTAGTGTGATTGACAGGAAGTGGGTGTTTCTGGGCAGAAACTGGCCGTTTTCAGGGTGTATGCTAAAAAACGCAGGCGTGCCAGGTAAAAACGCAGGAGTGGCTGGAGAAACGGGGGAGTGGCTGGCCGAACGCAGGGCGTGTTTGTGACGTCAAACCAGGAACTAAACGAACTGAGGTGATCGCAGTCTAGGAGTAGGTCTGGAGCTACTCAGAAACTGCAGGGAATTATTTAGTAGCTATTCTGCAAAGCTAAGATACACTCCCAGAGGGCGGCGGCCTAGCATTTGCAATGCTGCTAAAAGCAGCTAGCGAGCGAACAACTCGGAATGAGGCCCAATGTTATTTTTAAGATCTTCACATTAGATAACATGATTAAGTGAGTTTTCCTTTAACAAAATGTAACCTATTTGTAACCCATTCTGGGAACTCTGGTTAAATTTTAAACACTCCAAATATATCAGCGATCATCACCAACGCGTTTTGTGGTTTCTGACTTCTTCAGGGGTATTTATGTGGTTATAAAAAGTGAGGCAACATCTTCTCTTGTGTGAAATTCAATTAATCTTGCAGTTTAGTATTGTCTTTTCCTATTACGGGGCTTGAATAGTGGTTAAAGTCTCTTTGGACAGCGGAAAGAGCTTTTAACATCAAAGATGAACACTATTAGGAATTTTTTCATTTTCTGTGTAGTCAAAATAATTTTGACATACAGCCTCTCTTAAATATGATGTGGTTTGATACAAATTATCTTTAATATTGTCCATATGAGACATTCCATCAGTGGGCAGTCTTGAAACAGAAAATCCAATGTGAAACATCTCCTGTTCCTGTGGTCACAGTGTGGGTCCCGACCTGAGCTCACTGACATCACAGGCTCTCCATTTTTTGCAGCAGCATAAGGAAGATTCTGGGCAGCCAGAATGCGAGCAGGAAATTGTGCAGTGCATACAGAGATTCAGAAGTTCCAGGATTCACGGGCTGCCGACGGAGCTTCCTGACCAGAGGAGATGTAGGAGGGGGAAGGCTGTAAGTGACCCAGGGATCCTCTCCATACACAGTAGTCTATACTGATGTGTCTGGGTCCTCCTGTGTATCCTATCTGATAAGAGCATTCAGGACTGGAGAGTCAGAGAGTCCTCCTGAGTCCTGTTCCAGTGTGTAAGTACTACAGAGGCTGTGTATTTTAAGGTTAAGTTGTCTTTGTTCTACTGCAAGAAAACTTTATAAAATAGTTGTCTCTCAATCATGTAGCATTATAAACAGTAACCAAACATTATTAAACCATTAGTTTAGATGTAATATACACCATTGGTTTAAATGATATACAGTATGTATGTATACATATACATATATATATATATATATATATATATATATATACGTTATGGTAAGAACTTACCGTTGATAACGTGATTTCTCTTATGTCCACAGGTATCCACAGGATAACATTGGGATATTGTCGAGCGACAGCTAAAATGGCACCAACACGGTCACGAGCTTTCTGGCCTCCCAGGATGCATTGGGGCCTCCACTATATAGTACCGCCCACTGACTCAGTCAGATCAGTTCTTTCCACGGCGATCTTAGGCAGGAACATTAGGTAGAGACCTGTACAGGCGATAAGAACAACGGTAAGTTCTTACCATAACGTATATTTCTCTCGCTGGGTCCACAGGATTATGCACAGGATAACATTGGGATTTCCAAAGCCATTTTAGTGGTGGGGACGCTCCTGATTGCACAGGAGGACCTTTCGCCCGAAGTCTGCGTCATGAGAGGCAAAAGTATCCAAGGCATAATGTCTGATGAATGTGTTTATGGAAGACCATGTGGCTGCCCTACATATCTGTTCTGCTGAAGCACCCTGCTGTGCTGCCCAAGAAGGACCTACCTTACGTGTAGAGTGTGCAGAGACATTAGCCGGAATAGGGAGATCTGCATGAGAATAAGTTTTGATATTACCATTCGGAGCCATCTCGACAGCGTCTGTTTACTAGCAGGCCAACCTCTCCTATGGAATCCGTAGAGGATGAAGAGAGAATCTGTTTTCCTGATGGCACTAGTACGATCTATGTAGATTCTTAAAGCCCGGACCACGTCCAGCGACGCTTCTCCCACAGATAGTCCTGATATCTGAAAAGCTGGGACTACAATCTCTTCATTCAGGTGAAACTTTGATATCACCTTTGGAAGATAACTAGATCTCGTTCTGAGAACTGCTCTGTCTGGAAAAAAAACCATAGGAAAGGAGACATACATGATAATGCTCCTAAATCTGACACTCTTTTGCCAGTAAAAAAAGAACTTTAACCGTTAACCACTTAAGATCTGCTCTCTCAAGTGATTCAAACAGAGGACAGTGGAGAAATTTAAGAACTAAATTCAAATCCCAGGGAGCTGCATGAGGAACAAATGGAGGTTGAATATGTACTACTCCTTGGAAAAATGTACGTACATCCTGTAAATCAGCAATCTTCTGCTGAAACCATACAGTCAACGCCGAGACTTGCACCCTCAAGGAAGCAACTTTCAACCCTTTATCGAATCCTGCCTGAAGGAAATCCAAAATCCCAGCTACTTTAAAAGATCTCGGATTGTATTTTTTTCCAGTACACCAGTGAATTTAGGCTTGCCATATTCTATGATACACACGGGCCGAAGAAGGCTTTCTTGCTCTAAGCATGGTTTGGATTACTTGTTTCGAAATCCTTTAGCCTCTAAGATAGAGGTTTCAACAGCCATGCCGTCAAAGATAGGCGATCCAGATGACTGTGATAACAAGGACCCTGCATTAACAGATCTGGACGTTGAGGGAGCAGTATCGGAGCTTCCACGGACATTCTCAACAGATCTGTGTACCAATGCCTTCTTGGCCAAGCTGGAGCTATTAGAATGATTGCTCCTTTTGCCTGTTTTATCTTTCTCACTACTCTGGGTAACAGAGATATTGGAGGGAACAGATACGCCAGCTGAAACCTCCATTCTACTGACAGTGCGTCTACCAGGACCGCTCCTGGGTCCCTTGTCCTTGATCCGTACCTCAGAACTTTGTTGTTTAGACGAGATGCCATAAGGTCTATCTCCGGTAGACCCCATCTGTTCACCAGTGTCTGAAACACTTCTGGATGTAGTGCCCATTCGGTTTCCTGAATGGTGTGCCGACTGAGAAAATACGCTTCCCAATTTAGTACACCCGGGACAAATACTGCTGACAATGCCGGGAGATGGAGTTCCGCTCATCTTAGAATGGGAGTTACTTCCTCCATCAGACTCTTGCTATGAGTTCCTCCTTGATAATTGAGGTATGCTTCTGCCGTCGCATTGTCTGAGCGGATCTGGACTGGTCTTCCTTGTAGATTGTCCTTTGCCTGAACTAGAGCCAAGTAAACGGCCCTTATCTCCAACAGATTTATCGGCAGGCGACTTTCCCTTGCGGTCCATTTTCCCTGGAACCATAGGCTTCAGAGTACCGCCCCCCAGCCTTGCAGGCTGGCATCTGTTGTCAGGACTTGCCACTCTTTTATCCAAAAGGGTCTCCCCTTGTTTAAATGGTCTGTCTGTAGCCACCACGCTAGAGACCTTTTTACATTTACTGGAATCTTTATCATCTGCTTCTTTATCGTTTGATGATTTCCGTTCCATTTGGTCAAAATCAGGTGCTGCAATGGTCTGGAGTGGAATTGCGCATATTCCACCATGTCGAAGGTTGATACCATCAGACCCAACAGTCGCATTGCTGCATGGACTGACATTGTCTGGGCTTGCAACGCTTCCTGAGCCATGACCTGCACTTTGACTATCTTTTTCTCTGGCAAGAGAACTTTCTGTAGGTCTGAATCCAATATGGCCCCCAAATGAACCATCCGCTGTGACGGATTCAGAGACGACTTCTCACAATTTATGAGCCACTCGTGTCTCTGTAAACAAACTATCGTCTGTTGAAGATGTCTCAACAGTAAATCTTGCGACTGTGCTAAGATTAACAGGTCGTCGAGGTATGGGAATATTCTTATCCCCTGCTTGCGCAGACAAGCTGCCATAACCACCATGATCTTGGTAAACCCCCTGGGTGCTGTAGCTAGCCCGAATGACAGAGCTTGGAACTGGAAATGTTCCTGGAGGATGGCAAACCTTAGGTAACACTGATGTGACAGTGCTATAGGCACATGTAGGTAAGCATCCCGTACATCCAGAGACACCATGTAATCTCCCGGTTCCATAGCCAACATTATGGAGCATAACGTCTCCATGTGGAACTTCGGGATCCATATTTATTTGTTCAACATTTTCAGATTTAGAATTGGTCGATATGACCCATTTGGTTTCTGGATTAGAAATAGATTTGAGTAATACCCCTGTCCCTTTTGTGATGGAGGTACTGGGACAATCACACCTGACTGCAGTAATTTTTGGACTGCTTCTTGCAGGGCATTGGCCTTCGACTCTATACGAGACGGACTGGTGCAAAAAAATCTTTGAGGAGGCTGCCTCCTGAATGGGAACCCATACCCCTGAGATACTACCTTCTGCACCCAGGCATCTGCTGTTGACTGTTGCCATATGTGTGCAAATTGAAGGAGTCGGCCCCCAACCCTGGAATCCTCCAGGCGGAGGCCCATCTCTTCAGGCTGAGGGTTTCTGTTCTGGTTTGGAAGCTGGCTTTTTGCTAGCCCACTGCTTCCTACCCCTGGATCTAAACTGGGGTTGTTTAGGCCCCTCTTTTGCTTTCGCTTTGCTTTGCCAACGAAAAGAGCGAAATTTTAAACCCTTGGACTTAGGGTTATAGGTAGCCGGAAATCTGACCTTTTTCGATTCAGCCTCTGATTCTAGGATATCCGATAAAGGTTTTCCAAATAATATATTACCCACAAAAGGCAATGCTTCCAATTCTTTCTTGGATTCCGCATCTGCCTTCCAGGTATGTAGCCAAATTGCTCTGCGAGCGACTACTGTCAAGGCTGAAGCTTTAGAAGCAACTGTACCTACATCAATTGCTGCTTCTTCCAAATACTGGGCAGATTGTCTTAAACGGCAAAAATGATCCTCTTGCTCCCCCGAAGAAGAAGGGATGCTGTTCTCTAGTTCCTCTATCCATTCGCCCATAGCCTTTGCTACCCAGGCCGAAGCCATAGCATGTCTTACCACTGCTCCTACAAGAGAAAAAATATTTTTCGAAAGGCTCTCTACCCTTCTGTCTGTGACATCATTCAAAGAGGTAGATGACAGTGGTAAAGCAGATTTATGCACGAGTCGCAGAACATGTGCATCTACTTTTGGAGGAACTTCTCTCTTCAAACAATCCCCAGCAGGAAATGGATAATAAGAATCCCATCTCTTAGGAATCTTATACTTTTTGCTTGGCGCTGCCCAAGACTCATCCATCATTTCTGTCAACTCATCTGACGCTGGAAATTCAGCTTTCACTGATTTTGTTCGTTTAAATACAGGTGCTTTTGCTTTTAACGCTGTTTTGGCTGGCTCTTCCAAAGAAAGCACAGCCTTCACGGCATTAATAAGTTCAGCTACATCTTCTGAACTAAAGCTCTACGACTGATCATCATACGGAGTTGAATCTATTGTTTCCTCATCATCATCCGATGTATCATCTTGTGTAGTCTGCCACACAGACGTATCTGTCTTAGTCTTACCTGCCCCTTGGTTGCTTGTAGAGGCTACTGGAACCAAACCATAGGAAGGGAGCAGCATGTATGGGTTCATAGTGTAACCTAACCCTTGAGGTGGTGCTACCGGAGCTAACCTGTCCGCTATTGAAGACAGAGTCTTTGCGAACATTTTCCATGGTGGCTCTGTTGGTGGTTAAACTACCTCCTGTTTTTTACTTCGCTGAAAAGCGAAACAGTTCGCACACAAACCCTCATAAGTGACCAATTGATTCATATCAATTACCCCTGACTTACAAGATAAGCATGTTAGGGCTATAGGAGTGCTTGATATATTCTCCTCATCACTTTTGCCGCTCACAGACATGGTATTAACCTGCTATCGACAAACACAATTTGTGACTGAAGAACACCCTATATGTCAGAATATAGAGGTGAGATCAATCTGACCACAGTGCACCTGATTTGAGGGTCAGAACAGGACTGACATTACACAGATAAGTCAGCACGCATACTAGCAGTCAGTCACATGTTAAAGCATTAGACTTTGTCATATGAGAATACAACCTCCATAACAACTTATACATAAGTAGGAAAATTGTACTTCTGTTTTAACTGGTTCTATTTTCAACATAACATGCAGAAAACACAGTAATATACAGGTCTCATATGCAATAGGTACTAAAAAATTAACAATGCATACCGAGAAGTAGAGAGAATTTCTAGTACAGTATACCCTGCCTCCAGAGAGCGGGATACAGGGAGACTCATCACACTTCCATATCCAAGCAAATACGCTCGTAAGACGCTGAGTGGATTCAGACGCTACTGGTGTACACTGCCGCTCTTGATAACTGATAACGGACACGGACGCTCACCAACGGACACGGACGCTGAGCGACTTCCACGTGTATGCAGATGCTAAGGCCTGCGACTCGGTCTGGGCGGGTTTATATCCAGTGTACACAACCGCAGCGTCTAAGCTGCGACCGAGTACCCTCGTGGTAGCGTCTGAGCCGGAAATGAGGTAATTTAGTTCATGAAACGAGAGACACACGGGAACTGGCCATGAACTCGGAGGAGGGATGGCCAGGAGAGCGTCTGAATCCCCCCGTTGACTTAAACTCCCAGGATCGCGGCCTCTACCTAGTCCTGGTGCCTATGATCACCAGAGCGTATCGCTGTCACACTCGAGATGTTCGGCGCATCAACACACTATTTGTAGTCTCCACCAAATCAGTGTAGCTGTGTCCTGACCCCTCTAGTAAGAGGAAGACCATAGACTCACCGTCTCCCCATGCTCCGGCCATAGCCTGGTTACGTCTGCTGGACCTGCTAGAACATCCGACACAGATGCCCGTCGAGACAGCACTGATACCCGAAGGTAAGCGTTGTTGCGACCCGGTGGGGAGTTGTTGGAGCGACTCTTTCTAATATGCGTTTAAGACGCTGTTAAGAGAAGTTGCTCTAAAAAAACATTATAGTAAGTCTATAAAAAATAAAGTAATGAAAACTTGAGGCTGCTCTCACAGCAGCCCTGTGACCATGCGGCTTCCTGCTGCACCAAGCAAAAAACTGATCTGACTGAGTCAGTGGGCGGGACTATATGGTGGAGGCCCCAATGCATCCTGGGAGGCCAGAAAGCTCGTGACCGTGTTGGTGCCATTTTCGCTGTCGCTCGACAATATCCCAATGTTATCCTGTGGATAATCCTGTGGACCCAGCCAGAGAAATATATATATATATTCGCATAATCTACAGTATAAGATATATAATCTAAACCCCTTCTGCACTTGCCCTTGAACTGTGCAGTCCCATAGTAGAAGTAGGCAGGATGACAAGGGGGCGCGGTGTTGACAAGATGAAGACGGTCAGAGGAGTGGAGCTGGGGCCCCCCATTTTAGGTGCCCCGGGCCGTCCCGAAGCTTATTTTCGGCCCTGCCTCCTGGTGTAATCCAGACGAATATATAACAACTTGAAGTGGGAAGCAGGGAGGAAATTTTCAAAAACTGTGCGCACTAATGTTGCCGCCATCACAGGGTCCCAAAGCGACACCTCAGAGCCATATAATCATCTTTTAATGTGTTTCTTAATGTGGATAGCATTGTTTTTATTTGGTTATATGAACATGGTACAGTGACACAGATGCTGTTACAGCAGCAGAGGATAACAAGAGACTAGGGGGCCTGCAGTATTTCATTTACCTGTGTGCTCTGTAGAAGGTCAGGCCATTATGTATATTGCAGGAAGATTTGGCACAGTTCATGACAATGATCTGCCAGTGTGTGCAGAGGAAAGATGTATGGGCCACTGTTCCAAACTACAGATATATTTTTAGATGGCAGTGGTGGCTGGTCAATGTGTGTGAACAACCACCATCTGCAGATACTGTTTATCTTCAGATCGGTTGATCTGCAGATATATCTTTAGTAGAGATGTGCACCGGACATTTTTCGGGTTTTGTTTTGGTTTTGGATTCGGTTCCGCGGTCGTGTTTTGGATTCGGGCACGTTTTGGCAAAACCTCCCTGAAAATTTTTTGTCGGATTCGGGTGTGTTTTGGATTCGGGTGTTTTTTTTTCAAAAACCCCTCAAAAACAGCTTAAATCAGAGAATTTGGGGGTAATTTTGATCCTATAGTATTATTAACCTCAATAACCATAATTTACACTCATTTATTTTCCAGTCTATTCTGAACACCTCACACCGCACAATATTATTTTTAGTCCTAAAATTTGCACTAAGGTCGCTGGATGACTAAGCTAAGTGACCCAAGTGGGCGGCACAAACACCTGGCCCATCTAGAAGTGGCACTGCAGTGTCAGACAGGATAGCACTTAAAAAAATTGGCCCCAAACATCACATGATGCAAAGATAAATATATAAAAAAAGAGGTGCAAGATGGAATTGTCCTTGGGACGAATTAATACTCTGTGAGGAGGGGCATGTACACAGTGAAAGGGGTGAGGAATCGGAGGAGGATGATGAGGTGGACATCTTGCCTCTGTAGAGCCAGTTTGTGCAAGGAGAGATTGATTGCTTCTTTTTTGGTGGGGGCCCAAACCAACCAGTCATTTCAGCCACAATCGTGTGGCAGACCCTGTCGCTGAAATGATGGGTTTGTTAAAGTGTGCATGTCCTGTTTATACAACAGAGGCAAGATGTCCACCTCATCATCCTCCTCCGATTCCTCACCCCTTTCACTGTGTACATGCCCCTCCTCACAGAGTATTAATTCGTCCCCACTGGAATCCACCATCTCAGGTCCCTGTGTAAGAGGTGCGGCTGCGCATGTGGTGGTGCCTGCTGCCGTGCAGGTGTAGTTTCGGTACTCACCAGGCGCCGCTCTCTCTCACCTTCAGGTACCGGAACCTTCAACGGACCTGGCAAATCTTCCGTCGGATCCGGACACGATGACCTAGGAGGAAGGAGAGTGCTGAGTGCCGTCCTCCTGACTGTGGACCGAAACGCCCTCCGGAGCCGAGGAAAATAGTGCTTTCGGGCTAGGTGAGGGTCATCCCAGGCGTCCGCCTCAGAGCCCGAAATTTCACCTATTGGCACTCTCGCACCAGGTGGAAATTCTACCTTGCACCGGCATGCAAGGCTCACCGTTCGCCCTGAAGGAAGGGAGACAGATAGGGACACACACAGAAGGAACACACAGACCGATGTTACTCACCGTCCTACGTCTTGTACTCCGATCTTCTCCACTTACAGGTCCCTGTAAGGAGGCAAAGAGAGAAACAGCCGTGCAGGGCCTAGAACTACCCTAGTGTGCGTCCGCTACACTAGCTACATAAACAGAGCCCTCAAACTAGCTCGTGTGAGTGGTGCAACACAACTATGCACAAACTTAAAACAAACAGACACTTTGCCCTGCACGGTAACAACATACATCACAATATCGGAATACAAGATCACACGGTGCTGTCCCTTTAAATCCCTACCTGCCGCTGGAAGGGGGTGGGCACCACACAGCCTGCCCACTTCCTGTACACTTACTTCTATAGGGCTCAGGTCAAGCGGACCTGCCTACCTAAACACCTCAGGGGGGCCTGGGCCTAGTGCCCAGTGCCACCTTTATTCACCTCGGGGGCACTTATCCACTGGGCCTAGCGCCCCCTGACTGCACACAGGCCGGAGGCCTGATTTCACCCACGGGCCTAGCGCCCGCCTAACTTGTCACTCGTGGGGTGACCTGGGCCTAGTACCCAGCATCACCTTTATATATCCCTAGCGGCCGCCAACTGAAGTAGGGCCTAGTGCCCCCTACTGTCCCCTCAGGCCTATTGCCTGTACTTGCCCTCGGGCCTAATGCCCACCTAACTGGCGCTGGAGGGGTAGCTTGGGCCTAATACCCAAACTACCCAAATGGTGACCCCCAAGTCTTAGCCGGGCCATGGGCCGGGGGGAACCCCGACTGCGCAGGGCCCGACTAAAGGTGCCCACAGGCCGGAAGGGCCTGACTGTGCCCACGGGCCGGGAGGGCCTGACTGATTGCCCACAGGCCGGGAGGGCCTGACTCTGCCCACGGGCCTAATGCCCGAACACCCGTTGGTCTAGGGAGGAAAGGAGAGGGGGTGGAAGTAGCCTCACTGAGGCCTCACCTGCTCCAAGGGGTCTCCGGCGCCCTCTTCTGCCGCTGACCCGTCCTGGCCAGCGGCGTCGCCTCCACTGCTCCGCGTCCAGCCGCCGCTGGACATCTTCTTGTAGGAGCCCGACGTCTTCCGGCCTCTTCAGCGGCCACCGGAGCTCTTCTTCCCACGGCCGTCGTCTTCTCCTCCGCGCCGGACTCTCTTCTGCGCTCCGGCGCGCCGACTCCTCTCTCCAGGTCCCGGCTGCTTTCTTTGCGCTCTTCCGCGCACTCGGTCTCTTCGGCTCCCGCCCGGTGTCTGACGTCAGACGCCGGGGGCGGGGCCTATGACGCTGCTAGCGCCGATTGGCTCGCTGCGCCCCTCTTTGATTGGCCGCTGCTCCGGGAGCCGCAATTGGCTCCCGGAGGGCGTCAATATTTGAACCTCTCCGCAGCCTCCGGTCCGGTGCAGGGAAAAGGGTAATCCCTGCACCGGACACCCGCCGCCACCACGCACCCAGCGCTAGGGACAGACAAGCTGCCCCAGCGCTGTCCCAAGCCAGGGACAGCACCACTGATGTGCCCACAGGGCACATCTCTACACCTGTGTACTTTCTGGTGGTAATTGCTGGTGAATGTCTCCACGGAGGAATTAATTCTAATTCATTTTGATGAACATCTTCTCCACATTTTGTGGAAGTAACCTCGTACGCCGATCGCTGACAAGGTGACCGGCTGCACTAAACACTCTTTCGGAGTACACACTGGAAGGGGGGCAACTTAGGTAAAATAAAGCCAGTTTGTGCAAGGGCCTCCAAATTGACTCTTTTTCCTGCCAGTATACGTACGGACTGTCTGACGTGCCTACTTGGATGCGGTCACTCATATAATCCTCCACCATTCTTTCAATGGTGACAGAATCATATGCAGTGACAGTAGACGACATGTCAGTAATCGTTGGCAGGTCCTTCAGGCCGGACCAGATGTCAGCATTCACTCCTGACTGCCCTGCATCACTGCCAGCGGGTGGGCTTGGAATTCTTAGCCTTTTCCTCGCAGCCCCAGTTGCGGGAGAATGTGAAGGAGGAGCTGTTGACGGGTCACATTCCGCTTGAGTTGACAAGTGTCTCACCAGCAGGTCTTTGAACCTCTGCAGACTTGTGTCTGCCGGAAAGAGAGATACAACGTAGGCTTCAAATCTAGGATCGAGCACGATGGCCAAAATATAGTGCTCTGATTTCAACAGATTGACCACCCGTGAATCCTGGTTAAGCGAATGAAGGGCTCTATCCACAAGTCCCACATGCCTAGCGGAATCGCTCTGTTTTAGCTCCTCCTTCAATCTCTCCAGCTGCTTCTGCAAAAGCTTGATGAGGGGAATGACCTGACTCAGGCTGGCAGTGTCTGAACTGACTTCACGTGTGGCAAGTTTAAAGGGTTGCAGAACCTTGCACAACGTTGAAATCATTCTCCACTGCGCTTGAGTCAGGTGCATTCCCCCTCCTTTGCCTATATCGTAGGCAGATGTATAGGCTTGAATGGCCTTTTGCTGCTCCGCCATCCTCTGAAGCATATAGGGTTGAATTCCACCTCGTTACCACCTCTTGCTTCAGCTGATGGAGGGGCAGGTTCAGGAGTGTTTGTTGGTGCTCCAGTCTTCGGCACGCGGTGGCTGAATGCCGAAAGTGGCCCGCAATTCTTCGGGCCACCGACAGCATCTCTTGCACGCCCCTGTCATTTTTAAAAAAAAATCTGCACCACCAAATTCAATGTATGTGCGAAATATGGGACGTACTGGAATTTGCCCACATGTAACGCACACACAATATTGGTGGCATTGTCCGATGTCACAAATCCCCAGGAGAGTCCAATTGGGGTAAGCCATTCTGCGATGATGTTCTTCAGTTTCCGTAAGAGGTTGTCAGCTGTGTGCCTCTTATGGAAAGCAGTGATACAAAGCATAGCCTGCCTAGGAACGAGTTGGTGTTTGCGAGATGCTGCTACTGGTGCCGCCGCTGCTGTTCTTGCTGCGGGAGGCAATACATTTACCCAGTGGGCTGTCACAGTCATATAGTCCTGAGTCTGCCCTGCTCCACTTGTCCACATGTCCGTGGTTAAGTGGACATTGGGTAAAACTGCATTTTTTAGGACACTGGTGACTCTTTTTCTGACGTCTGTGTACATTTTCGGTATCACCTGCCTAGAGAAGTGGAACCTAGATGGTATTTGGTACCGGGGACACACTACCTCAAGCAATTCTCTAATTCCCTGTGAATTAACGGTGGATACCGGACACACGTTTAACACCAACACAGCTGCCAAGACCTGAGTTATCCGCTTTGCAGCAGGATGACTGCTGTGATATTTCATCTTCCTCGCAAAGGACTGTTGGACAGTCAATTGCTTACTGGAAGTAGTACAAGTGGTCTACCGACTTCCCCTCTGGGATGACGATTGACTCCCAGTAGCAACAACAGCAGCGCCAGCAGCAGTAGGTATTACACTCAAGGATCCATCGGAGGAATCCCAGGCAGGAGAGGGCTCATCAGACTTGCCAGTGACATGGCCTGCAGGACTATTGGCTTTCCTGTCTAGGGAGGAAATTGACACTGAGGGAGTTGGTGGTGTGGTTTGCAGGAGCTTGGGTACAAGAGGAAGAAGGGATTAGTTGTCAGTGGACTGCTTCCGCTGTCAACCAAAGTTTTTGAACTTGTCAATAACTTCTGATGAATGCGCTCCAGGTGACGTATAAGGGAGGATGTTCCTAGGTGGTTAACGTCCTTACCCCTATTTATTACAGCTTGACAAAGGCAACACACGGCTTGACACCTGTTGTCCGCATTTCTGTTAAAATAATTCCACACCGAAGAGGTGATTTTTTTGTAATTTGACCAGGCATGTCAATGGCCATATTCATCCCACGGACAACAGGTGTCTCCCCGGGTGCCTGACTTAAACAAACCACCTCACCATCAGAATCCTCCTTGTCAATTTCCTCCTCAGCACCAGCAACACCCATATCCTCATCCTGGTGTACTTCAACAGTGACATCTTCAATCTGACTATCAGGAACTGGACTGTGGGTGCTCCTTCCAGCACTTGCAGGGGGCGTGCAAATGGTGGAAGGCGCCACCTCTTCCCGTCCAGTGTTGGTAAGGTCAGGCATCGCAACCGACACAATTGGACTCTCCTTGGGGATTTGTGATTTAGAAGAACGTACAGTTCTTTGCTGTGCTTTTGCCAGCTTAAGTCTTTTCATTTTTCTAGCGGGAGGATGAGTGCTTCCATCCTCATGTGAAGCTGAACCACTAGCCATGAACATAGGCCAGGGCCTCAGCCGTTCCTTGCCACTCCGTGCAGGGGCGGATTGGGTTGGAAAACCAGCCCGGGAAATTTCTCAAAGCAGCCCTAATGCGGGTGGAGTCTGCTGAGGGGATGAGTCTGTTGAGAGGCGGGGCCTGGTGACAAGGCAGGATGCTCTCTTCTCAAAAGCAAAAGCTTTGTAAAAAGTGAAACTTCCATTGTTTGTTTTCCTGGAATCTGATGGTATACATATGTGTTCCCCCATGTAGGGTGCATCAGTGGTACAAACTGTACACAATAATCTTTATCAATAGCTATTCTGATCTACATCAACACTATATTTCTTATAATTATTGCCCAGACATGGATATCAGATAAAATAATTTATTTGCATGTAGGTTAAACATAACACATAACAATATATAAATGGGTGGTCTTCTGTTTGCCGGCGGTCGGGCTCCCGGCGCTCAGTATACCGGCGCCGGGAGCCCGACAGCCGGCATACCGACACTTATTTTCCCTCGTGGGGGTCCACGACCCCCATAGAGGGAGAATAAAATAGTGTGGCGCGCGTAGCGCGCCACCGTGCCCGAAGCGTGGCGAGCGCAGCGAGCCCGCAAGGGGCTCATTTGCGCTCGCCAAGCTGTCGGTAAGCCGGCGGTCGGGCTCCCGGCGCCGGGATGCTGGTCGCCGGGAGCCCGACCGCCGGCCAGCCGTAGTGAACCCATATAAATAACAGTTGGTAATTACTGAAAACGCACTGTGCATAGTAATAAAAAACAAACATTTCAAACTTCAAAACAGCAATATTAAAATACCAATAAAGTGCAGAAAAATGTAAACACTGTGCATAGTAACTAAAATCAACAAAAAATTACTATTTTAAACCTCAAAACAGCAATATTTTTAATAAAAAAAAGTGCCGAAAAATGAAAACCCAACCCATTTTCAGCCTTTTAGTAGCAAATTAAAGAAACAAGTCTTACCTAGGGGTATATTTACTATGCGTCGCTTTTGGCTTTAGGCAATTTATTTGTGTGATTGCATGCCATAGATTTTAAAATGACAGAAAAATGTGGCGTATCCCGGCATTAGAATACAATTGAACATCGGCTAACCAGCAATGTTTCAGAATTGTAACCCTGTATTTACTAAGCAGCAGATTTAGAAACCAATGAAGAACAGCCAACAAAAATATATACCTCCTGGTCTCCATTAGCTCAATCCAAAAACAATTATTTTCGTAATAATGAACTCTGGGAAGCCAATTTGTCAATGACAGTTTCACTGTCCACATTGTTCATCAAAACATCTCTCTCAACAGCCATCAGCATAAAAGCTTCCAAATTTGTTGCTCCAAGAGTGGACCGTAGCCTGTTTTTAACTACTTTTAATGTTGAAAAAGATCTCTCACAAGCTACCTGTGTTGCCGAGAGTGTTAGCAAGTATTTATAAGCTAAGCCAATATTCTTGTAGGCCAGTGAATATAAACTGTAGCGTTTCAGAGTGTCATATACACATATAGCACAGTTTAGGCATCTCCTGCAACTTACCTGTTGCTGATCAGAAGTCACTTCAGATCTATGTGTGGATGACAGTTCTTCAATTTCATCTACCTCCTCATCAAGCCTGGTAAGACAATACTCTTCTGGTAGAGTAAGTTTTAATCGATCCCAGTTTTTAGCTAAACTAACTAATTCTAACTGCAGATTGGCTTTGGTTGCTTCCTCATCATATTGTGTCAGAATATCTCCCAGTTTCTCCAAGGCATCGTCTGGCAAATGCACTTTCACTTCATCAAACTGTGTAGGAGATAAACAAGCTAGATCTCTGTAAATTGCACTATTCTTCGCAAACCTGCTTTTCAGGCTTTCAATTGCTGCATCTAAGACCCTGTTGTAAATTAGAGATGAGCGGGTTCGGTTTCTTTGAATCCGAACCCGCACGAACTTCACTTTTTTTTCCACGGGTCCGAGCGACTCGGATCTTCCCGCCTTGCTCGGTTAACCCGAGCGCGCCCGAACGTCATCATGACGCTGTCGGATTCTCGCGAGGCTCGGATTCTATCGCGAGACTCGGATTCTATATAAGGAGCCGCGCGTCGCCGCCATTTTCACTCGTGCATTGAGATTGATAGGGAGAGGACGTGTCTGGCGTCCTCTCCATTAGAATAGAGATAGATAGATTAGATAGAGAGAGATTGTGCAGAGTCGCAGACAGAGTTAGTTTACCACAGTCAGTGACCAGTGCAGTTGCTAGTTAACTTTTATTTAATATAATATATCCGTTCACTTCTCTCTGCTATATCCGTTCTCTGCCTGAAAAAAAAAACGATACACAGCACAGTCAGTCACACAGTGTGACTCAGTCTGTGTGCACTCAGCTCAGCCCAGTGTGCTGCACAGTCATCAATGTATAAATTAAAAGCTTATAATTAATTGTGGGGGAGACTGGGGAGCACTGCAGGTTGTTAGCAGGAGCCAGGAGTACAATTATATTAATTAACAGTGCACACTTTTGCTGCAGGAGTGGTGACCAGTGCCTGACCACCAGTATAGTATTGTTGTATACTACTAATATCTCTTTAAATATCAACCAGTCTATATTAGCAGCAGACACAGTACAGTGCGGTAGTTCACGGCTGTGGCTACCTCTGTGTCGGCACACGGCAGGCAGTCCGTCCGACCAGAATTGTATTATTTATTATTATATACCTACCACCTAACCGTGGTTTTTTTTTCATTCTTTATACCGTCATAGTGTCATCCTAATTGTTACGAGTATACTACTATCTCTTTATCAACCAGTGTACAGTGCGGTAGTTCACGGCTGTGGCTACCTCTGTGTCGGCACACGGCAGGCAGTCCGTCCGACCAGAATTGTATTATTTATTATTATATACCTACCACCTAACCGTGGTTTTTTTTTCATTCTTTATACCGTCATAGTGTCATCCTAATTGTTACGAGTATACTACTATCTCTTTATCAACCAGTGTACAGTGCGGTAGTTCACGGCTGTGGCTACCTCTGTGTCGGCACACGGCAGGCAGTCCGTCCGACCAGAATTGTATTATTTATTATTATATACCTACCACCTAACCGTGGTTTTTTTTTCATTCTTTATACCGTCATAGTGTCATCCTAATTGTTACGAGTATACTACTATCTCTTTATCAACCAGTGTACAGTGCGGTAGTTCACGGCTGTGGCTACCTCTGTGTCGGCAGTCGGCAGGCAGTCCGTCCATCCATAATTGTATTATTATTATAATATATACCACCTAACCGTGGTTTTTTTTTCATTCTTTATACCGTCATAGTGTCATACTAGTTGTTACGAGTATACTACTATCTCTTTATCAACCAGTGTACAGTGCGGTAGTTCACGGCTGTGGCTACCTCTGTGTCGGCAGTCGGCAGGCAGTCCGTCCATCCATAATTGTATTATTATTATAATATATACCACCTAACCGTGGTTTTTTTTCCATTCTTTAATCTTTATACCGTCGTCATAGTGTCATACTAGTTGTTACGAGTATACTACTATCTCTTTATCAACCAGTGTACAGTGCGGTAGTTCACGGCTGTGGCTACCTCTGTGTCGGCAGTCGGCAGGCAGTCCGTCCATCCATAATTGTATTATTATTATAATATATACCACCTAACCGTGTTTTTTTTTTCATTCTTTATACCGTCATAGTGTCATACTAGTTGTTACGAGTATACTACTATCTCTTTATCAACCAGTGTACAGTGCGGTAGTTCACGGCTGTGGCTACCTCTGTGTCGGCAGTCGGCAGGCAGTCCGTCCATCCATAATTGTATTATTATTATAATATATACCACCTAACCGTGGTTTTTTTTCCATTCTTTAATCTTTATACCGTCGTCATAGTGTCATACTAGTTGTTACGAGTATACTACTATCTCTTTATCAACCAGTGTACAGTGCGGTAGTTCACGGCTGTGGCTACCTCTGTGTCGGCAGTCGGCAGGCAGTCCGTCCATCCATAATTGTATTATTATTATAATATATACCACCTAACCGTGGTTTTTTTTTCATTCTTTATACCGTCATAGTGTCATACTAGTTGTTACGAGTATACTACTATCTCTTTATCAACCAGTGTACAGTGCGGTAGTTCACGGCTGTGGCTACCTCTGTGTCGGCAGTCGGCAGGCAGTCCGTCCATCCATAATTGTATTATTATTATAATATATACCACCTAACCGTGGTTTTTTTTTCATTCTTTATACCGTCGTCATAGTGTCATACTAGTTGTTACGAGTATACTACTATCTCTTTATCAACCAGTGTACAGTGCGGTAGTTCACGGCTGTGGCTACCTCTGTGTCGGCAGTCGGCAGGCAGTCCGTCCATCCATAATTGTATTATTATTATAATATATACCACCTAACCGTGGTTTTTTTATACCACCTAACCGTGGCAGTCCGTCCATAATTGTATACTAGTAAACTATCCAATCCATCCATCTCCATTGTTTACCTGAGGTGCCTTTTAGTTCTGCCTATAAAATATGGAGAACAAAAAAGTTGAGGTTCCAAAATTAGGGAAAGATCAAGATCCACTTCCACCTCGTGCTGAAGCTGCTGCCACTAGTCATGGCCGAGACGATGAAATGCCAGCAACGTCGTCTGCCAAGGCCGATGCCCAATGTCATAGTACAGAGCATGTCAAATCCAAAACACCAAATATCAGAAAAAAAAGGACTCCAAAACCTAAAATAAAATTGTCGGAGGAGAAGCGTAAACTTGCCAATATGCCATTTACCACACGGAGTGGCAAGGAACGGCTGAGGCCCTGGCCTATGTTCATGGCTAGTGGTTCAGCTTCACATGAGGATGGAAGCACTCAGCCTCTCGCTAGAAAACTGAAAAGACTCAAGCTGGCAAAAGCACCGCAAAGAACTGTGCGTTCTTTGAAATCCCAAATCCACAAGGAGAGTCCAATTGTGTCGTTTGCGATGCCTGACCTTCCCAACACTGGACGTGAAGAGCATGCGCCTTCCACTATTTGCATGCCCCCTGCAAGTGCTGGAAGGAGCACCCGCAGTCCAGTTCCTGATAGTCAGATTGAAGATGTCAGTGTTGAAGTACACCAGGATGAGGAGGATATGGGTGTTGCTGGCGCTGGGGAGGAAATTGACCAGGAGGATTCTGATGGTGAGGTGGTTTGTTTAAGTCAGGCACCCGGGGAGACACCTGTTGTCCGTGGGAGGAATATGGCCGTTGACATGCCAGGTGAAAATACCAAAAAAATCAGCTCTTCGGTGTGGAGGTATTTCACCAGAAATGCGGACAACAGGTGTCAAGCCGTGTGTTCCCTTTGTCAAGCTGTAATAAGTAGGGGTAAGGACGTTAACCACCTCGGAACATCCTCCCTTATACGTCACCTGCAGCGCATTCATAATAAGTCAGTGACAAGTTCAAAAACTTTGGGTGACAGCGGAAGCAGTCCACTGACCAGTAAATCCCTTCCTCTTGTAACCAAGCTCACGCAAACCACCCCACCAACTCCCTCAGTGTCAATTTCCTCCTTCCCCAGGAATGCCAATAGTCCTGCAGGCCATGTCACTGGCAAGTCTGACGAGTCCTTTCCTGCCTGGGATTCCTCCGATGCATCCTTGCGTGTAACGCCTACTGCTGCTGGCGCTGCTGTTGTTGCCGCTGGGAGTCGATGGTCATCCCAGAGGGGAAGTCGTAAGCCCACTTGTACTACTTCCAGTAAGCAATTGACTGTTCAACAGTCCTTTGCGAGGAAGATGAAATATCACAGCAGTCATCCTACTGCAAAGCGGATAACTGAGTCCTTGACAACTATGTTGGTGTTAGACGTGCGTCCGGTATCCGCCGTTAGTTCACAGGGAACTAGACAATTTATTGAGGCAGTGTGCCCCCGTTACCAAATACCATCTAGGTTCCACTTCTCTAGGCAGGCGATACCGAGAATGTACACGGACGTCAGAAAAAGACTCACCAGTGTCCTAAAAAATGCAGTTGTACCCAATGTCCACTTAACCACGGACATGTGGACAAGTGGAGCAGGGCAGGGTCAGGACTATATGACTGTGACAGCCCACTGGGTAGATGTATGGACTCCCGCCGCAAGAACAGCAGCGGCGGCACCAGTAGCAGCATCTCGCAAACGCCAACTCTTTCCTAGGCAGGCTACGCTTTGTATCACCGCTTTCCAGAATACGCACACAGCTGAAAACCTCTTACGGCAACTGAGGAAGATCATCGCGGAATGGCTTACCCCAATTGGACTCTCCTGTGGATTTGTGGCATCGGACAACGCCAGCAATATTGTGTGTGCATTAAATATGGGCAAATTCCAGCACGTCCCATGTTTTGCACATACCTTGAATTTGGTGGTGCAGAATTTTTTAAAAAACGACAGGGGCGTGCAAGAGATGCTGTCGGTGGCCAGAAAAATTGCGGGACACTTTCGGCGTACAGGCACCACGTACAGAAGACTGGAGCACCACCAAAAACTACTGAACCTGCCCTGCCATCATCTGAAGCAAGAAGTGGTAACGAGGTGGAATTCAACCCTCTATATGCTTCAGAGGTTGGAGGAGCAGCAAAAGGCCATTCAAGCCTATACAATTGAGCACGATATAGGAGATGGAATGCACCTGTCTCAAGTGCAGTGGAGAATGATTTCAACGTTGTGCAAGGTTCTGATGCCCTTTGAACTTGCCACACGTGAAGTCAGTTCAGACACTGCCAGCCTGAGTCAGGTCATTCCCCTCATCAGGCTTTTGCAGAAGAAGCTGGAGGCATTGAAGAAGGAGCTAACACGGAGCGATTCCGCTAGGCATGTGGGACTTGTGGATGCAGCCCTTAATTCGCTTAACAAGGATTCACGGGTGGTCAATCTGTTGAAATCAGAGCACTACATTTTGGCCACCGTGCTCGATCCTAGATTTAAAGCCTACCTTGGATCTCTCTTTCCGGCAGACACAGGTCTGCTGGGGTTGAAAGACCTGCTGGTGACAAAATTGTCAAGTCAAGCGGAACGCGACCTGTCAACATCTCCTCCTTCACATTCTCCCGCAACTGGGGGTGCGAGGAAAAGGCTCAGAATTCCGAGCCCACCCGCTGGCGGTGATGCAGGGCAGTCTGGAGCGACTGCTGATGCTGACATCTGGTCCGGACTGAAGGACCTGACAACGATTACGGACATGTCGTCTACTGTCACTGCATATGATTCTCTCAACATTGATAGAATGGTGGAGGATTATATGAGTGACCGCATCCAAGTAGGCACGTCACACAGTCCGTACTTATACTGGCAGGAAAAAGAGGCAATTTGGAGGCCCTTGCACAAACTGGCTTTATTCTACCTAAGTTGCCCTCCCACAAGTGTGTACTCCGAAAGAGTGTTTAGTGCCGCCGCTCACCTTGTCAGCAATCGGCGTACGAGGTTACATCCAGAAAATGTGGAGAAGATGATGTTCATTAAAATGAATTATAATCAATTCCTCCGCGGAGACATTGACCAGCAGCAATTGCCTCCACAAAGTACACAGGGAGCTGAGATGGTGGATTCCAGTGGGGACGAATTGATAATCTGTGAGGAGGGGGATGTACACGGTGATATATCGGAGGGTGAAGATGAGGTGGACATCTTGCCTCTGTAGAGCCAGTTTGTGCAAGGAGAGATTAATTGCTTCTTTTTTGGGGGGGGTCCAAACCAACCCGTCATATCAGTCACAGTCGTGTGGCAGACCCTGTCACTGAAATGATGGGTTGGTTAAAGTGTGCATGTCCTGTTTTGTTTATACAACATAAGGGTGGGTGGGAGGGCCCAAGGATAATTCCATCTTGCACCTCTTTTTTCTTTTCTTTTTCTTTGCATCATGTGCTGATTGGGGAGGGTTTTTTGGAAGGGACATCCTGCGTGACACTGCAGTGCCACTCCTAGATGGGCCCGGTGTTTGTGTCGGCCACTAGGGTCGCTAATCTTACTCACACAGCTACCTCATTGCGCCTCTTTTTTTCTTTGCGTCATGTGCTGTTTGGGGAGGGTTTTTTGGAAGGGACATCCTGCGTGACACTGCAGTGCCACTCCTAGATGTGCCCGGTGTTTGTGTCGGCCACTAGGGTCGCTAATCTTACTCACACAGTCAGCTACCTCATTGCGCCTCTTTTTTTCTTTGCGTCATGTGCTGTTTGGGGAGGGTTTTTTGGAAGGGCCATCCTGCGTGACACTGCAGTGCCACTCCTAGATGGGCCCGGTGTTTGTGTCGGCCACTAGGGTCGCTTATCTTACTCACACAGCGACCTCGGTGCAAATTTTAGGACTAAAAATAATATTGTGAGGTGTGATGTGTTCAGAATAGGCTGAAAATGAGTGTAAATTATGTTTTTTGAGGTTAATAATACTTTGGGATCAAAATTACCCCCAAATTCTATGATTTAAGCTGTTTTTTAGGGTTTTTTTAAAAAAACACCCGAATCCAAAACATACCCGAATCCGACAAAAAAAATTCGGTGAGGTTTTGCCAAAACGCGGTCGAACCCAAAACACGGCCGCGGAACCGAACCCAAAACCAAAACACAAAACCCGAAAAATTTCCGGCGCTCATCTCTATTGTAAATGCCAACCTCAAAATCCTTCAGAGGATCAGTAATGACATCGTCTGGAACCTGTTCTCCAGGCATCCTTTTTTTCTTTCGGATTCTCTTCTCAGGGAAATCCTCCTGGACTTCTATTATGTTTTCAGGTAATCGTCTAACTAGTTCTTCTTTTACGTGTGTGATAAAGTTGTCAACAACAAGTTTGATATTAGCAAGGTCTCGCTGAATCACTACCAGTTGCTCTAGAGAAGAGGTAACCATTTGTTGAGCCTTCAACAAATCAAGGCCACTTGTTTGCAAATACTTAGATAAGGGTGTTGTAATTTGAAATATTCGTAAATACATAAATGCAGTCATGATGGTTTCATATTTTAATAGGGCTTCTTTTTGTGCTTTGGCTTTGGCACGTAGATCAGGTGAAAATTTCTCTGACTCCTCAACATTGGTCAAGGCTAGTATGACATCCACAAAGAGTGCTTTTTCTATGTTTTTATAGGAACCAAAAATTTTGGATAAAGCTGCATCTTTAGCCCACCATCGTGTCTGGCCTATGGTCTGTAATCGCATTTGGTTTCCACTTTTATCAGTCATGAAGCTTTCTAGTATGTCCATACGGAGATAGGATTCCCTAAAAAAGGCACCAACTGCATTAAGCAAGGAGAAGAATGATGCAGCAGCTAAGGGGGAACGAGTTGCATCACCAATGACTAGGTTTAAAACATGACTGTAACACCAAATGTGAACTTGATTTGGTGACTCTTTGCCTAGCCAAGCTGAAAACCCCTTGTATGTGCCCTGCATATTTGCTGCACCATCTGTCGCAGTTGCCACACACTTCGTAATATCTAATCCATTTTCTCCAAGGACTTTTTTAAACAATTCCAAAAATCCCTTCCCTGAAGAATCTGTGCAGCTGACTAAAGACAGAAGTCGCTCATGTACTTGATCAGTGACGTAACGAATAATCACAGAGCACTGGTCCTTCACAGAAATGTCCTGGGTAGTGTCTAACTGTACAGAATACATTCCTGCTTCTTGAACTTCATTAGAGATAAACTGTTTGATTAAAGTTGAAACAGTAACTATGATCTGGTTCACTGTGGTCTTTGATAGAAATGTCACAAGATTTCCTCTGCCTTTGCTGCCTGCAGCACGTGCCTTTTGACTGCTTTTAATTAGAGATGAGCGGATTCGGTTTTACTCGGTTTTACTCGGTTCTCAAAACCGAATCTTATTGGCTCGCGGATGTCACGTGTTTTGGATAGCCAATAAGATTCGGTTTTGAGAACCGAGTAAAACCGAATCCGCTCATCTCTACTTTTAATAACCTTATCTAGATGGGTTTTCAGCAGTGGGTCACACTTGCTAAGCAGAATAATTAGCTCTAGAAAGTTACCATGATCTAAAACAGGATCATCTAAGGTATACGCGGCTTCTGCAGTCTTACCACGGTAGCTCAAACCTCGTTTACCTATAAGCTTAATGACATCAATCACTCGTTCCACAACTTGTCTGTTACCTATGACCTCTTCTCTATGTTTCTTTTTCTGTACAGAGAATACCAGCTCTCCAACATCTTTGTGCATTACAGTATACATATGGGCCTCAGCACATTTATTGTGATGCTTAGAGTTTTCATGTTCATCAATTCTTTGATAAACATGTGTCCAAGACTTCATACCTAGAATGAATGCATTGCTTTCTGTATCTTTGCTATATGCTAAACATACAGAACAATACAGAGCATTTGAAGTTTTGTCATAAGTAACCCAAAAACGTTGTGAGCCATCTTTTCTTTTAAACACTTTCTTAGCTGCAAATGGCAAATCAGAGCTGTCAAATGGTTGAATAGGATGTTTTTCAAAAAAGAATGGCCTCTCACCTACCCGTGGTCTTGCAAAAAGATTACAGACAGCCTCAGCATCTTCCACACTACCTACACATTCTACTGCCATGGCAGAACTTTTAACTTTCTCCCCGCTCCCCATTACAGGCTCAGCAGAGCCTACAGATAACATAATATCACTATGAACTGTTGAGTGGCCAGGTTTATCAGGATGCACATAGATATCTAACAGAGATGCGGAGCTACTTGGTGTTTCAGATTCAGAATGTTCAAGCAATGAAGCAGCAACAGGGCCAGTTGACGGCTGTAGCTCGCCTGGCTGTACACATTCAACTTCTACTGACGGAACAGACTGAGTAGCGCTAGGTTGTTTTACAGTAAAACGATCCAATTTAACACACTGACTAGCAGCTTCTAGCAACTTCCTTCTTTTTTTTTCTCGTTCTTTTTCTGCACCCCCTTTAACTTTCTTTGATTCCTTTGAAGAAATGTTTTAAATAATTTTTTTATACAATGAACATTCAATATATAATAATTTACTATAAGGTGCATACTGTCCTATAAGTGTGTGTAAATAAAGCAGCAGATTAATTTTGGCAAAAGGACAAGGTAGCTACAATAGGCCATCTAAAATGCTGTCATTGTAAAGGGCCCCATACACTACAATGACATGTCTGAGGCTGAATTCGGATGTAATTTCCTTTGAACTCCCCCGGGACCTTCCCGGGAGTGATTCCATACGATTTGGTACTTTTGTGCTATTTTTGCATAAGATATATAGCATGCGATTGATGAAGTCGCTATACATCACATGCAATATATCGTACGGCATACAATTGTACCATGAGATATATCTGATGGGCTGGATAGAGGGCTACAGGGGCTGGGAGTGTCCTGAGAATGCCGGTCACACTTCCCTGTGATACATTGTTTTAAATTAATAGTTTAATAATGGCTGGGTACTTTTTATAGCTTCACCTAATTGAAAGACAACTACTATATACAATTTTCAGACAACTTAACCTTAAAATACACTTAGAAAAATAAAATAATTTATCTTGTCACATACAAGAATAGCAACAACCTCTGTACTACTTACACACTGGGACAGGACTCTGGAGGACTTTCTCTGTATATCTCTATCTCTAGACCCAAATGGTTTAGTTGCATAACAGTTTACACAAGACTCAGACACCTAAGTAGGGAAGAGGATAAGCTGGGATCCCTGTGTCACTTACAGCTCTCTCCACCCTCCTATCTCTCCTCTAGTCGGAAAGCTCGATCGGTAGCTCATGAAACGTGATACTTCTGTGTCTATGCCTTCACAGCTTACTGTCCTGCTCACATTCTGGCTGCTGGTTCTGCTGCTGCTTAAGAGGAAAAGCTAGTGCTGTCTGTGTACTCTAGCTGGCGGGGCCCCCTTACAAAGGGGGTCCCAGGGTACAGTATGCCCTGCATCCCCCCCTTAATCTGGCTATGTTTGTGCATATGGCTGCCTTCACATAGCTTACGGACAGGATGAACATAGATGTTAAAGAGATGTAGTTTTGAGACATCTATGTTCGTGTTACATGTACAGTACAAAACTGTGTGCAGAACCATGTGCACAGCAATTTTTTCTGAAAAAAGTAAATATTCAGCAGACTCACCATTGCCACTGAATCGCTGACACTTCACGGTCAGTTTAGTTGGCAACTGTATAAAGGAAAAAGGGCAACACTGAATTCTAAAACAAGCCCAAGTCATCCCCCCCCCCCCCCCCCCCCGAGAGTATTACTCAGTATCAAGATAAAGCAAAATTCCCCCCAGCACACTGCAAACAGGTCGTCAAAGAGGATGTACAATTCCTCATAATAATAGAAAATGTAGAGATCTGTTACACACATATGATCTTCACACTACCGCCCACCCTCTTCACTCCACAAATGCATGCCGACTCTCATTGCCGCCTCCAATATTTTGCATATGCTGCTCCCTATCTCTGGAAATCTCTCTACCTCTCCCTATCAGACTCTTCACCTCTTTACAAAGCTTCAGATGGGCTCTCAAGAAACCCTTCATCATCAAACCAAACCAGCTCTCATCCTAACCCTCTGTTCCATGCTCACTGTCTAACCCATCTGTGTCACCTCTGTCTGTCTGCCCCTCCCCTACAGAATGTAAACTCTTATGAGCAGTGCCCTCTTCCCTTATGTGATTCTCCTTCCCTTAGGGTACTTTTACTATAATGTACACCATACTCCCTACAACAGCACCTAACCCTTGGTTACTGATGCACTGCTGCTTATTTGAGTGTTATGACTGACTAGACGTACATGTAACTCACTTGTGTCCCTATGGTATACCTATGTGTATGACTTTAGTTGCCCCCCACCACCTGCTTATCTGTTACCTACTTGGCTGTTGTATAGCAAACCGAAGACAAGTTCCTAGTATACGCAAGTATACCTGGCCAATAAAGCTGATTCTGATGACTGCTGATGCACCAATGTTTATACACCATGTACTTGTCCTACATTGTCTTGTACTGTTAGTCACAGTTTTCTTGTCTTGCTCATTTGTTTGTGTACTTTGGGGGTGAATCAGACCTGAGCGCTGCGCTGCTAACTTTGCTGTCCTGCATTCAGATAGTCGCCACCCCCAGGGGGAGTGTAAATTTGCCCATGCAAGTGTGCGATCCCATGTGTACGCAGAGCTGCTAAAATCCACTGTTTGCGCAGCCCAGGACTTACTCTTCCAGTGCGATGAGAACAGGCTGATCGGGGCCGGAGCTGACGTGACACACCCTCCCAGAAAACGCTTGGACTCGCCTGCGTTTTTCCGGACACTCCCAGTAAACGGTCAGTTACCACCCACAAACGGCCTCCTCCTGTCAATCACTTTGCGAACGCCCGTGCGATCAGAATGTTCGCACCATCTTGTCCTGACCGGCGATGCACGTTGTTGTTGTCCGACATGCGTGTGCATTGCGATGCATATGCATGCGCAGTTATGACCTGATCGCCCGCTGTGCGAAACACACAGCAGCGATCAGGTCTGAATCACCCCCAGTGTAAGGTGCTGTGGAACACTTGTAGTGCCATATAAATAAAAGATAATAATAATAAGAAGAAGAAGAAGAAGAAGCCACCAGCTGTCTCCATATTTAATATATTTATACCATAGCCAATTACTTATATATATGAAAATACCTTTACTGGCTGAGACGGAAGGAAATATTATAATAGGCCTTGTTCTCCAGCAAGAGATTTGTTTGTTCTACTCCTGGCCTGCTGACTTTGCTCTGTGCCTGCCGATAATCGCTTAGCTCCTCACTTGGAGTCTACACGATTTGGAGTAGCTTCCTCCTGCACTCCAAAAAACATTTTAGTATGTTCATTTGAGGTTGACTACATTTTACTTTTGTACATGTGTTACAGTACGTGGGAATTTAGACTTTAAACCAACTTAAAAAGAGCATTTCATAAAACATTTATTCTTCCAGCAAATCTGATATTGCTTTGCAGAAAATAGGATTTTGGTTACCTACTGGTAAATCCTTTTCTCGTAGTCCGTAGAGGACACTGGGGTCCATATTAGTACCATGGGGTATAGACGGGTCCACCAGGAGCCATTGGCACTTTAAGAGTTTAATAGTGTGGGCTGGCTCCTCCCTCTGTGCCCCTCCTACCAGACTCAGTCTAGAAACTGTGCCCGAGGAGTCAACATACTTCGAGAGAAGGAAATACACAGATAGTGGTGAGATTCATACCAGATCACACAAACAAGGCAAACCCCGGCTAACAAGCTGTAAAACTCAACAGCTGAAACAGTACTGAAACCCAACACTTAAACAAATCATAAACCCCCAGAGTCAGACTTCCATTAAGATGTACTATATTACTGTAACATGTCAGCACACAGACATCAGTGGGGTTGCTTAAAATAAGCTTTCAAACTACAGTCTGAAATAAAGTTTCTCTAAATCGGAGCTTCATGGGCCCTTAACAGAGACAGATTTAGATAAACTTAGGTTCTACTATCTGTTTTTGGAGCGGTAAGTATGTGTGTGTGTGTGTGTGTGTGTGTGTGTGTGTGTGTGTGTGTGTCGGGGCACAGCGACTGGGGGCACAATTACAGGGGTCACAACTACTGGGGGCACAGCCACAAGGGGCACAACTACAGGGGGCACAGCTACAGGGGGCACAGCGACTGAAGGTACTGCTACTCGAGGCACAGCGACTGGGGGCACAACTACAGGGGCACTGCTACAAGGGGCACAGAGACGGGGCACAGCGACTGGGAGCACTGCTACTCGGGGCACAGCGACTGGGGGCACAATTACAGGGGTCACAACTACTGGGGGGCACTGCTACAAGGGGCACAGCTACTGGGGGCAAAGCTACAGGGGTCACAACTACTCGGGGCACAGCGACAGGGGGCACAGCGACAGCGGGCACAACTACTCAGGCACTGCTACTGGGGGCACAGCTAGAGGGGTCACAACTACTGGGGGCTCCTGCGCCATCCTCCCAGCCAGCAGCAGCACTCTCCCCTGTCTGTGCTAACGTCTTCCCGCGTCAGCGAGTGCATAATATTAATTAATTTCTCTCTCCTGCCCCCCTCCCTCCCTCCTGTGGATTACTTTGTTTGTAAGTTTAATGTTTATTTTTACAGGTACCGGCCCTATTGGATTCTACTGGACAAGTGGACGTGACCGGCGTGGGATGTAGGTAAGTAATCTCTCTAATTTTTACAGGTACCCCTATTGGATTCTACTGGACAAGTGGACGTGAATCTCAGCGTTGGATGTAGGTAAGTATGTGTGAGTGTGTAAGTGTGTTTTAATAAATTTTTACTTTCACGGTGTGTGTGTTGTGTTTTTATTTGGGTATTTTTTTTTTGTAGAACTACAGGTACCAGCGGGTCCATTATTTCCCCACATGCTGGTACATGAGGTTCTCCAAGTACCAGCAAGCGGGGGAGGCTTGCTGGGCCTTGTAGTTCCACAACAAAAAACATAATACACAAAATATTCTTTTTTTACACACTTATGGCTATCAGCCCGGCACCCACCGCAAAGGGGTGCTGGGGACAGCCTCGGGCTTCATCCCTTGCCCTTGGGTGCCTGGAGGGGGGGGGACCCCTTGATTTAAGGGATCCCCACTCCTCCAGGGAACCCCGGCCAGGGGTGACTAGTTGGGGGGTAATGCCACGGCCGCAGGGACCTACATAAATGTGTCCCCCGGCTGTGGCATTATGTCCCTGGCTAGTGGAGCCCGGTGCTGGTTTTAAAAATACGGGGGACCCCTACATCTTTTGTCCCCCGTATTTTTGGAACCAGGACCGGACTAAGAGCCCTGGTGCTAGTTGTCTAAATACGGGGAAACCCTGTCCAATTTTTTCCCAGTATTCAAACAACCAGGACTGGCTCAAAGAGCCTGAGGCTGGTTATACTTAGGAAGGGGGACCTCACGCATTTTTTTTTTTCATTTTTTTTAACCCATTCAGACCCTTCTCCATTAAGTTAATGGAAGCCCTGGACAACAAAATTGCAATCATGTCCTCCTCCCACTCTCTTCCCAGTCCCAAACACAAATTTTTATTTTTATTTTCGATAAAAATGTACAATATATCACAAGTATGATGAGTAGGCAGGCAGCGGGCATTGGCGGCATCGGAGTGAGATGCAAATTAGTGGCGGAGGGCTGGGTCAGTTGATGGTGGCCAAGTTTATAAGCCATTGGCGGTGGCAGCGGGCATCAGCTCAGAGGCAGTAGCGGGCATTGCATCGGCGGCGGTAGGGGTCATCGGAAGGATCCGGTGGACATTATGGCTGTAGTGCCTCACCAGCCACTGACCTCACTGCACCCCACTGCTCAAAACCCTTACCACAGATGGAGCATAAAAAAAAATATATATATTTTTTTATACACTTACAGAACGTAAGCTATTTTAGGATGAGATCCTCCCCTTTTACATACATGCATGAGCGTGTCCCAACTACTACACCGTAATTACACAGAAAGCGGCAGTTACTTTATGAGGCGGGGGGGTCATAGAAAATAGACAGAAAACTTCTTCCACATACAAATCATAATCCATGCTCTTGGTTTCTACTAGATCAGTGGGTACTAGCACCCCTCGGGGGTACTTGAAGTGTTCTGTAATAGTAGGGCGGATCATGCAGGTGATCATTAGGCACATAGGGAAAACCCCGCTTTAGGAGCCTCTAGTCCCATACATTATGGGGAGGGGGGGGGGGGGGGGGACATGCTTGATTGCTTTGAAATACAGAAATTACTATTTTCATCTAATGCCAATTATATTAATCAAAGATATTTTCACAAAAGCTGGGGGTATAATTGATGCATAAGGGCTGTCAGGAGGTCCTAGATTGAGAATGCTTGGGAACCACTGTACTAGATCTCTCTCCCCAGTACCAGCAAGTGCTGCATGCTACACCTGGCAGCAGGATGACCTCACATCAGGGTACCTTACATGTTCAAATCCGATACAACATACACACATAGCACCCTCCACCCCAGCTGTAAGGCACTGGCACATACATAATTATAATGAGGATGATAACACACAATCCCTAAATGCAGTCAGCGTACACAAACAGTCTATGAGGGTCACTCTCTAGGAGCTGAGTATATTCCAGTGCTGTGTGCTGCACTGCTGCCTGTAGTTAAATAGCTTACTTTTATAATGCTGCCAGCCTGCCACCGCCGGCGCCGCTCATGCAGTTTTCCCGGCTAAACACAGCACACTGTGACTGTGAAGAGGAGAGATTAGAAGCGGAGCCGTGAGACGTCACTCACGACGAGCTCCGCAAAGGCCCTTGGGAAGAGCTGCTGCGGGCGCGCATGCGCAGCAGCGCTCCCGCGGCCATTTTGACTAAGGGCATAATACCCGTTTGCGCATGCGCAAAAGCTGCTGCTGCCGCTGAAGGTGCGTTCGCGGTAGCGGGGGCCCGGCGGCCCCAGAATCACTGTGAGCGGCCTTGTTCTGACCCAAATGTGCCGGCCGCCCGGGACCTTGCCCGGTCTCCCGCCATACCAATCCGCCCCTGACTCCGTGTCATAAATGGCATATTGGCAAGTTTATGCTTCTCCTCAGACGCTTTTAATTTTGATTTTTGGGTCATTTTACTGAACTTTAGTTTTTTTGAATTTTACATGCTCTCTACTATGACATTGGGCATCGGCCTTGGCAGACGACGTTGATGGCATTTCATCGTCTCGGCCATGACTAGTGGCAGCAGCTTCCGCACGAGGTGGAAGTGGATCTTGATCTTTCCCTATTTTACCCTCCACATTTTTGTTCTCCATTTTTTAATGTGTGGAATTATATGCCAGTAATAGATCAATAGCAATGGCCTACTGTACTGTCTGTACTACTACTGCTGGTCACCAAAATGCTGCACTGTCCTACTATATACTGCTCACAACAATGCAGCACAGATATGGATAGTTGAAGTAATACGGAGCTGCAAGATACAGCAATGGCCTACTGTACTGTACTACTGTATATGTATAGTGGTGGTCACCACAATGCTGCACTATCTTACTATATACTGCTCACAACAACAATGCAGCACAGATATGGATAGTATACTTGACACAGAGCTGCAAGATACAGCAATGGACTACTGTACTGTACAACTATATACTGTTGGTCACCAAAATGCTGCACTGTCCTACTATATACTGCTCACAACAACAATGCAGCACAGATATGGATAGTATACTTGACACAGAGCTGCAAGATACAGCAATGGACTACTGTACTATACAACTATATACTGTTGGTCACCAAAATGCTGCACTGTACTACTATATATACTGCTCACAAAAATGCAGCACAGATATGGAATGGATACTTGCAGTGACACAGAGCTGCAAGATACAGCAATGGCCTACTGTACTATACAACTATATACTGTTGGGTCACCAAAATACAGCACACTGAGCACAGATATTTGCAGCACACTGAGCACAGATATTTGCAGCACACTGAGCACAGATATGGAGCTTTTCAGGGAGAGAACGTAGCCACGTCGTCTCCGTTCAATCTCCAATGCACGAGTGAAAATGGTGGCAACGCGCGGCTCTTTATATGTAATACGAATATCGCGAGAATCCGACAGTGGGATGATGACGTTCGGCCGCGTTCGGGTTAACCGAGCAAGGCGGGAAGATCCAAGGCTGCCTCGGAACTGTGTAAAATAGGTGAAGTTTGGGGGGGTTCGGATCTCGGAGAACCGAACCCGCTCATCTCTAATCTTTAGGTGTGTACCCAGCCCTACAGTACAGAACATCATGGGACATGAACAACATAGTTGCATCAGTGGTCATAATACCCAAATAAACAGGGGGGTGGCAGAACCCAAAGGTTTGGTGCTGTCGTTAGCAGTGGGGAAGGGACCAAAGCAACCTGGTTTTACCTTGTAAATGATTGCTGCTTTAAAAAAAAATGGACAGACCTGCACAAAGTACTGCATCTCTAGCAGGTCAGGTGGCATCTTTCAGTGCAGGGAGGCATAATACCCCATATACATTTTTTTTTATTTAGCAGAATAAGGAACCATATATAACATGTGTAGAGAGAGTTAGATTTGGGTGGGTTATATTGTTTCTGTGCAGGGTAAATACTGGCTGCTTTATTTTTACACTGCAATTTAGATTTCAGTTTGAACTAGAGATGAGCGGGTTCGGTTCCTCGGGATCCAAACCCCCCCGAACTTCACCTATTTTACACGGTTCTGAGGCAGTCTCGGATCCTCCCGCCTTGCTCGGTTAACCAGAACGCGGCCGAACGTCATCATCCCGCTGTCGGATTCTCGCGAGATTCGTATTCTATATAAGGAGCCGCGCGTCGCCGCCATTTTCACTCGTGCTTTGGAGATTGATCTTAGAGGACGTGGCTGCGTTCTCTCCCTGAAAAGCTCCGTAATCTGTGCTCAGTGTGCTGAAAATATCTACGTTCTCTGCCTGAAAACGCTCCATATCTGTACTCAGTGTGCTGCAAATATCTGATCAGTGTGCTGCATTGTGGGGACTGGGGACCACCAGTATATAATAATATATACTTTTCTATAGCTTCTATACTGCTTGTCAGGACACATGGTCACAGTTACACCGCTCTGTACTGATATATACAATAATATATATACTTTTCTATAGCTTCTATACTGCTTGTCAGGACACATGGGTCACAGTTACACTGCTCTGTACTGATATATACAATTATATATATACTTTTCTATAGCTTCTATACTGCTTGTCAGGACACATGGTCACAGTAACACCACTCTGTACTGATATATACAGTAATATATATACTTTTCTATAGCTTCTATACTGCTTGTCAGGACACATATGTCACAGATACACCGCTCTGTACTGATATATACAATAATATATATACTTTTCTATAGCTTCTATACTGCTTGTCAGGACACACATGGGTCACAGTTACATCGCTCTGTACTGATATATACAATAATATATATACTTTTCTATAGCTTCTATACTGCTTGTCAGGACACATGGTCACAGTTACACCGCTCTGTACTGATATATACAATAATATATATACTTTTCTTATTTTCTATAGCTTCTATACTGCTTGTCAGGACACATGTGTCACAGTTACACTGCTCTATACTGATATATACAATAATATATATACTTTTCTATAGCTTCTATACTGCTTGTCAGGACACATGGGTCACAGTTACACCGCTCTGTACTGATATATACAATAATATATATACTTTTCTATAGCTTCTAGAATTACAGTGCAGCATTTTGCTGACCAACAGTATACATATATAGTACAGTACAGTAGGCCATTGCTATTGATATATTACTGGCATATAATTCCACACATTAAAAAATGGAAAACAAAAATGTGGAGGGTAAAATAGGGAAAGATCAAGATCCACTTCCACCTTGTGTGAAGCTGCTGCCACTAGTCATGGCCGAGATGATGAAATGCCATCAACGTCGTCTGCCATAGTAGAGAGCATGTAAAATCCAAAAAACAAAAGTTCAGTAAAATGACCCAAAAATCAAAATTAAAAGCGTCTGATGAGATGCGTAAACTTGCCAATATGCCATTTACGACACGGAGTGGCAAGGAACGGCTGAGGCCCTGGCCTATGTTCATGGCTAGTGGTTCAGCTTCACATGAGGATGGAAGCACTCATCCTCCCGCTAGAAAAATTAAAAAGACTTAAGCTGGCAAAAGCACAGCAAAGAACTGTGCGTTCTTCTAAATCACAAATCCCCAAGGAGAGTCCAATTGTGTCGGTTGCGATGCCTGACCTTCCCAACACTGGACGGGAAGAGGTGGCGCCTTCCACCATTTGCACGACCCCTGCAAGTGCTGGAAGGAGCACCCGCAGTCCAGTTCCTGATAGTCAAATTGAAGATGTCATTGTTGAAGTACACCAGGATGAGGATATGGGTGTTGTTGGCGCTGAGGAGGAAATTGACAAGGAGGATTCTGATGGTGAGGTGGTTTGTTTAAGTCAGGCACCCGGGGAGACACCTGTTGTCCGTGGGATGAATATGGCCATTGACATGCCTGGTCAAATTACAAAAAAAATCACCATTTCGGTGTGGAATTATTTTAACAGAAATGTGGACAACAGGTGTCAAGCCGTGTGTATCCTTTGTCAAGCTGTAATAAGCAGGGGTAAGGACGTTAACCACCTCAGAACATCCTCCCTTATACGTCACCTGGAGCGCATTCATCAGAAGTCATTGACAAGTTCAAAAACTTTGGTTGACAGCGGAAGCAGTCCACTGACAACTAAATCCCCTTCCTCTTGTAACCAAGCTCCTGCAAACCACACCACCAACTCTCTCAGTGTCAATTTCCTCCTTAGACAGGAAAGCCAATAGTCCTGCAGGCCATGTCACTGGCAAGTCTGATGAGTCCTCTCCTGCCTTGGATTCCTCCGATGCATCCTTGAGTGTAACGCCTACTGCTGCTGGTGCTGCTGTTGGTGCTGCTGGAAGTCGATCGTCTTCCCAGAGGGGAAGTCGGAAGACCACTTGTACTACTTCCAGTAAGCAATTGACTGTCCAACAGTCCTTTGCGAGGAAGATGAAATATCACAGCAGTCATCCTGCTGCAAAGCGGATAACTCAGGTCTTGGCAGCTGCGGTGGTGTTAGACGTGTGTCCGGTATCCACCGTTAATTCACAGGGAATTAGAGAATTGCTTGAGGTACTGTGTCCCTGGTACCAAATACCATCTAGGTTCCATTTCTCTAGGCAGGCGATACCGAGAATGTACACAGATGTCAGAAAAATAGTCACCAGTGTCCGAAAAAAATGCAGTTGTACCCAATGTCCACTTAACCACGGACATGTGGACAAGTGGAGCAGGGCAGACTCAGGACTATATGACTGTGACAGCCCACTGGGTAGTTGTATTGCCTCCCGCAGCAAGAATAGCAGCGACGGCACCAGTAGCAGCATCTCGCAAACGCCAACTCGTTCCTAGGCAGGCTACGCTTTGTATCACCGCTTTCCATAAGAGGCACACAGCTGAAAACCTCTTACGGAAAATGAGGAACATCATTGCAGAATGGCTTACCCCAATTGGACTCTCCTGGGGATTTGTGACATCGGACAACGCCACCAATATTGTGCGTGCATTACATGTGGGCAAATTCCAGCACGTCCCATGTTTTGCACATACATTGAATTTGGTGGTGCAGAATTTTTTTTAAAACGACAGGGGCGTGTAAGAGATGCTGTCGGTGGCCCGAAGAATTGCGGGCCACTTTCGGCATTCAGCCACCGCGTGCCGAAGACTGGAGCACAGGCAAACACACCTCAACCTGCCCCGCCATCAGCTGAAGCAAGAGGTGGTAACGAGGTGGAATTCAACCCTCTGTATGCTTCAGAGGATGGAGGAGCAGCAAAAGGCCATTCAAGCCTATACATCTACCTACGATATAGGCAAAGGAGGGCGAATGCACCTGACTCAAGCGCAGTGGAGAATGATTTCAACGTTGGGCAAGGTTCTGCAACCCTTTGAACTTGCCACACGTTGTTACGATCCTGATGCTCAGGACAGGGGAGATCTTATGTAGTGAGTCCTGAGCACCAAGACGGAATGCTGGGATTGGGAAATGGGAAGGAAATAGCCCCTAGCACCCGACCTCCGTTGTCTTACCCGTGTTATCAATTCACGCCTGAACGACTATGGTTTCTTGGGCCCATGGAAGCCGCGTTTGAAGGGCGGATTAGGTCTGCCCAACTCCGATGCCCCCTCAGGTCTTAAAGAGAGACAAGGCGTGAACTGAGACAGGGTAATAACAAGGGGACCTCTAACTGAAACAACCACGCTAGGGGCTATAAACTACCTAAAAACTAAACGTATGTGCGGCACGCCGCCAAAGGAAAAGAACTACAAAGAAACCACTGTCCACTCCCCTACACGGCACCGCCGAGTTCCGGGGAGGACAGTGAAAGCGGAAACCTCCGCAAATGCACCAATTCACAGTAAAGTAAACACTAAGCGGCATAGGCCGCAACACGCGGCAGAAGCCGCTACTCACGAAACCAGGCGAGAACCCCAGATGACAAACAGGATCGCAAGGACTAGAAGGATTCCCAGGACCGGCTTCGGACCTCCAAAGTACCAAAGGGCAGGGAGCAAGATCCACCAAGCACGGCTGACAGGAACAGAGTTCTGCAAGGCAGGAACAGCATACAAGAAGCTATCACCGGCGGGGCTGCAGTGTGCTGGCTCACATAAAAAGGCCCTGTTGGCCAATAACAGGAGGGCCAGCAGGACCAGCCCCCAGACCCTAATTACTAGTTGCCGTGCAGCTGCCCTGCTGCACGAGCAACCTAATTAACTATTCTTAGCAACGGGGAACGCGGTCCACCTGTGGCGTCCCCGTTGCTATGCACCCTGCGGCCCTGCTCGCACGGCGTCCTGCGTTGCCAGGGACCCGGCGGCTATCGTGCGCACGGCATCCTGGCGTTGCTAGGCGCCGTGCGGGGGACAGGGAAGGAGAGGGGTGCGGCGGCCGTGACCGCTGCTCAGTCAGGGCACGGCCAAAGACCGCCGCGCCTAACAGTACCCCCCCCTTGAGGAGGGGTTAAAGAACCCCTAGAGCCAGGTTTCCGAGGAAACTCCTGAAAGAAAATCCTCTTCAGCTTGGGAGCATGTAAATCTTTATCCAACACCCAAGAGCTTTCTTCAGGGCCATAACCTTTCCAGTGGACCAAAAAATAGAGCCGACCCCGAGAAAGCTTAGAATCTAAAACCTTCTCCACCAAGAACTCTTGTTGCCCCTGAACATCCACCGGAGATCTACCCTGGGAAGTCCTCCGAGGAAATCTCCTAGAAGAAAAATACTGTTTCAAAGTGAAAAGTATTGCCAATTTTGAGAGATCTCGGCAAGCATAGCCGAAAAGCAACTGGGTTCACCTTCTTAATGATAAGGAATGGTCCAATAAATTTGGGTCCCAATCTAGCCGAAGGTTGTCGGAGCTTGATGTTGCGAGTTGACAACCATACCTTATCTCCCACCTTAAAAGTGCAAGGACGTCGGAGCCTATCAGAAAATTTATTTTCTCGGAAGGCAGCTTTTCTCAAGGCAAGGTGCACCTTTCTCCAAATGGTTCTGAGATGGGAGGTTAAGGTCAACGAGGAGACTGGAGAATGAGGAAAAAATGAGTTGGCTCTAGGATGAAAGCCAAAGACTGAAAAGAATGGGGACTCCTTGGTGGAAGAATGACAAGAGTTATTATAAGCAAATTCGGCTAACGGAAGAAATTCAGACCAATCATTCTGGAGTTTGGCCGAATACAACCGTAAATATTGTTTTAATGACTGGTTAACTCGTTCGGTTTGTCCGTTAGATTGTGGATGGTACCCAGATGTTAAAGAGAGTTTCATATTTAATGAGGCACAAAAACGTTTCCAGAAACTAGCAATGAATTGCGGACCCCGATCAGAGACAATATCCCTGGGCAACCCATGGAGCCTGAACACATGACGGAGAAACAAGACTGCCAACCCTTGAGCAGAGGGTAATCGGGGAAGAGCAATGAAATGAGCCATCTTACTAAAACGATCTACTACCACCCAAATGACTCGAAATCCGGCTGAAAGAGGAAGGTCCACCACGAAATCCATGGATATATGTGACCATGGCCTGAGAGGAACGGCTAAAGGTACGAGTTGCCCGATCGGCAATGAACGAGGAACCTTATGCCGTGCACAAACCTGACAGGAATGGACAAATTCCCTTACATCTTTAGAAAGACTAGGCCACCACACCGAGCGAGACACTAACTCCAAGGTCTTAGTGATACCTGGATGACCAGAGACTTTGTTGTCATGAAACTCAGCTAAAACAGTGCCACTCAGAAATTCAGGGACAAAGAGACGATCAGCAGGAGTCGGTTTAGGAGCCTGCTGTTGAAGCTGGACTAACTGAGTAAATAAATCCTGTGTGAGGCCTGCCCGGATGACAGATGATGGAACTATGGGGGTAGTAGCAGGATGGTTATTGTGAACCGGAAGAAAACAACGTGACAGGGCATCAGCTTTAGTATTTTTGGAACCGGGCCTGAAAGTGATAATAAACCTGAAACGAGCAAAAAACAATGCCCAACGTGCCTGCCGAGCATTAAGCCGTTTAGCTGACTCAATATATTGCAGGTTCTTATGGTCAGTAAATACTGTAATAGTATGCCTAGCTCCCTCCAGCCAATGCCACCACTCCTCAAAAGCCCATTTAACTGCCAGCAATTCTCGATTACCAACGTCATAGTTGGATTCTGCGGAGGAGAATTTCCTGGACATGAAGGCACAAGGGTGTAATTCCTGAGACACCGGATCTTCCTGAGATAGGATAGCCCCCACTCCAACCTCTGAGGCATCTACCTCGACTATAAAGGGGAGCTCCGGGTTAGGGTGCCTGAGAACAGGAGCCGAGACAAAGGCCTGCTTTAAGGCCCGAAAGGCAGACTCGGCTGCAGGCGACCAATTGGAAGGGTCCGCTCCTTTTTTAGTCAATGCTACTATAGGAGCGACCAAATCAGAAAAGGTATGAATGAACCGCCTATAATAGTTTGCAAACCCTAAAAAGCGCTGAATTGCTTTTAAATTTGTGGGTTGCGCCCAATTAAGGATGGCCTGGAGTTTTTTGGTTCCATGAAAAATCCCTGGGGAGAAATAATATACCCCAAGAAGGACACTTCCGTGATGTGAAAATCACATTTCTCTAGTTTTGCGTATAAATGATTCTCCCGTAGTTTTTGAAGAACAAGACGCACATGGGTAATATGTTGTTCCATAGACTCAGAATAAATCAAAATGTCGTCTAAATAAACGACAACGAACTTTCCAAGAAAGTCACAAAGAACATCATTGATGAGGTCTTGAAATACCGCAGGAGCATTTGACAGCCCAAAGGGCATCACCAGGTATTCATAATGACCCGACTGTGTGCTGAAAGCCGTCTTCCACTCATCCCCAGATCTTATTCGGATGAGATTGTAAGCTCCTCTAAGATCGATTTTTGAGAAGATAACGGCAGAGCGTAACTGATCAAAAAGTACTGAAATCAAAGGCAAAGGGTAGGTGTTTTTTTTTTTTTTTTGTAAATTCTGTTTATTAAATTTTCAGTAAAGAAAGGGGTATATACAATCAAGTGCAAGATATCAGTATCAAAAATGACCAAAAGTGATAACCCAGAACATCTCATATAATGAGAGAGAACAATCCGACTTTAAACTGTTACATACATTGTGTCATCAGTGAGGTCGCTAGAAATGCATATCTGTACATAATTGATATCCAAAGTACAACTTGAATTTAGTAACAGGGAGAAAGGGGGGGAGGGATGAGACACAGACACAGGGAAGAAAGGAAGGGGAGATATAGGGAGATATGAGAGAGAGGGAGGGCAATCATCTTTAATTGACAACATAAAAGAGTATTATAGCAATCACTGGGGGGTGGTTTGCGTGAGAGTAATAGAGATACTTTTATGAAGGGAATATTCGGTACTGTCGAATAGCGTGAATATGGAGTTTTGTGTTTCTGAGTTAAGAGAGAGAATGAATAAAACCCATTTCTTATGAAACGTGGCTGCTCCCGTGATGACATTAGACAAAGCAGTTCTCCTGTCAAAATACATGAGTTGCAGCATTTTTTGGTGTACTTCAGAGAGCGATGGGGAGGTGCGTTTGAGCCAGTGTGTCAGGACCATTTTCTTTGCAACAGTAACTATGATCGTCAATAAAGGGGTGAAGGTATATTTATTCCGGCCAAGATTCCAGTTCGTGAAGTCCGCCAGTAGGCAAGCTGGGGGGTCAAGAACTGGAGCAAATTTAAAAATGCGTTTGATATAATTAAGGAGTTTGTACCAAAAGCGGCGAATGTGCGGGCAATCCCACATGCAATGGAGAAAGGTGGCGGTCGCACAGTGGCATTTAATGCATTCCGCAGAGTTATCCGAGTTAAAGTGAACGTATTGTGCTGGTGAGATATAAGCCCCGTGTAATGTTCTAATGTGGACCTCCTGTAGGTACGATGATTGGAGCGTTTTCAAGGCCTGGAGAAAGTGATTAGTCATCTGGTCTGTTTGCATGTGGAAAATCATATCTTTTTCCCAGGACTTTGTGACACCTTCCCATCGCTTCTCTGAGTCATTTGTAGTGAGGAGAGAGTACAAAGAACTGATACGGTATCCTTTCCGGGCGCTATATATCATCACCGGCCGTAGTGGGTCAGCCAGTGCAGATGGGGTTCGTGAGGAGGTAGACCAGCTAAGAGAAGAAAGGTAGTGTCTCATTTGGAGATACATATAAAAGTGGGAGTGTGGGAGCCCATAAGAGCCTACTAGTTCAGCAAACTGGACAAAGTTACCACCCGGATCAAAGACTTTGGTTGAGTCGGTCAGTCCCTTATCCCTCCAGAGCCGGAACCGGGCGTTGGAAATAGAGGGAGGGAAAGCTGGGTTACCCCAAAGTGGAATAGAGGTGGCATGTAACGGATTCCTCTTCAATCGTTTGTTTACCCCTTGCCATGACCGAAATATGTCCTTAAATAAAATATGTGTTTTTACGTGGGGGGGAAGAATAGCAGGAGGTGTTAGGAGTAAAGCGGCTGGTGAATAGGGGTAGAAAAGAGCCTCATCGACACTGATATCAGTAAATGTAGATTTGTGTGTCAGTCAGTCAGTCACATATCTAAACATGATTGAGTGTGAGTAAAAGGATAGATCTGGTAGCCCCACACCCCCCGCCTTGCGAGGACCTATGAGTTTGGAAAGAGCAATTTTTGGTTTCTTCCCCGTCCACACAAAAGAAGTCATCGACCTCCGCAGAACCCCTAAATCATGTGCAGTCAATGATACTGGTAGTTTTTGCATCACATAAAAGATTTTAGGGAATATTATACTTTGTATAACCGCAATTCAGCCTAGAAGAGAAATCGGGAGGAGTTTCCATCCTAGCATTAGAGTTGAGATCTTAGCAATGACAGGTGAGAAGTTTAGGGAATAAAGTCGTGGGAGCGTAGATGGTATGTGAATTAGAGATGAGCGGGTTCGGTTTCTCTGAATCCGAACCCGCACGAACTTCATGTTTTTTTCACGGGTCCGAGCAGACTCGGATCCTCCCGCCTTGCTCGGTTAACCCGAGCGCGCCCGAACGTCATCATGACGCTGTCGGATTCTCGCGAGACTCGGATTCTATATAAGGAGCCGCGCGTCGCCGCCATTTTCACACGTGCATTGAGATTGATAGGGAGAGGACGTGGCTGGCGTCCTCTCCATTTAGATTAGGGTTGAGAGAGAGAGAGAGAGATTGACCTGAGGCTGTGATACTGTAGAAGAGAGTGCAGAGTTTAGTGACTGACGACCACAGTGACCACCAGACAGTGCAGTTGTTTGTTTTATTTAATATATCCGTTCTCTGCCTGAAAAAAACGATACACACAGTGACTCAGTCACATACCATATCTGTGTGCACTGCTCAGCCCAGTGTGCTGCATCAATGTATATATATATCTGACTGTGCTCAGCTCACACAGCTTATAATTGTGGGGGAGACTGGGGAGCACTGCAGTGCCAGTTATAGGTTATAGCAGGAGCCAGGAGTACATAATATTATATTAAAATTAAACAGTGCACACTTTTGCTGCAGGAGTGCCACTGCCAGTGTGACTAGTGACCAGTGACCTGACCACCAGTATATATAATATTAGTAGTATACTATCTCTTTATCAACCAGTCTATATTAGCAGCAGACACAGTACAGTGCGGTAGTTCACGGCTGTGGCTACCTCTGTGTCGGCACTCGGCAGCCCGTCCATAATTGTATATACCACCTAACCGTGGTTTTTTTTTCTTTCTTTATAGTCATACTAGTTACGAGTATACTATCTCTTTATCAACCAGTCTATATTAGCAGCAGACACAGTACAGTGCGGTAGTTCACGGCTGTGGCTACCTCTGTGTCGGCACTCGGCAGCCCGTCCATAATTGTATATACCACCTAACCGTGGTTTTTTTTTCTTTCTTTATACATACATACTAGTTACGAGTATACTATCTCTTTATCAACCAGTCTATATTAGCAGCAGACACAGTACAGTGCGGTAGTTCACGGCTGTGGCTACCTCTGTGTCGGCACTCGGCAGCCCGTCCATAATTGTATATACCACCTAACCGTGGTTTTTTTTTCTTTCTTTATACATACATACTAGTTACGAGTATACTATCTCTTTATCAACCAGTCTATATTAGCAGCAGACACAGTACAGTGCGGTAGTTCACGGCTGTGGCTACCTCTGTGTCGGCACTCGGCAGCCCGTCCATAATTGTATATACCACCTAACCGTGGTTTTTCTTTCTTTCTTTATACATACATACTAGTTACGAGTATACTATCTCTTTATCAACCAGTCTATATATTAGCAGCAGACACAGTACAGTGCGGTAGTTCACGGCTGTGGCTACCTCTGTGTCGGCACTCGGCAGCCCGTCCATAATTGTATATACCACCTAACCGTGGTTTTTTTTTCTTTCTTTATACATACATACTAGTTACGAGTATACTATCTCTTTATCAACCAGTCTATATATTAGCAGCAGACACAGTACAGTGCGGTAGTTCACGGCTGTGGCTACCTCTGTGTCGGCACTCGGCAGCCCGTCCATAATTGTATATACCACCTAACCGTGGTTTTTTTTTCTTTCTTTATACATACATACTAGTTACGAGTATACTATCTCTTTATCAACCAGTCTATATTAGCAGCAGACACAGTACAGTGCGGTAGTTCACGGCTGTGGCTACCTCTGTGTCGGCACTCGGCAGCCCGTCCATAATTGTATATACCACCTAACCGTGTTTTTTTTTTCTTTCTTTATACATACATACTAGTTACGAGTATACTATCTCTTTATCAACCAGTCTATATATTAGCAGCAGACACAGTACAGTGCGGTAGTTCACGGCTGTGGCTACCTCTGTGTCGGCACTCGGCAGCCCGTCCATAATTGTATATACCACCTAACCGTGGTTTTTTTTTCTTTCTTTATAGTCATACTAGTTACGAGTATACTATCTCTTTATCAACCAGTCTATATTAGCAGCAGACACAGTACAGTGCGGTAGTTCACGGCTGTGGCTACCTCTGTGTCGGCACTCGGCAGCCCGTCCATAATTGTATATACCACCTAACCGTGGTTTTTTTTTCTTTCTTTATACATACATACTAGTTACGAGTATACTATCTCTTTATCAACCAGTCTATATATTAGCAGCAGACACAGTACAGTGCGGTAGTTCACGGCTGTGGCTACCTCTGTGTCGGCACTCGGCAGCCCGTCCATAATTGTATATACCACCTAACCGTGGTTTTTTTTTCTTTCTTTATACATACATACTAGTTACGAGTATACTATCTCTTTATCAACCAGTCTATATTAGCAGCAGACACAGTACAGTGCGGTAGTTTCACGGCTGTGGCTACCTCTGTGTCGGCACTCGGCAGCCCGTCCATAATTGTATATACCACCTAACCGTGGTTTTTTTTTCTTTCTTTATACATACATACTAGTTACGAGTATACTATCTCTTTATCAACCAGTCTATATATTAGCAGCAGACACAGTACAGTGCGGTAGTTTACGGCTGTGGCTACCTCTGTGTCTGCACTCGGCAGGCAGTCCATAATTGTATACTAGTATCCATCTCCATTGTTTACCTGAGGTGCCTTTTAGTTGTGCCTATTAAAATATGGAGAACAAAAATGTTGAGGTTCCAAAATTAGGGAAAGATCAAGATCCACTTCCACCTCGTGCTGAAGCTGCTGCCACTAGTCATGGCCGAGACGATGAAATGCCAGCAACGTCGTCTGCCAAGGCCGATGCCCAATGTCATAGTACAGAGCATGTCAAATCCAAAACACCAAATATCAGAAAAAAAAGGACTCCAAAACCTAAAATAAAATTGTCGGAGGAGAAGCGTAAACTTGCCAATATGCCATTTACGACACGGAGTGGCAAGGAACGGCTGAGGCCCTGGCCTATGTTCATGGCTAGTGGTTCAGCTTCACATGAGGATGGAAGCACTCAGCCTCTCGCTAGAAAAATGAAAAGACTCAAGCTGGCAAAAGCAGCACAGCAAAGAACTGTGCATTCTTCGAAATCCCAAATCCACAAGGAGAGTCCAATTGTGTCAGTTGCGATGCCTGACCTTCCCAACACTGGACGTGAAGAGCATGCGCCTTCCACCATTTGCACGCCCCCTGCAAGTGCTGGAAGGAGCACCCGCAGTCCAGTTCCTGATAGTCAGATTGAAGATGTCAGTGTTGAAGTACACCAGGATGAGGAGGATATGGGTGTTGCTGGCGCTGGGGAGGAAATTGACCAGGAGGATTCTGATGGTGAGGTGGTTTGTTTAAGTCAGGCACCCGGGGAGACACCTGTTGTCCGTGGGAGGAATATGGCCGTTGACATGCCAGGTGAAAATACCAAAAAAATCAGCTCTTCGGTGTGGAGGTATTTCACCAGAAATGCGGACAACAGGTGTCAAGCCGTGTGTTCCCTTTGTCAAGCTGTAATAAGTAGGGGTAAGGACGTTAACCACCTCGGAACATCCTCCCTTATACGTCACCTGCAGCGCATTCATAATAAGTCAGTGACAAGTTCAAAAACTTTGGGTGACAGCGGAAGCAGTCCACTGACCAGTAAATCCCTTCCTCTTGTAACCAAGCTCACGCAAACCACCCCACCAACTCCCTCAGTGTCAATTTCCTCCTTCCCCAGGAATGCCAATAGTCCTGCAGGCCATGTCACTGGCAATTCTGACGAGTCCTCTCCTGCCTGGGATTCCTCCGATGCATCCTTGCGTGTAACGCCTACTGCTGCTGGCGCTGCTGTTGTTGCCGCTGGGAGTCGATGGTCATCCCAGAGGGGAAGTCGTAAGCCCACTTGTACTACTTCCAGTAAGCAATTGACTGTTCAACAGTCCATTGCGAGGAAGATGAAATATCACAGCAGTCATCCTACTGCAAAGCGGATAACTGAGGCCTTGACAACTATGTTGGTGTTAGACGTGCGTCCGGTATCCGCCGTTAGTTCACAGGGAACTAGACAATTTATTGAGGCAGTGTGCCCCCGTTACCAAATACCATCTAGGTTCCACTTCTCTAGGCAGGCGATACCGAGAATGTACACGGACGTCAGAAAAAGACTCACCAGTGTCCTAAAAAATGCAGTTGTACCCAATGTCCACTTAACCACGGACATGTGGACAAGTGGAGCAGGGCAGGGTCAGGACTATATGACTGTGACAGCCCACTGGGTAGATGTATGGACTCCCGCCGCAAGAACAGCAGCGGCGGCACCAGTAGCAGCATCTCGCAAACGCCAACTCTTTCCTAGGCAGGCTACGCTTTGTATCACCGCTTTCCAGAATACGCACACAGCTGAAAACCTCTTACGGCAACTGAGGAAGATCATCGCGGAATGGCTTACCCCAATTGGACTCTCCTGTGGATTTGTGGCATCGGACAACGCCAGCAATATTGTGTGTGCATTAAATATGGGCAAATTCCAGCACGTCCCATGTTTTGCACATACCTTGAATTTGGTGGTGCAGAATTTTTAAAAAAACGACAGGGGCGTGCAAGAGATGCTGTCGGTGGCCAGAAGAATTGCGGGACACTTTCGGCGTACAGGCACCACGTACAGAAGACTGGAGCACCACCAAAAACTACTGAACCTGCCCTGCCATCATCTGAAGCAAGAAGTGGTAACGAGGTGGAATTCAACCCTCTATATGCTTCAGAGGTTGGAGGAGCAGCAAAAGGCCATTCAAGCCTATACAATTTAGCACGATATAGTAGGTGGAATGCACCTGTCTCAAGCGCAGTGGAGAATGATTTCAACGTTGTGCAAGGTTCTGATGCCCTTTGAACTTGCCACACGTGAAGTCAGTTCAGACACTGCCAGCCTGAGTCAGGTCATTCCCCTCATCAGGCTTTTGCAGAAGAAGCTGGAGACATTGAAGGAGGAGCTAACACGGAGCGATTCCGCTAGGCATGTGGGACTTGTGGATGGAGCCCTTAATTCGCTTAACAAGGATTCACGGGTGGTCAATCTGTTGAAATCAGAGCACTACATTTTGGCCACCGTGCTCGATCCTAGATTTAAAGCCTACCTTGGATCTCTCTTTCCGGCAGACACAAGTCTGCTGGGGTTGAAAGACCTGCTGGTGACAAAATTGTCAAGTCAAGCGGAACGCGACCTGTCAACATCTCCTCCTTCACATTCTCCCGCAACTGGGGGTGCGAGGAAAAGGCTCAGAATTCCGAGCCCACCCGCTGGCGGTGATGCAGGGCAGTCTGGAGCGACTGCTGATGCTGACATCTGGTCCGGACTGAAGGACCTGACAACGATTACGGACATGTCGTCTACTGTCACTGCATATGATTCTCTCAACATTGATAGAATGGTGGAGGATTATATGAGTGACCGCATCCAAGTAGGCACGTCACACAGTCCGTACTTATACTGGCAGGAAAAAGAGGCAATTTGGAGGCCCTTGCACAAACTGGCTTTATTCTACCTAAGTTGCCCTCCCACAAGTGTGTACTCCGAAAGAGTGTTTAGTGCCGCCGCTCACCTTGTCAGCAATCGGCGTACGAGGTTTCATCCAGAAAATGTGGAGAAGATGATGTTCATTAAAATGAATTATAATCAATTCCTCCGCGGAGACATTGACCAGCAGCAATTGCCTCCACAAAGTACACAGGGAGCTGAGATGGTGGATTCCAGTGGGGACGAATTGATAATCTGTGAGGAGGGGGATGTACACGGTGATATATCGGAGGGTGATGATGAGGTGGACATCTTGCCTCTGTAGAGCCAGTTTGTGCAAGGAGAGATTAATTGCTTCTTTTTTGGGGGGGTCCAAACCAACCCGTCATATCAGTCACAGTCGTGTGGCAGACCCTGTCACTGAAATGATGGGTTGGTTAAAGTGTGCATGTCCTGTTTTGTTTATACAACATAAGGGTGGGTGGGAGGGCCCAAGGACAATTCCATCTTGCACCTCTTTTTTCTTTTCTTTTTCTTTGCATCATGTGCTGATTGGGGAGGGTTTTTTGGAAGGGACATCCTGCGTGACACTGCAGTGCCACTCCTAAATGGGCCCGGTGTTTGTGTCGGCCACTAGGGTCGCTAATCTTACTCACACAGTCAGCTACCTCATTGCGCCTCTTTTTTTCTTTGCGTCATGTGCTGTTTGGGGAGGGTTTTTTGGAAGGGACATCCTGCGTGACACTGCAGTGCCACTCCTAGATGGGCCCGGTGTTTGTGTCGGCCACTAGGGTCGCTAATCTTACTCACACAGCTACCTCATTGCGCCTCTTTTTTTCTTTGCGTCATGTGCTGTTTGGGGAGGGTTTTTTGGAAGGGACATCCTGCGTGACACTGCAGTGCCACTCCTAGATGGGCCCGGTGTTTGTGTCGGCCACTAGGGTCGCTAATCTTACTCACACAGCTACCTCATTGCGCCTCTTTTTTTCTTTGCGTCATGTGCTGTTTGGGGAGGGTTTTTTGGAAGGGACATCCTGCGTGACACTGCAGTGCCACTCCTAGATGGGCCCGGTGTTTGTGTCGGCCACTAGGGTCGCTAATCTTACTCACACAGCTACCTCATTGCGCCTCTTTTTTTCTTTGCGTCATGTGCTGTTTGGGGAGGGTTTTTTGGAAGGGACATCCTGCGTGACACTGCAGTGCCACTCCTAGATGGGCCCGGTGTTTGTGTCGGCCACTAGGGTCGCTTATCTTACTCACACAGCGACCTCGGTGCAAATTTTAGGACTAAAAATAATATTGTGAGGTGTGAGGTATTCAGAATAGACTGAAAATGAGTGTAAATTATGGTTTTTGAGGTTAATAATACTTTGGGATCAATATGACCCCCAAATTCTATGATTTAAGCTGTTTTTTAGTGTTTTTTGAAAAAAACACCCGAATCCATAACACACCCGAATCCGACAAAAAAAATTCGGTGAGGTTTTGCCAAAACGCGTTCGAACCCAAAACACGGCCGCGGAACCGAACCCAAAACCAAAACACAAAACCCGAAAAATTTCAGGCGCTCATCTCTAATGTGAATCCCCAGATATTTGATGGAGGTGTTAGAGGAGCGAAATGGGAGGGAGGAGAGAAAAGAGGCTAAGGTTGTGTGTGTCTCGCCTAGACAAAGCAGCTCCGATTTAGAAGTATTAATGCGGTAGCCCGCTACCTTGCCAAAGGAGTGGATCAGTTCTAAAATAGCAGGGATAGAGCGTTTGGGGTCGGATATGAATAATAGCATGTCGTCAGCGAATAGTGAGACCTTTAATTCTTTGATACCTATTTTTATTCCGGTGAAATTGGGGGAGGCTCTGAGGGCGATAGCTAGAGGTTCCAGGGCTAGGGCAAATAATAGGGGAGATAGGGGGCATCCCTGTCTGGTGCCTTTTTTAATTTCAAAAGGGGCTGATAAAAGGCCGTTGCAGGAAATTTGGGATTTAGCATTATAGTAAAGGCACTTGATCATGGAAATAAAGTGAGGCGGAAACCCATATCTATCCAGGGTAAGGAATAGGTGTTGCCAGTCTACATGATCAAATGCCTTCTCGGCATCTAGTGAAAGCAACAAGTTGTGAGTTAGGGGGGAAGCATCCGAGACAGAAATGGCTGAAAGGACCCGACGAATGTTAATTTCGGAGTGGCGCCCAGCTATGAAACACGATTGGTCTGGGTGGACCAAGAGGGGCATGAGAGGTTTCAATCTATCTGCTAGTATTTTTGTGAGTAGTTTGTAGTCTAAGTTTAATAGTGATATAGGGCGGTAAGATTCAGGTAATGATAGGTCTCTGTCTGGTTTGGGCAGTAATTTAAGGATGGCAGAATTAAAATGGGGTGGGGTTCTGAGTGAGGACATCATAGAATTAAGGGTGGAGACGAGGACTGGCCCTATGTGGGGGAGAAGGACTTTATAAAAGTCCCCACTAAAGCCATCTGGGCCCGGGGCTTTGTCAGACTTAGTATGACGTATGGCCTTCTCCACTTCGGAGAGGGTTATGGGAGCCATAAGTAATTCCGCATCCCTAGGAAGGAGTCGAGGAGGGTGGATGGTCTCCCAAAATGAAGCCTCAGTGTGCGAGCCTGGTGTGGAGGGTGAGGGTGAAGGGAGAGGATCAGAATACAGCCGACTATAGAATGCACTCATGACATCAGCAATTTCTAGGTCCGAGACAGTGAGCGTGTCTGGGGTCTTGCGGAGAGGGTGAATCAGCGCGGGTGGATGGGAACCCTTGAGGAGATTAGTGAGTAATTTCCCGGTTTTATTGCCGAACTTATGGAATCGATAGTTGACCGAGAACATGTGTCGATCACCCATAGATCCCATATATTCTTCAAATTGTGTTTTGGATTGTAGATAAGATTGTCTATTTGTAGGAGTAGGACAGCTTTTAAATTGTTGAAAATTAAGAGTAAGAGCTGACTGGAGCGATAGATATTTGGCGGTATACTGCCGTTTGGAGTGTGCCACGAAGGAGATGATATCGCCCCTAAGAACCGTCTTTGCGGTCATCCAGAATAATGTCGGATCTGATTCCAAGTGGGATCCATTGAGTTGGACGAAGTCCTTCCAAGCCGACTCCAAACGTAAACAGAAGTCAGGAGATTTGGCTAGGTAAGAGGGGAATTTCCATAATCTAGGTGTAGAGGTAGAGGAGTCTAGAGTTAGGGTAGCTGGCACAATAGCGTGATCTGAGATGACAATTGGGGCGATGGAGGAATCCCTTACAGAGGAGAATAGAGATCGGGAGATGAGGAGGTAGTCTATACGTGAGAGGGTAGAGTGGGCAGCTGACATGCATGTGTAGTCTCTGTCAGTAGGATGGTGAGCCCGCCAAATATCAACTAACTGGAGATGATCTGAGAGTGATGGAATTCCCAATTTGGGCAAGTGGTGGGTGGAGACAGAGGGGGTTGATTTATCTAGGAGCCGAGATGAAACCAGATTAAAGTCCCCACCAATAACCATGGGTATATCTGAGTAAGGAGTGAGCAAACCAATCAATTTTTGGAGGAAGCGTTTTGAGTATGATGTAGGGGCGTATATATTCCCAAGAATCATTGGTTTACCTTTTATTGTCAGGGATACAATAATATAACGGCCGTCTGGGTCTTGGATAGTGCAGGACACGGTGTGAGGGATGTGCCGCTTGATCAGAATCACTACCCCCCGGGCTCTGGAGGAATACGGACTGGAGGCCATCACTGACCAACCCAACATGGCAAGTTTAGTTACTTCTGCGGGAATCAGGTGAGTTTCCTGTAGAAAAGCAATGTCTATATTCTGCTTGTTGAGGTAAAGAAGTACCTTTCTCCTATTAGCCGGTGAATTGAATCCTCCCACGTTCCACGTCCCTATTTTCACGTCAGACATAGTGCAGTAGATAAAACAATAATGCCACTCATCTCTCTAGAAGTGTTCGACAGGACAGAAACAAAAAGGGAGAGAAGGGAGAGGGGAGGAGACAAACGCACATGAAACATAAAAACAGTCATAAGACACCACTGATATACAGGTGTCATTGGGGATCTTAGTAAAAACATATAACATGTAAGCATAATGCAGAAGACCCAATAGACCCTGTGCTTCCGGAATATAAAAAACAATATCCTAAGGAAGAAATAGGTATTAGCAATATTCTGCAGGCGCATGGGGAGGGGTGAGGAGCTTCCATTCCTCCGCGAACTGGATAACCATTAACAAAAAGAAAAATTTAATACTACCACCAGCTCGATATCGTCGAGATATAGTGGGTGTAGCAACAGCCGTATTCCCAATCATATTGGTGGAAAAGAGAAAACAAAATAAATACAAATAAATTGAGCAATGCAGGAATGAGATCTGTATAGACAGAACAATACCATACATTATCATGTAGTGAGGGCTAACCAGGATAACGCATGTGTTAATATGTTGGCATAACATAGCTAGCAGGAGCTGTCATAAGATGACTGTAAGTAACTGATTGGAACCATATACTCTGCTCGAGAGTGACTAAAGAACACTCATCTGTGTTAGAGACAATAGAAAGGTTGCCGAGCAGCAATCAGGGAGGCAGGGGTACCGGGTCGCTGATGTCAGTAGCATTGTCCCGAGAGAGTTCCCGCAGATAGTCCTCGGCATCTTTAGGAGAGAGGAAATCTTTGTGGGTGGAGCCATCGTAGATCCGTAAACGGGCTGGGTATAGCAAGCTGAATTTGCGGCCCTCAGTGACTAGCTTTGAACATAACGGAGAAAAGGCCTTGCGAGCCCTAGTCAGTTCCACGGAGTAGTCCTGAAAAATGAACAATTTATTGCCTTCCCACTGAAGATCTTTGACACGTCGGGATGCCGACCAAAACGCCATTTTGTGTAGGTAGTTTAAACATTTAAATAGCGTGACACGTGGTCTCGGTTTCGAGGGAGTCGGTGCAGGGCCCACCCTGTGTGCCCGTTCAATCACTAAGTCCCGGCATTCCTGAGCAATTCCCAATAAATCAGGTAGCGTGTTTCTGACAAAATGAGCAATCGCTGGCCCTTTAATGGATTCAGGTAAACCGACCAGACGTATATTATTACGTCTCGAGCGATTTTCGATATCGTCTAGCTTGTTCCATATCTGGTAGTTATCAGATGTTAATGCTTTAACACTGTGACGCATGTCAGCAACTTCATGTAGTGTAGCCCCCAGCTGATTCTCAGCCTGTGTCACCCTATGTGTAAGGGCTTTCAATTGGGAGGAAATGTCTGTTACAGCCTGGGAGAGGAGCGGTGCCATGGTGGACCGTATTGCTTCCACCACATCCCCATAGGTAACAGGGGAGTCAGGAGAGCGGCATACCTTATGAGGTGAGTCTGACAGCTCAGCGGCCGTCTTCTTATAAGCAGGGGCTGCAGCGTCCGTGCCTCGCTCCGGCGCCATATTCCCCTCAGAGCGGCGTTTCTCCTGACGTGGCGCGGGCTGTCCCGGCTGAGCTCCGGATGTCACAAAGCGGTCCATCGGGTAGCACCCGGATCGCAGTAGAAAGCTGGTGGTTTTGGAGGCTGTAAACAGCCGTTAGAAGGTATCGTTCGCGGGCGGGAAGCGGAGCTCCGGTGTTAGCCTGTTAGCCCATGCGAACCCGGAACCGGAAGTCCAGGGTAGGTGTTTTTAACAGAAATTTTATTCAGAGCCCGAAAATCAATACATGGTCTGAGCGACCCATCTTTTTTCTCAACAAAAAAGAATCCTGAACTCAAAGGAGATTTCGAAGGCCTAATGAAGCCTTTTTTCAGGCTTTCCTGGATATAATTATCCATAGCCGTGGTTTCTGGCCCGGAGAGGGCATATAATCTCCCTTTAGGTAAAGTGGCCCCGGGAACTAAATCTATAGCGCAGTCATAGGACCGATGGGGAGGCAGAACGTCCGCATTTCCCTTGGAGAACACATCAGCAAAATCCTGATATTCCAGAGGAATAAGTTCTGGGGTAACTGCCGCAACCCGGACAGGATGGGAAATACACTCCTTAACACAAAAAGGACCCCATTGGGAAATCTCCCCAGACCGCCAATCTATGATGGGATTATGAAAGGCAAGCCAGGGGTGACCCAAAACTACTGGAACTGCCGGACAATGTGTAAGGTAAAATTCTATTTCTTCTGAATGTAGGGCCCCCACTGTCAGCAATACTGGAGGTGTGCGGTGAGTAATAACCCCATTGGAAAGCGGACCCCCATCCAAGCCGTGCATGGTGATACGTCTATCTAAGGGTATCAGTGGAACGCCTAAAGCCTTAGCCCAAGCTAAATCCATAAAATTTCCTGCAGCTCCACTGTCGACGAAGGCCGACACCAACGAACTGAGGCTGCCAAAGGAAATCTTTACCGGAACTAATAGAGAATTACTAGAGGAGATTAACTGCAGACCCAAGTGAACCCCCTCACAATTCACTTGGTCAGAGCGTTTCCCGGCTTGTTCGGGCAGTTACGTGCGATATGTACCTTACCACCACAATACAAACAAAGACCAGAACTTAACCTTCTGGTTCTTTCCTCTGGGGACAGCCGGGAGAGACCCATTTGCATGGGCTCCTCGACGTCCTCAGGAAAAGTATATACACATGGATTAGGCCTAAAAGTTGTTCCTCTTTCAGCCCTCCGCTCTCGGAGACGACGATCAATTTTAATAGCGAGCTCCATGAGTTTGTCTAGAGTCTCAGGAGCGGGGTACTGAAGGAGACTGTCTTTAATCACTACCGACAGACCGAGGCGAAACTGACTGCGCAGGGCCGGGTCATTCCAGCCACAGTCGTTCGACCAACGGCGAAATTCGGTACAATACACCTCTGCTGGATTTTTGCCTTGCTTAAGGGCACGTAGGTGACTCTCAGCTGATGCTTCTCTATCTGGGTCGTCATATAAGAGGCCTAAGGATTTAAAAAAGGCGTCTACTGATAACAAAGCAGCATCATCCGCTCTTAGCCCAAACGCCCAGGTCTGTGGATCACCCTGAAGTAGAGACATCACAATCCCGACCCGCTGAGACTCAGTACCAGAGGAACGGGGCCTTAAACGAAAATAAAGCTTACAAGCTTCCTTAAAATTAAAAAAATCTTTTCGGTTACCCGAAAACCGGTCAGGTAAATGCATCTTTGGTTCTGGAACCATACTCGGGGAGGCTCGCAAAAGATCTTCCTGCGATCTCACCCGAAGAGTAAGGTCCTGAACCATCTGAGTTAATTCCTGTATTTGGTTAACCAAAAGCTGACTGGGGTTTGGCCCTAAACCTGCCGGATTCATGAGGCCGAATTTCTAGGCCCACCAATACAACGGAAAAAATTAAACCCCTTTTTTTTTTTTTTTTGTAGGCCGGTGATAATGTTACGATCTTAATGCTCAGGACAGGGGAGATCTTATGTAGTGAGTCCTGAGCACCAAGACGGAATGCTGGGATTGGGAAATGGGAAGGAAATAGCCCCTAGCACCCTACCTCCGTTGTCTTACCCGTGTTATCAATTCACGCCTGAACGACTATGGTTTCTTGGGCCCATGGCAGCCGCGTTTGAAGGGCGGATTAGGTCTGCCCAACTCCGATGCCCCCTCAGGTCTTAAGGAGAGAAAAGGCGAGAACTGAGACAGGGTAATAACAAGGGGACCTCTAACTGAAACAACCACGCTAGGGGCTATAAACTACCTAAAAACTAAACGTATGTGCGGCACGCCGCCAAAGTAAAAGAACTACAAATAAACCACTGTCCACTCCCCTACACGGCACCGCCGAGTTCCGGGGAGGACAGTGAAAGCGGAAACCTCCGCAAATGCACCAATTCACAGTAAAGTAAACACTAAGCGGCATAGGACGCAACACGCGGCAGAAGCCGCTACTCACAAAACCGGGCGAGAACCCCAGATGACAAACAGGATCGCAAGGACTAGAAGGATTCCCTGGACCGGCTTCGGACCTCCAAAGTACCAAAGGGCAGGGAGCAAGATCCACCAAACACGGCTGACAGGAACAGAGTTCTGCAAGGCAGGAACAGCATACAAGAAGCTATCACCGGCGGGGCTGCAGTGTGCTGGCTCACATAAAAAGGCCCTGCTGGCCAATAACAGGAGGGCCAACAGGACCAGCCCCCAGACCCTAATTACTAGTTGCCGTGCAGCTGCCCTGCTGCACGAGCAACCTTATTAACTATTCTTAGCATTGGGGAACGCGATCCCCCTGTGGCGTCCCCGTTGCTATGCAGCTGGTGGCCCTGCACGCATGGCGTCCTGCGTTGCAGGGACCCGGCGGCTATCGTGCGCACGGCGTCCTGGCGTTGCTAGGCGCCGTGCGGGGGACAGGGAAGGAGAGAGGCGCGGCGGCCGTGACCGCTGCTCAGTCAGGGCACGGCCGAAGACCGCCGCGCCTAACACACCTGAAGTCAGTTCAGACACTGCCAGCCTGAGTCAGGTCATTCCCCTCATCGGGCTTTTGCAGAAGAAGCTGGAGACATTGAAGGAGGAGCTAAAACGGAGCGATTCCGCTAGGCATGTGGGACTTGTGGATGGAGCCCTTAACTTGCTTAACCAGGATTCACTGGTGGTCAATCTGTTGAAATCAGAGCACTACATTTTGGCCACCGTGCTCGATCCTAGGTTTAAAGCCTACGTTGTATCTCTCTTTTCGGCAGACACAAGTCTGCAGATGTTCAAAGACCTGCTGGTGAGACACTTGTCAAGTCAAGCGGAATGTGACCCGCCAACAGCTCCTCCTTCACATTCTCCCTCAACTGGGGCTGCGAGGAAAAGGCTAAGAATTCCAAGCCCACCCGCTGGCGGTGATGCAGGGCAGTCTGGTGCGAGTGCTGACATCTGGTCCGGACTGAAGGACCTGCCAACGATTACTGACATGTCGTCTACTGTCACTGCATATGATTCTGTCACCATTGAAAGAATGGTGGAGGTTTATATGAGTGACCGCATCCAAGTAGGCACGTCAGACAGTCCGTACGTATACTGGCAGGAAAAAGAGGCAATTTGGAGGCCCTTTGACAAACTGGCTTTATTTTACCTAAGTTGCCCCCCCCCCCTCCAGTGTGTACTCCGAAAGAGTGTTTAGTGCAGCCGGTCACCTTGTCAGCAATCGGCATACGAGGTTACTTCCAGAAAATGTGGAGAAGATGATGTTCATCAAAATGAATTATAATCAATTCCTCCGTGGAGACATTCACCAGCAATTGCCTCCAGAAAGTACACAGGGACCTGAGATGGTGGATTCCAGTGGGGACGAATTAATAATCTGTGAGGAGGGTGATGTACACAGTGAAAGGGGTGAGGAATCGGATGATGATGAGGAGGTGGACATCTTGCCTCTGTAGAGCCAGTTTGTGCAAGGAAAGATTGATTGCTTCTTTTTTGATGGGGGCCCAAACCAACCAGTCATTTCAGCCACAGTCATGTGGCAGGCCCTGTCACTGAAATGATGGGTTTGTTAAAGTGTGCATGTCCTGTTTATACAACATAAGGGTGGGTGGGAGGGCCCAAGGAAAATTCTGGGTGGGAGGGCCCAAGGAAAATTCTATCTTGCACCTCTTTTTTTTTTTATTTATCTCTGCATCATGTGATGTTTGGGGCTTATTTTTTTAAGTGCCATCCTGTCTAACACTGCAGTGCCACTCCTAGATGGGCCAGGTGTTTGTGCCAGCCACTTGGGTCGCTTAGCTTCGTCATCCAGCGACCTCGGTGCAAATTTTAGGACTAAAAATAATATTGTGAGGTGTGAGGTGTTAAGAGTAGACTGGAAATGAGTGGAAATTATGGTTATTGAGGTTAATAATACTATGGGATCAAAATTACCCCCAAATTCTATGATTTAAGCTATTTTTGAGGGTTTTTTTCAAAAAACACCCGAATCCAAAACACACCTGAATCCGACAAAAAATTTTCAGGGAGGTTTTGCCAAAACGCATCCAAATCCAAAACACGGCCGCGGAACCGAATCCAAAACCAAAACACAAAACCCGAAAAATGCCCGGTGCACATCTCTAGTTTGAACACACCCCAACCAAAACTAACTCTCTCTGCACATGTTACATCTGCCCCACCTGCAATGCACATGGTTTTGCCCATTAGCTAACAAATTTGCTGCTGCGATCAGATCTGAATTAGGCCCCAAGACCAACTTACTTGTTTATTCACCTGTCTGCTACCTGCTTCAAAGCTACTACAGCTGGTATAAAGACTGAGATATTAGGTCAAGACCAGCTTGCTCTGTTTATGCGCCTGTTTTGCCTGTTTGCTACCTGCTTCAAAACTCACCTGGGTAATATTTTACTGCTACAGCTGGGAAAGTGAGTTATTAAAGCCAAAACCAGCATGCTTTTATGTAATTTTCACTTTCCTGCTTTCAATTGAACAAAAGTCAAGGGAGGAAACTGTTTGTGTAAACTGTTGCATATGGCTAACATGAATCCTTGCAATTGTTACTCGTTACATTGTTCAATTTTGGAACAATTAAATGGAGTTGTATCCTGTATTTTTGTGTGGTCATTGTGTCTGAGGAGTAAAGCAGGTCTGTCTCTCTGATTGTAACCGAACTTGGTTCATTTTACACCCCACACTCAGTTTAAGTTGCGGCACCGGATTTGTGGGCATTACAGGGGGTTAGCCAGGGGCTGGTCAGTGAGCACTGGGTACACCTCCAAAATGCCGAAAATGGTGGTCACTGCGCTAGGCCCCGCCCCTCCATCCGAGTCCCAGCCCACCCACATCGGGGCCTTGCCACCTTTTCAGATGCAGATGCGCCTTCGGCGCGGCATGTCCCGACTTTTGTCCCAAAACCTGGGAGGTATGCTATTTATCCTGTATATAACAACATATAACTGCTCTAAGCAAAATTTTAAAATCTATTACTGTACATACAAATAATCAGATATGGTATATAGGAGGTGAACAAATATGTATATTGCACTAACACCTTGTAAGTGTATTGAATATAGAAGTTCATTCCACTTAAATTATTCTGCTTTAAAACTGTATTTAAATCTCAGATGTAAAATAATATTTTAATATAAACTAATAAAAGGCAATATGTTAAAAGTAAATCCATTTCCTTGTGTCCCAATGTCGACAACAGAATGTCAACAGTCAGAAAGTTGAATAATATTTGCATGTTTATAATATTGGCATTTAGCATGTTTTGACATCAGAATGTCCACAATACATTTTTGTGTTATGTTTAGGATTAGGTTTAGGGTTAGTTTAAGAATTACGTTTAGGGTTAGGGTTTAGGGCTAGGTTTAGAGTTATGTTTAGGGCTAGGTTTAGTGTTATATTTAGGGCTAGGTTTAGGGTTATAGCTAGGTTCAGGGTTGGTGTTATGGTTAGGCTTAGAGTTATGTTTAGAGTTAGGTTTAGGGCTAGGTTTAGAGTTATATTTAGGGCTAGGTTTAGGGTTATAGCTAGGTTCAGGGTTGGTGTTATGGTTAGGCTTAGAGTTATGTTTAGGGCTAGGTTTAGAGTTATGTTTAGGGCTAGGTTTAGAGTTATATTTAGGGCTAGGTTTAGGGTTATAGCTAGGTTCTAGGTTGGTGTTATGGTTAGGCTTAGAGTTATGTTTAGAGTTAGATTTAGGGCTAGGTTTAGGTTAAAATAAGTAAAAAAAACTGTACATCAACATTATAGACATGTCAACATGTTGACATTTGTGAAAGCCAACCATTTACATGTTGACCTAACATCCATGTTGGCATTGTGACTGTTGACCTTCAGAATCGGTCAACATTATTGTTTCCATATTCAAAATGTTGACTTTTCATGACACACCCGTGCCTTGCCATGTAGACTCCTTTTTTTTTTGTGCTCTTGGAAAAATATGGTTACACCTGTCTGTTGGTGACAAGTGCACCTTAACCGTAAATTATACACAACTCTGAGGGCACCATGCTCAGCAGAATGATGCGTCCTGTAAAAATTGGGACTACCTTTCACCTACACAGCACATTTCACTACCAAATATTCCTGGTGCCATGAAAGGTTAAATACAAATATTGGTTAATTTGACAAACTGGCTGCACCTCTTATTACAACCAATATTAACATTATGTCATTGTATCTTCTTTCTGAACTTACTTCTACAAATGTTACAACAGATGCTTGACTGAAAGAACTGTAGATAACTGAGTCTAATGGTACAGATAAAAACCACACCTTGTATTAATTATACCTTTTTCAGAACTAAGCAAAACCCCGGGATATTACCTGGGCATGGCGAGTCGACCCAGTCCTGCTTATCTATGAAAGGGTAAGACTTGGGTTGACAGTCCCAGATCCGAGGCCCTGCAACCAACCGGGGTTATTCCCAGGACTTGCAACTTGGGTCAGTGCCCCGGTTTGTGTGTAGAAGGTATAACGCAAGTCATGATGACTCGGGTCATGCCTAAAAGGAGTTAATTGGCAACCACAGTAGTGCTTGGAGATAACATCATCTCCAAGTGTCCACTGCCAGATGGAAGACCTCGGTCACTGGAAGACCCTGGCCTGGTGTGAAGGGTAACGACCCAGAAATAACCAGGGTCCATCACCCAGATGTGAACGAGGATAAATACTGAAATCCCGGCTTCAACCTATGTTCTGTGTCCAGGAACTGAGCCAGGTGAAAGCCGGGGGAGTCTGCATGGAGTATTAATGAAATAATGAAAACATAACCAAACCCTATTGTAACTCTGAAGGCAGCATTCTTTTATAAATGATATGATTAGTACATAAAATGAATAGAAAGAACGTACCCTAATCTGGGTGATCAACATCACAATAATAGTAGCATAAAACTGTTCATCCATTCCGTAGTTTCTGGCAAATGATAAAAAGAAAAAACTCCAGTAAGATACAGAACATTCTTTTATAGGTTTCATATTTTATCATCAACAAACTGTCGCCGCCTCCGCAACTATACCAGGATATGTAATCTGGCGTGATGGATGGCGATCTGTATTCTTTGGAAAAGCGCAACGAGATAGCAATGAATTTTATATATTGTCTAGGATGTCTTTTTGATAGGAACGTATACAGTGCTCTCGGTAATGTGATTTACTCCACGCATTGCTTTCTCTTTTGATTTGTTTATTTCAAGACATTTCACCATCAGAGTCATTCCCAGCTATATAACGCCAATATTTACAGGTATGTCCTTCATGTGCCTCCCAATCTCCCCGACTGATAGTGATTAGTAACACTCAAGTGGCTGATATAAATGGCTGAAGGTCAGTGATAAATCCTGCTGCTTAAATCTTTATGATGTCTGGACTGACACTCAAGAGCAATTTAAAAGACAAAGGGGATTAGAGTCAGTGCTAGCTACAGGAGATATAACCATAAATCAAGTGTTTCTGAAGCCTACAGATGTAGGGATCGTTTCTCAACGTCTGGAGATGTTCTCAGAGGTCTGTCATAATTATTAAGGTAAACTCAGCTAGTGATTGCCTGCTGCAGTCCAGCTCTCTACAATGAGGGTTTATATGGCCACAGTTTTGCCATGTAAAGTTATAATTTCTCTGTAATCCCCTTCTGTCTTCTAGAGACCAAAGATCCATGACTAGAAATCGTCAGCTGAGCTTTAAGAGACAGGGCCATTCACCCAGACCCGCACCAGACAAGATGGGTGAGGTAGGATTGAAGACAGTGAACAAACAGGTACGTAACAAGAAATATGAGGTCCTCATAACAAAATTTTGGCTGTGATAAGATTCAGTAGATGGAGATAGCTGCAGCATGCCTCCATAGCGGATGCATCTTGTGTCCTCAATGGGTGATGTTTGGTGCAAGTCATCATTTTCATGTCATCAATTCCCACATACAATCATTAATCCACTAAGGAGTCCCAAATATGGTATCCGGACTCTGGGTCGACACCCATTAGGTCGACACCCATTGGTCGACAGTGGGTAGGTCGACACTAGATATAGGTCGACACAACCACTAGGTCGACATGAACAAAGGTCGACATGAGTTTTTCAAATTTTTTGGGGGGACTTTTCATACTGTACAATCCACGTGGACTACAATTGGGAACGGTAACCTGTGTCGAGCGCAGCGGTAGCAGAAAGAGGCACCTTGCCTGTACATGGCGAGCAAAGCGAGCCATGCAAGGGGATGCGGTGCACTAATTGGGGTTCCCGGTCACTTGGCGGAGAAAACAACACCAAAAAAAATAAAAGAACTCATGTCAACCTTTTTTTATGTCGACCTACTGGCTGTGTCGGCCTATTTCTAGTGTCGACCTAGCCAATGTCGACCAAATGGGTGTCGACCCTGATCCCATACCCCCCAAATATTGCTGGGGGCTCATCATATGCTGCAGCACCCAGCACAGGGTTCATGCCCAGCTTACCCTCATTATAGTCATGTAAGCAATCCCCATATCATTATGCCCACCATTAAAGTCTCAGTAGTCTCAGTATAACTAATCTAGAGAGACACCCAGGCCAGTGGTTCTCAAACTCGGTCCTCAAGACCCCACACAGTTCATGTTTTCCAGGTCACCCGGCAGGTGCACTGTGTATTACCAACTGTCATATTTTAAAAATCTGTAGGTGACCTGGAAAACATGAACTGTGTGGGGTCCTGAGGACCGAGTTGGAGAACCCATGAACTAGGCAATAGATTAGTAATTACTTGTTACTGATTCAAAATGTACAAATCTGTTAATTGATTATGGTCGTGTAGTGCACTCGTCCACTGTTTTCATCAATCTCTCTATTTATTAATGATATTTACTGCTAATCTGTAATCAATATAGAATTTGATTTTTTTTGTTTCATTTTAGAACATTTATTATTCATTGATTAACCATTAACTATTGATATTTTTGAAATGTATTGTTGTGCTTTGATACTTCCTTTCATTCATGTTTAACGTTAATTTTCTCGTTTATATCTAACTATTTTGCATTTAAATTGGTACATGTATCTGAAACCACATTCACAGCCCCTGTTTTACACACTCAAAAGACAGAAGATTACATGGATCTTTGACCACTGTGAAGATATGCATATATGGATGGCAATGGGGCACTCGTGGAGGGGTGGGGTGGGGTTCCGAGTGCCCAGAAATCTTCTATGATGGACTGTATTATTAATTAATTTTTTAGATGGAGACAACTGTGTCTCTACAATGCCATGGCCCAAGATCAGAGTTGCCCCGCATCTTACTGAGACCTCTGATTGGTTCACTCTGCATACCAGCAGATAGCCAAGTTGGTGGAGCTCTTCATATACCATCTGCTGTATGCTAACACTGGTGACTTAAGTGCCATATGTGGGGTGAAATATAAAGCTGGTAATTAATTATATATACAGGTTGAGTATCCCATATCCAAATATTCCGAAAATACGGAATATTCCGAAATACGGAATTTTTTGAGTGAGAGAGAGATAGTTAAACCTTTGTTTTCTGATGGCTCAATGTACTCAAACTTTGTTTAATACACAAAGTTATAAAAAATGTTATATTAAATGACCTTCAGGCTGTGTGTATAAGGTGTATGTGAAACATAAATACATTCTGTGCTTAGACTTAGGTCCTATCTCCGTGATATCTCATTATGGTATGCAGTTATTCCAAAATACGGAAAAATCCCATATCCAAAATACTTCTGGTCCCAAGCATTTTGGATAAGGGATACTCGGGATGCGGTCAACATCCCGCCGGACGGAATCCCCGCGGTCGGAACACCAACACCAGAATCCAGACTGGCACAATCCCGACATATTCTCCCTCCGTTGGTGTCCACGACACCCATAGAGGGACAATAAATTAGTGTGCCCGCAGCGTGGTGAGCGGAGCGAGCCCGCAAGGGGCTGCGTTGCGCTCGCCCCCCTGTCGGGATTGTGCTGGTCAGGATTCCGGTGTCGGTATTCCGACTGCTGGGATCCCGTCCAGTGGGATTTCGTACTGATCCCGAATACTAAACCTGTATAAATATATATATATATATATATATATATATATATATATAGTGTATTAGAGAGCAAAAATGACAGAGACCAGCAGAAACGGAGCTGGTGTCCTCACATGTAAAGCATCTAGTAGTGTGGAGGTGCGCCTCGCAAAGCAAAAATAACGGACAAGCAGCGGTTACGCCCATTCAACATATTGAATAGACGTGACCGCTTCTTGTCCATTATTTTTGCAATAAGTGGCGCACCTCCACACTTCTCTCTCTCTCTATATATATATATATATATGCAATGTTATCTATTTATCTACCCTGGAGTACAACACAACGCTGCCCTCTAAATACAACTGTGTCTGAACTTAGATGAAAAGATAATACCAAATGGAAAATTGAGAGTAAATATAACGTGTCATAAAAGTGAGATTAGGGCGTTTTATTCTCCTGACAGCACAAACCCCCTTACATGGCGGACAGTATATAAACCATCTACAGTGTGTGTGTATTAAACTCCATTAATGATTTGCATAGGACATCGTTATATTATGATGAACTGAGCGCCAGGGCACAGCATAAACTAGCGAGCTAATTATTAGAGTGCATTCCCGTATTTGTTTTAGACAAATCACACTGTAATGAGATTATACTCTTTAGTGCCCACATAATAATGAGATGTAAGGAATGAAACCTCTGACATATGAAGGTGACATTCATTTTAATTAATCAGTTAAGAGTATGAAATCATAATGTATTTATTAATCACATTTCCATTATTAAGTGACACAGAATAACGAGAAGCTGTCACAGGTATTGAACTTACTTTATTTTAATTATCTGTTGGAGTAAAAAAACAATGACCAATGTAAGTTGTGCGCCAAATGGGCAGTAGCACAGTACAAGCCTAAGCTTACCTGTCACCTATTAAACACACAGGGGTAGATTTACTGTGCTTCTCCAAATGGAAAAATGGAGGTGTTGTTTATAGCAACCAATCAGCAAGGGTGTACAGTAGCTACCATAGGTGCAGGGAGTGAAGCTGCTATGGGGCACAGAGCTGAGAGGGGCCACCTTCCCTGTCACAGTTACATCATACTTGCCTACCTGACCCTCTCCATGAGGGAGAAAATGCTCTGTTCCTGGACTTTCCTGGTAATGTATGATTGCCATCACCTGTGGTGAGCTAGTTAATTGATAAGAAAGGTGTTTCACCACAGGTGATGCAAATCATACATTACCAGGAAAGTCCAGGAACAGAGCATTTTCTCCCTCATGGAGAGGGTCAGGTAGTAGAGATTTGCACTTGAAATTTTTCGGGTTTTGTGTTTTGGTTTTGTGTTCGGTTCCGCGGCCGTGTTTTGGGTTCGACAGCGTTTTGGCAAAACCTCAGCAAATTTTTTTTGTCGGATTCGGGTGTGTTTTGGATTCGGGTGTTTTTTTCAAAAAACACTAAAAAAACTGCTTAAATCATAGAATTTGGGGGTCATTTTGACCCCAAAGTATTATTAACCTCAAAAACCATAATTTCCACTCATTTTCAGTCTATTCTGAATACCTCACACCTCACAATATTATTTTTAGTCCTAAAATTTGCACCGAGGTCGCTGGATGACTAAGCTAAGCGACCCTAATGGCCGACACAAACACCTGGCCCATCTAGGAGTGGCACTGCAGTGTCACGCAGGATGGCCCTTCCAAAAAACACTCCCCAAACAGCACATGACGCAAAGAAAAAAAGAGGCGCAATGAGGTAGCTGTGTGAGTAAGATAAGCGACCCTAGTTGCCGACACAAACACCGGGCCCATCTAGGAGTGGCACTGCAGTGTCACGCAGGATGGCCCTTCCAAAAAACACTCCCCAAACAGCACATGACGCAAAGAAAAAAGGAGGCGCAATGAGGTAGCTGTGTGAGTAAGATAAGCGACCCTAGTGGCCGACACAAACACCTGGCCCATCTAGGAGTGGCACTGCAGTGTCACGCAGGATGGCCCTTCCAAAAAACACTCCCCAAACAGCACATGACGCAAAGAAAAAAAGAGGCGCAATGAGGTAGCTGTGTGAGTAAGATAAGCGACCCTAGTGGCCGACACAAACACCTGGCCCATCTAGGAGTGGCACTGCAGTGTCACGCAGGATGGCCCTTCCAAAAAACACTTCCCAAACAGCACATGACGCAAAGAAAAAAAGAGGCGCAATGAGGTAGCTGTGTGAGTAAGCTAAGCGACCCAAGTGGCCGACACAAACACCTGGCCCATCTAGGAGTGGCACTGCAGTGTCACGCAGGATGGCCCTTCCAAAAAACACTCCCCAAACAGCACATGACGCAAAGAAAAAAAGAGGCGCAATGAGGTAGCTGTGTGAGTAAGCTAAGCGACCCTAGTGGCCGACACAAACACCTGGCCCATCTAGGAGTGGCACTGCAGTGTCACGCAGGATGGCCCTTCCAAAAAACACTCCCCAAACAGCACATGACGCAAAGAAGAAAAAAAGAGGCGCAATGAGGTAGCTGTGTGAGTAAGCTAAGCGACCCTAGTGGCCGACACAAACACCTGGCCCATTTAGGAGTGGCACTGCAGTGTCACGCAGGATGGCCCTTCCAAAAAACACTCCCCAAACAGCACATGACGCAAAGAAGAAAAAAAGAGGCGCAATGAGGTAGCTGTGTGAGTAAGCTAAGCGACCCTAGTGGCCGACACAAACACCTGGCCCATCTAGGAGTGGCACTGCAGTGTCACGCAGGATGGCCCTTCCAAAAAACACTCCCCAAACAGCACATGACGCAAATAAAAATGAAAGAAAAAAGAGGTGCAAGATGGAATTGTCCTTGGGCCCTCCCACCCACCCTTATGTTGTATAAACAGGACATGCACACTTTAACCAACCCATCATTTCAGTGACAGGGTCTGCCACACGACTGTGACTGAAATGACGGGTTGGTTTGGACCCCCACCGAAAAAGAAGCAATTAATCTCTCCTTGCACAAACTGGCTCTACAGAGGCAAGATGTCCACCTCATCATCATCCTCCGATATATCACCGTGTACATCCCGCTCCTCACAGATTATCAATTCGTCCCCACTGGAATCCACCATCTCAGCTCCCTGTGTACTTTGTGGAGGCAATTGCTGCTGGTCAATGTCTCCACGAAGGAATTGATTATAATTCATTTTAATGAACATCATCTTCTCCACATTTTCTGGAAGTAACCTCGTACGCCGATTGCTGACAAGGTGAGCGGCGGCACTAAACACTCTTTCGGAGTACACACTTGTGGGAGGGCAACTTAGGTAGAATAAAGCCAGTTTGTGCAAGGGCCTCCAAATTGCCTCTTTTTCCTGCCAGTATAAGTACGGACTGTCTGACGTGCCTACTTGGATGCGGTCACTCATATAATCCTCCTCCATTCTTTCAATGGTGACAGAATCATATGCAGTGACAGTAGACGACATGTCCGTAATCGTTGTCAGGTCCTTTAGTCCGGACCAGATGTCAGCATCAGCAGTCGCTCCAGACTGCCCTGCATCACCGCCAGCGGGTGGGCTCGGAATTCTGAGCCTTTTCCTCGCACCCCCAGTTGCGGGAGAATGTGAAGGAGGAGATGTTGACAGGTCGCGTTCCGCTTGACTTGACAATTTTGTCACCAGCAGGTCTTTGAACCCCAGCAGACTTGTGTCTGCCGGAAAGAGAGATCCAAGGTAGGTTTTAAATCTAGGATCGAGCACGGTGGCCAAAATGTAGTGCTCTGATTTCAACAGATTGACCACCCGTGAATCCTTGTTAAGCGAATTAAGGGCTCCATCCACAAGTCCCACATGCCTAGCGGAATCGCTCCATTTTAGCTCCTCCTTCAATGCCTCCAGCTTCTTCTGCAAAAGCCTGATGAGGGGAATGACCTGACTCAGGCTGGCAGTGTCTGAACTGACTTCACGTGTGGCAAGTTCAAAAGGTTGCAGAACCTTGCACAACGTTGAAATCATTCTCCACTGCGCTTGAGACAGGTACATTCCACCTCCTATATCGTGCTCAATTGTATAGGCTTGAATGGCCTTTTGCTGCTCCTCCAACCTCTGAAGCATATATAGGGTTGAATTCCACCTCGTTACCACTTCTTGCTTCAGATGATGGCAGGGCAGGTTCAGGCGTTTTTGGTGGTGCTCCAGTCTTCTGTACGTGGTGCCTGTACGCCGAAAGTGTCCCGCAATTCTTCTGGCCACCGACAGCATCTCTTGCACGCCCCTGTCGCTTTTTAAAAAATTCTGCACCACCAAATTCAAGGTATGTGCAAAACATGGGACGTGCTGGAATTTGCCCATATTTAATGCACACACAATATTGCTGGCGTTGTCCGATGCCACAAATCCACAGGAGAGTCCAATTGGGGTAAGCCATTCCGCGATGATCTTCCTCAGTTGCCGTAAGAGGTTTTCAGCTGTGTGCGTATTCTGGAAACCGGTGATACAAAGCGTAGCCTGCCTAGGAAAGAGTTGGCGTTTGCGAGATGCTGCTACTGGTGCCGCCGCTGCTGTTCTTGCGGTGGGAGTCCATACATCTACCCAGTGGGCTGTCACAGTCATATAGTCCTGACCCTGCCCTGCTCCACTTGTCCACATGTCCGTGGTTAAGTGGACATTGGGTACAACTGCATTTTTTAGGACACTGGTGAGTCTTTTTCTGACGTCCGTGTACATTCTCGGTATCGCCTGCCTAGAGAAGTGGAACCTAGATGGTATTTGGTAACGGGGGCACACTACCTCAAGAAATTGTCTAGTTCCCTGTGAACTAACGGCGGATACCGGACGCACGTCTAACACCAACATAGTTGTCAAGGCCTCAGTTATCCGCTTTGCAACAGGATGACTGCTGTGATATTTCATCTTCCTCGCAAAGGACTGTTGGACAGTCAATTGCTTGGTGGAAGTAGTAAAAGTGGGCTTACGACTTCCCCTCTGGGATGACCATCGACTCCCAGCAGCAACAACAGCAGCGCCAGCAGCAGTAGGCGTTACACGCAAGGATGCATCGGAGGAATCCCAGGCAGGAGAGGACTCGTCAGAATTGCCAGTGACATGGCCTGCAGGACTATTGGCATTCCTGGGGAAGGAGGAAATTGACACTGAGGGAGTTGGTGGGGTGGTTTGCGTGAGCTTGGTTACAAGAGGAAGGGATTTACTGGTCAGTGGACTGCTTCCGCTGTCGCCCAAAGTTTTTGAACTTGTCACTGACTTATTATGAATGCGCTGCAGGTGACGTATAAGGGAGGATGTTCCGAGGTGGTTAACGTCCTTACCCCTACTTATTACAGCTTGACAAAGGCAACACATGGCTTGACAAATGTTGTCCGCATTTCTGGTGAAATACTTCCACACCGAAGAGCTGATTTTTTTGGTATTTTCACCAGGCATGTCAACGGCCCTATTCCTCCCACGGACAACAGGTGTCTCCCCGGGTGCCTGACTTAAACAAACCACCTCACCATCAGAATCCTCCTTGTCAATTTCCTCCCCAGCGCCAGCAACACCCATATCCTCCTCATCCTGGTGTACTTCAACACTGACATCTTCAATCTGACTATCAGGAACTGGACTGCGGGTGCTCCTTCCAGCACTTGCAGGGGGCGTGCAAATGGTGGAAGGTGCATGCTCTTCACGTCCAGTGTTGGGAAGGTCAGGCATCGCAACCGACACAATTGGACTCTCCTTGTGGATTTGGGATTTCGAAGAACGCACAGTTCTTTGCGGTGCTTTTGCCAGCTTGAGTCTTTTCATTTTTCTAGCGAGAGGCTGAGTGCTTCCATCCTCATGTGAAGCTGAACCACTAGCCATGAACATAGGCCAGGGCCTCAGCCGTTCCTTGCCACTCCGTGTGGTAAATGGCATATTGGCAAGTTTACGCTTCTCCTCCGACAATTTTATTTTAGATTTTGGAGTCCTTTTTTTACTGATATTTGGTGTTTTGGATTTTACATGCTCTGTACTATGACATTGGGCATTGGCCTTGGCAGACGACGTTGCTGGCATTTCATCGTCTCGGCCATGACTAGTGGCAGCAGCTTCAGCACGAGGTGGAAGTGGATCTTGATCTTTCCCTAATTTTGGAACCTCAACATTTTTGTTCTCCATATTTTAATAGGCACAACTAAAAGGCACCTCAGGTAAACAATGGAGATGGATGGATACTAGTATACTTATGGATGGACGAGCGACTGCCGACACAGAGGTAGCTACAGCCGTGGACTACCGTACTGTTTCTGCTGCTAATATAGACTGGATGATAATGAGATGAAATTAATATATATATATATATATATATATATATATAATATCACTAGTACTGCAGCCGGACAGGTATATATATTTATTATGTAATGACTGATGACGGACCTGCTGGACACTGTCAGCTCAGCAGCACCGCAGACTGCTACAGTAAGCTACTATAGTAGTATGTATCAAGAAGAAAGAAAAAATAAAAACCACGGGTAGGTGGTATACAATTATGGATGGACGAGCGACTGCCGACACATAGGTAGCTACAGCCGTGGACTACCGTACTGTGTCTGCTGCTAATATAGACTGGATGATAATGAGATGAAATTAATATATATATATATATATATAATATCACTAGTACTGCAGCCGGACAGGTATATATATTTATTATGTAATGACTGATGACGGACCTGCTGGACACTGTCAGCTCAGCAGCACCGCAGACTGCTACAGTAAGCTACTATAGTAGTATGTATCAAGAAGAAAGAAAAAAAAAAAAAACACGGGTAGGTGGTATACAATTATATATATATTATATACAATTATATATATATATATATTAAACTGGTGGTGATTAATTAAACTGGTGGTCAGGTCACTGGTCACACTATCAGCAACTTGCAAGTAGTACTCCTAAGCAGACAATCACAATATATACTGGTGGTCAGTGTGGTCACAATGGCAGTGTGGCACTCTGGCAGCAAAAGTGTGCACTGTACGTTAAAATATGTACTCCTGCTCTCAGACTCTAACTGCTCCCCACTGTCTCCCCCACAAGTCAGATATACAGTCACACTATCACTTCAGCAAGTAGTAGTACTCCTCCTAATGCTCCCCAAAATTACTAAAGTAAATACTGTGTCTCTCTCTACTCTAGTCTCACTCTCTTCTCTATAAACGGAGAGGACGCCAGCCACATCCTCTCCCTATCAATCTCAATGCACGTGTGAAAATGGCGGCGACGCGCGGCTCCTTATATAGAATCCGAGTCTCGCGATAGAATCCGAGCCTCGCGAGAATCCGACAGCGGGATGATGACGTTCGGGCGCGCTCGGGTTAACCGAGCAAGGCGGGAAGATCCGAGTCGCTCGGACCCGTGTAAAAAAACCTGAAGTTCGGGCGGGTTCGGATTCCGAGGAACCGAACCCGCTCATCTCTATCAGGTAGGCAAGTATGAGTTACATGTGTTATATACAGGGTGTAGCTACCATAGGTGCAGGCAGTGCAGCTGCTATGGGGCCCAGACCTGAGAGGGGCCATCTTCCCTGTCACAGTTACATGTGTTATATACAAGGGTGTAGCTACAATAGGTGCAGGGAGAGCAGCTGCTATGGGGCCAGAGCTGAGAGGGACCACCTTCCCTGTCACAGTTACATGTGTTATGTACAGGGTGTAGCTACCATAGGTGCAGGGAGAGCAGCTGCTATGGGGCCAGAGCTGAGAGGGACCACCTTCCCTGTCACAGGTACATGTATTATATACAGGGTGTAGCTACCATAGGTGCAGGGAGTGCAGCTGCTATGGGGCCCAGAGCTGACAGGGGCCACCTTCCCTGTCACAGTTACATGTGTTATGTACAGGGTGTAGCTACCATAGGTGCAGGGAGTGCTGCTGCTATGGGGCCCAGAGCTGAGAGGGGCCACCTTCACTGTCACAGTTACATGTGTTATATACAGGGGTGTAGCTACCATAGGTGCAGGGAGTGCAGCTGCTATGGGGTCCAGAGCTGAGAGGGGCCACCTTCCTTGTCACAGTTACATGTGTTATATACAAGGGTGTAGCTACCATAGATTCAGGGAGAGCAGCTGCTATGGGGCCAGAGCTGAGAGATGCCATCTTCCCTGTCACAGTTACATGTGTTATATACAAGGGTGTAGCTACCATAGGTGCAGGGAGAGCAGCTGCTATGGGGCCAGAGCTGAATGGGACCACCTTCCCTGTCACAGTTACATGTGTTATATACAGGGTGTAGCTACCATAGGTGCAGGGAGTGCAGATGCTATGGGGCCATAGCTGAGAGGAGCCATCTTCCCTGTCACAGTTACATGTGTTATATATATACAGGGTGTAGCTACCATAGGTGCAGGGAGTACAGCTGCTATGGGGCCAGAGCTGAGAAGGGCCACCTTCCCTGTCACAGTTACATGTGTTATATACAGGGTGTAGCTACCATAGGTGCAGGCAGTGCAGCTGCTATGGGGCCCAGAACAGAGAGGGGCCCACCTTACCTGACACAGGTGCACATGTTATATACATGTTTCACCCCCTATGAACCACTGGGTGGTACATAAGGGCACTTAAAAACTTTTGCCATTGGACATGCAATTTATCTAGTTATGCTTTTGTAGCTTCTCATTGTAATGTGATATAAAATGAACTGGAGGCATTATAATGTTACATAATATGAACTGAGGCACTGTACAAGTGTGGCAAAATATGAAGTTGGGACACTATAGTGTGGCATAATATAAACTGGGGACATTATGGGCAGTATTCAATTGTTATATCACGCCCAATCTCCCCTCCAAAGTGATGGGTGATAACGGGGCAATATTCAATTGTTCTTTTTTATTGAACATATCGCGCCCAGAAGTGGGCATGATGGGAAAAACCTGTTTGAGCGCTCAAACGGGTCACTCTTCACTCATTTCAGCTCACCACTACCGGGGGTGCGAGCTGAAATGCTGGCGCCAGCAGCTGATAACACCCGCATAATTTTATAGCTCCGGTGGGCGCCATCTGCTGACTGCTGCCGGTTCAAACAATTGAATGCCACCCTATATGTCATTATTTGAATTGAGGGTACTGTGTGATATAATGTGTACTGACAGCCCTACAACGTGACATAATGAACTTAGGGAACTGGAATTTTTCATAAAATACACTAGGGCACTACTATGGATCAGAAAATGAACTAGGGCACAGGTTCTCAAACTCTGTCCTCAGGACCCCACACGGTGCATGTTTTGCAGGTCTCCTCACAAAATCACAAGTGAAATAATTAGCTCCACCTGTGGACCTTTTAAAATGTGTCAGTGAGTAATTAATACACCTGTGTACCTGCTGGGTTACCTGCAAAACATGCACTGTGTGGGGTCCTGAGGACCGAGTTTGAGAACCACTGAACTAGGGCACTATTATGGGGCATGAAATTAACAAACTGCTGCGGAAAGTAGAGATGAGCGGGTTCGGTTTCTCTGAATCCGAACCCGCCCGAACTTCATGGTTTTTTTCACGGGTCCGAGCAGACTCGGATCCTCCCGCCTTGCTCGGTTAACCCGAGCGCGCCCGAACGTCATCATGACGCTGTCGGATTCTCGCGAGACTCGGATTCTATATAAGGAGCCGCGCGTCGCCGCCATTTTCACACGTGCATTGAGATTGATAGTGAGAGGACGTGGCTGGCGTCCTCTCCATTTAGATTATAAGAGAGAGAGATTTACTGGAGCTTAGGACTAGGAGGAGTACTGTAGAAGTGTAGAGAGTGCAGAGAGTTTACTAGTGAGTGACCACCAGACAGTGCAGTTTATTTAATATATCCGTTCTCTGCCTGAAAAAAGCGATACACACAGTGACTCAGTCACATACCATATCTGTGTGCACTGCTCAGGCTCAGCCCAGTGTGCTGCATCATCTATATATATTATATATCTGTCTGACTGCTCAGCTCACACAGCTTATAATTGTGGGGGAGACTGGGGAGCACTGCAGTGCCAGTTATAGGTTATAGCAGGAGCCAGGAGTACATAATATTATATTAAAATTAAACAGTGCACACTTTTGCTGCAGGAGTGCCACTGCCAGTGTGACTGACCAGTGACCTGACCACACTGACCACCAGTATAGTTAGTAGTATACTTATATTGTGATTGCCTGAAAAAGTTTAACACTCGTCGTGTGACTTCACTTGTGTGTTGTTGTTTTTTTTATTCTATAAAAATAAAACTCATTCTGCTGACAGACAGTGTCCAGCAGGTCCGTCATTATATAATATATAATATATACCTGTCCGGCTGCAGTAGTGATATATATATATATTTTTATATCATTTATCATCCAGTCGCAGCAGACACAGTACGGTAGTTCACGGCTGTGGCTACCTCTGTGTCTGCACTCGGCAGGCAGTCCGTCCATAATTGTATACCACCTAACCGTGGTTTTTTTTTCTTCTTTATACATACATACTACTACGACATCTCTTTATCAACCAGTCTATATTAGCAGCAGACACAGTACAGTACGGTAGTTCACGGCTGTGGCTACCTCTGTGTCTGCACTCGGCAGGCAGTCCTTCCATAATTGTATACCACCTAACCTTTTTCTTTGCATCATGTGCTGATTGGGGAGGGTTTTTTGGAAGGGACATCCTGCGTGACACTGCAGTGCCACTCCTAAATGGGCCCGGTGTTTGTGTCGGCCACTAGGGTCGCTAATCTTACTCACACAGTCAGCTACCTCATTGCGCCTCTTTTTTTCTTTGCGTCATGTGCTGTTTGGGGAGGGTTTTTTGGAAGGGACATCCTGCGTGACACTGCAGTGCCACTCCTAGATGGGCCCGGTGTTTGTGTCGGCCACTAGGGTCGCTAATCTTACTCAAACAGCTACCTCATTGCGCCTCTTTTTTTCTTTGCGTCATGTGCTGATTGGGGAGGGTTTTTTGGAAGGGACATCCTGCGTGACACTGCAGTGCCACTCCTAAATGGGCCCGGTGTTTGTGTCGGCCACTAGGGTCGCTAATCTTACTCACACAGTCAGCTACCTCATTGCGCCTCTTTTTTTCTTTGCGTCATGTGCTGTTTGGGGAGGGTTTTTTGGAAGGGACATCCTGCGTGACACTGCAGTGCCACTCCTAGATGGGCCCGGTGTTTGTGTCGGCCACTAGGGTCGCTAATCTTACTCACACAGCTACCTCATTGCGCCTCTTTTTTTCTTTGCGTCATGTGCTGTTTGGGGAGGGTTTTTTGGAAGGGACATCCTGCGTGACACTGCAGTGCCACTCCTAGATGGGCCCGGTGTTTGTGTCGGCCACTAGGGTCGCTAATCTTACTCACACAGCTACCTCATTGCGCCTCTTTTTTTCTTTGCGTCATGTGCTGTTTGGGGAGGGTTTTTTGGAAGGGACATCCTGCGTGACACTGCAGTGCCACTCCTAGATGGGCCCGGTGTTTGTGTCGGCCACTAGGGTCGCTTATCTTACTCACACAGCGACCTCGGTGCAAATTTTAGGACTAAAAATAATATTGTGAGGTGTGAGGTATTCAGAATAGACTGAAAATGAGTGTAAATTATGGTTTTTGAGGTTAATAATACTTTGGGATCAAAATGACCCCCAAATTCTATGATTTAAGCTGTTTTTTAGTGTTTTTTGAAAAAAACACCCGAATCCAAAACACACCCGAATCCGACAAAAAAAATTCGGTGAGGTTTTGCCAAAACGCGTTCGAACCCAAAACACGGCCGCGGAACCGAACCCAAAACCAAAACACAAAACCCGAAAAATTTCAGGCGCTCATCTCTAGCGGAAAGGTGTCTCTCTAGTAGCACTGGGACAGGGGCCCATTCAAAATGTTGCTATGGGGACCACAAAGTTCTGGCTACACCTCTTTGATACAGCATAATTTCTCTATAGTATTCTATAAAATGCTAGATAGAATTAAAGATGCGCGGGTTCGGATTTACTCATTTGTTACTGCAAGTTCAGATTAATCCAGATTTTTCTTATTGGCTATACAAAACATGTGACAGCTGGAGAGCCAATAAGATGCCTTTTTGAGATCCGGGTAAATCTAGGTAAATCTGATCCCGCACATCTCTAGACAGACTGTGATTGGTTGCTACCCACAGAGATTTTTATAAGGTAAAAGATCCCTATATCCAACAATAACTGACATTTTTCTGGGTTTAGGGAATCCCCACATTCGTCAGTGCCCAAAACGACCGATGCCTATCACCAAGTGTCACCAAGTCACCACCATAGAAGCAAAGTGGGGAAAGCTATTTAACACATATTGAATAAGAACCGTGGCTGTGTACCTGTACTCTATCTGGACCACTGCAGTGCCAATATGCCTGCTAAGGGGGGAATTCAATTGAAGGCAGAAAATAAAATTTAAAAAACCTGCGCCGTTGAGTTTTTCCCGCAGCTGCTGAGTTTTGCTATTCAATTAGGAGACAGCAAATAAGATGTAGTGATTTCTATAAATAAATAAAAAAATTCTCGCACCCACATAACAAGTATGATTTTTCTTAATCGTTAATTTTAGGAAATATCACCGGGACACCCCCGTGTGTGTGATCCCCCCGGAGGCAGCGGCTGGGAGAACTACATCTCCCAGCAGCCCTTAAGCCTCACAGCAGCCCTCTCCTTAGTTTAAAGATGGATCGGAGACCACCGGGAGCTGCAGAGACCACCGAAAGGGTATTTTTCTTTTCTCGGCCCACAGGGTTTTAACAGCTGAAAACCTCACCACCATTTTTTTAAATTGGATTACAGCAGGTATCGGGAGCGCCGTAATCCAAAACTGGGTGCGATGGGAGCAAGGTTTTATTGCGGGCAGAACCTCATGCCCAATTGAATTCCCCCCTCAGTGTTTCCGGTACAAGAGCAAATGAAAACATTAAACCTACTATTAAACGGGTGATGTGTGTCTGTGAGTCACATAACCATAACTTAATCTTAAATAAAATAGAGACACAAGACTGTAAAATGTTATTAAAAAGGTCATCCTTCTATTGGAAAGCTCAACAAGTTCATTCTGTTTGATGGCAAAAAAGGACGCCCAGTATTCAGAGCAGCCCAACAATGCACCAATTCAAACACACTTCTATTTCCACAACACCTACAGGGCCTGTACATATGGCTGGAATAATCTATATCTGCTGCTGGATGTTATATAAAGAGTCCCGTAGGCAGGGTTGGACTGGGGCATTTAGGCCCACCTGGGGGGGGGCTCTATGATAGGGGCCTTTGTTTAGCGGTGTGGCCAGTCGCCACAGAGGATTGCCTAACCATTAGAGAGTGCATGGTCTGGGCCCCTAGGTAAATATATACAGTAAATACTGCTGGTGCATGCAGGATAGTGTACCAGATTCATAATGGCAATGCACTGTAGAAAATACACCATAGTCCTGTGCAGTATAATGTAACATAAGTATAATTCAATTGCACAGTCTGGTACCTGATCCCTAGAGGAGGAGGTGGGCTCTCAGGCAGTGGGGCCTACTGGGTGTTTCCCCTGTGCCCCTGAGAGCCAGTCCATCACTGCCTGTAGGAGACCATTACAGTGTCCACATATCCGTTCAGCTGAGCATAAAACAGGCAGAACAAGTGCCCGCGGTTTAGTCAAATTGTCGTGTAATCCCATCTATGGGGTCAGTCCAATCACCAGCGACATCTTCGCATGTGTGAGGTACCGTGAGTTAGTGCAGCAAGAGCCGCACTTGATGGCAACCTGAGCTCACACAAAACTGCTCACTGCCCTATAGGGCTGCAAGCAGAAATGCGCAAGTTCGGGCTGATAGCTGGCCGCGAGGGGTGCAAGATGCGGTAATGCTGCCAGCATTTTGACAGCATGACAACGGAAACTTACACCCTTCATAGGTGATTGAATTGACCCTCTATAAGTGTATTAACAGTTTGAACTTTGCAGTGGTGAGAGCCAGAGATTGGCAAATTTATATTGTCTATGGGGGCGATTCAGTGAGGATCACAATTGCAATCCCCTGCGCAATTTCCAGATGGTGGGGAAACTGCACAGGCGCAGGACCCGATCTGTGCATGGGCAGAATAGGTCCTGCGATCGCATCGCAGCTATGCAAATGCCTCTGCTTGGTTGACAGGTAGAGGCGTTTGGAGGGAGGGACGGGGGCGGAGATGGCTGGTGTTGCAGCTCTCTGTGTGCTGCTGGACATGCCCCCGTCCCTCTCTGCCAGTGAATACACGCAGTTCGCATGCGCATAGCGTCTGTTCACCACAGAGCAGAAAATGAGAGGTCTCCCAACTGCCCCCTCCCCCACACCACGGGATACTGCAACCCATTGGTGGGACAGCGGGACAGTCTATGAAAAATTGGACTGTCCCACGTAAATCGGGACAGTTGGAAGGTATGGGTGGCTATATACAAGATGGAGCCTGGGGCATACAGCATACCATAGAGAATGCTAGGCCAGCCGCCAGGGCTGGATTAAGCCTTGGGGGGCCCTCGGAGCATTTAAAACAGGGGGGCCCGGGGGAAGGAGGGGTGTATATTAGATTGTGTATACCTCCCAACATGTCCCATTTCAGGAGGGACAAAATGCTCTCTGCCTGGACTTCCATCTTAATATATATTACTGGCATCACCTGTGTTGAACTATTTAATTGATAAGAAACGTATTTCAATAGATGGTGATTACAATCATAAATTAAGAGGGAAGCCCAGGTAGAGGGAATTTTATCCCTCCTGGAATGAGTCATGTTGGGAGGTATGGATTGTGTATATTATATTAAAAACAATGGTCTATATTACATTTAAACTAACAGTTTAATAATGCCTGGGTACTGTTTATAGCTCCACCTAATTGGGAGACAATTATTTGATAAAGTTTTCCTGTAGTGGAACAAAGACAACTTAAACAACCTTAACATACACAGAGAAATTAAATCTATAATTTATCTTGCAAGAATGCAATAGCAGCATCCTCTGTAATACTTACACACTGAGACAGGACTCAAGAGGACTCTGTGTGTGTTTCTCTCTCTCTAGACCCAAATGCTCTCATTAGATAACAGGTCACACAGGACCCAGATATCCAGGCAGGTAGTAGGTGTCTGGGTCCTGTGTTTCCTGTTATCTATCTGTCCTCTGGTCTGGAAGCTCCATCGGTATCTCAGGAAACCTGATACTACCGTGTCTCTGCAGGAAACCTGATACAGTACTACTGCGTCTCTGCCTGTACTGCATATCGTCCTGCTCACAATGTGGCTGCCTGGTTCTGCTGTTGCACAATTGGATGTCAGTGTGCTCTGGCCCGGGAAGGGGGGGGCAGAGTATGCCCTGCCCCCCCCCCCCCTATTAATCTGGCTATGCCAGCCACCCTATGTTATCTCCCATGCCGATGGCTCCCAACAGTCACAAATTAAGCAGGACAGTCCAGGTTCTAGTCCCAAATGCTGGGACTGTGGGGAGAATTGATCTGATCCCTGCGATTGGAGGATTTCACATAGAGATGTGTCCGTATACATCACTGTTGCAGTCAGGGCCGGTGCTAGGGTGTTCGGCGCCCCCCTGCAAACTAGAAATGTGCGCCCTCCCCTATTCCACAAAAGGGTCAGTGTGTGCCTTTGGCGCGCGCCGGGAAAAGGGGTGTGGTCTCACAAGGTAGAGGCATGGCCACACAATAGTACTCCCATTTAAAATGACACCACACAGTAGCACAATCTTATTCATTTTATATGTAATGCCCCACCCGTAGTAGTAGCGTCCTTATATGTAATGCCTCACCCATAGTAGTAGCGTCCTTATATGTAATGCCTCACCCATAGTAGTAGCGTCCTTATATGTAATGCCCCCCTATTAGTAGCGTCGTTATACGTAATGCAACCCCTGTAGTAGTAGCGTCCTTACATGTAGTGCCCCCCCAGTAGTCGCATCCATAATGCGCGCGCACACAGACACACCTCACACAAACACAAACAAATACATACATACATTTCTCTCTCACCCTCCACTTACCTAAGTGTGGTTGGCCGCCACTGTAAGTACTCTCCCTCTCTCTATACAGGTGCCTGGTCCGTGTAGCTCTGCCCTTCCGTCCCGTGTAGCTCCGCCCCTTCCATCTCATGTAGCTCTGTCCCCTCCTCTGATCTGTACACAGCCGCTGTCACACAGGTGAGGGGAGGGGAGAAGGCGTTTCATGCTGCCGGCGCCGCTGCCTGTCATACAGTGACAGGCACAGCAGCTGGCAGCAGGGGGGACAGGACGGCGCAGCAGCAGGGAAGGGATGCAGAGCGGGGAGAGGACCTCTCCATCCCAACGCCTCCCTGTACTGCATCCCTTCGCTGAGCGGATAGCGCCGGGCCTGGCTGCAGTCGCGCCAAACAGTCACGCCTCTCTTGGCACACAAGGTCCTGTAATAGTCTACAAGCGCGGGGACATCTTTTATCCCAACAATGGATCTTTGTCACAATGTGATGCAACTAGACTGCACTAGCAGACTGTGCTGACTAATTTGTTATGTGACACTTGTATATCTATGTGAATCTGTATATGAAGTGCCACGATGCAGCAGCCGTGGCTTTTTTCCATGCCAAGTTCGACTGTACTTTGTATACAGAATCAGTGGCACACAGATATACAAGTGCCGCATATCAAGTTAATCAGCGCAGTTTCCTGGTGCCTCCTAGTCGCATCGTGTTGCAGCTAAGACGTCTTTGATGCAATAAAAGATGCCTAATGTTAGCAGAGTTGCATGAGACATGTCAGCTCACCAGAGCTGCCATCAGAAATGATGGGGCCCGGGACTGACAAAGGAGACAGGGCCCCTCAGCTTCTCCAAAAAAAGATTCTGTAGAACTGCTCCACCCCTGTAATGTCATACATTATGACGTTACAGGTAGAGCATGGACCTACAGGAATGGTTCATAGAGAGCTGATGCACAGTTGAAGGCTTGCTTTAAGAAATCCTCCCCGTGCGTCAGCCCGCTGTTACAGTATTTCACAGCCTGGTGCAGCTCTCCAGGTATTGGTGCTAGGAGCCAGGGGTGGGCCCTCCTCTCTGTAAGGGCCTGGGACACCAATCCCCACAGTCCCCCTGTGATAGCTGCCCTGCAGCTCACTCCCACCAGGCATCTCACTCTGCATGGCGCAATGTATGAGGACACATCTGTACACCTGCCACTGTTGCATGGGGCAATGCATTTACTGTAGCACCCATTAACCCAACCTATTATATTTTCCCCAAAATACATAGATTATTATTAATACACCTGGACATCTGGTTATTTTTATGTATTGCTCCTGTCACAGCCAATTAGGGACTCTGATGACATGGGGTGTGGCCACGTGTCAGAAGGGCGTTGCTTTACGGAACACTTTATCTCAGCATGCCGGCCAAGCAGAGCACTGGGAGGTGGAGCTTCTCTGGCAGCCTGACCAATCCTACAGGCACTGGGCCCTTCTGGTTTTTGTAAAGTTTGGCCATGTCGCTTATTATAAATTTACACCTGAACAGCCCTTGTTACTTATTGTCTTCATATAACTCATATAGCGATGGGAACACACCAAGTTTTGCCAATCTATTTGATGGCCTATTTGATGATCAGTACCTTTGGGGTGGCCCTTTCGGTATGACCCTGGTATTCTGTGGCTGTTACAGTATATGAGAACCTTTCATGTATACTGTAAATCACTTTATTCAGCGAGTTCAATCGAAGCGCATTAAATGTAACTCTGTCTTGTACTTGTCACACATATACAATGGATTCTGATTATAAATTACTAAGGGGGTCATTCCGGCCCGATCGCTCGCTGCAGTTTATCGCAGCGCAGCGATCAGGTCGGAATTGCATATGCGCCGGCGCCGGTGCCTGCGCTGGCCGGGAGTTACTCCACAAATACAAAAGCATCGCCCCTGTGCGATGCTTATTGCGGTGGGTGGACTGAGATGCGGGGCGGGCTACGCATGTCAGGGAAGATGATCGTAGATGTGCTAAATTTAGTACAGCTACGATCAACTCGGAATGACCCCCTAAATGCTAATAAATGCTTCCAATAACCAAGTCTTATTTATCACTTCTGCAATAAGAATTTCTATGAAATGTTCTGAAAAACTCAACATACTATCAGCCAGATGTACTAAGCTTGAAAAGTGATAAATATCACTGTGATAAAGCACCAGCCAATCGGCTCCTAACTGTCATTTTTCAAACACAGCATGTGACATGGCAGTTAGGAGCCGATTGGCTGGTACTTTATCACAGTGCTACTTATCACTTTTCAAGCTTAGTACATCTGGCCCAATAAATGTAAGACGCTCATTATTCGTATCACCTCCTCTGTTCTTCATATAGAGTTCTCTGGTCTACGCATATGGAAATGATTCCTTTAATAATGTATCACATTTTGAAATCACCACCTCGCTGCTCTAAACCGCACACACTGAAGTCAATTGTCTTTTAAGGACTCTTGGGAACAGATTTCATTTCCACTGACCCGGTACTGAGAATATGAGAATATTAAAGTGATTGACACCCTTTATTATAGTACATAGGCCTGTTCTGTTTCCTATTAGTGAGCTAATGTACATTATATTGAACATACCTGCCCTCTGCCGCAGCTACTTATATAGGTCTCTATGTTCCTAGAGTGGACTTATTTATTCTACCGTATTCAACATAAAATACTTTTACTCACACATAAGGCCACTAACCATACTACACCAATGTACATCTCTTCTCTCATCTCAAAATATCTCCCAACCCGACCTCTCCGATCTTCACAAGATCTGCGTCTCTCATCCACACTCATTACTTGCTCCCGTCCCATGCATGATTGCAGGACCTCCTTCGGGCTGCACCCACTCTGCGGAATGCCCTACCATGCAAAATAAGACTCTCCCCTAGACTCTAAACCTTCAAACGTTCCCTGAAAGCTCCGCTCTTCAGGCAGCTTATCACATTACAGAACCGCTCACTCAACCTTCATAAGCTTTCCAATCCGATTATATCCCCACTGTACAGTCTGCACATATCCTCCACATATTTTCTCTTTCTCCACTTTCCCTTCTTTCTGACCAGGGTTCATCATTGCTGTGATGTGATATCATGCAACCCACCTAGAACATTTGCAATCCGGTGGTCAGATACGCAATAGATAGCACCTATCCTTGTGTATCATTGCCAATTTCCCTATATATTGTAAGCTTTCGAGCAGGGCCCTCCTACCTTTGACTGTCTGTTTATTACCCAGTTTTGTTGTATCATTGTGTCCAATTGTAAAGCGCAACGGAATTTGCTGCGCTATATAAGAAACTGTTAATAAAAACAAATTAAAAAAAAAATTCTCAAAATTACATTACCTGTATTATTTGTTTGAGACTTCTGTGCTCCTTAAAGGGGTGATGATTAATTCTGCCATCTACAAGTTTGTTTAATTAGAGCATCATATTATCGTCATTACAGCTGCATCTCGCTCATTGAAAACTGTTTTGTCACCTCAATGATTATTTCATAGTGTTTGTAATCTGAGCTTTATGTTATATATACAGTAGCTGCATTGAGCAAATGATGTGTTCTTTATTGGTGTTAGGGCTAAAAGAACTTATTTCAATCTATTATTTATGATTACTCCCTTGTACATAATTTTGAAAATAGATTGATATTTATTCAACAAATCTTTGTTTATTTACAATGTCATAGACGCATCAACCAATGGGAGGAGCCAACAAACCTGCTCCCTGGACAGAACAGCTGCCGAGTAATAAATACAATTGTTGCAAGGAGTTGTAAAGGGCCCTACACACTGGCCGATCCGCCGCCGAGCTGCCCGATGGCGGATACGGCCGACGAGCGACCCGGCGGCGGGGGGGGCAGTGACGGGGGGAGTGAAGTTTCTTCACTCCCCCATCACACGGCTCCATAGGAGTGCAGGCAAATATGGACGAGATCGACCATATTGGCCTGCATGCACAGCCGACGGGGGACCAGTGATGAACGAGCGCGGGGATGCTGAAAGATATGAACGAGTTCTCGTTCATTTATGAACGAGATCGTTCATATCTTTCAAACAAATCGGCATGTGTGTAGGGCCTATAACTTTATTTTGCAGAAGATCAGCAATAAAATGTAACAATATCAGCAATAAAAATGTAATTAAACATAAACACAATATCTTACTGTTATGATAAACTATTTCACCACTTTAACTGGCATTCTGAAACTTGATGACAGATAAGAAACACTTGGCCCATCTTGTCTGTCCCTTTTCCAAGAAAACAGTGTATAGTGCAATCATTTATATCTACAGTATATATCTACCTATACCTTAACCCTTTTACCACCCCGCTAGCTGCCACAACCATATTTATCTTACAGTTTAAAGTAAATTCCCTGAAAACAATTATGCATTCTAATAGGCAGTGCCGTTTCCAGTGGCAGACTAGCCGTGCGACCCCCGCCGCAGCACTTTACACTGTGCCTAGAATGCTCCCCCTCCTCCCTGTCATAGTACTCCGCTCGGGGGCAGAGTACTATGACAGGGAGGAGGGGGAGCAGGGAAGCGGTTGAGTGGGCGGGTGGTCATGCGGGCTGTGGCTGGATGTACACACCCCTAACAACGAGCATTACCCCTGGCAACAAGCTAGCAGGCTGGTGGGATGTGGCTGTGGATGGCTGTACACACCTCTGACAACGAGTATTACACACCCCAGACAACTAGCATTACACATCCCTGACAACTAGCATTACACATCCCTGGCAACTATCATTACACATCCCTGGCAACGAGTATGACACACAGCGCATGAAACCCCTGGCAACAAGCATGACACCCAAGGCGTGAAGCCCCTGGCAATGAGCAAGTAATTTCTAAATAATTAGAAGCTTTACTGTAGGGCATAATGTATCATGGGCATTGCGGTGTGTGGCATAATATGGTGCAGGGGGCATAATATGGTGCAGGGGGCATAATATGGTGCAAGGGGCATTATTGTGAGGGGTTTAATATGGTGACATTTTTTTTCCCCCTGTGGTTACTGAGGTCTGTTGGTGCAGGGTCAAAAACTGGGGTGTAAGGTAGTCTTTTCCTGCAAGGCCATGCCGATTTTAGCAAGACCACGCCCCCTTGCCAGGAGCGCAAATGTGTGTTTTTTTATATCTATAGGTGGGGGCACATTTTTGAATGTCAATGAGAGGGCGGGCACATTTTTAAATCTCACACTGAGAGCCAAATTGTCTAGAAACAGCGCTGCTTTTAGGTATAATCCTAGGTTAATGAGATTGTTGGTGCACAAGGGTTTTCCTTTTCTGATTATGTTGTGTTGTCTGGGCTAGAAGCTGACTGAATGCAAGCTAGTACAGTATAAGCTTTAACTGTGGTAATGGGGTTACTATGTCTCATTGATATACTGTACTGCTGAATCTTATACAGTATATGTATAGAGAGGGGAATCTACACTTTAAAAAAGGAAAGGCGCTAGTGGAAAACAATACACCCCTATACCAAACAAATATAAAAATCTCCGATAACCCTCTGTTTAAGGACTGCAGCTACCAAATATGAGGAGAAGTATAGAGAACGAATATGGCGCCACCGGCAAAAGCAGCTACCCCTTTGCACCAATGGTATTCCCTTATACCAATGTGTAATAGTGAGGAAGATAGAGTAGGTGCAATAGGGTGCGCTAAATGCGTGAAATAAACATAAGAATGAACTTATGTCTTATGTGCTGAAATAAAAAATAATACTTCCCTTAATACTACCTATATGCATATGTTCTTGGATTCGTTTCACATGTAAAAAAAGGAATAAACAGCATATAGTGTAGTATATTTGAATAGGGCAAGATTTAATACAATGAATAATATGGATAATAACATGCAAAATAAAATATGCAAAACACACATAAAATGCAGATCTGGATTGATAAAAGTCTGTTTCTCCCAAATGGAGGGTAATAAGGTGGAGGATTACCAGATGAGAGTAGTAAGTGAGCGTATCAGATGTAACCTTAGGGTAACTGGCTCCGGAACCGGGTTCCCACGTCCACGTTACAATCGTCTGGAATAACCTTTCACCTGTTGAGGGTTTGGTCAGCAACTTCACTCTCCTGCTGCTACGCGTTTCGGGAATGTCCCTTCATCAGGCAGTGCCTGATGAAGGGACATTCCCGAAACGCGTAGCAGCAGGAGAGTGAAGTTGCTGACCAAACCCTCAACAGGTGAAAGGTTATTCCAGACGATTGTAACGTGGACGTGGGAACCCGGTTCCGGAGCCAGTTACCCTAAGGTTACATCTGATACGCTCACTTACTACTCTCATCTGGTAATCCTCCACCTTATTACCCTCCATTTGGGAGAAACAGACTTTTATCAATCCAGATCTGCATTTTATGTGTGTTTTGCATATTTTATTTTGCATGTTATTATCCATATTATTCATTGTATTAAATCTTGCCCTATTCAAATATACTACACTATATGCTGTTTATTCCTTTTTTTACATGTGAAACGAATCCAAGAACATATGCATATAGGTAGTATTAAGGGAAGTATTATTTTTTATTTCAGCACATAAGACATAAGTTCATTCTTATGTTTATTTCACGCATTTAGCGCACCCTATTGCACCTACTCTATCTTCCTCACCAAATATGAGGAGCTGACCCTCAAAAGATATTTGTCAATTTGAGTATAATGATGAGGAGCGCTGTCCAGACACCGTGACTATATAGGGTTACATTTTATTAACCATATCTAAAACACTATTTATCATACATTAAAAATATCATAGAAATTCAATGTCTGCAACAAAAAATGTAAAACCATCAACACTGTATAACATAATGCTACAACCACAATTGAGATTAAGGGCAGGCCCGGCGCTACCCGCTCAGCGAAGGGATGCAGTGCAGGGAGGCGCTGGGAAGGAGAGGCGCTCCCCCTGCTCTGCATCCCTTCCCTGCTGCGCCGTCCTGTCCTCCCTGCTGCTGCTGCCAGCTGCTGTGCCTGTCACTGTATGACAGGCAGTGGCGCTGGCAGCATGAAAAGCCCACACTTCCCTCCCCTCACCTGTGTGACAGCAGCTGTATGGATCAGAGGAAGGGGCGGAGTGACATGGAATGAAAGGGGTGGGGCTAAATGGGATGGAAGGGGCGGAGCTACACATACCAGGCTGCTGTAGAGAGAGGGACAGCCAGACTTAGGTAAGTGGAGGGTGAGATAGAAATGAGGTATGTCTGTGTGTGCACGCATTATGGACTCTACTACTTGGGGTCCATTACATGTAAGAACGATACTACTACTGGGGAAGGGGCATTACGTATAACAATGTTACTACTTGGGGGGGCATTACATATAATGACGCTACTTCTGGAGGGCATTGAATGTAAGTACGCTACTACTACAGGGGGGGCATTACGAATGATGATGCTACTACTAGGGGGGCCATTACATGTAAGGACGGTACTACTACTTTGGGGGGGTGGCATTACATATAATGATGCTACTACGGGGGGGGGCATTACATGTAAGTACGCTACTACTACAGAGGGGCATTACATATTACGATGCTACTACTGGGGGGCATTACATGTAAGTACGCTACTACTACAGGGGGCATTACGTATAACGACGCTACTACTGGGAGGGCCATTACATGTAAGGATGCTACTACCACTGAGGGGGCATTATGTATAAGGATGCTACTACTACTGGGGGGGCATTATGTATAAGGATGCTACTACCACTGGGGGGGCATTATGTATAAGGATGCTACTACTACTGGGGGTGCATTATGTATAAGGATGCTACTACCACTGAGGGGGCATTATCAGGGGCGTATCTACTGTTTGGCGAGGATGGCACTCGCCAGGGGCGCCGGCCGAGAGGGGGCGCTGCCTAGCTGTGCCACCCGCGGCCGGTGCCGTCTGTGATCAAAGCTCCGTGATGCTCTCTCTGCTTCTCCCTCCTCTGAGCCAGCGCTGATCAGAAGCACAGCGCTGGCTGAGAGGAGGGGGAAGCAGCGAGCTCAGCCTGACAAAATGAGAGGGGGCACCTGCGGGCGGGCGGGGGGGGGGGGGAGGAATGTCACTCACAGATGAGGGGTGCACCAGCGGGTGGGGGGACTCCTGCGGGTTGGGGGCGGGTCACCCATGGCAAAAAATGTTTGAGTTCCTTGCAGGCTGCCGGACATCTCCCAGGTTCAATGTTGAATATCCCCCGGAATTCTTGTATGCAGTACTCCATTTCTGCTCAGATGGGAGGGGCTGGGTAGATGCTGCAGAGCCAATAGGAGCAGGATGGGGCGGGGATCCAGCATCAGTGGGTGGGCTGGATGTCGGAGGCCAGCGTTATAGGTTTAGTCAGTGTGTAGTTGGCGGGGCTTTGACTGTGTGACAAGCAAGCAGACCAAAGTTTGCTCACAGTCAACACTGATAAGCAGAGCCCACGGGGGTACTATCCATTGTCGGCATGAGGGCTATTCGACCAGTGTGGTCAAACTGCGACGCCACCCCATATGGGGCTCAGTAAGGCTGCTGCCGATGGGACCAATCTTTCCTGGCAGCACCTATTAAATATCTTTTGACCCCATGACCCTCAGAGTGTAGCCCATGTGGCATGCCGCTGGCCCATCTTCAACCCATTTATTTCAGCTGCTGTCTCTACAGAAGCAACCACGGCAGTGGGCTTGCTGCTTGCAATGCACCCCGCTGTCTCCACTCCCCTGCAGTTCCCTTTCTGCAATGCAGCCAGGCTGCCGAGTTCGGCATACAGTGGGCGGGGAATGAGACAATATAAAGTTTTATCCCACCCTGAGTGAATAGGCGCCTTATCCCGCCCCACAGTCACCGTGACCCGCTCATCCAGCCAGCCAGAGAGATGGTCAGTCCTTGGCCAGTCTGGTGCAAGGTGTGTCACTTCCCTTTAAATTGTGCAGGTGGGTGCCATTTCAAGTGACCGGCTGCCAGTAGAGAGATGAAGAGCAGAGCTGGGTTTACACTATTCCATCTGGCCTCTCCCTACCACTGTTAGCCCTGTGTCTACACCTGCTGCCCATTATACTCATGATGCCGCCTGCAGATTGCTACTTGGGTGAGTGAGTACAGGACCTTTATAAAACATAACCTTATTCTTGTCATCTTGTATAGCTCATAAGGAAATTAATACATATGATATGCGTTTGGTATGCCGGCTGTCAAAATACAGACAGCGGCATCCTGGTGATTAAAATCCCTACGCTTACTAATTAAGCTAAACCTGATCCCTTACGACCCTATAACTCACCCTCAGTATCCCTGGCCTCACCCACCCTATAACTCCCCCTCAGTATCCCTGGCCTCACCCACCCTATAACTCCCCCTCAGTATCCCTGCCCTCACCCACCCTATAATTCCCCCTCAGTGTCCCTGCCCTCACCCTCTCCTGTTACCCCCCCCCTCAGTGTCCCTGCCCTCACCCTCTCATGTAACTCCCCCTCAATATCCCTGGCCTCACCCTCCCTATAACTCCCCCTCAGTATCCCTGCCCTCACCCACCCTATAATTCCCCCTCAGTGTACCTGCCCTCACCCACCCTATAATTCCCCCTCAGTGTCCCTGCCCTCATCCTCTCCTGTAACACCCCCTCAGTGTCTCTGCCCTCACCCTCTCTTGTAACTCCCCCTCATCCCTGGCCTCACTCTCCCTATAACACCCCCTCAGTGTCCCTGCCCTCACCTCTAATTCCCCCTCAGTGTCCCTGCTCTCACCCTCACCTGTAACTCCCCCTCAGTGCCCCTGCACTCACTCTATCCTGTAACTCCCCCTCAGTGTCCCTGCCCTCACCTCTAATTCCCCCTCAGTGTCCCTGCTCTCACCCTCACCTGTAACTCCCCCTCAGTGTCCCTGCACTTACCCTATCCTGTAACTCCCCCTCAGTGCCCCTGCACTCACCCTATCCTGTAACTCCCCCTAGTATACCTGCCCTCCCCTGTAACTTCCCCTCTGTGTCTCGGGGGGGCGCCAGTCCCTAACTTTGCCATGGGCACTCGGGCCCCTAGATACACCCCTGGGCATTATGTATAAGGATGCTACTACTACTGGGGGGGCATTATGTATAAGGACGCTACAACCACTGAGGGGGCATTATGTATAAGGATGCTACTACTACTGGGGGGGCATTATGTATAAGGACGCTACTACTACTGGGGGGGCATTATGTATAAGGATGCTACTACTACTGGGGGTGCATTATGTATAAGGATGCTACTACCACTGAGGGGGCATTATGTATAAGGATGCTACTACTACTGGGGGGGGCATTACATATAAGGATGCTACTGCTACGGGTGGGGCATTACGTATAAGATGACTAAGATTTTGCTACTGTGCGGGGTAAATTTAAATGGGGTTACTATTGTGTGGCCATGCCCCTAACTTGTGAGACCACACCACTTTTCCTGGCATGCGCCAAAGGCGCGTGTTGACCCTTTGTCAAATATGGGAGGGCGCAAATTTATAGTTTGCAGGGGGGGCGCCAAACACCCTAGCACCGGCCCTGATTAAGGGGTCTATGTACTAAGCACTGGAGAAAGATAAAGTGGAGAGAGATAAAGTACCAGCCAATCAGCTCCTAACTGCCATGTTACAGGTTGGGTTTGAAAAAGGACAGGAGCTGGTTGGTTGGTATACTATCTCCACCCACTTTATCTCTCTGCAAAGGGGCATATGTCATAGAGTTCGCGTTTGCCAGAGGTGCGGGATACTGTCCGCACACAGAGGTTTTTTATTTAATGTGGCAATCATTTCCAAAGCAAAACTGTGCCCTGTAAATGATTGGCTCTTTTTAGAAAAAACTCTGAGATTGGCCAGCATCCCGCGCCTCTGGCAAACTGGGGCACTTTTACATATGCCCCCACTTCTTAGTACATAGACCCCTTAGTTGTTAATTATAATAAAAGCAACTGTTACTTTTTGTAAATGAGCAGAAAACAGCCCTTTTTCAAGTGCTTATCAGTACTCAAGAGTAGTCCATCCGTTCACAGTCAAAGTCACTGTATATTAGTGGTATGCCATCTGTTAGTATTGTGACTGTAAGCTGCAGATTTATCTGGATAAGTGGTTAGTATAGTATAAGCAAATAATTCATATCGCTATTTCAATGCTGGAATTACATAGTAACACAATTAATGAGGTTGAAAAGAGGCAAAATGCACATCGGGTCCAACCTGTAATCTGTCTTAAGACGAGTTCATTATAATGTCCCAACTGAAATAATGTTTTATGTTTAGTTATCAACTGTAAATCATGTTCCTCCCAGATTAACAATGTCAATATTTTAAATGTTATAACCTTGGATATCTTTTTCAGTCAGAAATTTATCCAATACGTTTTTAAATGCATATATAGAGTCCGCCATTACCATCTTCTCTGGCAGGGAATACCAGATCCTTATTACCCTAACAGTGAAGAACCCTTTCCTACGTTGCGTATGGAATTTCCTCTCCTCTAGCCTCAGCGAGTGCCCATGTGTCCTAAACAGAGTTCTTTTAATAAACAATTCCTCTGATAACTCTTTGTAATGTCCCTTTATATATTTGAAGATATTAATAATGTCTCTTCTTAGACGCCTCTTTTCTAGTGTATACAATTTCAACCTAGTAAGCCTTTCCTCGTACTCCACTACCTCTAGCCCTTTAATCAATTTAGTAGCACGCCTTTGAACCCTTTCAAGTTCACAGATATCTTTTTTTATAATGTGGTGCCCAAAATTGAACACAATATTCCATGATTTGTACAGTGGCAGGATTACACTCTCGTCACTTGTCTCAATTCCCCGTTTTATGCACGCTAGCACCTTACTTGTTTTCTTTGCTGCACTTTGACATTGTATATGGTTATTAAGCCTATTATCAATGAGTACCCCCAAATCTTTTTCCAATACTATTACCCCTAGATTTTCCCCATTTAATATGTAGGTTGCAAGTTTGTTTTTAGTCCCGAAGTGCATAACTTTGCATTTTTCTATATTGAATCCCATTTTCCGTTTAGACGCCCAGATTTCAAGTTTAGATAAGTCATTCTGCAGAGACTCCACATCTATTTCCAAATTAATTACCTTGCACAGTTTAGTATCATCTGCAACAATTGACACTGTGCTTTCCAGGCCTATTTCCAGGTCATTGATAAATATGTTGAACAGTAATGGCCCGAGTATGAACCCTTGTGGTATTTTGCTGACTCTTGGTGCCCAGCTGGAGGACATCCCATTGACCACTACTCGCTGTACCCTGTTATCAAGTCAATTACTTATCCATCTACAAATAGTTTTTCCTAGGCCAAACTACTTTAGTTTGATGATCAGTCTCCCGTGAGGCACTGTATCGAAGGCTATTGCAAAATCTAAGTATACCACATCCACTGTTTTTCCCTGGTCAAGATTGTCACTCACTTCTTCATAGAAGCTTACTAAGTTAGTTTGACAAGATCTGCCCCTCACAAACCCATGCTGGTTCTTGCTAGTAAACTTAGCGGCATGCAGATACTCCTGTATGTTATCCCATAAAATTCCCTCCAATAATTTCCCCACTATAGATGTCAAACTAACTGGTCTGTAGTTACCCGGATGATTTTTAGATCCCCTTTTAAATAATGGCACTACCTCAGCTATACGCCAATCCATTGGTACCATGCCTGATCTAATTGAACTATTGAAAATCAAGTATAGGGGTCTTGCTAGTTGTGACCTAAGCTCCATAAGAACCTTCGGGTGAAGTCCATCTGGGCCAGGTGATTTATTAATCTTAAATTTGCTTAATCTCTCCCGGACTATTTCTTCACTTAAACAAGTATCTAGCCACAAATCATTGCTGTCACTATCGTTATGCACTACTCCCACCATCAGTTCTTCTCTGGTGAACACAGATGAAAAAAATGTGTTCAGTATTTCCGCGTTTGTTTCGTCATCATTTATCAATACTCCAAATTCATCTTTTACTGGACTACGTTCTCCTTTTTTAACCTTTTACTGTTTATGTATTTAAAAACTTTTTAGAATTGGTTTTGCTTTCTATAGCGATTTGCTTTTCATTTTCAATTTTCAATTTTAGCTGCTCCTGTTGCTTTTTTGCATCTTTTATTGTATTCCTTGTAGTACTGATATTACTCCTCAGTTCCATTAGATTTAAATGCTTTGAAAGCACGCTTCTTATTATCCAATTCTTCATTGACCTTCTTATTAAGCCACATCGGTTTGAGTTTGGTACTCCTGCGTTTGTTGCCCATGGGAATTAATTTGTGAATATTGCTATCTAGCAACCACATTTCCGTAGTGTTCTTGCCATGAAACAAATCTTCCCAGTCAATGTCGTTTAGTGCACTTCTCAGCATACTGAAGTTAGCCTTCCTAAAGTTATATGTTTTGGCTGATCCCTTATAGCTATGTTTCTTGAAACTAATTTCGAATGTGATCATATAGTGATCACTGTTCCCCAAAGTCTTTCCAACTTTAGTGTTTGATATAATGTCCACATTAGTAGTAATTACTACATCCAGAGTAGTTTTACCTCTAGTTGGGTCCTCGACTAGTTGAGACAAGTAGTGATCCTTTAACATATTTAAGAACCTGTTGCCCCTAGCCATACCACATGAATCGTTACTCCAGTTTATATCAGGATAATAAAAATCCCCAATCACCAGGATGTCGCCCAATCCCGCAACGTTTTCAATTTGCTGCAAGAGTTGTTCTTCCTCATGTATGCTAATATCTGGCTGCTTGTAGCACGTGCCTATGACTAGTTTCTTTGCATCAATACCCCCACTTGAGATTTCTACCCATATTGGCTCCACATTATCTCCAATCCCCTTGTAGATAACCTCCTTTAAGTATGGTTTAAGAGATGGTTTAACATAAAGACATACACCTCCTGCTCTTTTGTTAGCCCTGTCTCTCCTGAAAAGAGAATACCGCTCCAAGTTTGCCACCCAGTCATGAGAGTCGTCCCACCATGTTTTCGTAATACCTATAATGTCATACTCAGCCTTTGATGCTATCAATTCCAATTCCCCCATTTTACCTGCTAGGCTTCTTGCGTTCGCAAGCGTACATTTTGGTTTAGTGATTCCCTTGTCCGTTTGTTTTTTTAAGGGTATCCTATCATTGTTTACAAGTGCCTCCCTAGAGTTACTCTTACATACAGTTCCTCTGCTCCCTCCCTCTTCACCCCCCTCATACTTACCATTCTCTCTGATCAACTCATTTGGTCTTTCTAAACTCTCAGCCCCGACATAAATATTTTCCCTTAATTATAATCTCTCCTCTTAAGATGTAACATGTATTTCTCTGACGTCCTAGTGGATGCTGGGAACTCCGTAAGGACCATGGGGAATAGCGGCTCCGCAGGAGACTGGGCACAAAAGTAAAGCTTAAGGACTACCTGGTGTGCACTGGCTCCTCCCCCTATGACCCTCCTCCAAGCCTCAGTTAGATTTTTGTGCCCGACCGAGAAGGGTGCACACTAGGGGCTCTCCTGAGCTCTTAGTGAAAGTTTAGTTTTAGGTTTTTTTATTTTCAGTGAGACCTGCTGGCAACAGGCTCACTGCATCGAGGGACTAAGGGGAGAAGAAGCGAACTCACCTGCGTGCAGAGTGGATTGGGCTTCTTAGGCTACTGGACACCATTAGCTCCAGAGGGACCGAACACAGGCCCAGCCTCGGAGTCCGGTCCCAGAGCCGCGCCGCCGGCCCCCTTACAGAGCCAGAAGCAAGAAGAGGTCCGGAAAATCGGCGGCAGAAGACATCCTGTCTTCACCAAGGTAGCGCACAGCACTGCAGCTGTGCGCCATTGCTCCTCAGCACACTTCACACTCCGGTCACTGAGGGTGCAGGGCGCTAGGGGGGGGCGCCCTGAGCAGCAATAGAAACACCTTGGCTGGCGAAAATACATCACATATAGCCCCCAGGGCTATATGGATGAATTTTAACCCCTGCCAGATTCCACATAAAAGCGGGAGAAAAGGCCGCAGAGAAGGGGGCGGAGCCTATCTCCTCAGCACACAGGCGCCATTTTCCCTCACAGCTCAGCTGAAAGGACGTCTCCCTGACTCTCCCCTGCAGTCCTGCACTACAGAAACAGGGTAAAAAAGAGAGGGGGGCACTAATTGTCGTAATAATTACAAATAGCAGCTATAAGGGGGAAAAACACTTATTTAAGGTTATCCCTGTATATATATAGCGCTCTGGTGTGTGCTGGCATACTCTCCCTCTGTCTCCCCAAAGGGCTAGTGGGGTCCTGTCCTCTGTCAGAGCATTCCCTGTGTGTGTGCTGTGTGTCGGTACGTTGTGTCGACATGTATGAGGAGGAAAATGATGTGGAGGCGGGGCAATTGCCTATAATAGAGATGTCACCCCCTAGGGAGTCGACACCTGAGTGGATGATCTTATGGAAGGAATTACGTGACAGTGTCAGCTCTTTGCAAAAAACAGTTGACGACATAAGACAGCCGGCTACTCAGCTTGTGCCTGTCCAGGCGTCTCAAAAGCCATCAGGGGCTCTAAAACGCCCGTTACCTCAGATGGTAGATACAGACGTCGACACGGATACTGACTCCAGTGTCGACGGGGAAGAGACAAACGTGACTTCCAGTAGGGCCACACGTTACATGATTGAGGCAATGAAAAATGTTTTACATATTTCTGATAATACTAATACCACTAAAAAGGGTATTATGTTCGGTGAGAAAAAACTACCTGTAGTTTTTCCTGAATCTGAGGAATTAAATGAGGTGTGTGATGAAGCGTGGGTTTCCCCCGATAAAAAACTGATAATTCCTAAAAAATTATTGGCATTATATCCTTTCCCGCCAGAAATTAGGGCGCGTTGGGAAACACCCCCTAGGGTGGATAAAGCACTCACACGCTTATCAAAACAGGTGGCTCTACCCTCTCCTGAGACGGCCGCCCTTAAGGATCCTGCTGATAGAAAGCAGGAAGGTATCCTAAAATGTATTTACACACATACTGGTGTTATACTGCGACCAGCTATCGCCTCAGCCTGGATGTGCAGTGCTGGTTTGGCTTGGTCGGATTCCCTGACTGAAAATATTGATACCCTAGACAGGGACAGTATATTACTGACTATAGAGCATTTAAAAGATGCATTTCTATATATGCGTGATGCACAGCGGGATATTTGCCAACTGGCATCAAGAGTAAGTGCGCTGTCCATTTCTGCCAGAAGAGGGTTATGGACGCGACAGTGGTCAGGTGATGCGGATTCCAAACGGCATATGGAAGTATTGCCTTATAAAGGGGAGGAGTTATTTGGGGTAGGTCTGTCACAAGATGGAGTCACTCAGAGCAGTGATCGCGAACCTGGAAGAAGGGGACTATATGGTGTCTCTGGACATCAAGGATGCTTACCTCCATGTCCCAATTTACCCTTCTCACCAAGGGTACCTCAGGTTTGTGGTACAGAACTGTCACTATCAGTTTCAGACGCTGCCGTTTGGATTGTCCACGGCACCCCGGGTCTTTACCAAGGTAATGGCCGAAATGATGATACTTCTTCGAAGAGAAGGCGTCTTAATTATCCCTTACTTGGACGATCTCCTGATAAGGGCAAGATTCAAGGAACGGTTAGTAGTCGGAGTAGCACTATCTCAAGTAGTGTTACGACAGCACGGGTGGATTCTAAATATCCCAAAATCACAGCTGATTCCGACGACACGTCTGCTGTTCCTAGGGATGATTCTGGACACAGTCCAGAAAAAGGTGTTTCTTCCGGAAGAAAAAGCCAGGGAGTTATCCGAGTTAGTCAGAAACCTCCTGAAACCAGACCGGGTCTCAGTGCATCAATGCACAAGGGTCCTGGGAAAAATGGTGGCTTCCTACGAAGCAATTCCATTCGGCAGATTCCACGCAAGAACATTTCAGTGGGATCTGCTGGACAAATGGTCTGGATCGCATCTTCACATGCATCAGCGGATAACCCTGTCCCCAAGGACAAGAGTGTCTCTCCTGTGGTGGTTGCAGAGTGCTCATCTTCTAGAGGGCCGCAGATTCGGCATTCAGGACTGGATCCTGGTGACCACGGATGCCAGCCTGAGAGGCTGGGGAGCAGTCACACAGGGAAGAAATTTCCAGGGCTTGTGGTCAAGCCTGGAAACGTCACTTCACATAAATATCCTGGAACTAAGGGCCATTTACAATGCTCTAAGCCAAGCAAGACCTCTGCTTCAGGGTCAGCCGGTGTTGATCCAGTCGGACAACATCACGGCAGTCGCCCACGTAAACAGACAGGGCGGCACGAGAAGCAGGAGGGCAATGGCAGAAGCTGCAAGGATTCTTCGCTGGGCGGAAAATCATGTGATAGCACTGTCAGCAGTGTTCATTCCGGGAGTGGACAACTGGGAAGCAGACTTCCTCAGCAGACACGACCTCCACCCGGGAGAGTGGGGACTTCATCCAGAAGTCTTCCACATGATTGTAAACCGTTGGGAAAAACCAAAGGTGGACATGATGGCGTCCCGTCTCAACAAAAAACTAGACAGGTATTGCGCCAGGTCAAGAGACCCTCAGGCAATAGCGGTGGACACTCTGGTAACACCGTGAGTGTACCAGTCAGTGTATGTGTTCCCTCCTCTGCCTCTCATACCCAAGGTACTGAGAATTATAAGACGGAGAGGAGTAAGAACTATACTCGTGGCTCCGGATTGGCCAAGAAGGACTTGGTACCCGGAACTTCAAGAGATGCTCACAGAGGACCCGTGGCCTCTACCTCTAAGAAGGGACCTGCTCCAGCAGGGACCCTGTCTGTTCCAAGACTTACCGTGGCTGCGTTTGACGGCATGGCGGTTGAACACCGGATCCTGAAGGAAAAAGGCATTCCGGATGAAGTTATCCCTACCCTGATCAAGGCCAGGAAGGAAGTAACCGCACAACATTATCATCGTATTTGGCGTAAATATGTTGCGTGGTGCGAGGCCAGTAAGGCCCCTACAGAGGAATTTCAACTGGGTCGTTTCCTGCATTTCCTGCAAACAGGACTGTCTATGGGCCTAAAATTAGGGTCCATTAAGGTTCAAATTTCGGCCCTGTCGATTTTCTTCCAAACAGAGCTGGCTTCAGTTCCTGAAGTTCAGACGTTTGTCAAAGGGGTACTGCAAATACAGCCTCCTTTTGTGCCTCCGGTGGCACCTTGGGATCTCAATGTGGTTTCGGGGTTCCTAAAGTCACATTGGTTCGAACCCCTTATCACTGTGGACTTAAAATATCTCACATGGAAAGTGGTAATGCTGTTGGCCCTGGCTTCAGCCAGGCGCGTGTCAGAATTGGCGGCTTTGTCCTATAAAAGCCCTTACCTAATATTTCATACGGATAGGGCAGAATTGAGGACTCGTCCTCAATTTCTCCCTAAGGTGGTTTCAGCGTTTCACCTGAACCAGCCTATTGTGGTACCTGCGGCTACTGGGGACTTGGAGGACTCCAAGTTGCTGGACGTAGTCAGGGCCCTGAAAATATATGTTTCCAGGACGGCTGGAGTCAGAAAATCTGACTCGCTGTTTATCCTGTATGCACGCAACAAGCTGGGTGCTCCTGCTTCTAAGCAGACTATTGCTCGTTGGATTTGTAGTACAATTCAGCTTGCACATTCTGTGGCAGGCCTGCCACAGCCAAAATCTGTAAAAGCCCATTCCACAAGGAAGGTGGGCTCATCTTGGGCGGCTGCCCGAGGGGTCTCGGCTTTACAACTTTGCCGAGCAGCTACTTGGTCAGGGGCAAACACGTTTGCTAAATTCTACAAATTTGATACCCTGGCTGAGGAGGACCTGGAGTTCTCTCATTCGGTGCTGCAGAGTCATCCGCACTCTCCCGCCCGTTTGGGAGCTTTGGTATAATCCCCATGGTCCTTACGGAGTTCCCAGCATCCACTAGGACGTCAGAGAAAATAAGAATTTACTTACCGATAATTCTATTTCTCGTAGTCCGTAGTGGATGCTGGGCGCCCATCCCAAGTGCGGATTGTCTGCAATACTTGTACATAGTTATTGTTACAAAAATCGGGTTATTGTTGTTGTGAGCCATCTTTTCAGAGGCTCCTCTGTTATCATGCTGTTAACTGGGTTCAGATCACAGGTTGTACGGTGTGATTGGTGTGGCTGGTATGAGTCTTACCCGGGATTCAAGATCCTTCCTTATTGTGTACGCTCGTCCGGGCACAGTATCCTAACTGAGGCTTGGAGGAGGGTCATAGGGGGAGGAGCCAGTGCACACCAGGTAGTCCTAAAGCTTTACTTTTGTGCCCAGTCTCCTGCGGAGCCGCTATTCCCCATGGTCCTTACGGAGTTCCCAGCATCCACTACGGACTACGAGAAATAGAATTATCGGTAAGTAAATTCTTATTATCTCAGATGGCAGAGACATTTGTACTGTGAGGGTCAATCAGATCTGATCACTGCTGTTTTCGCACAGCGGGCGATCAGGCATTAACTGTGCATGCGTATGCACTGCAATGCGCACGCACGTCGGACAGCAACAATGGGCATCGGTGGTCAGTGACGGGATGGTGCAAAAAATCCGTTCACACGGGCGTTCGCAAGGTGATTGACAAGAGGATGCCGCTTGTGGGTGGTAATTGACCGTTTATTGGGAATGTCCGGAAATATGCAGGCGTGTCCAAGCATTTTCAGGGAGGGTGTCTGACATCAGCTCCGACCCCGATCAGCCTGTTCTCATCGCACTGTAGGAGTAAGTCCTGGGCTGCGCACACACTGCACAAAGTGGATTTTAGCAGCTCGGCATACACATGCGATCGCACACTTGCATTGCGAATTTACACTCCCCCTGGAGGCGGCGACTATCTGAACGCAGGACAGCAAAATTAGCAGCCCAGCGATCAGATCTGTATGACCCCCCATGTTATATATGTTCCCTCCCCTTATTTTTAGTGCACCTTTGTTTCCAATACTGCATATTGCAGACACCAGGCACTATATGGGGGTCATTCAGACCTGATCACTGCTGTGCATTACCGCACAGCAGCGTTCGAGTCTGAACTGCGCATGCACCGGTGCTGCAGTGCGCCGGTGCATGCCAGACAGCCAATGGCTGTCTTTAGCTAGCGATCACCTCTACCCGATTGACAGGCAGAGGCGGTCGCTGGGCAGGAGGGGGCGGGACGGCGGCATGGTCCGGCCAATGCAGGCGTGGCCGGACCATTTAGGGGCATCACACGCAGCCAATGTGACACCCGGGCAGCGACGAGTAGCTCCTGGCCAGCGTGCAGGAGCTGCGCTGGCCGGGAGCTACTCCTGAAGTGCACAAGCATTGCCGCTGTGCGATGCTTTTGTACTTCTGCGACGGGGACAGGGACTGACATGCGGGACGGACTAGCACTGTGCTGGGTGTCCCCCCGCATGTCAGTGTGACTGATCGTAGCTGTGCTAAATTTAGCACAGCTACGATCAACTCGGAATCACCTTCTATATATGTACAGGTCTACTGTCACTGTATAACTCTCTGAGAAGAGGCGCTGGATAAACGTTCCCACTCACTACCTTATCCAGATAATCAGCATTGAATAGCAGCCGGCGTGTGCTGGCTGTAAGCTGTATGCTGCGCACAGCATTCTCACCCTACTGTCGGACATGACCACTTCGGGGGCTGCACTGTGCGGCCACTAACCTTCAATTGGGTTGCACATTATTCTTTATCTCAATAGCAAGTTAAATTATATTTAATTAAGGAGAGAGGCAGCTAACTGTTAATGTGTGTACACACAGTGAGATTCGGGCTAACCCCGATTCTCACTATGCGATAGGGACTAGGTCGGTATCACAAGCATAGATGACTGTGCTTGCAATACTGACTATGTACGATTTTGGCTAAGTGTCAACTATACTTTTATACTAGATAGGCAGTGATCGCGCCGAGCAAAAAAAATTTGGGGTCCCAGGAACCCCTCACTTTAAGAAATTTGGGTCCTACGCCACTACTTCTGGGTCCCATCACATATTATGGGGGTGAGGGCAGGCAAGAAAGTGGTTAGGGGCAGGCAGTGCTGAGGGTATAGAGGGGGAAGGGTAGATAGAAATTTGGGCAATACTGGGGGAAAGGAGGGGGTTGGGGCAGGCATTCTAGGGGCAGTGATGGGGGTAGGGAGGGGGATAAGGGTGGATAGCAGTTGGGATGTTGGATGGTGCTATGGGCACTGAGGAGGTGTGTGTGTGTGTGTGTGTGTGTGTGTGTGTGTGTGTGTGTGTGTATATATATATATATGTTGGGCACTGTGTGGGTATGAAGGGTGTATAATGAGCACTGTGTAGGTATGGAGGATGTTATGGGAACTCTGGGGTGTGTATGCTGGGCACTGTGGGGGGTGTACACAAGTGGTGCATGGTGTGGGCATGAAGGGTGTATAATGAGCACTGTGTGGGTATGGAGGGTGTTATGGCCACTGTGGGGGTGTATCATCTGGGTATGGAAGGTATTATAGGCACTGTGGGGGGGATGCGGTCAAGATCCTGCCGGACAGAATCCTGGCGGTCGAAATACAGTCGCCGGAATCCCGACCGGCACAATCCCGACATATTCTCCCTCCATGGGTGTTCACGACACCCATAGAGGGAGAATAAATTTGTGTGCCGAGCGTAGCGAGGCACCGTGCCCACAGCGTGGCGAGCCCGCAAGGGGCTGCGTTCCGCTCGTCACCCCTGACGGGATTGTGTGGTCGGGATTCCGGCGTCAGTATTTCGACCGCCGGGATCCCGTCCAGCGAGATTTAGTACTGTTCCCCTGTGGGGTGTGTATGCTGGTCAGTGTGTGGGCATGAAGGGTGTATAATAAGCACTGTGTAGATATGGAGGGTGTTATAGCCACTGTGGCTATACTTTTTGTGTATGGAGGGTATTAGGTGCACTGAGGGGTGTGTATGCTGTGCACGGTGTGGGTATGGACGCTATTATTGGCACTGGTGGGCGGGGGGTGTACATATGCTGTGCACGGTGTGGGTATGAAGGGTCTATAATGAGCACTGTGTGGGAATGGAGGGTATTATGGGCACTGTGTGGGCATTGAAGGGTGTATAAGGAGTACTGTGTGGGTATGGAGGGTGTTATGGGCACTGTGGGGTGTGTATGCTGGGCACTGTGTGGGTATGGGTGATGCATATATTGGACACTGCGGGTATGGAGGGTAGATATATGTTGTCCACTATGGGGGTACTGGGGGGGGTGTATATTGGACAGAGTGGGGGTATGAGCGGAGTGTATGATGGGCACTGCCCCAACCCTACCATTTGCATTGTTACCCGCCTACTCCCTCCCTCTGTTAGCTCCTTACAAGCACAACTACATGCAGCCAGAGACGCCGTGTACTGGATGAGGTGGGCTTGCTGCTCACAAGTGAGCACAGTCTCCCTGCCCCTCATGGGTCTGCTGTACCTCTGTCACCGCGATGTTCCCGGCTGCCAGTAAGTTCCGGAGGCAGAGATTCTAGCCCGCTGCAGCGTCTCTGCCATATTCCCAGCAAGGACCAGCAGGAATCAAATCAAGTCCTGTTGTGCAGTCTCTGGAGCGGTACGCTCGCGGGCAGGGAGGAGGGATGCCTAAGGCGGGCTTGGCTGGGGAGACGCTGTCGGCGGCGATTGGAAGAGGAGACACTGCCGGCAGCGATTGGATGCAGAGACAGGCAATGAGGAACCTTATTGGTTGAGGCGCAGAAGGCAGCGAGTGACAGCGCGTCCTGCGGGACCCGCTCATTTTTAAAAACCGAGTCCCTCACTGCCTGTAGCGCGTAAAAATGCGCTATAGCGCGTATTTTGCGATCACTGAGTCAAAATTGACTTGCCTGCACAGTCTATCTAGGCTTGTGATACCGACCCGCGGGACCGCGCATCGGTTTCGCATCGGGTGAAAGTCACCTTGCGATCTGCACTAATATTTCTTGCGATTTGGACTACATAGTCAAAATCGAAAAACACACCTTAACTCTGTATCAACAGGCCTTCCAAACATGTTTTACACATGATAACTAACAAATACAGTATCACAACAAAGCAGGAAGGATCCGGGGGCTTGTAAGCAAAGGCTTGACGGGGAGGCCAGCTGCCTATCATTGCCATAGGAGATGTCCCCAGGAGTGCGGGCAATTGGCAAAAATGTTTTTCAGACATTAAAAGAAGGTTGAAAGAAAAAATGGGTAAGCAGAGAAGAGGAGAGCAGCTGCACGGATAAGAGAGGGCCCACCCTCAGGAATGGATTATACCCAGAACTGGCCCTAACCAATATGATGCCCTAGGCAAGATTTTGTCTGGTGCCCCTAGCACTGCTGCTATTTCCACCCCTGACCCTGCACCCCTTTCCCGGCACCATAACGCCTCACCCATAGCATTCCTTATTTTGGTGCTCCTACCCCCTATATTCTAAATACTGTAGAAACAATGAGCACAAAAGGAGCGTGTTCTTGCTGGGAAGGGGCATGGCCACACAATAGTATACCCAATTCAAATAACACCACGCAGTAATGGAACTTTATTCACATTGTATCATGTGATAGTGCTCCTTATTCACGTTACATCACACCATATTGCTCTTTATTCACATTAGACCACACAGTAGTGCCCTTTCTATACGTTACACCATACAGTAGAGCACCTTATACACATAATGCCACACATTAGTAATGCATTTATACACATAACACCACACAGAAAATGCCCCTTACACATTTGCCAACCTTTATTAATGCCCTTATACACATAATGGCCCTTATTTAGACCTTATGGCTATTGTGCGAAATTGCACTGCAGCCGATTATTGAATGACTGCTCATGTGTACGACTCGTAATGTGCAGGCGCGAGGCCTAATTGCGAAAAAATCCTGCGTCTTTTTTGATTGCTATGCATACGTGGTCATTTTCTGGGAGTGTCAGGAAAAACACCGGCATTCCCATGCGTTTTAAGGGAGGGTGTGTGATGACAGCTCCAGCCCGATCAGCCTGATTCTTTCGCACTGTAGGAGTAGGTCCTGGGCTACGCACAGACTGGAAAAATCATTAGATGGTGAGTGAGTTGCGAAAGGATTTGTGGCTGACCGGTGTTTGCAAAGTTTTTTGCATGGCGTATGCATACTTGCACGGGGCGGATTTTCACTTTGGCTGGTGGCGACTATCCAATCGCAAACCTCTACAAATTCGCAGAGGTGCGATCAGGTCTGAATTAGGCCCAATGTCCTTTTCACATATGCCGCACATTAATAATGCCCTTATACACATAATAACACACATACTGTAGTGCCCCTTACACATATGCCACACATTATAAATGCATTTATACACATGACACACAAAATGCCCCTTACACATATGTCGAATACTAATGCACAATCAACCCACCAACACACAGCACTTACACCGCCGCTAACACTGTGACCTCTGCCTCTGCTTGGATACATATGTGTCCTCATACATCTGCTCATTGCAGCAGGAGATGCCTTGCGTGAGTAAGCTGGCAGCTCCCAGCCAGCTCTGTCGGGTGCATTTTTTGCTTGAAATGCATCTTATTTGCATTGCTATGTGGCTAGTATGCACAAGCAGCTTCTGCTGATTAAAATGATATGCGGAATGCCTATATTCTGTGTGCGACTGTGACAGTATCTGCATATGAAATGCTACCTTACAACGATTTCCAGGAATACACTGTAACGTAGCATTTCAAGTGCAGAAACAGCCGCAGTTGCAGACAAAATATAGGCATGCCACATATCATTTTAATAAGCATAAGCTGCTTGTTCCCCTATGCCTAGTAGTGATGAGTGGGTTTGGTTCCTCGGAATCCGAACCCCCCCGAACTTCACCCATTTTACACGGTTCCGAGGCAGACTCGGATCCTCCCGCCTTGCTCGGTTAACCCGAGCGTGCCCGAACGTCATCATCTCGCGGTCGGATTCTCGCGAGATTCGTATTCTATATAAGGAGCCGCGCGTCGCCGCCATTTTTCACTCATGCATTGGAGATGATCGTGAGAGGATGTGGCTGGCGTTCTCTCAGTTTCTATGTTCAGTGTGCTGCCAATATCTGTGCTCAGTGTGCTGCAAATATCTGTGCTCAGTGTGCTGCAAATATCTGTGCTCAGTGTGCTGCAAAGATCTACGTTCTCTGCCTGAAAAACGCTCCATATCTGTGCTCAGTGTGCTGCAAAAATCTGTGCTCAGTGTGCTTTATTGTGGGGACTGGGGACCAGCAGTATTAAATAGTAGGAGGACAGTGCAGAGTTTTGCTGACCAGTGACCACCAGTATTATACGTTCTCTGCCTGAAAAACGCTCCATATCTGTGCTGCATTGTAGTATATAGTAGGAGAACAGTGCAGAATTTTGCTGACCACCAGTATATATATAGCAGTACGGTACAGTAGTCCACTGCTCTACCTCTGTGTCGTCAAGTTTACTATCCATCCATACCTGTGCTGCATTTAAGTTTTGCACAGTATATATATAGTAGGAGGACAGTGCATAATTTTGCTGACCACCAGTATATAATATATAGCAGTACGGTACAGTAGTCCACTGCTCTACCTACCTCTGTGTCGTCAAGTATACTATCCATCCATACCTGTGGTGCATTTAAGTTTTGCACAGTATATATGTAGTAGGAGGACAGTGCATAATTTTGCTGACCACCAGTATATAATATATAGCAGTACGGTACAGTAGTCCACTGCTCTACCAACCTCTGTGTCGTCAAGTATACTATCCATCCATACCTGTGGTGCATTTAAGTTTTGCACAGTATATATATAGTAGGAGGACAGTGCATAATTTTGCTGACCACCAGTATATAATATATAGCAGTACGGTACAGTAGTCCACTGCTCTACCTACCTCTGTGTCGTCAAGTATACTATTCATCCATACGTGTGGTGCATTTAAGTTTTGCACAGTATATATATAGTAGGAGGACAGTGCATAATTTTGCTGACCACCAGTATATAATATATAGCAGTACGGTACAGTAGGCCACTGCTCTACCTACCTCTGTCGTCAAGTATACTATCCATCCATACCTGTGCTGCATTTAAGTTTTGCACAGTATATATATAGTAGGAGGACAGTGCATAATTTTGCTGACCACCAGTATATAATATATAGCAGTACGGTACAATAGTCCACTGCTCTACCTACCTCTGTGTCGTCAAGTATACTATCCATCCATACATGTGGTGCATTTAAGTTTTGCACAGTATATATATAGTAGGAGGACAGTGCATAATTTTGCTGACCACCAGTATATAATATATAGCAGTACGGTACAGTAGTCCACTGCTCTACCTACCTCTGTGTTGTCAAGTATACTATACTATCCATCCATACCTGTGGTACATTTCAGTTGTGCGCAGTATATATAGTAGTAGGCCATTGCTATTGATATATTACTGGCATATAATTCCACACATTAAAAAATGGAGAACAAAAATGTGGAGGGTAAAATAGGGAAAGATCAAGATCCATTTCCACCTCGTGCTGAAGCTGCTGCCACTAGTCATGGCCGAGACGATGAAATTCCATCAACGTCGTCTGCCAAGGCCGATGCCCAATGTCATAGTAGAGAGCATGTAAAGTCCAAAAAAATAAAGCTCAGTAAAATGACCCAAAAATCTAAATCAAAATCGTCTGAGGAGAAGCGTAAACTTGCCAATGTGCCATTTACGACACGAAGTGGCAAGGAATGGCTGAGGGCCTGGCCTATGTTCATAGCTAGTGGTTCAGCTTCACATGAGGATGGAAGCACTCATCCTCCTGCTTAAAAGAGTTAAGATGGCAAAAGCACAGCAAAGAAATGTTCGTTCTTCTAAATCACAAATCCCCAAGGAGAGTCCAATTGTGTCGGTTGCGATGCCTGACCTTCCCAACACTGGACGGGAAGAGGTGGCGCCTTCCACCATTTGCACGCCCCCTGCAAGTGCTGGAAGGAGCACCCGCAGTCCAGTTCCTGATAGTCAAATTGAAGATGTCACTGTTGAAGTACACCAGGATGAGGATATGGGTGTTGCTGGCGCTGGGGAGAAAATGGACAAGGAGGATTCTGATGGTGAGGTGGTTTGTTTAAGTCAGGCACCCGGGGAGACACCTGTTGTCCGTGGGACGAATATGGCCATTGACATGCCTGGCAAATCACCTCTTCTGTGTGGAATTATTTCAACAGAAATGCGGACAACTGGTGTCAAGCCGTGTGTTGCCTTTGTCAAGCTGTAATAAGTATGGGTAAGGACGTTAACCACCTAGGAACATCCTCCCTTATACGTCACCTGGATCGCATTCATCAGAAGTCAGTGTCAAAGTCGAAAAATATCCTGATGCATATGCCTTGTACTAACCCCTCATGCACATGCCCGCTGCACGTGCACACACTCTACCGTGCGTGCACATATCCGCAATTTGCGTAAGATCGCTCCGGCGATCACGCGTGTGGTATGCGCATTTACGGTAGAGTTTGTAAGCGTCTAGCGTGCGACTCGATCGTAGCATATTTAACCCAAATAGTGTGTTTTGTAGTAAATATTCCCCTAGACAATGTCAGCAAGTATGTTTAGTTTTAACTGTTCCTGGACAGAGAGATTCCTCTTTACATGATAAGAAGGGTCAGACAAAGGTTGAAAGGTGGTGTCTAGTATCCAGCTGTAGTGTATTTTAAGGGTAACATTCCGATGCTAGTTAGGAAAGGATCGCTCGCTCCTGCGTATAGTTATGTACAAAAGTAGTTTATGAACATTAACTGTATTTGCTGAAAATTACACATGCGGCGGGAATCCTGAGGATACCTCCCACCAGAGCAGTTGGGGAAAGACACAGCCCACCTGTTCAAATCCACCTATGACCTTTGCTATAATGTGGAGACACGTTCCTGTGTCCAATGAACAATGAGATTATAGGGACCATTGTATTGTGAATGTATGTTGTGTATATAAAGACCACCATTGCCTGGCCAGTCACGCACTCTCTCAGAAGGCTTTCTCTCTGAATGCTGAGGGCTGGATCCAGGACGCGCTTGCGAATCATCCCCACGTATGTATATTTCTCTGTAGCCATTTAGTTATCCATTTTGTTCGCCATTTGTTCCCATTGTGCTCTCAGTCTGTTCGCTCTTGTTTGCGATTGTTCGCTATTGTATGTATTATTCTCTGTTATTCTGTTTAGATTTCCCTGTTAGTTTGTAGTGTATAACTTGTATTGTGTTTCCCTTTTTCTCTAAACCATCCACGGCAGTGTTAGAGCTGCTGTGGTTTTTAAATCCAAACCAGGTCTTGTGTTTTCACTGTTTACTGCAAAGGGCTTTTCTTAGCGTCTCAATTGCTCAAACAGCATACACCTTGTTAAGGTTTCTAATCGTTACATCATTACTGTACTTGGTTATTAAGGTTCAGAGTATAAGTATATTCTCACTGTGTTTTATTAGCAAGGTTTAAAGGTTATCCACTGTGTGTGCGCCCGCTGTGTGTAATCCGTACACGTACAAAGTGCGTAGCACGTGCACGTGTTCTAGCGGCCATAACGGCTCCACGGTATTAGTATATAGCTTCATGTTTAAAGGTAATATTTGACTTTATCAATTGAGGGCTCGTCCGGTCCTCCTCATATCCGCAGCCTAGCAGGACAAGGCAGACTTTTATCTATCAGCAAAGGGCGGGAAGGTAGTATCCCTTGTTAGCCGTTTGGTGGTCGGGGATACATTAGTGCTGATTAGATAAGCGTCTGCTCCGCTGGGTTTGTAGGGATGCTGGTGGGATCCGGATCCGAAAAGTAAGAACGTAAAGCTATTGTCTTTTAAATCTGTTAAATTTCTGTTTGGTTTCAACTGCGCACGCAACACACGCACGCAACACACGCACACACCTGTATTTCATTTGTGTACACTGCATATCTATTCGCTTGTTGCCATTAGCATTGATTATTAGATACATTTTGACCCGTGCTGAGAAATTTGTTGCTATTTAGTTAAAAGTAAAGAGTAATATTTAAGGGAGTACATGTAAAACACACACGCAGCCTGGCCCAGTTATAAAGGCTTATACAGGAGATACTGTGTGGTGTGGGTAAGCGATTGTAGTTGAATATCGTTTACATTTATAGAATCGTGTTATTTGTATTGCTGCGGACGTATCCGGCCTGTGTACACGTGTCTCGGGCAACGTGCGAGATTGCATACGCAACGCAAAGGCCTACCCACGTGGCGTATATTACGCAACGTGCGTACAGATACGCCCACTAAATACAAATCACACGATAGCATTGTTTTAGTTTAGGCGAGACGGTAGCCACGCGATAATAGCACAAATTGATCAGTATCCAATATTTAGTTTAAAAACATCTTTTTTTTTCTGTATTACCTCTGGGGAAAGCTATCAGTTAACAAGAAATTATTTTTCTGATCAGAAAACTATAGAATGATAGTGTGGGCTGAAAAAAAGGTATGAGTGTATTGAATCCCGCTTGGTGGTCTTGGTGAAGCTTGGTGAAACTTGGTGAAGCTTGGTGAAGCATGGTCTAGGTGAAAACGTGCGAGCACGGTGTTGGTGAACACGTGCGACGGAGTGTGATAAAAGTTTTCATGGTATCACGCTCCGGCTGTTGTGGAGCACAGACGGAAGAGACTCCAATGATTCTACCATTTATAGATAACAAGTGTCTATAAGTGGTACAATTGGACCGCACGGTTGTATGTGTAAACAATTGACGCAACATGATATGAGGTTGCATATTCGTGCGTAAATCTTATCCTCATACGCGTTGTAGTGAGCACATGCAATCGTGATTTGTGTAAAATAAAGGTAGGGCCTGCAACGGCTACACGAGTCTGCTAGAAGGCGGATCGGGGATAGTCGGAGCAGAAGAAGTTCAGTGGAAGAGCTTGAAGGATTTCCACCGTAGACTTCTGTGTTTGGTGCATTTTAGGAAGTTTTTCTGTGTTAAAAAGGTCCACAATGGAAGCCAAGTGCACAACACAGGGACGTTTAGCAGTCAGGGTTCAGACTAGTGATGAGCACCGGAAATTTTTCGGGTTTTGTGTTTAGGTTTTGGGTTCGGTTCCGCGGCCTTGTTTTGGGTTCGAACGCGTTTTGTCAAAACCTCACCGAATTTTTTTGTCGGATTCGGGTGTGTTTTGGATTCGTTTTTTTTTTTTTTTCAAAAAACCCTAAAAAACAGCTTAAATCATAGAATTTGGGGGTCATTTTGATCCCAAAGAATTATTAACCTCAATAACCATTATTTCCACTCATTTTCAGTCTATTCTGAACACCTCACACCTCACAATATTATTTTTAGTCCTAAAATTTGCACCGAGGTCGCTGGATGACTAAGCTCAGCGACCCAAGTGGCCGACACAAACACCTGGCCCATCTAGGAGTGGCACTGCAGTGTCACGCAGGATGGCCCTTCCAAAAAACACTCCCCAAACAGCACATGACGCAAAGAAAAAAGAGGCGCAATGAGGTAGCTGTGTGAGTAAGATAAGCGACCCAAGTGGCCGACACAAACACCTGGCCCATCTAGGAGTGGCACTGCAGTGTCACGCAGGATGGCCCTTCCAAAAAACACTCCCCAAACAGCACATGACGCAAAGAAAAAAGAGGCGCAATTAGGTAGCTGTGTGAGTAAGATAAGCGACCCAAGTGGCCGACACAAACACCTGGCCCATCTAGGAGTGGCACTGCAGTGTCACGCAGGATGGCCCTTCAAAAAACTAGTCCCCAAACAGCACATGACGCAAAGAAGAAAAAAAGAGGCGCAATGAGGTAGCTGTGTGACTAAGCTAAGCGACCCTAGTGGCCGACACAAACACCTGGCCCATCTAGGAGTGGCATTGCAGTGTCACGCAGGATGGCCCTTCCAAAAAACACCCCCCAAACAGCACATGACGCAAAGAAATATAAAAGAAAAAAGAGGTGCAAGATGGAATTGTCCTTGGGCCCTCCCACCCACCCTTATGTTGTATAAACAGGACATGCACACTTTAACCAACCCATCATTTCAGTGACAGGGTCTGCCACACGACTGTGACTGAAATGACGGGTTGGTTTGGACCCCCACCAAAAAAGAAGCAATTAATCTCTCCTTGCACAAACTGGCTCTACAGAGGCAAGATGTCCACCTCATCATCATCCTCTGATATATCACCGTGTACATCCCCCTCCTCACAGATTATCAATTCGTCCCCACTGGAATCCACCATCTCAGCTCCCTGTGTACTTTGTGGAGGCAATTGCTGCTGGTGAATGTCTCCACGGAGGAATTGATTATAATTCATTTTAATGAACATCATCTTCTCCACATTTTCTGGATGTAACCTCGTACGCCGATTGCTGACAAGGTGAGCGGCGGCACTAAACACTCTTTCGGAGTACACACTTGTGGGAGGGCAACTTAGGTAGAATAAAGCCAGTTTGTGCAAGGCCTCCAAATTGCCTCTTTTTCCTGCCAGTATAAGTACGGACTGTCTGACGTGCCTACTTGGATGCGGTCACTCATATAATCCTCCACCATTCTTTCAATGGGGAGAGAATCATATGCAGTGACAGTAGACGACATGTCCTTCAGTCCGGACCAGATGTCAGCATCAGCAGTCGCTCCAGACTGCCCTGCATCACCGCCAGCGGGTGGGCTCGGAATTCTGAGCCTTTTCCTCGCACGCCCAGTTGCGGGAGAATGTGAAGGAGGAGATGTTGACAGGTCGCGTTCCGCTTGACTTGACAATTTTGTCACCAGCAGTTCTTTGAACCCCAGCAGACTTGTGTCTGCTGGAAAGAGAGATCCAAGGTAGGTTTTAAATCTAGGATCGAGCACGGTGGCCAAAATGTAGTGCTCTGATTTCAACAGATTGACCACCCGTGAATCCTTGTTAAGCGAATTAAGGGCGGGCTCCATCCACAAGTCCCACATGCCTAGCGGAATCGCTCTGTGTTAGCTCCTCCTTCAATGTCTCCAGCTTCTTCTGCAAAAGCCTGATGAGGGGAATGACCTGACTCAGGCTGGCAGTGTCTGAACTGACTTCACGTGTGGCAAGTTCAAAAGGTTGCAGAACCTTGAACAACGTTGAAATCATTCTCCACTGCGCTTGAGACAGGTGCATTCCACCTCCTATATCGTGCTCAGTTGTATAGGCTTGAATGGCCTTTTGCTGCTCCTCCAACCTCTGAAGCATATAGAGGGTTGAATTCCACCTCGTTACCACTTCTTGCTTCAGATGATGGCAGGGCAGGTTCAGGCGTTTTTGGTGGTGCTCCAGTCTTCTGTACGTGGTGCCTGTACGCCGAAAGTGTCCCGCAATTCTTCTGGCCACCGACAGCATCTCTTGCACGCCCCTCTCGTTTTTTTAAATAATTCTGCACCACCAAATTCAAGGTATGTGCAAAACATGGGACGTGCTGGAATTTGCCCAGATTTAATGCACACACAATATTGCTGGCGTTGTCCGATGCCACAAATCCACAGGAGAGTCCAATTGGGGTAAGCCATTCTGCGATGATCTTCCTCAGTTGCCGTAAGAGGTTTTTAGCTGTGTGCGTATTCTGGAAAGCGGTGATACAAAGCGTAGCCTGCCTAGGAAAGAGTTGGCGTTTGCGAGATGCTGCTACTGGTGCCGCCGCTGCTGTTCTTGCGGCGGGAGTCCATACATCTACCCAGTGGGCTGTCACAGTCATATAGTCCTGAGCCTGCCCTGCTCCACTTGTCCACATGTCCGTGGTTAAGTGGACATTGGGTACAACTGCATTTTTTAGGACACTGGTGAGTCTTTTTCTGAGGTCTGTGTACATTTTCGGTATCGCCTGCCTAGAGAAATGGAACCTAGATGGTATTTGGTACCGGGGACACAGTACCTCCAACAAGTCTCTAGTTGCCTCTGCAGTAATGATGGATACCGGAACCACGTTTCTCACCGCCCAGGATGCCAAGGCCTCAGTTATCCGCTTTGCAGCAGGATGACTGCTGTGATATTTCATCTTCCTCGCAAAGGACTGTTGGACAGTCAATTGCTTGGTGGAAGTAGTAAAAGTGGTCTTACGAGTACGACTTCCCCTCTGGGATGACCATCGACTCCCAGCAGCAACAACAGCAGCGCCAGCAGCAGTAGGCGTTACACGCAAGGATGCATCGGAGGAATCCCAGGCAGGAGAGGACTCGTCAGAATTGCCAGTGACATGGCCTGCAGGACTATTGGCATTCCTGGGGAAGGAGGAAATTGACACTGAGGGAGTTGGTGGGGTGGTTTGCGTGAGCTTGGTTACAAGAGGAAGGGATTTACTGGTCAGTGGACTGCTTTCGCTGTCGCCCAAAGTTTTTGAACTTGTCACTGACTTATGATGAATGCGCTGCAGGTGACGTATAAGGGAGGATGTTCCGAGGTGGTTAACGTCCTTACCCCTACTTATTACAGCTTGACAAAGGCAACACACGGCTTGACAAATGTTGTCCGCATTTCTGTTGAAATACTTCCACACCGAAGAGCTGATTTTTTTTGTATTTTCACCAGGCATGTCAATGGCCCTATTCCTCCCACGGACAACAGGTGTCTCCCCGGGTGCCTGACTTAAACAAACCACCTCACCATCAGAATCCTACTGGTCAATTTCCTCCCAGCGCCAGCAGCACCCATATCCTCCTCATCCTGGTGTACTTCAACACTGACATCTTCAATCTGACTATCAGGAACTGGACTGCGGGTGCTCCTTCCAGCACTTGCAGGGGGCGTGCAAATGGTGGAAGGCGCATGCTCTTCACGTCCAGTGTTGGGAAGGTCAGGCATCGCAAACGACACAATTGGACTCTCCTTGTGGATTTGTGATTTCGAAGAACGCACAGTTCTTTGCTGTGCTTTTGCCAGCTTGAGTCTTTTCATTTTTCTAGCGAGAGGCTGAGTGCTTCCATCCTCATGTGAAGCTGAACCACTAGCCATGAACATAGGCAAGGGCCTCAGCCGTTCCTTGCCGCTCCGTGTGGTAAATGGCATATTGGCAAGTTTACGCTTCTCCTCCGACAATTTTATTTTAGATTTTTGAGTCCTTTTTTTACTGATATTTGGTGTTTTGGATTTTACATGCTCTGTACTATGACATTGGGCATCGGCCTTGGCAGACGACGTTGCTGGCATTTCATCGTCTCGGCCATGACTAGTGGCAGCAGCTTCAGCACGAGGTGGAAGTCGATCTTGATCTTTCCCTATTTTTGGAACCTCAACATTTTTGTTCTCCATATTTTAATAGGCACAACTAAAAGGCACCTCAGGTAAACAATGGAGATGGATGGATACTAGTATACTTATGGATGGACGAGCGACTGCCGACACAGAGGTAGCTACAGCCGTGGACTACCGTACTGCGTCTGCTGCTAATATAGACTGGATGATAATGATATAAAAAATATATATATATCACTACTGCAGCCGGACAGGTATATATTATATAATGACGGACCTGCTGGACACTGTCAGCACTGCAGACTCCTAAAGTAAGCTACTAGTATCAAGAAGATAGAAAAAAAAACACCACAGGTAGGTGGTATACAATTATGGATGGACGAGCGACTGCCGACACAGAGGTAGCTACAGCCGTGGACTACCGTACTGCGTCTGCTGCTAATATAGACGTGTATGATAATGATATAAAAAAATATATATATATATCACTACTGCAGCCGGACAGGTATATATTATATAATGACGGACCTGCTGGACACTGTCAGCAGCACTGCAGACTCCTAAAGTAAGCTACTAGTAGTATCAAGAAGATAGAGAAAAAAAAAACACCACAGGTAGGTGGTATACAATTATGGATGGACGAGCAACTGCCGACACAGAGGTAGCTACAGCCGTGGACTACCGTACTGCGTCTGCTGCTAATATAGACTGGATGATAATGATATAAAAAAAATATATATATCACTACTGCAGCCGGACAGGTATATATTATATAATGACGGACCTGCTGGACACTGTCAGCAGCACTGCAGACTCCTAAAGTAAGCTACTAGTAGTATCAAGAAGATAGAAAAAAAAAAAAACACCACAGTTAGGTGGTATACAATTATGGATGGACGAGCGACTGCCGACACAGAGGTAGCTACAGCCGTGGACTACCGTACTGCGTCTGCTGCTAATATAGACTGGATGATAATGATATAAAAAATATATATATATCACTACTGCAGCCGGACAGGTATATATTATAATGACGGACCTGCTGGACACTGTCAGCACTGCAGACTCCTAAAGTAAGCTACTAGTATCAAGAAGATAGAAAAAAAAAAAAACACCACAGGTAGGTGGTATACAATTATGGATGGACGAGCGACTGCCGACACAGAGGTAGCTACAGCCGTGGACTACCGTACTGCGTCTGCTGCTAATATAGACTGGATGATAATGATATAAAAAATATATATATATATATATATCACTACTGCAGCCGGACAGGTATATATTATATAATTAATGACGGACCTGCTGGACACTGTCAGCAGAATGCGTTTATAGAATAAAAACACCACACGACGAGTGTTTAACTTTTTCAGGCAGACAATCACAATATACTGGTGGTCAGTGGTCACTGGTCAGTCACACTGGCAGTGGCACTCTGGCAGCAAAAGTGTGCACTGTTAAATAATATGTACTCCTGCTACTGCTTCCCAGTCTCCCCCACAATTAAGCTGTGTGAGCACTGAGCACTCAGCACAGTCAGATATACATAGATGATGCAGCACACTGAGGCTGAGCACAGATATGGTATACTGTTACTGTGTCACTGTGTATCATTTTTTTTCAGGCAGAGAACGGATTATATTAAATAATAATATAATAAAAAAACTGCACTGGTGGTCACTGGTCAGTCACTAGTAAACTCTGCACTCTCTGAGTACTCCTAAGCTCCAGTAAATCAAGTGTCTCACTCTCACTCTCTCTCTTCTAATCTAAATGGAGAGGACGCCAGCCACGTCCTCTCCCTATGAATCTCAATGCACGTGTGAAAATGGCGGCGACGCGCGGCTCCTTATATAGAATCCGAGTCTCGCGATAGAATCCGAGCCTCGCGAGAATCCGACAGCGGGATGATGACGTTCGGGCGCGCTCGGGTTAGCCGAGCAAGGCGGGAAGATCTGAGTCTGCCTCGGATCCGTGTAAAAAGGCTGAAGTTCGGGGGGGTTCGGATTCCGAGGAACCGAACCCGCTCATCACTAGTTCAGACTGCAGAGATTTGCAGACCCCGGGGGTCTGCTCGGTTAGTAATGTGGGGGAAGTATGGTCCCCACACTGAGACCTTTTGTGATGAATGGACACGAATGACTGTGGGGGATAAAGCACCATTTCCTGGGATAGGTAGTTTTGACTCAGAGGTATTACATAATCTAAGGCTTAGGATCTGTCTGTTAAAGTCCCAAAAACAAAGGATCAGACACACAAACTGTTTACATTTATGGCAACAAGAGAGTGATATACAGAAGGAATTAGCTTACACAGCTGGTTCTAACCCTAACAGGAAACTGATGGCAACTGGAGAGACAATGGCTACAGAGAATGGCATACTGGGATATGATGATAATAGTGCACTTAATAAATGTAGTAATTAGTGATGAGCGGGTTCGGTTCCTCGGAATCCGAACCCCCCCGAACTTCAGCCTTTTTACACGGATCCGAGGCAGACTCGGATCTTCCCGCCTTGCTCGGCTAACCCGAGCGCGCCCGAACGTCATCATCCCGCTGTCGGATTCTCGCGAGGCTCGTATTCTATCGCGAGACTCGGATTCTATAAGGAGCCGCGCGTCGCCGCCATTTTCACACGTGCATTGAGATTCATAGGGAGAGGACGTGGCTGGCGTCCTCTCCATTTAGATTAGAAGAGAGAGAGTGAGAGTGAGACACTTGATTTACTGGAGCTTAGGAGTACTCAGAGAGTGCAGAGTTTACTAGTGACTGACCAGTGACCACCAGTGCAGTTTTATTATATTATTATTTAATATAATCCGTTCTCTGCCTGAAAAAAAACGATACACAGTGACACAGTAACAGTATACCATATCTGTGCTCAGCCTCAGTGTGCTGCATCATCTATGTATATCTGACTGTGCTGAGTGCTCAGTGCTCACACAGCTTAATTGTGGGGGAGACTGGGAAGCAGTAGCAGGAGTACATATTATTTAACAGTGCACACTTTTGCTGCCAGAGTGCCACTGCCAGTGTGACTGACCAGTGACCACTGTCTGACCACCAGTATATTGTGATTGTCTGCCTGAAAAAGTTAAACACTCGTCGTGTGGTGTTTTTATTCTATAAACGCATTCTGCTGACAGTGTCCAGCAGGTCCGTCATTAATTATATAATATATACCTGTCCGGCTGCAGTAGTGATATATATATATATATTTTTTATATCATTATCATCCAGTCTATATTAGCAGCAGACGCAGTACGGTAGTCCACGGCTGTAGCTACCTCTGTGTCGGCAGTCGCTCGTCCATCCATAATTGTATACCACCTACCTGTAGTGTTTTTTTTTTTTTCTATCTTCTTGATACTACTAGTAGCTTACTTTAGGAGTCTGCAGTGCTGCTGACAGTGTCCAGCAGGTCCGTCATTATATAATATATACCTGTCCGGCTGCAGTAGTGATATATATATATATATATATTTTTATATCATTATCATCCAGTCTATATTAGCAGCAGACGCAGTACGGTAGTCCACGGCTGTAGCTACCTCTGTGTCGGCAGTCGCTCGTCCATCCATAATTGTATACCACCTACCTGTGGTGTTTTTTTTTTTTTTCTATCTTCTTGATACTACTAGTAGCTTACTTTAGGAGTCTGCAGTGCTGCTGACAGTGTCCAGCAGGTCCGTCATTATATAATATATACCTGTCCGGCTGCAGTAGTGATATATATATATATATATTTTTTATATCATTATCATCCAGTCTATATTAGCAGCAGACGCAGTACGGTAGTCCACGGCTGTAGCTACCTCTGTGTCGGCAGTCGCTCGTCCATCCATAACTGTATACCACCTACCTGTGGTGTTTTTTTTTTTTTCTATCTTCTTGATACTACTAGTAGCTTACTTTAGGAGTCTGCAGTGCTGCTGACAGTGTCCAGCAGGTCCGTCATTATATAATATATACCTGTCCGGCTGCAGTAGTGATATATATATATATTTTTTATATCATTATCATCCAGTCTATATTAGCAGCAGACGCAGTACGGTAGTCCACGGCTGTAGCTACCTCTGTGTCGGCAGGCGCTCGTCCATCCATAATTGTATACCACCTACCTGTGGAGTTTTTTTTTTTCTATCTTCTTGATACTACTAGTAGCTTACTTTAGGAGTCTGCAGTGCTGCTGACAGTGTCCAGCAGGTCCGTCATTATATAATATATACCTGTCCGGCTGCAGTAGTGATATATATATATTTTTTATATCATTATCATCCAGTCTATATTAGCAGCAGACGCAGTACGGTAGTCCACGGCTGTAGCTACCTCTGTGTCGGCAGTCGCTCGTCCATCCATAAGTATACTAGTATCCATCCATCTCCATTGTTTACCTGAGGTGCCTTTTAGTTGTGCCTATTAAAATATGGAGAACAAAAATGTTGAGGTTCCAAAAATAGGGAAAGATCAAGATCGACTTCCACCTCGTGCTGAAGCTGCTGCCACTAGTCATGGCCGAGACGATGAAATGCCAGCAACGTCGTCTGCCAATGCCGATGCCCAATGTCATAGTACAGAGCATGTAAAATCCAAAACACCAAATATCAGTAAAAAAAGGACTAAAAAATCTAAAATAAAATTGTCAGAGGAGAAGCGTAAACTTGCCAATAGCCATTTACCACACGGAGTGGCAAGGAACGGCTGAGGCCCTGGCCTATGTTCATGGCTAGTGGTTCAGCTTCACATGAGGATGGAAGCACTCAGTCTCTCGCTAGAAAAATGAAAAGACTCAAGCTGGCAAAAGCACAGCAAAGAACTGTGCGTTCTTCGAAATCACAAATCCACAAGGAGAGTCCAATTGTGTCGTTTGCGATGCCTGACCTTCCCAACACTGGACGTGAAGAGCATGCGCCTTCCACCATTTGCACGCCCCCTGCAAGTGCTGGAAGGAGCACCCGCAGTCCAGTTCCTGATAGTCAGATTGAAGATGTCAGTGTTGAAGTACACCAGGATGAGGAGGATATGGGTGTTGCTGGCGCTGGGGAGGAAATTGACCAGGAGGATTCTGATGGTGAGGTGGTTTGTTTAAGTCAGGCACCCGGGGAGACACCTGTTGTCCGTGGGAGGAATAGGGCCATTGACATGCCTGGTGAAAATACCAAAAAAATCAGCTCTTCGGTGTGGAAGTATTTCAACAGAAATGCGGACAACATTTGTCAAGCCGTGTGTTGCCTTTGTCAAGCTGTAATAAGTAGGGGTAAGGACGTTAACCACCTCGGAACATCCTCCCTTATACGTCACCTGCAGCGCATTCATCATAAGTCAGTGACAAGTTCAAAAACTTTGGGCGACAGCGGAAGCAGTCCACTGACCAGTAAATCCCTTCCTCTTGTAACCAAGCTCACGCAAACCACCCCACCAACTCCCTCAGTGTCAATTTCCTCCTTCCCCAAGAATGCCAATAGTCCTGCAGGCCATGTCACTGGCAATTCTGACGAGTCCTCTCCTGCCTGGGATTCCTCCGATGCATCCTTGCGTGTAACGCCTACTGCTGCTGGCGCTGCTGTTGTTGCTGCTGGGAGTCGATGGTCATCCCAGAGGGGAAGTCGTACTCGTAAGACCACTTTTACTACTTCCACCAAGCAATTGACTGTCCAACAGTCCTTTGCGAGGAAGATGAAATATCACAGCAGTCATCCTGCTGCAAAGCGGATAACTGAGGCCTTGGCATCCTGGGCGGTGAGAAACGTGGTTCCGGTATCCATCATTACTGCAGAGGCAACTAGAGACTTGTTGGAGGTACTGTGTCCCCGGTACCAAATACCATCTAGGTTCCATTTCTCTAGGCAGGCGATACCGAAAATGTACACAGACCTCAGAAAAAGACTCACCAGTGTCCTAAAAAATGCAGTTGTACCCAATGTCCACTTAACCACGGACATGTGGACAAGTGGAGCAGGGCAGGCTCAGGACTATATGACTGTGACAGCCCACTGGGTAGATGTATGGACTCCCGCCGCAAGAACAGCAGCGGCGGCACCAGTAGCAGCATCTCGCAAACGCCAACTCTTTCCTAGGCAGGCTACGCTTTGTATCACCGCTTTCCAGAATGCGCACACAGCTAAAAACCTCTTACGGCAACTGAGGAAGATCATCGCAGAATGGCTTACCCCAATTGGACTCTCCTGTGGATTTGTGGCATCGGACAACGCCAGCAATATTGTGTGTGCATTAAATCTGGGCAAATTCCAGCACGTCCCATGTTTTGCACATACCTTGAATTTGGTGGTGCAGAATTATTTAAAAAACGAGAGGGGCGTGCAAGAGATGCTGTCGGTGGCCAGAAGAATTGCGGGACACTTTCGGCGTACAGGCACCACGTACAGAAGACTGGAGCACCACCAAAAACGCCTGAACCTGCCCTGCCATCATCTGAAGCAAGAAGTGGTAACGAGGTGGAATTCAACCCTCTATATGCTTCAGAGGTTGGAGGAGCAGCAAAAGGCCATTCAAGCCTATACAACTGAGCACGATATAGGAGGTGGAATGCACCTGTCTCAAGCGCAGTGGAGAATGATTTCAACGTTGTGCAAGGTTCTGCAACCTTTTGAACTTGCCACACGTGAAGTCAGTTCAGACACTGCCAGCCTGAGGCAGGTCATTCCCCTCATCAGGCTTTTGCAGAAGAAGCTGGAGACATTGAAGGAGGAGCTAACACAGAGCGATTCCGCTAGGCATGTGGGACTTGTGGATGGAGCCCTTAATTCGCTTAACAAGGATTCACGGGTGGTCAATCTGTTGAAATCAGAGCACTACATTTTGGCCACCGTGCTCGATCCTAGATTTAAAACCTACCTTGGATCTCTCTTTCCGGCAGACACAAGTCTGCTGGGGTTCAAAGAACTGCTGGTGACAAAATTGTCAAGTCAAGCGGAACGCGACCTGTCAACATCTCCTCCTTCACATTCTCCCGCAACTGTGGGTGCGAGGAAAAGGCTCAGAATTCCGAGCCCACCCGCTGGCGGTGATGCAGGGCAGTCTGGAGCGACTGCTGATGCTGACATCTGGTCCGGACTGAAGGACCTGACAACGATTACGGACATGTCGTCTACTGTCACTGCATATGATTCTCTCCCCATTGAAAGAATGGTGGAGGATTATATGAGTGACCGCATCCAAGTAGGCACGTCAGACAGTCCGTACTTATACTGGCAGGAAAAAGAGGCAATTTGGAGGCCCTTGCACAAACTGGCTTTATTCTACCTAAGTTGCCCTCCCGCAAGTGTGTACTCCGAAAGAGTGTTTAGTGCCGCCGCTCACCTTGTCAGCAATCGGCGTACGAGGTTACATCCAGAAAATGTGGAGAAGATGATGTTCATTAAAATGAATTATAATCAATTCCTCCGTGGAGACATTGACCAGCAGCAATTGCCTCCACAAAGTACACAGGGAGCTGAGATGGTGGATTCCAGTGGGGACGAATTGATAATCTGTGAGGAGGGGGATGTACACGGTGATATATCGGAGGATGATGATGAGGTGGACATCTTGCCTCTGTAGAGCCAGTTTGTGCAAGGAGAGATTAATTGCTTCTTTTTTGGTGGGGGTCCAAACCAACCCGTCATTTCAGTCACAGTCGTGTGGCAGACCCTGTCACTGAAATGATGGGTTGGTTAAAGTGTGCATGTCCTGTTTATACAACATAAGGGTGGGTGGAAGGGCCCAAGGACAATTCCATCTTGCACTTCTTTTTTTCTTTCATTTTTCTTTGCGTCATGTGCTGTTTGGGGGGTGTTTTTTGGAAGGGCCATCCTGCGTGACACTGCAGTGCCACTCCTAGATGGGCCAGGTGTTTGTGTCGGCCACTAGGGTCGCTTAGCTTACTCACACAGCTACCTCATTGCGCCTCTTTTTTTCTTTGCATCATGTGCTGTTTGGGGAGTGTTTTTTGGAAGGGCCATCCTGCGTGACACTGCAGTGCCACTCCTAGATGGGCCAGGTGTTTGTGTCGGCCACTAGGGTCGCTTAGCTTACTCACACAGCTACCTCATTGCGCCTCTTTTTTTTCTTCTTTGCGTCATGTGCTGCTGTTTGGGGAGTGTTTTTTGGAAGGGCCATCCTGCGTGACACTGCAGTGCCACTCCTAGAGGGGCCAGGTGTTTGTGTCGGCCACTAGGGTCGCTTAGCTTACTCACACAGCTACCTCATTGCGCCTCTTTTTTTCTTTGCGTCATGTGCTGTTTGGGGAGGTTTTTTGGAAGGGCCATCCTGCGTGACACTGCAGTGCCACTCCTAGATGGGCCAGGTGTTTGTGTCGGCCACTAGGGTCGCTTAGCTTACTCACACAGCTACCTCATTGCGCCTCTTTTTTTCTTTGCGTCATGTGCTGTTTGGGGAGTGTTTTTTGGAAGGGCCATCCTGCGTGACACTGCAGTGCCACTCCTAGATGGGCCAGGTGTTTGTGTCGGCCACTAGGGTCGCTTAGCTTACTCACACAGCTACCTCATTGCGCCTCTTTTTTTCTTTGCGTCATGTGCTGTTTGGGGAGTGTTTTTTGGAAGGGCCATCCTGCGTGACACTGCAGTGCCACTCCTAGATGGGCCAGGTGTTTGTGTCGGCCACTTGGGTCGCTTAGTTTAGCCATCCAGCGACCACGGTGCAAATTTTAGGACTAAAAATAATATTGTGAGGTGTGAGGTGTTCAGAATAGACTGAAAATGAGTGGAAATTATGGTTATTGAGGTTAATAATACTTTGGGATCAAAATGAACCCCAAATTCTATGATTTAAGCTGTTTTTAAGGGGTTTTTTGTAAAAAACACCCGAATCCAAAACACACCCGAATCCGACAAAAAAAATTCGGTGAGGTTTTGCCAAAACGCGTTCGAACCCAAAACACGGCCGCGGAACCGAACCCAAAACCAAAACACAAAACCCGAAAAATTTCCGGTGCTCATCACTAGTAGTAATGACAATAAGAGTAAACGTAATAAATGTGTTAATGACGATAGGAGTAAAACTGATAAATGTACAAATCCTAACCCGTGCAAGTTGCACCCCATGTTAAACTTCCCTCAGGATTACAAGCAAGAAAGTGAGCCCAGCACGATGTCGGCATTTTTTTCAGCAGCCACCATAGAAGATACCCAGGTGGGCACGGCCCAATCGGTAAAGGCAGTAGTAAAGCCCCCTAACGGAGGGTCAGGTGAGGTAGTGTCCACAGGTAAGTACGGTATTGTATGTTATGCACAGACAATTGCACCTCACATTGTAGAGTCGACACAAGATGATGTAGTTGAACTTAATCCTGTCAGAGTGATTGCAGTCCCAAATGGAAAGACTGACGCTCTGGTAGTCACTCCCGTCAGGAATATTGCAATGCATTGCCCCTGGTCCCGGACAAAATTAAGGACTATTATGTCTGAATTTCCCGATCCCAGGAGAGATCTAGCCGCATGCCAAAGGTTCATTAAAGAACTAGGTAACGCCGCCGAACCCACTAACAAAGATTGGCGGACAGTACTGCGGGCATGTTTGCCCTCTAGTATTGACCCTGCGAAATTCATTACTGATTGTAAGTTAGACGCAGAAGTACCTCTCACTAAAGAGTACAATCAGGTAAATGTTAAACAGATCAACCAGCAATTAGGAGTATATTTCCCAACTGTTGTCAAGTGGAACAAAATTTTCTCCATTAGACAAAAAGAAGGTGAAACTGCTTCTGATTATTTCCATCGAGCATTAGAGGTAATGGCTAGATCTACTGGGATCGGGGACATTGAGGAAAGTGTACATCATAGAGAGGTAGCGGTGTCTGTATTAATGGAAGGTTTAAAAGAAGTGTTGAGAACAAGGGTACAGACCACTCAACCTAAATGGAGAGGTATCTCGGTGGCTGCATTAAGAGAGTCCGCTGTTAAGCACGATCGGAACATCAGTAAATACAGGGAGTCACAGGGGGGTAAGCTGATGACAAGAAGTAGAAAAGTCCTGACAACGAAACCACATCAGCCTAATGTTAGGATCTCCTGCTCTGTGCTGCCACGTTGCCATGGCAACCGGGAGGCAAGTGTTAGCGAAGTAACCTGAGTGCAGCTGATACTCCGGTCCGGGTTTTTACTGTGTAGTGGTTACAGGCTCTGTGCACGGCAGGGAATCCGGCGCTGGTTTTTTGCTCACAGTCTGTGAGGTCTGAGTGGGGCGTGGACAGCACCTGCTATATAAACCATCCTCTCAGGCTAGGCAAATGCTGCTGAATCTTTTTTTGTTAGTCGGTTCCAGAGAGTTAGCTAGTACTGTGTGACTTTGTATTTACTTGTTGCTTACTGCGAATAGGCCTTGGGATTCGGTACTTCATTCTGCCAATCCGGACCTAGCAGTAAGACTGGAGTCAGTTGTTTGACCTGCTGGGGTTCTTTTGCTATTCTGTGAACCCAGCAGGTTTGTGGCTGTACTCTCAGACCTGCTTGCTTAATCCTCCCTCACTGTGCAGGGCGTCCAGGTGTCAGTTTAGTGGCAGTAAGCTGAACCTGTGCCCTGCAAGTGGGGGTTAGGATTGTGGATACTCTCCTTGTGTCTATATTTCTATCTCTGACCAAGGAGTTTATTCCCACACCCGTTGGTAACCCTTTGGGGTTTTTTCTGTTGCTCTTAGCAACATCATTTCAGGTGCTCCACATGTGAAATCACTACACATCGCTTCATTGTCCACTCTATTCCATCTGAGCATTCCTGACACTAGGGAGACACCCAATTCCTGAGCCTTTGGGCTTCCCCGTTCACTTTGTGTTTATTAGTTATTCCATCACCTCCTGTGTATGTTATGTTATACTGTCTGTGAGTTCGTTTGCTTTGCTTCCCTCTCTGTTCATACACCGGTATACTCCTGTTAGCACTGGTGTGCGTAACATATTCAGCAGCCCTACTCCTGTTGAAATTTTGTGGGAATATGGAGCATACCCCTCAAAATACTTTGCAACAGGTGGTCGATCAGGTGCAGGTCCTGACTCGACAATTTAATGAGATGTCCATTAAAATGAACACCCCGCAGGCCGCTAGCGGAGCTCCCGCAGCAGCAGCCGCAAGTTCAGGGGTTAAGGAGCCGAAAGTAAATCTCCCGGATCGTTTTTCTGGAGATCGCTCGCAGTTCTTTTGTTTCAAGGAGAGCTGTAAGCTATATTTCAGGCTTAGGCTCCAGTCTTCTGGGTCGGAGATTCAGCGGGTGGGCATGGTGATTTCCTTGCTACAAGGAGACCCACAGGTCTGGGCATATGGGTTACAGCCTGACTGTCCGTCGCTTAAAAGTGTTGATGCTTTTTTTACGGCACTGGGCATTTTGTATGATGACCATGACAAGATGGCTTCAGCCGAGGCTCAGATTACGGTTCTTAAGCAAGGGCGACGGCCAGCTGAGGTTTATAGTACGGAGTTTCGGAGGTTGGCTCATGATACCCAGTGGAATGACCCAGCCCTGAGAAACCAGTACCGAAGGGGCCTTTCTGACCAGATAAAGGACCAACTGGTACAATATCCCTCGCCTGATAGCTTAGATCAGCTCATGCAGTTATCCATCCGGGTGGATAGACGGCTGAGAGAGCGAAAGCTTGAAAGGGAGACCGCAGTATCCTTTTTTCCCAAGGGAACCTCAGACTCTGAGGAATATTCCGAGGAGCCTATGCAGATTGGGGCTACCCGCCTCTCCTCGCGTGAGAAGACACGGAGGAGACAGCAGGGTTTGTGTTTGTACTGTGGGAATAAAGGTCATGTTGTAGTATCATGCCCAGAAAAACCGGAAAACTTCAGGGCCTGAGGGTGATGGGAAATATCCTGTCAGGCCAGTAGTCAGAATTTCCCAAAAAGACTTTTCTCATTCCGGTGACTTTGGAGATCCTTGGTCAAACTGTCAAGACTGAGGCCTTTGTTGACAGTGGGGCCGATGGGGTTTTCATGGACCGTCAATTCGCCCTGGAACACTCTGTTCCCTCAGTACCTTTGGCATCAGAGATTGAGATCTGTGGGTTAAACGGGGAACCATTGTCCCAGGGTAAAATTACCTCCTGCACCAGCCAAATTCCTTTGTTTATTGGAGCCACACACTCTGAAAAATAGTCTTTTTATGTGACTGTCTGTTCTTTTGCCCCATTGGTTTTGGGGTTACCCTGGTTAAGGGCCCATAACCCTCAATTTGACTGGGTCTCTGGGGAGATTCTTAGTTGGGGTAGTGATTGTTTCAGGAGTTGCTTGAGGCTTCCAGTCAGGCTCTCGCAGCTAAGTTTGCCAGGATTGCCAGGATGTTATGCAGATTTTGCGGATGTGTTCTCCAAAAAAGTTGCGGAGGTACTACCTCCCCATCGCCCCTATGACGTGCCATTGATTTGTTGCCGGATGCTAAGCTTCCCAAGAGCAGGTTGTACTCCCTGTCACGTCCTGAGACTCAGGCTATGGCAGAATACATTCAGGAGAACTTGGCTAAGGGATTTATCAGACCCTCACAGTCCCCAGTTGGGTCGGGGTTCTTTTTCGTGGGTAAAAAGGACGGTTCGTTGCGACCCTGCATCGACTTCAGGGAATTGAACCGTATCACGATTAAAAACTCGTACCCACTGCCTCTCATTTCGGTTTTGTTTGACCAGCTTTGTACTGCCACCATTTTTTCTAAGATTGACCTACGTGGTGCTTACAATCTAATCCGAATAAGAGAGGGGGATGAATGGAAGACTGCTTTTAATACCCACTCAGGGCATTATGAATATTTGGTGATGCCTTTTGGGCTCTCTTGCCCCGGCAGTCTTCCAGGAATTCATGAACGATGTGCTCAGGGAATATTTGGATAGATTCTTAGTTGTTTATCTAGATGACATCCTAATCTTCTCTCATTCCCTGGAGGAACATCGGAAGCATGTACGCTTAGTCCTCCAGAAACTCAGAGACCACCAGCTTGGGGCGAAGCTGGAGAAGTGCGAGTTTGAAGTCCAGCAAATCGCATTTCTAGGGTATATTATCTCCTCAGAAGGTTTCCAAATGGAGGGTTCTAAGGTACAGGCAGTCCTGGATTGGGTGCAGCCCACTAGTTTGAAGGCGCTTCAGCGTTTTCTGGGCTTTGCGAATTATTATAGACTGTTTATCGCTGGATTTTCGTCTATAGTGGCCCCCTTGGTGGCACTCACTAAGAAAGGGGCGGATGTTGCTCACTGGTCTTGTGAGGCCAAAGCGGCCTTCGCCCGTCTCAAAAGGGCATTTGTCTCGGCCAAGGTGCTGCGACACCCAGATCCAGAGCGTCCTTTTGTGGTAGAAGTGGATGCCTCTGAGATAGGTATTGGGGCAGTGCTCTCTCAGATGGGGGTGTCTGATAATCGCCTTCATCCCTGTGCTTACTTTTCCCGTAAATTTTCGTCTGCCGAGATGAATTATGATGTGGGTAACCGGGAATTGTTGGCTATAAAGGATGCACTCGGGGAGTGGAGACACTGGCTTGAGGGGGCTAAGTTTGTGGTCTCAATTTTCACCGACCATAAGAATCTGGCATATTTAGAGTCAGCGAAGCGGCTCAATGCCAGGCAGGCATGATGGGCTTTGTTTTTTGCTCGCTTTAATTTTTTGATAACATATCGCCCTGGGTCAAAAAACATCAAGGCTGATGCGCTCTCGCAGAGTTTTGCTCCAGTTCAAGAGACCACAGAGGAGCCATTGCCCATTGTGTCCCCATCATGTATTAAAGTGGGCATTACCCAGGACCTCTTGTCATTAGTCCTTAGAGCACAGGAACAGGCTCCTCCAGACCTTCCGGTAGGTCTTTTGTTTGTGCCTCCTAGGTTAAGACAGCGAGTGTTCCTCGAATTCCATGCCAAGAGGTCGGCAGGGCATCCGGGTATTGCCAAAACTCGGGAGTTGCTGTCTAGAGCGGTGTGGTGGCCCTCGGTGGCTAGGGATGTGGATCAGTGGGTTCGGGCATGTGACGTTTGTGCCCAAAATAAAACTCCTAGAGGGGTTCCTGTTGGCCCATTACATCCACTCTCTATTCCGTCTAAGCCATGGACCCACATTTCCATGGATTTTGTGGTGGACTTGCCAAAATCCTCGGGGATGACAGCCATTTGGGTTGTCGTTGACAGGTTTTCGAAGATGGCGCATTTCGTTCCACTGGTTGGGTTGCCATCGGCCAGACGCCTGTCTGAGTTATTTATGCAGCATGTTGTGCGCCTCCACGGGTTGCCACTTGATGTGGTCTCTGACCGTGGATCCCAGTTTGTGGCCATATTCTGGAGGGCATTTTGTTCTGATCTCCAGATTTCTGTGAGCTTGTCATCAGGCTACCATCCACAGTCTAATGGGCAGACTGAGAGGGTGAACCAGTCCTTGGAGCAGTTCCTCAGGTGTTATGTCTCCAAGTGTCATACTGACTGGGTTGCTCATCTGTCCTTGGCGGAGTTTGCCTGTAACAACGCGGCTCACTCTGCTACAGGGATCTCTCCCTTCCTTTGTGTGTATGGGCATCATCCTAAGGCCAATTCTTTTGACCCCCTGGATTCCACGCCTGGTGGTTCCTCTGTTGTTTCGGTCCTTAGGGGTATTTGGAGGAAAGTGAAGAAAGCCCTTGTGTCTGTGTCATTAGTGACCAAAAGGGTTTTTGATAAGCGGAGAAGACCCTGCAGCTTCAAATTAGGAGACTTCGTCTGGTTGTCCACCAAGAATTTGAAGTTGAGACAGCCATCTCATAAGTTAGGCCCTCGGTTCATCGGCCCTTATAAGATCACCAGGGTTATCAATCCGGTGGCATTTCAGTTAGATCTGCCCCGTTCATTGGGTATCAATAAAACATTTAATTGTTCCCTTTTAAAACTGGCGGTTAGTAATCCTTCTTCCAGTGGAAGACCTTCTCCTCTTCTGATACGGGGTCAGAGGGAGTTTGTGGTTGAAAGGGTTCTTGACTCCAAGATGGTTCGGGGTCGGCTGTCATTTTTGGTGCACTGGAAGGGGTATGGCCCGGAGGAGTGGTCGTGGGTGCGCAGTTGTGATCTTCATGCCCCCAGACTGATACGCTCTTTCTTCTCGCAGTTCCCCGATAAACCCGGTGGTAGGGGTTCTTTGACCCCTCGTCAGAGGGGGGGTACTGTTAGGATCTCCTGCTCTGTGCTGCCACGTCGCCATGGCAACCGGGAGGCAAGTGTTAGCGAAGTAACCTGAGCGCAGCTGATACTCTGGTCCGGGTTTTTACTGTGTAGTGGTTACAGGCTCTGTGCACGGCAGGGAATCCGGCGCTGGTTTTGTGCTCACAGTCTGTGAGGTCTGAGTGGGGCGTGGACAGCACCTGCTATATAAACCATCCTCTCAGGCTAGGCAAATGCTGCTGAATCTTTGTTTGTTAGTCAGTTCCAGAGAGTTAGCTAGTACTGTGTGACTTTGTATTTACTTGTTGCTTACTGCGAATAGGCCTTGGGATTCGGTACTTCATTCTGCCAATCCGGACCTAGCAGTAAGACTGGAGTCAGTTGTTTGACCTGCTGGGGTTCTTTTGCTATTCTGTGAACCCAGCAGGTTTGCGGCTGTACTCTCAGACCTGCTTGCTTAATCCTCCCTCACTGTGCAGGGCGTCCAGGTGTCAGTTTAGTGGCAGTAAGCTGAACCTGTGCCCTGCAAGTGGGGGTTAGGATTGTGGATACTCTCCTTGTGTCTATATTTCTATCTCTGACCAAGGAGTTTATTCCCACACCCGTTGGTAACCCTTTGGGGTTTTTTCTGTTGCTCTTAGCAACATCATTTCAGGTGCTCCACATGTGAAATCACTACACATCGCTTCATTGTCCGCTCTATTCCATCTGAGCATTCCTGACACTAGGGAGACACCCAATTCCTGAGCCTTTGGGCTTCCCCGTTCACTTTGTGTTTATTAGTTATTCCATCACCTCCTGTGTATGTTATGTTATACTGTCTGTGAGTTCGTTTGCTTTGCTTCCCTCTCTGTTCATACACCGGTATACTCCTGTTAGCACTGGTGTGCGTAACACCTAAACCCCAGACCCCTGTTGGTAAATCGTATGTGGTAAGATGTTATAACTGCCAGAGGGAAGGACATTATGCACGGAGTTGCAGATTTAGAGACCCACATAAGGTATATAGACCTCCTAAACAAGAACACGAGCAAAGTTATGACACACGTAATTGTAATCAGGGATCATATAGGAAAAATTTGGGGCCGCACCTATAGTCTGCAGCCAGTGAAGTTGATTGTTAGCCTTGATAGTAAGCCTGAGGTTACAGTCGGTGTAATTGGTAGGTCATTCCTTGTAGACACAAGGGCGGCCAGGTAAACCCTGTGATTTATCTTTAAATGTTTCCTCTTCACCTCTGACGTTCACCAGCAGAACTACAGCTCAAACGACACATATCTACTTGGTCTTTTCAGAGGTCTACCCAACCCCAGTATATCTTACCAGCATCATTGTGCCTGGCCACGCACAGAGGGTGGAAATACTGGTGGGGGAGACTGTGCAGAGATACCGATAGACATGTTGGTGTGATAGCCTAATGGTGAATGGAAATCTGACAATTTTTCTCTTTTTCTATTGTTCTCTCTCTTTTTTGTTCTTTCATGTTTTACGGATGGTATGTCATACAACAGTTAAACAAATGGTAATGCAAGATTTATGCTCCTTACAGAAAGATTGCTGATTCGGAAAGAATATAGTATCACTGGAGTGTTCGTTTTGGGAAGACTGAGAGGCAGCACTGTTGAGATGTCATCTGAGCAAGACGAACAACAAGACTAGAGACGGATTATCGTAACAATTTTCTTTCCCTCCTAAGTATTTTCTTTTCCCCCATTACAACTCTTTCTTTCTCCTCCTGCAAGATGGACTTGCCCCAAGAGACTGCATTCCGTGTTTTCCTGTTGACCCTGTTGTTGACCAGAGCAGTCTGTTTCGGTGAGAGTACCAGAGAGGTCGAGAAAGGATCTGGATTGGGTTCTGGTGACAAGGATGGATTCATAGAATTCCAAGAGCAACACAATCACCGAGCAAAGGCGAGTATCAGAAAACGATCTGGTAGCCATGACACTAAGAGACATTGTGAAGGATTGTTAGCTGAAGAGAATTGTATCTGTAGGAATTGTTAAAACATAGTTGAGGACGGGTGCATCCAGAGATGTCAGTCCAGCATTAATATCAACATGGACCGTCATCCATTGAGTGACTATCACTCATTAGTGGGTAAGGTTTTAAACCAAACAGAATGCTGGGTTTGCTCACAAGTACCTCAAGGTCATAGAAAGTCAGGACTAGTGCCATACGCTTTAACGATAGATGATGTACTTGAATTAAGGGGTGGGAGACCGGTGGACAAAAAAAAAAAATATTTCTAGGCCTCCTAGTTTGAAGCTCCACCAATATCATGTGGATAGGTCCTTAATATGTTTTAACATTTCCAATCCCCGAAAGCCGGGAAATTGGGAAGTGACATGGAACAACCAAACCATGACATTCTCACACAGAGCCAATAGAATGCCCGTAGACTCAGAACTTATACGCCAAATAGCCAACGGTGGGAGATATTTTCAGTATAGGTACACTCTAGGAAGTAGGACCATGCGAGTTGGAGAAGTATCACCAGGATACAGTGCGCATACCATACAGCCTGATACGTGTACTAGACAAATGAGAGAGTTAGGGATAGGATTTTTCACCTGGAAGGTTTGTAATATGGTGATGTCATATTCTGTCCCATATGTCCTCCCCAATGATGCATATTTCATATGTGGGAGGAAGGCGTATAAGTGGCTTGCCCCAAACTCAGAGGGATTGTGTTACATTGGAAGAGTGTTGCCAGAAGTAATGACCATTACCCATGATAAAATGAAAGACGTTCACCGCAATGCTCAAGCTCCTTACACTCACACCCATTACGAACACATTGTAAAGAGACACCTTATAGATAGGACAGAGCATGCAGCCTCTGATTTGATCCACGAATCCACCGGGATTCAATTCCTACTTGCGTTAGATATCACCCGTACCGCCAGAGGAGTTATAAATTTTAGGTATATAACTGCGCTAGCGAACCTGATAGACAATATCACCGAGATGTATGGTGACACCTTCAGGTATACTGGGATAGAATTGCAAGCTTACAAAACGGAACTGATCCAGCACAGGATGGTTCTAAATTACATCACAGCGGTGACAGGCGGGTATTGTGTCACCCTAGCAACTCAGTATGGTGTAAAGTGCTGTACGTATATCACAAACAGCACTGATGACCCAACCGAGGTCATAGATCAAAAGATGGACGATATCTTGCAATTGAAGTGGGAGTTCCGAAGGAGACACAACCTTACCCTTACTGCTGTGAGTAATGAACAGACCGGCTGGGTTTCATGGTTGAACCCACGCAATTGGTTCTCAGGTTTAGGAGAATGGGCTCAAAATGTTGTCGTTAATGTAGGGAAATTTCTCTTATGTATCCTAGGAGTTGTCATAATGATTGGTTTGATATTTAGATGTGTTCGGATTTTAATGAATTGCAAGCGTAGTACCAAATTGATGAGTTTGAGGAGCGAGGGCATTGTAACAACAACTGGTTTAATTTATGACCCATCAATCGAGACAATGCTGTGATAAAATGTGATTCCACGGTCCGTTTCTTTCACCCGTTTCTCCTTTGTTTTCCTCCAAGGTAAAAAAGACATCCACCCGGAAGAAGATTTTGATGACCTTTTAGACAGACCATTGATGAACTTTTTCACAAACATTTGATGAACTTTTAGAGACTTTAACTTTCTATGGACACTTGAAAAACTTTGCTTGCCACTTACAGCAAAGATACAGCAATCCGGACAAGACATCAACAAGACTTCAACAGACATCCAAGGACAATCACATACATTATCATATGAATGCATTTATAACGCATGTTTCTTATCTTCATCTCTACGATCTTCAGGTAATGACACACATAGTCGACAGGTAATATAGGTACATATATTAGCACTAACATATTTTCCCCCTTCATGTATCATCAACTAATGTGCACCCCATTTGTTGGAACTAAAAGCCGAAAAGAGCTCGGTAGAGTTTGTTAGCCCACTTACAGACCCTTAATACGGGATAAGAAGGATTCAATGTATACTTCGCAATACCTCGAAGCTTGTACGGCACGATGATACATGACCCCTGAGACATGAATTTCATACATACATGCTTTTACTATCCCACTAGGTCATACATTTCCCACCTTCTCCTCTCCTCCCTACACCCAATCATATATAGGTATTTCACGGGATTATATATTTTTCTGCTTAAATTGTTTAGATAGTGGCAGTTATTGTTGATGCATATGCCTTGTACTAACCCCTCATGCACATGCCCGCTGCACGTGCACACACTCTGCCGTGCGTGCACATATCCGCAATTTGCGTAAGATCGCTCCGGCGATCACGCGCGTGGTATGCGCATTTACGGTAGAGTTTGTAAGCGTCTAGCGTGCGACTCGATCGTAGCATATTTAACCCAAATAGTGTGTTTTGTAGTAAATATTCCCCTAGACAATGTCAGCAAGTATGTTTAGTTTAAACTGTTCCTGGACAGAGAGATTCCTCTTTACATGATAGGAAGGGTCAGACAAAGGTTGAAAGGTGGTGTCTAGTATCCAGCTGTAGGGTATTTTAAGGGTAACATTCCGATGCTAGTTAGGAAAGGATCGCTCGCTCCTGCGTATAGTTATGTACAAAAGTAGTTTATGAACATTAACTGTATTTGCTGAAAATTACACATGCGGTGGGAATCCTGAGGATACCTCCCACCAGAGCAGTTGGGGAAAGACACAGCCCACCTGTTCAAATCCACCTATGACCTTTGCTATAATGTGGAGACACATTCCTGTGTCCAATGAACAATGAGATTATAGGGACCATTGTATTGTGAATGTATGTTGTGTATATAAAGACCACCATTGCCTGGCCAGTCACGCACTCTCTCAGAAGGCTTTCTCTCTGAATGCTGAGGGCTGGATCCAGGACGCGCTTGCGAATCATCCCCACGTATGTATATTTCTCTGTAGCCATTTAGTTATCCATTTTGTTCGCCATTTGTTCCCATTGTGTTCTCAGTCTGTTCGCTCTTGTTTGCGATTGTTCACTATTGTATGTATTATTCGCTGTTATTCTGTTTAGATTTCCCCGTTAGTTTGTAGTGTATAACTTGTATTGTGTTTCCCTTTTTCTCTAAACCATCCACGGCGGCGTTAGAGCTGCTGTGGTTTTTAAATCCAAACCAGGTCTTGTGTTTTCACTGTTTACTGCAAAGGGCTTTTCTTAGCGTCTCAATTGCTCAAACAGCATACACCTTGTTAAGGTTTCTAATCGTTACATCATTACTGTACTTGGTTATTAAGGTTCAGAGTATAAGTATATTCTCACTGTGTTTTATTAGCAAGGTTTAAAGGTTATCCACTGTGTGTGCGCCCGCTGTGTGTAATCCGTACACTCAGCGCAGCGTGTGTACGCCAAGTGCGTACCACGTGCAGGACTCTGTACGCAAATAGCGTACAAAGTGCGTAGCACGTGCACGTGGTCTAGTGGCCATAACGGCTCCACGGTATTAGTATATAGCTTCATGTTTAAAGGTAATATTTGACTTTATCATCAGTGACAAGTTCAAAAACTTTGGGTGACAGCGGAAGCAGTCCACTGACAACTAAATCACTTCCTCTTGTAACCAAGCTCCTGCAAACCACACCACCAACTCCGTCAGTGTCAATTTCCTCCTTACACAGGAAAGCCAATAGTCCTGCAGGCCATGTCACTGTCAAGTCTGACGAGTCCTCTCCTGCCTGGGATTCCTCAGATGCATCCTTGAGTGTAACGCCTACTGCTGCTGGCGCTGCTGTTGATTCTGCTGGGAGTCGATCGTCATCCCAGAGGGGAAGTCGGAAGACCACTTGTACTACTTCCAGTAAGCAATTGACTGTCCAACAGTCCTTTGCGAGGAAGATGAAATGTCACAGCAGTCATCCTGCTGCAAAGCAGATAACTCAGGCCTTGGCAGCCTGGGTGGTGAGAAACGTGTTTCCGGTATGCACCGTTAATTCACAGGGAACTAGAGAATTGATTTAGGTACTGTGTCCCCGGTATCAAATACCATCTAGGTTCCATTTCTCTAGGCAAGCGATACCGAAAATAGACACAGGCCTCAGAAAAAGAGTCACCAGTGTCCTAAAAAATGCAGTTGTACCCAATGTCCACTTAACCACGGACATGTGGACAAGTGGAGCAGGGCAGACTCAGGACTATATGACTGTGACAGCCCACTGGGTAGATGTATTGCCTCCCGCAGCAAGAACAGCAGCGGCGGCACCAGTAGCAGCATCTCGCAAACGCCAACTCGTTCCTAGGCAGGCTATGCTTTGTATCACCGCTTTCCAGAAGAGGCACACAGCTGACAACCTCTTACGGAAACTGAGGAACATCATTGCAGAATGGCTTACCCCAATTGGACTCTCCTGGGGATTTGTGACATCGGACAACACCACCAATATTGTGCGTGCATTACATGTGGGCAAATCCAGCACGTCCCATGTTTTGCACATACATTGAATTTGGTGCTGCAGAATTATTTAAAAAATGACAGGGGCGTGCAAGAGATGCTGTTGGTGGCCCGAAGAATTGTGGGCCACTTTCGGCATTCAGCCACCGCGTGCCGAAGACTGGAGCACCAGCAAAGACTCCTGAACCTGCCCTGCCATCATCTGAAGCAAGAGGTGGTAACGAGGTGGAATTCAACCCTCTATATGCTTCAGAGGATGGAGGAGCAGCAAAAGGCCATTCAAGCCTATACAGCTACCTACGATATAGGCAAAGGAGGGGGAATGCACCTGACTCAAGCGCAGTGGAGAATGATTTCAACGTTATGCAAGGTTCTGCAACCCTTTGAACTTGCCACACGTGAAGTCAGTTCAGGCACTGCCAGCCTGAGTCAGGTCATTCCCCTCATCAGGCTTTTGCAGAAGAAGCTGGAGACATTGAAGGAGGAGCTATAACAGAGCGATTCCGCTAGGCATGTGGGACTTGTGGATGGAGCCCTTAATTTGCTTAACCAGGATTCACGGGTGGTCAATCTGTTGAAATCAGAGCACTACATTTTGGCCACAGTGCTCAATCCTAGATTTAAAACCTACGTTGTATCTCTCTTTTCGGCAGACACAAGTCTGCAGAGGTTCAAAGACCTGCTGGTGAGAAAATTGTCAAGTCAAGCGGAACGTGACCCGTCAACAGCTCCTCCTTCACATTCTCCTGCAACTGGGGCTGCGAGGAAAAGGCTAAGAATTCCGAGCCCACCCGCTGGCGGTGATGCAGGGCAGTCTGGAGCGAGTGCTGACATCTGGTCTGGACTGAAGGATCTGTCAACGATTACTGACATGTCGTCTACTGTCACTGCAAATGATTCTGTCACCATTGAAAGAATGGTGGAGGATTATATGAGTGACCGCATCCAAGTAGGCACGTCAGACAGTCCGTACGTATACTGGCAGGAAAAAGAGGCAATTTGGAGGCCCTTGCACAAACTGGCTTTATTTTACCTAAGTTGCCATCCCTCCAGTGTGTACTCCGAAAGAGTGTTTAGTGCAGCCGCTTACCTTGTCAGCAATCGGCGTACGAGGTTACTTCCAGAAAATGTGGAGAAGATGATGTTCATCAAAATGAATTATAATCAATTCCTCCGTGGAGACATTCACCAGAAATTGCCTCCAGAAAGTACACAGGGACCTGAGATGGTGGATTCCAGCGGGGACGAATTAATAATCTGTGAGGAGGGGGATGTACACAGTGAAAGGGGTGTGGAATCGGAGGAAGAGGAGGAGGTAGACATCTTGCCTCTGTAGAGCCAGTTTGTGCAAGGAGAGATTGATTGCTTCTTTTGTGGTGGGGGCCAAACCAACCAGTCATTTCAGTCACAGTCGTGTGGCAGACCCTGTCGCTGAAATGATGGGTTTGTTAAAGTGTGCATGTCCTGTTTATACAACATAAGGGTGGGTGGGAGGGCCGAAGGACAATTCCATCTTGCACCTCTTTTTTCTTTCATTTTTCTTTGCATCATGTGCTGTTTGGGGACAATTTTTTTAATCTGCCATCCTGTCTGACACTGCAGTGCCACTCCTAGATGGGCCAGGTGTTTGTGTCGGCCACTTGGGTCGCTTAGCTTAGTCACACAGCTACCTCATTGCGCCTCTTTTTTTCTTTGCATCATGTGCTGTTTGGGGACTATTTTTTTGAAGTGCCATCCTGTCTGACACTGCAGTGCCACTCCTAGATGGGCCAGGTGTTTGTGTCGGCCACTTGGGTCGCTTAGCTTAGTCACACAGCTACCTCATTGCGCCTCTTTTTTTCTTTGCATCATGTGCTGTTTGGGGACAATTTTTTTAATCTGCCATCCTGTCTGACACTGCAGTGCCACTCCTAGATGGGTCAGGTGTTTGTGTTGGCCACTTGGGTCGCTTAGCTTAGTCACACAGCTACCTCACTGCGCCTCTTTTTTTCTTTGCATCATGTGCTGTTTGGGGACAATTTTTTTGATCTGCCATCCTGTCTGACACTGCAGTGCCACTCCTAGATGGGCCAGGTGTTTGTGTCGGCCACTTGGGTCGCTTAGCTTAGTCACACAGTTACCTCATTGCGCCTCTTTTATTCTTTGCATCATGTGCTGTTTGGGGACTATTTTTTTGAAGTGCCATCCTGTCTGACACTGCAGTGCCACTCCTAGATGGGCCAGGTGTTTGTGTTGGCCACTTGGGTCGCTTAGCTTAGTCACACAGCTACCTCATTGCGCCTCTTTTTTTCTTTGCATCATGTGCTGTTTGGGGACAATTTTTTTAATCTGCCATCCTGTCTGAAACTGCAGTGCCCACTCCTAGATGGGCCAGGTGTTTGTGTCGGCCACTTGGGTCGCTTAGCTTAGTCACACAGCTACCTCATTGCGCCTCTTTTTTTCTTTGCATCATGTGCTGTTTGGGGACAATTTTTTTAATCTGCCATCCTGTCTGACACTGCAGTGCCACTCCTAGATGGGCCAGGTGTTTGTGTCGGCCACTTGGGTCGCTTAGCTTAGTCATCCAGCGACCTCGGTGCAAATTTTAGGACTAAAAATAATATTGTGAGGTGTGAGGTGTTCAGAATAGACTGGAAATGAGTGGAAATTATGGTTATTGAGGTTAATAATACTATGGGATCAAAATGACCCCCAAATTCTATGATTTAAGCTGTTTTTGAGGGTTTTTTTGTAAAAAAAACACCCGAATCCGACAAAAAAGTTTCAGGGAGGTTTTGCCAAAACGCGTCCGAATCCAAAACACGGCCGCAGAACTGAATCCAAAACCAAAACACAAAACCCGAAAAATTTCCAGTGCACATCACTAACTAGGGCTGGCTCTGATTATACCCCAGAAGTTGTTGGAGGACTCGACATCAATAATAGCCCCCGGGGCATCTTCTGTGTCTGGTAAGTACCCACTTCATATTAGTTTGCAAACCATACATTTTTTTATATCTTTACATATTAAATAAAACAAGAACTTTATGGCCCTCATTCCGAGTTGATCGCTCGCTAGCTGCTTTTAGCAGCAGTGCAAACGCTAATCCGCCGCCCTAGTGGGAGTGTATCTTAGCATAGCAGAAGTGCAAACGAAAAGATTGCAGCGCTGCAACATAAAAAGATTGTGCAGTTTCTGAGTAGCTCCAGACCTACTCCTAGCTAGCGATCACTTCAGTCTGTTTAGTTCCTGTTCTGACGTCACAAAAACGGCCTGCGTTCGGCCTGCCACGCCTACGTTTACCCAGCCACTCCTGCATTTTTATTGGCACGCCTGCGTTTTTACACACACTCCCGTAAAACGGTCAGTTACCACCCAGAAACACCCACTTCCTGTCAATCACTCTGTGGCCAGCAGTGCGAATGAAAAGCGTCGCTAGAGCTTGTGTAAAACTGCATCGGCTTTTGTGAAAGTACGTCGCGCGTGCGCAGTGCGCACCATACGCATGCGCAGAAGTGCAGATTTTTAGCCTGATCGCTGCGCTGCAAACAACGGCAGCTAGCGATCAACTCGGCATGAGGGTCTATGGTGGTCATTCTGAGTTGTTCGCTCGCTAGCTGCTTTTAGCAGCATTGCACACGCTAGGCTGCCGCCCTCTGGGAGTGTATCTTAGCTTAGCAGAATAGCGAACGAAAGATTAGCAGAATTGCTACTAAATATTTTCTTGCAGTTTCTGTGTAGCTCCAGACCTACTCCTAGATTGCGATCAGCTCGGTCCGTTTAGTTCCTGGTTTGATGTCACAAACACGCCCTGCGTTCGGCCAGCCACTCCCCCGTTTCCACAGCCACTCCTGCGTTTTCCCCTGGCACGCCTGCGTTTTTTAGCACACTCCCGGAAAACACTCAGTTACCACCCAGAAATGCCCCTTTCCTGTCAATCACTCACCGATCAGCAGTGCGACTGAAAAGCGCCGCACAAACAACAGCAAAACTGCTAAGTTTTTAGTTAAATAACTAAGCGCATGCGCGCTGCGTACTATGCGCATGCGCATTTAGCAACAAATCGCAGCATAGCGAAAATCGGCAACGAGCGAACAACTCGGAATGACCACCTATGTGCGGTAAACAGAGAATTATATTTTTATATTATTTTTTCATTGCAAAATAACTGTTTTTTATTTGTTTTTGTTTTTTAAACAACTAAAAAAAAATTATGTCATTACTTTTGATACATAATTGCCACATAAGTTACATGTTCAAAACATCTGGTGGCAAAAACAAAACTACAAAGGGGCTGAATCTGAGTCAGATGGATCTCGGGTGCAAATAGTGAGTTACATGCAGCACAGATTTACACATTTTGCATGTGTTCTTCCTTTCTGGGTCAGATCTCTCTTTCTGTAAAATTGTCCATTTCCGAGCCGCAACGGGGTACTAACAATGCGAGCACATGGAACCGCCCCAACTTGTGCGAGTACCAAAGGAGTGTCCTGGGTTTGTATCAAAAGCTCTATGTGATTCTGAGCCGTGTGTATGGGGAAAGGAAGCCTGTGTCTGACGGACCTCTTGCATCTAGCATGGGGCTGTGCAAGTGCAGATACTAATAACGGCAGCTGCGGCTGTGGAAGTAAAATCAATGAGCCAGAGCAGCTTTCCACTGGCAGATGCTGTACCCCCCTGTTAGTACCTTATCCTAATGTAGATTCTCACATTAGGATAAACAACTCCTATACCCACAAACACAACCAGCACCCCAGCCACAACCACAAGCAGCACCTCTAACCACACCCAAAAGCAGCGCACCCAGCCACAACCATCACCCAAGCCACATCCACAGGCAGCATCCTCAGCCACAACTCTAGACGCAGCGCCCCCAGCCACAACCAGTGCACACAGCCACAACAACAGAAAACCCAAGCCACAACTACATTCAGCTCCCATATCACAACCACAAAGAGGCAACAACCACAACCAGCACCCAACCACAAACCACAAGATAGTCCCAGCCACAACTACAAAAGGCGCCCCCAGCCACAACTACAAGCACCCCCCCTAGCCACAGCTACAAGCAGCCCCACAGCCACAACCACAAGCAGCACCCAACCACAACCTCAAGCAGCGCCCCCAGCCACAACTACAAGCAGCGCCCCCAGCCACAACTACAAGCAGCGCCCCCTAGACACAGCTACAAGCAGCGCCCCCAGCCACAACTACAAGCAGCGCCCCCTAGACACAGCTACAATCAGCGCCCCCAGCCACAACTACAAGCAGCGCCCCCAGCCACAACTACAAGCAGCGCCCCCAGCCACAACTACAAGCAGCGCCCCCTAGACACAGCTACAAGCAGCGCCCCCAGCCACAACTACAAACAGCGCCCCCAGCCACAACTACAAGCAGCGCCCCCAGCCACAACTACAAGCAGCGCCCCCTAGACACAGCTACAAGCAGCGCCCCAAGCCACAACTACAAGCAGCGCCCCCAGCCACAACTACAAGCAGCGCCCCCTAGACACAGCTACAAGCATCGCCCCCAGCCACAACTACAAGCAGCGCCCCCAGCCACAACTACAAGCAGCGCCCCCTAGACACAGCTACAAGCAGCGCCCCCAGCCACAACTACTAGCAGCGCCCAACCACAACCTCAAGCAGCGCCCCCTAGACACAGCTACAAGCAGTGCCCCCAGCCACAACTACAAGCAGCGCCCCCAGCCACAACTACAAGCAGCGCCCCCAGCCACAACTACAAGCAGCGCCCCCAGCCACAACTACAAGCAGCGCCCCCTAGACACAGCTACAAGCAGCGCCCTCAGCCACAACTACAAGCAGCGCCCCCAGCCACAACTACAAGCAGCGCCCCCAGCCACAACTACAAGCAGCGCCCCCTAGACACAGCTACAAGCAGCGCCCCCAGCTACAACTACAAGCAGCGCCCCCTAGACACAGCTACAAGCAGCGCCCCCAGCCACAACTACAAGCAGCGCCCCCTAGACACAGCTACAAGCAGCGCCCCCAGCCACAACTACAAGCAGCGCCCCCAGCCACAACTACAAGCAGCGCCCCCTAGACACAGCTACAAGCAGCGCCCCCAGCCACAACTACAAGCAGCGCCCCCAGCCACAACTACAAGCAGCGCCCCCAGCCACAACTACAAGCAGCGCCCCCTAGACACAGCTACAAGCAGCGCCCACAGCCACAACTACAAGCAGCGCCCCCAGCCACAACTACAAGCAGCGCCCCCAGCCACAACTACAAGCAGCGCCCCCAGCCACAACTACAAGCAGCGCCCCCTAGACACAGCTACAAGCAGCGCCCCCAGCCACAACTACAAGCAGCGCCCCCAGCCACAACTACAAGCAGCGCCCCCTAGACACAGCTACAAGCAGCGCCCCCAGCCACAACTACAAGCAGCGCCCCCAGCCACAACTATAAGCAGCGCCCCCTAGACACAGCTACAAGCAGCGCCCCCAGCCACAACCTCAAGCAGCGCCCCCTAGACACAGCTACAAGCAGCGCCCCCAGCCACAACTACAATCAGCGCCCCCAGCCACAACTACAAGCAGCGCCCCCAGCCACAACTACAAGCAGCGCCCCCTAGACACAGCTACAAGCAGCGCCCCCTGCTACAACTACAAGCAGCGCCCCCTAGACACAGCTACAAGCAGCGCCCCCAGCCACAACTACAAGCAGCGCCCCCAGCCACAACTACAAGCAGCGCCCCCTAGACACAGCTACAAGCAGCGCCCCCAGCCACAACTACAAGCAGCGCCCCCAGCCACAACTACAAGCAGCGCCCCCAGCCACAACTACAAGCAGCGCCCCCAGCCACAACTACAAGCAGCGCCCCCCAGCCACAACTACAAGCAGCGCCCCCAGCCACAACTACAAGCAGCGCCCCCAGCCACAACTGCAAGCAGCTCCCCCAGCCACAACTACAAGCAGCGCCCCCTAGACACAGCTACAAGCAGCGCCCCCAGCCACAACTACAAGCAGCGCCCCCAGCCACAACTACAAGCAGCGCCCCCTAGACACAGCTACAAGCAGCGCCCCCAGCAACAACTACAAGCAGTGCCCCCAGCCATAACTACAAGCAGCGCCCCCTAGACACAGCTACAAGCAGCGCCCCCAGCTACAACTACAAGCAGCGCCCCCAGCCACAACTACAAGCAGCGCCCCCTAGACACAGCTTCAAGCAGCGCCACCAGCCACAACTACAAACAGCGACCCCAGCCACAACTACAAGCAGCGCCCCCTAGACACAGCTACAAGCAGCGCCCCCAGCCACAACTACAAGCAGCGCCCCCTAGACACAGCTACAAGCAGCGCCCCCAGCCACAACTACAAGCAGCGCCCCCAGCCACAACTACAAACAGCGCCCCCAGCCACAACTACAAGCAGCGCCCCCTAGACACAGCTACAAGCAGCGCCCCCAGCCACAACTACAAGCAGCGCCCCCTAGACACAGCTACAAGCAGCGCCCCCAGCCACAACTACAAGCAGCGCCCCCAGCCACAACTACAAGCAGCGCCCCCTAGACACAGCTACAAGCAGCGCCCCCAGCCACAACCACAAGCAGCGCCCAACCACAACCTCAAGCAGCGCCCAACCACAACCTCAAGCAGCGCCCCCAGCGACAACCACAAGCAGCACCCCATTCACAACTACAAGACGGCCAAAAGACAAGCAAAATGTATGACAGCTAGTAAGACTTAAAGAATTTTCTAATTGATTTAAAAGAAAGAATTTGTCCATATTCTTTAGCAGTTATGCAAAACTGGTTGTTGTAATCTAACCGCATCATATACCCCATTCAATCACATTGGTAATGTGTGGCATAGAATGGCCCTAAGAATTATGTAATTTAACCAAGTTATAAGAGATCAGACACAAAGGTTAGTCCACACACTCCACCAAAGTGTCAGCATGGATGGTGTAAACAATTATGGCATGACAAATTGTAAGTGTTTTGCTTTGTGAGAACCCCGGGCTCATCACTGTATGCTGGTATAGTCCCTTATTCCAACCTATCTTGCGTGAGGGCTATGCTATGCAGAAACATAGAATTTAATGGCAGATAAGAACCACTTGGCCCATCTAGCCTGCCCCTTCATGCAGCATACAGCATCTCATCACAATATCACCAACTTTTTCAGGTGAGTAGAAAAACACCCCACCGGATTTGTCCAGACACCTGAACCTGCTTTGCACCTACTTATATTTGTACTGTGCCAGGGTCTGTGGATCTATCAGAGGTGTCAGTAACCATGAGTGATATCCATATTCAGTATCACCTGAAAGACAAAACAAACATATTGACATATGTATAGATATATAGCATTAGAGATACATTCTAAACGTACAGAACACAAGAGATTTTTTTTTTAAACCAAAGCTTTGCCAGTATATAATCCCAGTTCCTTCAAAATGCAGATAGCAGAATTACAACTGCAGTGTGTCACCATAACAGCATGGCAACTTATTGTCAGCATAACAATTGTCAACACCATGACTATTGATGCCATATGCTGGTGACGACAATCTTCTCAGCGTGGAACTTTGTAGTGTCCAGGATAATAAATAATATTTTTTTTAAATTGCCCTTCATCCCCAAAGATGCCCTACATACCATCACCTTTATCTGGGGTTGGCTGCTGGCTTGGGGTCCCCATTAGAAAAGCCATAAACAGCAACAGACTATGGCGGTCATTCCGAGTTGTTCGCTCGTTATTTTTTTCTCGCAACGGAGCGATTAGTCGCTAATGCGCATGCGCAATGTCCGCAGTGCGACTGCGCCAAGTAAATTTGCTATGCAGTTAGGTATTTTACTCACGGCATTACAAGGTTTTTTCTTCGTTCTGGTGATCGTAATGTGATTGACAGGAAGTGGGTGTTTCTGGGCGGAAACTGGCCATTTTATGGGTGTGTGCGAAAAAACGCTACCGTTTCTGTGAAAAACGCGGGAGTGGCTGGAGAAACGGAGGAGTGTCTGGGCGAACGCTGGGTGTGTTTGTGACGTCAAACCAGGAACGACAAGCACTGAACTGATCACACTGGCAGAGTAAGTCTCGAGCTACTCAGAAACTGCACAGAGAAGTCTTTTCGCAATATTGCGAATCTTTCGTTCGCAATTTTGATAAGCTAAGATTCACTCCCAGTAGGCGGCGGCTTAGCGTGTGCAAAGCTGCTAAAAGCAGCTTGCGAGCGAACAACTCGGAATGACCCCCTATGGCAGACTGGGCTGGTCACATTATATTACAGGGAAATCCCCAATGTGGGGTCCTCCTGCCTTAATGTGAAACTGCCCTAGACTGCTCAGGACTAAATAGGGGCTAAATGTATTATCCCCCCTAGATTAAACAATCCCGGTCTAGCGACTGTTGCCAAAGTCTCGGGTGCGATAATATGCAAATGCTAGTTTCAGTCTTATGCTTATGTACTAACATGTGCCTGGACCTGCAAGCCCTGAGATGGCCACTTTCATTGCCCTTGCACACTGTAACACCATCGGTGGTTCCAGACACTGGGAACACAGGCACTTTCACTGACACCCCTGCGACACTTTCATAACACGCCCAAGAGTTAGATATTTTTTTGGGGTCAACTTCAGGCCACGTCCAGTTACCTCTCAGTAACGCCCATCTCTTTATCTCATGAATTCTGATACCATCTGTCCCATATGCCACATTGGCTTTGTACTATGGGTAACACATGTGCCACAGGGATTTTCATATTACTTTGCACAGTAGCAAATAAACTCTGGGGGTAATTCAGACCTGATTGTAGATGTGCTAAATTTAGCACATCTACGATCAGTTTCTCTGACATGCGGGGGACGCCCAGCACAGGGCTAGTCCGCCCCGCATGTCAGGCCCGATACCCCCCACCCCTTCCCTGCTAAGTACAAAAGCATTGCATGGAGGAAATGTGTTCATACCTGACACGTAGCTCCCTGCCAGCTGTTACGTTCCTGATGCTCAGAACTGGAGAGATGTTTGTGTAGAGGGTCCAGAGCACCAGGACGTGACGCTGAAATAAGGGATGGTACGGGAATAGCCCCTAGCACCCTACCTCCGTTGTTTTACCCGTGTGGTCAGTTCACGCCTGAGTGACTATGGTTTCTTGGGCCCACGGCAGCCGCGTTTGAAGGGCGGATTAGGTCTGCCCAACTCCGATGCCCCCAGGTCTTAGAGTGAGACAAGGCGTGAACCGAGACAGGATAATAACAAGGGGACCTCTAACTAAAGCAAACAGAAGCTAGGGGCTACTAACTACCCTAAAACTAAATATATGTGCGGCACGCCGCCAAAGGAAAAGAACAACAAAAGATACCACTGTCCACTCCCCCACACGGCACAGCCGAGTTCCGGGGAGGACAGTGAAAAGCGGAAACCTCCGCAAAAACCACCAATACAAAAGTTAAACAAGGACTAAGCGACCTAGGCCGCAACATGCGGCAGAAGCCGCTACTCACGAAACCGGGAGAGAACCCCAACAAGCGAGAACCCCCAGATGACCGCAACAGGTTCACTTGGACAGGAAGGATTCCCAGGACCGGCTTCAGAACTCCAGAACTCAGGAGCACAGGGAGCAGGATCGACCAGATACAGCTGACCAGGAACAGACGTTGCAAGGCAGGAACAGCATACAGGAAGCTATCACCGGCGAGGCTGCAGTGTGCTGGCTCCCATATAAAGACCCTGCTGGCCAATGACAGGAGGGCCAGCAAGACCAGCCCCCAGACCCTAATTACTAGTTGCCGTGCAGCTGCCCTGCTGCACAAGCAACTAATCAATCCTATCTGGCAACGGGGAACGCAGTCCGCCAATGGCGTCACCGTTGCTATGGACCCAGCGGCTGAGGACGCCTGGCATCCTAGCGTTGCCAGGGACCCTGCGGCTACAGTACGCACAGCGTCCTGGCGTTGCTAGGCGCCGGGCGGGCAGGGAGGGAGGTGCGGCGGCCGTGAGCGTCGCTCGGAAGCAGACCGACCGGCGCCGCGGACCGCGGCACCTAACAGTACCCCCCCCCCTTGAGGAGGGGTTAAAGAACCCCTAAAGCCGGGTTTCTGAGGAAATTCCTGAAAGAATAATCTCTTAAGTTTAGGGGCATGTAAATCGTTATCCAGGACCCAAGATCTTTCTTCCGGGCCATAGCCTTTCCAGTGAACCAAAAAATTAAGCAGGCCCCGAGAAACTTTGGAATCTAAAACCTTCTCCACCAAGAACTCTTGTTGCCCCTGAACATCCACCGGAGGTCTACCCTGGGAACTCTTCCGAGGGAACCCCTGGAAGAAAAATACTGCTTCAGAAGGGAACAGTGAAAAGTATTGCCAATTTTGAGTGATTTAGGCAAGCGTAGCCGAAAAGCAACTGGGTTGACCTTCTTACCGATAAGGAACGGTCCAATAAATTTGGGTCCCAATCTAGCCGAGGGTTGTCGGAGCTTGATGTTGCGGGTTGACAACCACACCTTATCTCCCACCTTAAAAGTGCATGGGCGTCGGAACCTATCAGAAATTTTTTTTTCTCGGAAGGCAGCCTTCTTAAGGGCAAAGTGCACCTTTTTCCAAATCATTCTGAGATGGGAAGTTAAGGTCAACGAGGAGACTGGAAAATGAGGGTAAAAAGTATTGGCTCTAGGATGAAAGCCCAAGACCAAAAAGAATGGAGACTCCTTGGTGGAAGAATGACAAGAGTTATTATAGGCAAAGTTGGCCAAAGGAAGATATTCAGACCAATCATTCTGAAGTTTGGCCGAATATAGCCATAAATACTGTTTTAACGACTGATTAACATGTTCAGTTTGTCCGTTAGACTGTGGATGGTACCCAGATGTTAAAGAGAGTTTCATATTTAATGAGGCACAAAAACGTTTCCAGAAACGGGCGATGAATTGCGGTCCCCGATCAGAGACAATATCCCTGGGTAAACCATGGAGCCTGAACACATGGCGGAGAAATAAAACTGACAACCCTTGAGCAGAGGGTAATCGGGGGAGAGCAATGAAGTGGGCCATCTTACTAAAACGGTCTACTACCACCCAAATGACTCGAAATCCAGCTGAAAGAGGAAGGTCCACCACGAAATCCATGGATATATGTGACCATGGCCTGAGAGGAACGGCTAAAGGCATGAGTTGCCCGACCGGCAACGATCAAGATACCTTGTACTGAGCACAAACCTGACAGGAACGGACAAATTCCCTTACATCTTTAGAAAGATTAGGCCACCACACTGAGCAAGAGATTAACTCCAAGGTCTTAGTGATACCCGGATGACCAGAAACCTTATTATCATGAAACTCAGCTAGAACAGTGCCTCTCAGAAATTCAGGGACGAAGAGACCGATCTGCAGGAGTGACTTTGGGAGCCTGCTGCTGAAGCTGGACTAGCTGTGTAAATAAATCCTGTGTGAGGCCAGCCCGGATGACAGACGATGGGACTATGGGGGTAGTAGCCGGGTGGTTATTGTGAACTGGAAGAAAACAACGTGACAGGGCATCGGCTTTTGTATTCTTGGAACCGGGCCTAAAGGTGATAATAAACCTGAAACGAGTAAAAAACAGCGCCCAACGTGCCTGTCGAGCATTAAGCCGTTTAGCTGACTCAATATACTGCAGGTTCTTGTGGTCAGTAAACACCGTAATGGTATGCCTTGCTCCTTCCAGCCAGTGCCTCCACTCCTCGAAAGCCCATTTAACTGCCAACAATTCTCGATTACCAACATCATAGTTTGATTCTGCGGAGGAGAATTTTCTGGACATGAAGGCACATGGGTGTAATTCCTGAGACTCCGGGTCTTCCTGAGAAAGGATAGCCCCCACTCCAACCTCTGAGGCATCTACCTCGACAATAAAGGGGAGATCCGGGTTAGGGTGTCTGAGTACTGGAGCTGAGACAAAGGACTGCTTTAAGGCCAGAAAGGCAGACTTGGCTTCAGGCGACCAATTGGAAGGATCCGCTCCTTTTTTAGTCAATGCCACAATAGGAGCAACCAAATCTGAGAAGGTATGATTAAACGCCTATAGTAATTTGCAAACCCTAAAAAGCGCTGAATTGCTTTTAAGTTCGTGGGTTGTGCCCAATTTAGGATGGCCTGGAGTTTTTTTGGTTCCATGAAAAACCCCTTAGGAGAAATAATATACCCAGGAAGGACACTTCTGTGATGTGGAAATCACATTTCTCCAGTTTGGCGTATAAATGATTTTCCCATAACTTCTGAAGGATCAGTCGCACATGGGTAATATGTTGTTCAAAAGACTCAGAGTAAATCAAAATGTCGTCTAAATAAACGACTACGAACTTTCCTAGAAAGTCGCGAAGGACGTCGTTAATGAGATCTTGAAATACAGCAGGAGCATTAGACAGCCCAAGCGGCATCACCAGGTATTCATAATGTCCCGACTGTGTGCTGAAAGCCGTCTTCCACTCATCCCCAGATTTTATTTGGATGAGATTGTAAGCCCCTCTAAGATCGATCTTGGAAAAGATAACGGCAGTCCGGAGCTGATCAAACAGTACTGAAATCAGTGGCAAGGGGTAGGTGTTTTTGACAGAAATTTTATTCAGAGCCCGATAATCAATACATGGTCTGAGCGACCCATCTTTTTTCTCAACAAAAAAGAACCCTGCACTCAATGGAGATTTTGAGGGCCTAATAAAGCCTTTTTTTAGGCTCTCCTGTACATAATCATTCATTGCCGTAGTTTCCGGCCCAGACAGGGCATATAGTCTCCCCTTAGGCAAAGAGGCACCGGGAACTAAGTCGATATCGCAGTCATAGGACCGATGAGGAGGCAGAATATCCGCATTACCCTTGGAGAAAACGCCGGCAAAGTCCTGATATTCCAAAGGAATAAGTTCTGGGGTGACTGCCGCAACCCGGACTGGACGGGAAATACATTCCTTAACACAAAAGGGACCCCATCGGGAAATCTCCCCAAACCGCCAATCTATGGTGGGATTATGAAAGGCAAGCCAGGGGTGACCAAAACTACGGGGACAGCCGGTCAATGGGTAAGGTAAAATTCGATTTTCTCCGAATGTAGGGCCCCCACTGTCAGTTGTACTGGAGGTGTGCGGTGAGTGATTACCCCATTAGAAAGCGGACCACCATCCAAGCCGTGCATGGTGATACGTTTATCCAAAGGTATCTGTGGAACGCCCAAAGCCTGAGCCCAACCAAGATCCATGAAATTTCCCGCAGCTCCACTGTCGACGAAGGCCGACACCAACGAACTGAGGCTACCAAAGGAAATTTTTACAGGAACTAATAAGGAATCATTAGAGGAGATCAACTGCAGACCCAAGTGAACCCCCTCACAATTCACTGGGTCAGAGCGTTTCCCTGCTTATTCGGGCAATTACGCGCGATATGTCCCTTGCCACCACAATACAAGCAAAGACCAGAATTTAGCCTTCTGGTTCTTTCCTCTGGGGACAGCCGAGAGAGACCCATTTGCATGGGCTCCTCAACGTCCTCAGGGAAAGTATACACACATGGACTAGGCCTGAAACTAGCTCCTCTTTCAGCCCTCCGCTCCCGGAGACGACGATCAATTTTAATAGCAAGCTCCATGAGTTTGTCTAAAGTCTCTGGAGCGGGGTACTGCAGGAGACTGTCTTTAATAACTTCAGACAAACCGAGGCGAAACTGACTGCGCAGGACATTCCAGCCACAGTCGTTCGACCAACGGCGAAACTCGGTACAATACGCCTCTGCTGGATTTTTCCCTTGCTTAAGTGCACGCAAGTGGCTCTCAGCCGACGCTTCTCTTTTAGGGTCATCGTACAAAAGGCCTAGAGACTTAAAAAAGGCATCTACAGATAGCAAGGCAACATCATCGGCTTTTATCCCAAAAGCCCAGGTTTGCGGATCGCCTTGTAGTAAAGACATCACAATTCCGACCCGTTGAAACTCAGTACCAGAGGATCGGGGCCTTAAACGAAAATAAAGCTTACAAGCTTCCTTGAAATTAAAAAAAATCCTTTCGGTTACCTGAAAAACGGTCAGGAAGGTGCATCTTTGGTTCTGGAATCATACTCGGGGAGGCTCGCAAAAGATCTTCCTGCGATCTCACCGAAGAGTTAGATCCTGAACCATCTGAGTTAGTTCCTGAATCTGGTTGGCCAAAAGCTGGCTGGGATTCGGTCCTAATACTGCCGAATTCATGAGGCCGAATTTCAAGGCCCACCAAAAACAAATAACTCTTAATATTATTCTTTTTTTGTATTTTTTTGTTTTTGGGCCGGTGATAATGTTACGTTCCTGATGCTCAGAACTGGAGAGATGTTTGTGTAGAGAGTCCAGAGCACCAGGACGTGACGCTGAAATAAGGGATGGTACGGGAATAGCCCCTAGCACCCTACCTCCGTTGTTTTACCCGTGTGGTCAGTTCACGCCTGAGTGACTATGGTTTCTAGGGCCCACGGCAGCCGCGTTTGAAGGGCGGATTAGGTCTGCCCAACTCCGATGCCCCCAGGTCTTAGAGTGAGACAAGGCGTGAACCGAGACAGGATAATAACAAGGGGGCCTCTAACTAAAGCAAACAGAAGCTAGGGGCTACTAACTACCCTAAAACTAAATATATGTGCGGCACGCCGCCAAAGGAAAAGAACAACAAAAGATACCACTGTCCACTCCCCCACACGGCACCGCCGAGTTCCGGGGAGGACAGTGAAAAGCGGAAACCTCCGCAAAAACCACCAATACAAAAGTTAAACAAGGACTAAGTGGCCTAGGCCGCAACATGCGGCAAAAGCCGCTACTCACGAAACCGGGAGAGAACCCCAACAAGCGAGAACCCCCAGATGACCACAACAGGTTCACTTGGACAGGAAGGATTCCCAGGACCGGCTTCAGAACTCCAGAACTCAGGAGCACAGGGAGCAGGATCGACCAGATACAGCTGACCAGGAACAGACGTTGCAAGGCAGGAACAGCATACAGGAAGCTATCACCGGCGAGGCTGCAATGTGCTGGCTCCCATAAAAAGACCCTGCTGGCCAATGACAGGAGGGCCAGCAAGACCAGCCCCCAGACCCTAATTACTAGTTGCCGTGCAGCTGCCCTGCTGCACGAGCAACTAATCAATCCTATCTGGCAACGGGGAACGCAGTCCGCCAATGGCGTCCCCGTTGCTATGGACCCAGCGGCTGAGGACGCCTGGCGTCCTAGCGTTGCCAGGGACCCGGCGGCTACAGTACGCACAGCGTCCTGACGTTGCTAGGCGCCGGGCGGGCAGGGAGGGAGGTGCGGCGGCCGTGAGCGTCGCTCGGAAGCAGACCGAGCGGCGCCGCGGACCGCGGCACCTAACACCAGCGCAGCTCCTGTGCGCTGGCAGGGGGCTAACTGCCGCATCCCGGGCCGCAGCGGCAGCGTGTGACATCACAAAGTCACCGTGGCCCGCCCCCCCAATGGTCTGGACATGCCTCCATTGCCCAGACCACACCCCACCAACGGCGTTCTAACGCCGTTGGCATGCACCCTCCCGCCCTGCGACCGCCTCTGCCTGTCAATCAGGCAGAGGCGATCGCACCATTGAGATCCTTTCGCATCTCACTGGCTGCAAATGTAGCAGTGCGCCCGCCGCGCATGTGCACTGCGCTTAGTAATTCAGACTGCTGCAGTGACGCAGTCTCAATTACCCCCATTGAACGATGTGAATATCTGCACTGTGCGTGGTATGAGTGCTCTTCAGAATCAGGCCATATACTGTATGTGACCATTATAAGATACTAGCGAATTGGGGGCAGCTCAGAATTCATTGTGTGTTCCTTTATTACTGTTTCCTTCTAATTTTGCTACATGGTCCATACCAAGGAGCAGGGGGTGTTGGTTAGAGGACCATAAATGTTCGCTTTACCTAGTACCTATCCTAAATACGGCTCTGCCCCCCATGTACAATCTTGGAAAAATCTAGGGTACAGCTCAGCACATCCCATATAGTATAAACTAATGGTAGTTTTGTGAAAATAAATATTTTTGCTCCCTTCCTCCTGCCAATATTGCTTTCCCTATGCCAGCTCGTGTCACTCTCCTCTGCGATATGGTACGGAGCCATTGTGCTGTTATTCATTTTGCTGTCAGATAAGCTATTAGCCGTCTTCCTGAGAGCGCAGTGTGTGCATTTTATCCCAGCCGAAGCAATCACTGAGATCTCATTGCACATACATAGTACGCCTGTAAGGAGGGATCGCTGCATCATCTATAAACAGTTAGGGCTTTTAAACACCTTGACATTTCATAGCTCGGAGAAGCATTTTGTTATGCCTGTTAAGTGATTGTTATCTTATGCGCTAGACTGTTATTTATTGAGGGTTCTATAAGATGATATGTGTTGCTTATGTCTTGGATGAGACAAATGAATAGATTGGCCACCCAAAAACAATTCACCGCATCAGCAAAAACGTCAGTGCTGTTCTAAAAAATGAACTCAGGGCAAAGTGTAACTGTCTTCATGAAATGGATTTTCTTGGAAGCGTATATGAGATATAATGCATGATATGGATCTGTATTATATCTTACAGGATCATATATTACGTTTTATAATCTTCTCCACACCTGGATTAGTTACGGTTGATATTAAACAGAAGCATATGATGATCAGGGCTTTAACCAGAACCATAATCATTTACAAAGCACATATTTTCCCCAAGTGACCCTCAATGTTCCGCCCACACCTATCATGTTCCACGCCACCTCTCCACCCATCGGACCAATTTCAGCAATGTGTACCTGGCAACCTGAATACCACCCGTGTGGAGTGGTGGACATATCTTTACGAGGTCAATGTCACATCAAGGTCCAACCTTCTTCTCCTTTACTATCACTCTTTACAACTGAATAAAGTTTCCAGTTTTCTTCTCAGATATTGGATTTAATAAAGTGGCAAACAGGGTTTATGAGAAGCAATTTAGGGTCATATTCACTAATATCTGCCCCCCCAGAACTGAGCGACTCACTGTGCGCTATGGCAGTGGATGCCATTTTACCAGAGCAATTCAAGTTTGCTCAGGTGTGGGGACAGCTGCTCTGAAAAGCAGCGAACCCCACATCTGACACCAATCCCTAACAATGGCAGTTATGATGCTAATAAGTAGTAGTGTAACTTTACACTGCCGGGTCTAGCCCAGCAATGTTAATGCACATGCATGATCTGAGTTTACACGTGGGCAGCACCATTGGATCCCTTTTTGCAACCCTGTCCTTTTTCCAATAACAGCTGAAAACGGTGTACTGTAGGTTCCTGTAGTCAAACTTTGGAAACTTTCAGTTGTATTAATTTATTATTTATTAACAGTTTCTTATATAGCGCAATATATTCAATTGCACTTTACAATTGGGGCAAGAGTAATAGAACAAAAATGGGTAATAACAGACAGACCTAGAGGTAGGAGGGCCCTGCTTGCAAGCTTACAATCTGTAGATTTTCTAAATTTGTTGAATGAAGGTTGACAGAATTGGTGCTCCAAGCAAAGATATCTGTAATATCTTCTGCATTACCTATGTAATGAAAATATAATGTTAAGCCCGATGATTCAATATTACAAAGTAAGTGAAACTTAGTATTTTGATTTACATTAGTAAGTGATGAAGAGTGGGCCCCTTAGCCACTAATAGTTACATTTTAAAAATTGTGTAATCCTTTTTTATTCTGTTGATATGATGAGCAGGGGGTTTCGGGGCTGCTGTTCATTTTGCTGGGACCACTCGGTTCTCAGTGGACTTGTACAAATAAACAGAGCCGGCCTTAGGCATAGGCAAACTAGGCAAATGCCTAGGGCATTTGGTATGCTTAGGGGCACCAGCAGCTTCTGCTGATATGTTATTAATTAAAATGATATGTGGCATGCCTATATTCTGTGTGTGACTGCGGATGTATCTGCATACGAAATGCTATGTTGCAGTGTATTCATGGAAATCACTGTAACATAGCATTTCGTATGCAGATACAGCCACAGTCGCACACAGAATATAGGCATGCAACATATCATTTTAATCAGCAGAAGCTGCTTGTGCGTCCTAGCCACATAGTAATGCAAATAATAAGATGCATTTTCATAAACAAAAGGCGCCCGACGTTAGCAGAGCTGCCAGCTGACTCATGCCAGGCATCTCCTGCAGAACTAGCGGCGGTGCTAGGGGGGCACCAGCCAAAATCTTGCCTAGGGCATCATATTGGTTAGGGCCGGCTCTGCAAATGAATGCCCTTATTTATCAATGAGTGATACATTTCACTGTGAGGGACAAATTGCACCAGCCAATCAGCGCCTAACTGCCATGTTACAGACTGTTGCTCTTATATATCAATGAGTGATAAATTTCACTGTGAGTGATAAATTGCACCAGCCAATCCACTCCTGACTGCCATGTCACAGGCTGTGTTTAAAAAATTACAGTTAGGAGCGGATTGTCTGGTGAAATGTATCACTCACAGTGAAATGTATCACTCATTCATAGATAAGGGCATATGTTTGAAAAACTGACAGCTAGGAGCTGATTGGCTGGTGCAATTTATCACTCACAATGAAATTTATCACTCATTGATAAATAAGGGCAACAGTCTGTAACATGGCAGTTAGGCGCTGATTGGCTGGCGCAATTTATCACTCACAGTGAAATTTATCACTCATTATGCAGGCTATCAATTCACTAAAAATCTGTGACATAAATGGGATACGTAATGAAAAATATTTGCAAATCACTTGTCCCTACTTTATTTCTAGAACGCATACTCAGGGATGCTGGTTCAACCTTCAATCTGGCTGCCTCTGCTGTGACTAGGGGCATTGTTACTAAACCCTATTGTGGGCATTTCCAGATAAGGTTCATCTTTCTAAGGCTTGCAATAAACACTTTTGTCCTTTTCCATGATGATCACAGCAGGGGTTTCCAGGGAAACCATTGCGGCACACAGACAGTAACCTCATTGCCAGCGTGTTTCTGGGAGAAGTGGAGAAATCACAGTAAAACCAATGTTCTAGGAGAGGAAACGCAGCAGAAATTGTACGAGTGCAAACTTGTGTCAATGGGCCCCCTTTACTAAATGGCAGGGCCAGATAATGATCAAGGTTCCTCCCCTGGTCCCCGTAATCCCAGGCCCCCTGCTGTATGCGATCATTTTTCAATACTCTGCTGAGGCCCTCGCTAATTCTGAGTGTTACCGCAGTTTATGGAGTCAATTTGCTTGACCGTGAGTTCTGAATCGCCTTCCAGCCAGGTGCTCCTTCAGTGATGCAAAGAGATGGAATTCAGGTCGGGGCTCTAGTGAGAATGGTCCAGTACCTCCCAATGGTAGCGCTGTAACAACTCACGTGTGCGGTTGGTCTGAGTGTGGCCTGGCGTTATCCCGCAATCCTGTTTCCTTGACATGACGTTATCACCGTACACCTCGGCAAGTTGGCGATGAAATCTGATCCCACTACGCACCTCAATGTGTGACCCCGCCATCTTACAGCTGATGCTGGGACAGTATGACTGATATGAGGCGCAGTGTAATGGCCGTGAGGGGAAGTAACAGTCTACCTGCTCTGGCCTGGCGGGAAATGAGAAAGGAATAGAGAACATTACACAAGTAAGAGGACTTGTTACCTTACTTACTGAACCAACCTCTTAAATTACATAAGAATTAAGGAGGACATTTACTAAGCAGTGATAAGAGCGGAGAAGTGAGCCAGTGGAGAAGTGCCAATGGCAACCAATCAGCGCTATAATTTGCATACAATAAAATTATACAGAGCTTCTGATTGGTTGATGGGGCAACTTTCTCCACTGACTTACTTCTCCGCTCTTATCACTGCTTAGAAAATGTCCCCTAAATTAGGAGATTATCAGTGCAAAAACATTTACGACTGAAGACGGAAAAAGAGTGGTCAAGACGGCATTCCACGGGCAGACGTACGGATGTGTATTCTTGCCATAGCATAAGCTGGTACACAAGCTGCCGCAGCAGTACGGAAGGCCGTCTGCAGAAGCGCCTGATTCAGAATCAGCTCCAAGTTCTTCATCGTAGATGAGTTTGTTTTTTATATAGAATAGAGAAGTCTGTGACACATAGAAAGAATTACCGGTGAATTATTAATCCCCTCGCCTGCGCTACAAATGTTGCCATCGGTAATAGGTAAAAGGGATCATGTATTATTTAAACTTCCAGTCCTGGTGAAGTCAGAGAAAACCTAATAAAAATCTCTGTAGTAGATATTAGTGACAGAGAGCAGATTGTTAATTTCGCATTATTGGCCAATAAAGAAAAACATAGTTAAAATTCAGCGTATTGCCAGTAACACGGAGAAATAGTTTAATTACGGACGGTGAATAGAAGCAGAAAATATGTAACTGAGCCAGCATTAAAGTCTGATAGCATCACCCATCTTTTCAGTCCAGCACATTTCGTGAGCAAAACCGCTGTGATATAAAGTCAGTGATTATTCAAGTTCATTTTATATGAGGATAGTTGCAGCAAGATGTAACATTAAGCCTTCTTATACAGTACATTGCATGTTATGCTTTGTTTCATTATATTAGAGACCAGAAGAGAACCTGGAAATAGGATCCAAGATGTTCATCCAAAAAAACATGTGGAGAGGTGGCAAATTCCCAACAGGGCAAGAAAGGGTGCAGTTAGTGGCTAATGGAGGCGGGATCCTGGCAGCAGAAGGCCAGTGGGGGGGTGGTGGGGCAACTAAGCCCCTTGCGGGCTCGCCGAGCTCGCCACAGGTTATATTCCCACTCTATGGGTGTCATGAACAACCACGAGTGGGAATAGAGCCTGTTGGTCGGCATTCCATGTGCCGGCATTTCTAGCGTTTGGTATCCTGGCGACGGCATGCTGACCGCCAGAGTCCCGAACGCCGGTCAGCTAACCGCACCCCCCTCAGTTTAGTGCATAGGTTCTCAAAAGCTATCATCAGTTCAAGTTTTCCAGGTCTCCTCACCTAATCACAGGTGAAATAATTAGCTGCACTTGTGTATCAGTAAGTAATGGGTACACCTGCGCACCTGCAAGGTGGCCTGGAAAATGTGAGCTGTTTGGAGTCAGTTTGAGGACCACTGATCTACAGTAGCGTATTTTGGGGGTCATTCCGAGTTGTTCGCTCGTTGCCGATTTTCGCAACGGAGCGATTAAGGCAAAAATGCGCATGCGGTTAGTATTTTAGCACAAAACTTAGTAGATTTACTCACGGCCGAACGAAGAATTTTCATCGTTGAAGTGATCGTAGTGTGATTGACAGGAAGTGGGTGTTTCTGGGCGGAAACTGGCCGTTTTCTGGGAGTGTGCGGAAAAACGCAGGCGTGTCAGGGAAAAACGCGGGAGTGTCTGGAGAAACGGGGGAGCGGCTGGCCGAACGCTGGGCGTGTGTGTGACGTCAAACCAGGAACGAAACTGACTGAACTGATCGCTATTTGTGAGTAGGTCTCGAGCTACTCAGAAACTGCTAAGAAATTTCTATTCGCAATTCTGCTAATCTTTCGTTCGCAATTCTGCTAAGCTAAGATACACTCCCAGAGGGCGGCGGCTTAGCGTGTGCAATGCTGCTAAAAGCAGCTAACGAGCGAACAACTCGGAATGAGGGCCTTAATACACTGTATTGCGCGTGGTATTCATTTGTAGACTGTGCTTTGCTTTTCAGTATTCAGTGCAGTGTCACCTGTTCATACTGCTCTGTTTGGCACTGATGCCAATGTTATGCCGCTACCCAGAACCAGTAAATGATCTAAAAACCCTATACACTGAAGATCGAAGTGTAAGTGACCCCTTCTACAGGACCTCATTCTTTTTCTCGTTCAGCTACACCGAGTTCCTTTTCAGAATAGGTATGGGACAATGTTCTGTAGAGTGTAACCCTTAGAAGGTTCTGTACAATGTGACCCTAGTTGGGTTCAATACAATTTGACTCCTAGTGGGTTCTGTACAATGTGGCCCTGGATGGGTTCCATAGATTGTGATCATATGTGGGTCCTGTACAATGTGACCCAGGGTTGGTTTTGTACAAGGTGGCCACAGGAGGGTTCCATACAATGTGACTCTGGGTGGGATCTGTACAATGTGGCCTTAGGGGGTTTAGTACAATGTGGCTCTGGGTGGGTTCTGTACAATGCAACCTTAGGGGGCTTCTGTACAATATGGTTCTGGTAGGGTTCCATTCAATGTGGCCCTTGGTTCTGTACAATTTGTCACTAGAAGGATTCTGTACAATGTGGCCCAGGGCAGGTTTCATACAATTTGGCCCTGGGTTTTGTACAATGTGGCACTGGGTGGCTTCCATACAATGTGGTCCTGGGTTCTGTACAATGGTGGGTTCTGTACAGTTTGGCCTTAAGGTGCTTCTCTACAATGTGACCGAGGGTTCTGTACAATGTGACCTGGGTGGGTTCTATACAATGTAGCCCTGGGTTCTGTACATTGCGTGTTCTTTTTCCCAGTAATACAGTACCTGTGCAGTTTTGTTAAGTAACCAGGGGTACTGTGCAATGTACATGGGGCAGATTCTGCTAGGTGACTTGAGTAAGACTGTGCATGGTGTATGCTTTAGGTTTGCATAATATAACTAGAGATGTGCGGCGGGCAATTTTCGTGTTTTGGTTCTGGTACCATCCTCGTGTTTTGGATCTGGATTGGTTTTGCCAAAACCACCCTTTCGGGTTTTGGTTTTGGATCTGGATGATTTTTGAAAAAAACATAAAAACAGCTAAATCACAGAATTTGGGGGTAATTTTGATCCTATGGTATTATTAACCTCAATAACATTCATTTCTACTCTATTCTGAACACCTCACACCTCAAAATGGGAGTCATTCCGACCCGATCGCTCGCTGCAGTTTATCGCAGCGCAGCCATCTGGTCGGATCTGCGCATGCTGGGCGGCCGAAGGCCGTTGTATTGTAGCGATCGCCTCTGCCTGATCGACAGGCAGAGGCGGTCGCTGGGCGGGAGGGGGCAGGATGGCGGCGTTTAGCCGCTGTTTATGGGGTGCGGTCCGGCCAACGCAGGCGTGGCCGACCGTTGGGTGGGCGGGCTGCTGCGGCCGCGTGACATCACACGCAGCCGCTGCGACCCAGGCAGCGAGGAGGTTCTGTGCGATGCTTTTGCATTTCTGCAGGGGGCGGGGCGGCACTGACATGTGGGGCAGACTGGCACTGTGCTGGACGTCCCCCCGCATGTCTGAGTACCTAATCGTAGCTGTGCTAAATTTAGCACCGCTATGATCAACTCGGAATGACCCCCAATATTGTTTCTAGGCCTAAAAGTTGCACTGAGGTAGCTGTGTGACTAAGCTAAGTGACACAAGTGTGCGGCACAAACACCTGGCCCATCTAGGAGTTGCACTGCAGTGGCAGAAAGGATGGCAGATTTAAAAAATAGGCCCCAAACAGCACATGATGCAAAGAAGAAAAAGAGGTGCAATGAGGTAGCTGTGTGACTAAGCTAAGCGACACAGGTGCGCGGCACAAACACCTGGCCCATCTAGGAGTGGCACTGCAGTTGCAGACAGGATGGCACTTAAAAAAACTAGGCCCCAAACAGCACATCATGCAAAGAAGTAAAAGAGGTGCAATGAGGTAGCTGTATGACTAAGCTAAGCGACACAGGTGCGCGGCACAAACACCTGGCCCATCTAGGAGTGGCACTGCAGTTGCAGACAGGATGGCACTTAAAAAAACTAGGCCCCAAACAGCACATCATACAAAGAAGAAAAAGAGGTACAATGAGGTAGCTCTATGACTAAGCTAAGTGACACAAGTGTGCAGCACAAACACGTGGCCCATCTAGGAGTGGCACTGTAGTGGCAAACAGGATGGCACTTAAAAAAACTAGGCACCAAACAGCACATCATGCAAAGAAGTAAAAGAGGTGCAATGAGGTAGCTGTATGACTAAGCTAAGCAACACAAGTGTGCGGCACAAACACCTGGCCCATCTAGGAGTGGCACTGCAGCTGCAGACAGGATAGCACTTAAAGAAACTAGGCCCCAAACAGCACATCATGTAAAGAAGAAAATGAGGTACAATGAGGTAGTTGTATGACTAAGCTAAGCGATACAAGTGTGCGGCACAAGCAACATGGTACGTGCTGGAATTTGCTCAGATGTAATACACGCACATTATTGGTGGCACAGGAGAGCGTACCCCTAAACCACACACACATGGCAAAGCCTGTAAAATTAATTTGAATAATAATAACCCTTTTATTTGGAGCAATTATAATAATATGCAGCACAGGCGAGCGCACCCCTACACCACACAGGGCAAACCCTGTAAAAATTGTTTAGATAATAATATAAGTAATGTATATAACCCTATTATTTGGAGTAAATTATATACAGCATAGGACACCACCACTGTACTTATTGCAGCACAAGACACCACCACTGGACTGATGCAGGAAAAGACAGCACCACTGGACAGGACTTATACGGCAGTACCCCTGGACTTGTACGGCAGTGTCAGACAGGATGGCACTTTAAAAAACTAGTCCCCAGACAGCACATGATGCAAAGAAGAAAAAGAGGTGCAAGATGGAATTGTCCTTGGGCCCTTCCACCTGCCATTATATTGTATAAACAGGACATGCACACTTTAACAAACCAATCATTTCAGCGACAGGGTCTGCCACACGACTGTAGCTGAAATTACTGGTTTGTTTGTGTCCCCACAAACTGTACAGAGGCAAGATGTTGACCTCATCCTCCGATTCCTCACCCCTTTCAGTGTGTACATCCCCCTCCTCACAGAGTATTAATCTGTCCCCACTGGAATCCACCATTACAGGTCTCTGTGTACTCTCTGGAGGCAATTGCTGGTCAAGGTCTTCCTGGAGGAATTTATAATTCATTTTGATGAACATCATCTTCTCCACATTTTGTGGAAGTAACCTCCTATGCCGATTGCTGACAAGGTTACCGGCTGCACTAAACACTCTTTCGGAGTACACACTGGAGGGGGGGCAACTTAGGTAAAATAAAGCCAGTTTGTGCAAGGGCATCCCAAGTTGCCTCTTTTTCCTGCCAGTATACGTACGGACTGTCTGACATGCCTACTTGGATGCTGTCACGCATATAATCCTCCACCGTTCTTTCAATGGTGACAGAATCATATGCAGTGACAGATGTCAGCACTCACTCCTGACTGCCCTGCATCACCACCAGTGGATGGGCTAGGAAATCTTATAATTTTCTTCGCAGCCCCAGTTGCTGGAGAAAATGAAGGAGGAGTGGTTGACGGGTCACGTTCCGCTTGAGTTGAAAATGTTCTCACCAGCAGGTCTTTGAACCTCTGCAGACTTGTGTCTGTAGGAAAGAGAGATACAACGTAGGCTTTAAACCTAGGATCGAGCACGGTGGCCAAAATGTAGTGCTCTGAATTCAACAGATTGACCACCCTTGAATCCTGGCAAAGCGAATGAAGGGCTCCATCCACAAGTCCCACATACTTTGCAGAATCTCTCCGTCTTAGCTCCTCCTTCAATTTCTCCAGCTACTTCTGCAAAAGCCTGATGAGGGGAATGACCTGACTCAAGTTGACAGTGTCTGAACTGAATTCACGTGTGGCAAGTTCGAAGGGTTGGAGAACCTTGCACAAGACGGAAATCATTCTCCACTGCGCTTGAGTCAGGTGCATTCCCCCTCCTTTGCCTATATTGTAGGCAGATATATAGGCTGGAATGGCCTTTTGCTGCCCCTCCATCCTCTGAAGCATATAGGGGTATATTTACTAAAATTCGTATTTTTCAGAATGAGCTTAAAGTTTAATCACGAATGACATTGAATGTGTGAATTTGCAACTTTTTGAATTTATTACGCCTCATTTACTATGCTGTCGTGTTTTGATTTTTTCAATTTTTCGATGTCGATTTAATTCGT